>NC_057853.1:91622531-92231125 GCF_015237465.2 Chelonia mydas
GGCATTGTTGTACTGCTTGCAAAATAACTCCATAGAAAATAATATAAAGAGAAATCCTACTAATGACTTTCTATTTTTAAGGATAATATCTCAGAGTTTCAGTGAGGTATTTTTGGAATAATCCCTTCTTCTACTGCTCAGAGGCTCAAAATATTTCAGAGATGTTTTCTGAATCTCAATGTCATTAAGAAAACAATGCTATTTATTTAGTGAGAAGTTACAAATGTTTCTTGAGACATTTCTCTTCTTCAATTAAATCCTGAATTAAAATAATACTTGCAGTCAGATTTACTTTCCAATTTCATTAATGATAGCTGTGGATATATTATTACCTACAGAACATTAGGTACCTCACAAGATTTTGTATTTAGACATAATACCTACTTGTAGTATATTAAACCAGGAAGAACAAATGCCATTTGGAAAACACATCGAAATGCACTGATTTCCACTGAATGTACATCTTCAATTTTTTTAAGAAACAAAGAAGCCACTGAGAAAAGGAAGGCAGACAATATAGTATAAAACAAGCCAAGTCCTGGGCAGGTGAATTTCTTCTTTGTTCCTGCAACAGATAATAAATTTCCAGTTAGTAACTAACAGTAATTTACCTAATAGTAGGTTTTTCAGTTGTATTTGAAATTATGATTGTCCATATGATGTAGTTATATGGGGAGTCAGGGGAAGCAGCAAGGGGTGGGAAGGCAAAAGAAACAAGAGAAAACTACCACTTTTATTCATTGTAAGTACATCCCAAGTCACTTGTGTCCACCACATAGCCCCTTATTAATATTTTCTTAGATCTCATGTATAGGAGGTGAAATTCAATACATAATGGCATTACACTCTTACAAATCACATTTTATTTGTCAGCTTAGGTGGTTTACATTTTTGGTTAATATCAAAATATTTGATTGTAATTTGAGAAATTCATTGCATCTGTGGTCCCCAAACTGTGGTGCAGACCCTTCTAGGGGGGCACGAGGGAACATTCAGGAGGGCATGGCAAGACCCAGGCCAGCCCCCACAGGGGGGCGGGGGAGTACCACCCAGCCCTGCTCTGCCCCCAGGCGCAGCCCCGCCCCGCCCCCACCTCAATCCCCAGCCGTAGCTCCACTCCTGGCCCCGGCCCCAGCCCAGCCTCGCACCTCAGCCCCCAGCTGTGGCCCCGCTCCTGGCCCCCTTAACCCTTGTGGGGGGGGGGGGGGGAGGGAAGGGGGAGAGGCACAATGTGAAAAGTTTGGGGACCACTGGATTACATGGATCAGGTTTCTTTCTGACCACTGCTCTAGGTTTGAGGCTTAGAAAATATAACTGTGAAAGTGTACTAGCTGCTGCCAGGTCATGAAACACTGAACCTTAAGGCATATACGTCACCTTACTTCATTAAAATTCCAAAGACAAAAATCTTTGTTTAAAAAGCCAGTTAAGGTTGCTAAATGACAACAGTTACCTACCATACCATCTAAAAAACCTAAACACTTTAAATCAAGGAAATGATTTATTACGTATAACATGAATCTTACATCGTCTACATAAACAGTATAAAGTAATGCATATTTCATCATAACACAACCCCCTAAAATCTATTCTATGGATTTCTGGAGTTTTGGGGGTTTACCAATATTTTCTTGTAACAGATACTAAAATGGAAATATTTTTAATTAAAATAATTTTAAATTTGGTCAAGTGTTCAATTATCATGGTCTTGTTAAACAGACCTTACATCTTTGCCAGTTCTATAGACACAGGAGTTTCATCCCTGAATTCATCTGATTCCATCTTCCAGTTTCCCCCCCTTAAGAAGGTCCCTAACTCTGCTTCTTTGCTGGTCTTGAGGATCCCTGCTACTTCAGGCACCCTAAAGTGACATTTTTCTCCCTCCTCCTGGTCCCCATCTATGTCCCCCAGTGATTCACAAAATGGCAAAAGGGGTGGAGATGAACTGCTGGTGACCTGCAACATGCCTCCAGAGAAAACAGGATCTCTTTGCAAAATAAGATGAACACTCTACTCACTGAACTGTTAACTGAAGGAAAGTTAGAATCTCAAGGGTACAGTATTAGCAAGGAGTTCTCATGTCATTAGAAGGGAAAAAATGATTGTACATATAAAAAAAAGCATAATATTTTATGATGACCCTAACTTGTATGCCACCACATAAAGATAATAAATGGAACAGCCACTCTAAAGAAGTTAGTTGTGATGAAAGATGGCTCCCCTTAGATAATGGGGGAGGCAGGGAAGCTGACAGATCTTACGAGCACAAGGAATGATGTGACAGGACACAGCAGAAAGTTGCCTAGCAAGCAACCAAGAATCAAAATAGGGATTTGTTATATTTAATTAAGAAAGATTGTTCACAACCCACTTCGACCCTCCTTGGAATCATGACTCGAAGGTTAAGGAACTGCTCTATACCATCTAAAAGATGAGATTCCAGGCTGGCCTAATGTTTTATGACATTGGGTCCAGCTTTAACAGTTCTTAAGATAGCAGACATTAAAATCAGGTTGGAATTGAAGTGGGCTAGAGGGAACAGGGAAGGCAAATGATTACCAAAATGTCGTCACTTTAAGGTTCAAAATCTCACACCACACTAGAGTGGGAAATTAATGACATTTCCAATTGATTGCAACATTTGTTTTAGCTCTAGTAGCTCATAAGAAAGCAGTCCTTAAAACTGTCACTCATCTTCTGTGCTATTCTGGCACTAGCCTAGAATTTTTAGCAATTGAAGACTAGTGTAAATTTTAATCCCTGAATAACATAATTGTCCCCATTGTGCAAGTAAGTCACTCTCTTTCTCTCTCTCACACACACACACACACTTTAAAATTATTGCCTGAGATATTAAAGTAAGGAGATTCAGTGACCTACAGCTGAAAGAGGAAATCCAAACCCATGCTGGTCCAGGGAGGGAAGCACAAAAACAGAAAATCAAATTCATATTTCCTGCATGGTAGCCTGTTAGATTACTACAAATAGTAGAAGTCAACCAAAATAATGGGAACCCTGAAGTGGATAGCCAATCAAATTAAAGCAAGAGCTCCCACATCTAGTATAAGCTTATGATTTTAAGAAAAAGAAAATTTTCTGAGAACTCTTAGCTTTAGTAATCTATCCAGTGTACTATGCATGTCTGAAAAACGCACTCCTCCATTATGACCTAACACTGGACTGTCAGAAAAATAAAAAGATATCAGAGAACACAGAACTGAAAACAGTGGTATCTCAGATTACCGAAGCAAGAATTTACGAAATAAAACAGTGCTTCTCAATACACTATTACTGTACTAATACAATTAAATAAGACCCTCCCTCCCCACGAGGATTAAAGTTGCTCAAGTTTATTTTCTTTCAAAGAACATACCAAGAAGAAAGTACGGTAAAGCAACATTCCTACCCAACTCAGTGGAAGTCTGCAAATATTAACCTTTATCACCATGACACTCAACCACTCCAACAAACATGCATTCAGTTCAAAAATATCATTGCCTAGCAGCTTGAAAAGCTCCGAGAACAGGGAAAAGAAAGCTTTAAATGACACCTGAGCTTTCGCTACTAGATGCGTAAAGATTTAAACAGAGCAGGTGTTACAGCAGCTTCTTATAGTTTCCCTAGTTCCGTTCCCTAATCAGTTCCACTCCCCAGTCCCTTAGACAACCTCCACCCTTTGTTTTAAGCTCTAGACAGGTACCTCCTGACCCCTGCCCCACTCAGTTTTCTTCTTGTAAACTACGAGCATTTACATTTAACATGTCAAAATTTCATATGTGTAATTGTTATACTTGCAAAATATATACAAATAAAAATGTTTAGTTTGCAAAACAAAATGGAGTGGGCAGCTGAGAGATGGCAAGAGAAGGTAAAGGACATTGACAAAGAATGCTCTCCAAGGCCAGAAGAAGAGCTCCTAACCTTCATGTGTTAGGATGCTCACAAGAGAGGAATTATCTGGCAGACCTCAGGAAAGCTGCAGGAATAAGTTTGTGTCTGTGGACTTCCCAAATTCCAGGAGACAAGCTCGGGACATGGACCCTTGTTTATAAGACAGCTCAGTCAGTGAGGAACCCATCTACAGTACTCACATGCTTAAAGTTAAGCACTTGCATAAGTCTTTGCAGGATCATGGCTAGAGCCCCATGTTTTTCACAATTGCAAAATAAAATGAAAAACAAAAAATGTATAAAATTAAATGAAAAATTCCCCCACATTGATGGCTCCTGCCCCACAGGGCTGGGCCCAACTCCCTGCTCTTGGCATGGGATTGCAGCACCACTCAGGTTTGGCCAGGCTGCCCTTTGACAATCATGATGGGGTGGAGGGTGGGGATTTGAGTGAGTGGCACTGTGACCCATGGGCAGACTGCAGTGCCCTCAGTGAGAAACTGGGTGAACCTGCAGAGCAGGGTGAGTAGTGCAGCATCTCCCATCCCCACGGGAAGCAGGACCCGACCAACCCATATGAATAAAATGAAAAAGCACAAAAATCTAAAAATAGAAAAAAAAATGCAAGAATTTCATGTGGCTCTAATAAAAATAACCAACTATAAAATATAAAAAATGACAGACTATCAGAGAAAATAAAGTGAAGCAAAATATCTGTATTACCAACGAAGCCTCATAGTGGAGGCCTCATAAGTATGTGGATTTTTCCCTCATACTTCTTCATTATAAGCAGAGTATGGTTCAGAAAATATTGCTCACATGGCCAAAGTTCATTGTCCGTTATCTCTTAGTCATTTTAATTTACTCGGAACTGGCACACAAAGTTTACAATCCAAGAACAAATGCCCTCTGCACAGGTTTTCCCCACAAGATAAGCTCTAGGAAGCCAATCTCAGTGCTTGGTAAAAGAAAAGCAGAGACTTTGATGTAAGGGGTAAGGCAAGTTCAGTCTTGTTAAATAACCACTAAGCTAGGAATCAGGAACTTCAGTGCTTTCTCAGTCTTCTGGACACTCACTCATGTGGCCTAGGGCAGGAGATGTCACTGAAGCTTTGTGTCCACTTTTTCCCAGTATGTAAAATAGACCATGATATTTCTGTACCTCTGCAGAATGCTGTGGGGTCTTGTTAGGAGACGATCCTAAAGCCCTTTAAACATGAAGTTATATAGTGCTAAGGATAGTTAGGATGGTGAGTCCAAACAATCTGGGCTTCACTTCTCTATACTTGTACTTTTAACGAATTAAGGCGGTTTAACCTGGGGGAATGGGACAAACAAAAGAGCGTGAAGGGAACAGAGTAGCAGCTGTGTTAGTCTGTATTCGCAAAAAGAAAAGGAGGACTTGTGGCACCTTAGAGACTAACAAATTTATTTGAGCATAAGCTTTCGTGAGCTACAGCTCACTTCATCAGAATGTATGAAAGCTTATACTCAAATAAATTTGTTAGTCTCTAAGGTGCCACAAGTCCTCCTTTCTTGAAGGGAACAGGAGACCGAGGGCAAAATGTCCAAACGCGGATAGCTACGTGTCCTGATTCACATCCGCCGCGTGTCAGGGGGTTGTGGTTGCCCAACACCGTGGAAAGCCGACGTCAGGCCGCTGCCCAGCGCGCCCGCGGACGAGTGTTGAGGCAGGGGAGTGAGCTCTCAGCGCGCAGGGCTCGCTGGCCGTTAGCCCACGCCAAGGCGGGGGCAGACCGCGGCCGCGCTGCCCCACAGCCCCTCAGAGACCCGCACTGTCCCTGGAGACAGCGGATCGCGCCCCCATCTGCCTGGCGCCCTCAGGGGAGCGGCCGCAGGAGCACAGCTTGCGCCCAGTCACCGTGTTGATGTGCCCTGGTGCCCGCTTCCTCCGCCTGGCAGTGTCCCCCCGAGGGGCGGGGAGCCCACGCCGCAGGGCAGGGCACGGCTCCCCTCCCCCGCCGGCCGGGCTCCCCTCCTCACCGGGCGTCTTCCGTGCCCACGGGAGCCTGCAGCGCGGCCGGGATGAGCCTGAGCAGCAGCTACAGCCGCCGCCTCCGGGCTCCTGGTCGCCCGCCGCCTCCATGGCGCCCGCCTGGCACGGGGGGTGCTGCCGCGCGTCCCCCGCATCCTCCTCGCTCCGCGGCGGCGCCGGCTCCCGTCCTCCTACGGGGAGAGCAGCAGCAGCACCGCCGCTGCCCAGGTGCCGCACCATGGGGCCGGCTGGGATCTCCCGCTGGCTCTGCACGCTGATGCCGGCCAGCCGGCTCGCACCCGGCTTCCTGCGCATGCGGTGGCCCCGCCCAGGTACCGCCCCCTGGGCTGGGGCTTGCTGCAGACTGCGGGAGGTTTGTGTTTGCCCCAGCCCTGTCACGGCTCGAAGGGTCGGCAGCCGGCGCCCAGCCTCCAAAGGGCTCCCTCCCCGTCAGATACCTAACCCTCGCCTGGCCTCAGCCGGGGAGCGACCCCTGTCCCTGGGTATCCTACCTCCGCATCGCCGCTCCTCACCGATCTCTCCCCCGGAGGCCGGGCCCCACAGCTTGGGCTGCGCGGCAGAGGTTCCGCTGGCGGTAGTTAAAGTGGATTGAACAGGAGGGGGCGCGCTCTCCTCCCCAGCCACAGAAGGGAGGGAGCTGCCTGAGGAGGCAATGCCGCGCTTCCCCCGCTCTCCCTTAGGCTCACCCTGGTGTGCTGCTGTGGGTCCGTGAGCGCCCTGTGTGTGGGCTTCTGTTTAGCTGCATCCCTGATGTTGCTGGCGCAGAGGCCTTAGCTGGCCGCTAGGGTGACCACGTCCATTTCAAGGACATAAAGTAAATCTTTGATAAATGAGGCAAAGCTTATTTTTGAGGGGCCGCCGGCCGCGGCCCAGGCCGCAACATGACAGCTGAGAGTCTGCACAAACGTTTCACTGAGATAATAGTTTAGCTTTCACTTGGTCTTTCTCATTCTGCCACTGTCACTGTGCAAAATCTATCAGGGACCAACTAATCCAATTTCTGCACCAATTTATATGCCAGGCATTTATTTCCACTATCTCATTAAAAACTAATTGAATCATACCACTGAACAATGATCTCAGCAGTGACTATCATCTTTCAGAGTTCAAAAGTGCTTTTATCTGGCTGAACCTGTTCTTGTGCATACATGAATGTCCACAGGTATCATCAGATAATTTCCTGACATAGTACTTCCAATTAAGCAAGCATTGTGAGCAAACACACATTTCTACCCAATAACAAAATGTTTACAAATTACTTCGGTGCAGATCTACACAGGTATTCCATTGAAATCAATGGAAGTTAGAAGCCTAAATACGTTTGTGGATCTGGGCCTTTGAGACAGACCTTTTTCGCTCTGTCCTCCCCCTTCTCCTTTTCCAAATAGCGGGAAAAGAGCAACTCATGTTCAAGGAAGCTTATGAACACCCATCTAGCAGCAGAACATAAAGCCACATCCTGAGTCACTAAATAACCCAAGAAACCAGAATAAATCATAGGTTGAAACACTGCAAATCAATCTGTGGCAACTGATAGACAACGGAGAGGATTGTCATCTATGGAGCATGACACAAAAAGGTGCAAGTGGGAAAAGCACTAAGCTAATTTTTTAAACGACATATTCACCAACAACCAGTATCGGAACTCCAGTGCAACATCAAGCACCCCTACGGCAGTGGGATCTTCCATTCCCACTTTGGCAGAACTCCAGGCAATTTAGGCCTGATTTTGAGATGGGCACCCAGTGGATTTAAATGAGAGCTGCAGGCGCTTGACATGTCTTATAATCAAGCTATATGGCCCTGATTCAAAGCAGAAACCTGCAACCCAATCCAAACCCAATGGGGCTGCCGCTCAACTACAAGTGTCAGGCTTCGGTTGGAAAACAACCTCTTGGGTTCGAGTCGGCTCTCCTACTTCCGCCTGTGTGTGCTGCAGAATGAAATGTGTCAACGAGTCATGGCGCCTCTCACTCTGCAGCACACACAGCACAGCTGAGGGCAATGGCCAGCAGGCACAGGACTCACAGAAGCCATAGGTGCTGGAACTAGAGGTGTGGCGGGTGATTCCACATCACCTGGCTTGAAGTGATTTTCATTATAATACAGGGTTTACAATTTGGTTCAATGGCTCTCAACACCCCCACAATAAAAAATTGTTCCAGCACCCCCGGCAGCAGCCAATGCACACACCCACTGCTGCGCTAAACCAGCAGGCATGGGGATGGTGATGGCACTGACTCAGGTTCAGGGTGAAGGGTTGGGTCGAAAATGACTTGGTTGGATGAGCTTGGGTCCGGTTTACATCTAGGTCCAGGCTTCAAAATTAGGCTCGAGCAGACCTCTAATTTAAAGCCTTTTGAAATGCATGTTAAGACAGCCATTGAGTTCAGCAGGCTTTGGATCAGACCCATATGTCTAGTGACTCATTTTATTCTGCTCTCAACCCCAGTATCATTAGACATCCTCACTATGGAAATCTCTACACATCATATACAGATACAGTAGAATCCCGTTAATTTGAGCCTGCATTATCTGGCTCTTTCCATTAACCAAGCAACCAGCACATCTGTTAGCCTGAAATTAACAACCCAAAGCCAGTGGTGCTGACTCTGAGGGACCTGATTGGAAGAGAAGCCCTGGATTTCTAATTATAATTATGTATGTTCAAGTGGTGCGGCTCCTGCAAAAAGGAAACACTGCAGCCCTTCAGGAAACACGGTAGTGTTTACTTAACAAGCAAGGGCTTTAATGCTGAAGAGCACAATTGCAGGATGACATGGCTCTCAATGACAGGTTTCAGAGTAACAGCTGTGTTAGTCTGTATTCGCAAAAAGAAAGGGAGTGCTTGTGGCACCTTAGAGACTAACCAATTTATTTGAGCATAAGCTTTCGTGAGCTACAGCTCACTTCATCGGATGCTCTCACTGGGGAGGGTGTGGAAAGCAACCTGAGCTTGACTCCAGGTCCAGAAGTGGGTGATCTCTCCTGTGGCAGCTAGACTGGAGCTGCAGCCTCACACTTTCTTAATCCTGAAAGGTAAGTAAAGAAAGCTCTTTGTTATCTGATTTTTTTGATTATCCGATCTGGCTCCAGTCCCAGTTAGATCGGAGTTCACCAGAATCTCATTGTAATCTGTTCTAAAGTGTTTTACTTAAGTGCTGATTTCAAACTGTGCTCATTAAATAAAAATGTATTTCCTTCAGCTCAGGTGTGTGCATCTTTCCATGTGTGATACTGTGTGCCTCATCTCCCATCTACAAGCCCCATAATTTACAAAAGTTAATGTAAATAGAAATGTTTTCATGGCTTTTTTATTTAAAAAAAGTTAAGACTTTTTAGTGTGGTGGAGGAGGAATTTAACCATTCTCACGCAGTGTTGTCAATTTAACCACCACCAGTGTGCTAGAGCATGAGAATCAGGAAGTGAAACACATTAGAATCAAAAGTAAAATGGAGCAACTTCTATGACAATCAGGGTCCAGACAAACCAAGGGGTAACGGGGGGTCTGGACGCTAAGGTGACCAGATGTTCCAACATTTGGGGCTTTATCTCAAGGATCTTATTACCCCCCCACACTCCACTGTCCCAATTTTTCACATTTGCTATCTGGTCACCTACTGAACCCCCAAAGAATAAGCAATTGATCAACTGGTTGTATACAATGTTATTGTGTATAAAAATATGTAAAGTAAGGTCTTTTATGAATGCTTGTAATGTTCTGAACTTGATGGTCATTATGACATATGTACCCAGTGTTTACGAATTTATGTATTTGTGTAGATATAAAACAGTGCTTATAATTTGTGCTGCAATAGTCAAGCTCCACCTCATAACAGGAAGGTGGCCAAATGAGCCAGGCAGGGAGGGGCTGCCTCCGCAATCAAATGAGACTAACTCCAAGCACCTAGCATTATACAACCCAGGAAAAGACAAATGATGGACCATTAAAGTTAATGGAAAGACACTGATACGGAAAAGAAACCCCATGTCTCGGAAAACTAAGGCTAGGTCTACACTACAGACCTATCTCAATATAACTATATCGTTCAGAGGTATGAAAAATCCACACCTCCGAGCCACATAGTTATTCCGACCTAGGCACCCCCCCTCCACGTAGATAGTGCTATGTCAACAGCAGAGCTTCTCCCACTGACACAGCTACTGCCTCTTGGGGAGGTGATTTAACAATGCTGATGGGAGATAGTCTCCCATTGGCACAGGAGCATCTTCACGTAAGCAGTGCAGCAGCTGCTGATGCACAATTGTAAGTGTAGACCTGCTCTAAGAAAAGAGAGAGTTTCCCCCTCTCTAAATACCATGAGTCATTATGCAAGGTGAATGAGGGGGGAAAGGAGAAAAAATCATTTTAAAAGAAAGTTTGTGGCTGAGGTTTTTTATCCAGAAAAAACAGGACAGTCTCAGCAGCAGGGATCTGTCTATGAATGCTGGATCCGCTCCCCAGGGCTAGGTCCATCATTTGAGACACAAATTAATTTATAGAAGTGCCAGAGTTAGTACCAAATACTGCACTGTAGGAGGAGATTCAAGGAAATATGCTCTCTGCCCCAACTCCCTGGGTTCATTTTGAACAGGAGCATCTCAGGGCAGTGTTTGTTTATGCCAAGATATAGAAAGCGTTCTATTTGATGCTGGTCAAGTTCCCAGTAAAACTGCCAGACTTGTCTCATGTCAAAAGCTTCCAAAGTCTATTTGTAAAACACAGCCCTCTCTGAAGAGGGGGAACATTTCCAGAATGTTAGGGCAGTGCAGCTGCCCAAAGTAACCAGCAGTCAAATATAATTTGCAAGCAGGGTGCCCCAGATAGGAAAGACATGTAGATGTATGAAATATGTATTACAAGTCAGCTTTATATGCAACCTTTCAAGTTTATATAAAGCCTTGTCTACACTAGAGAAACATATTGTTCTAAGAACTGATTGCCCTCAGCACATTACCACCTTGATCACAACCCCCCTGAAATACCTTGGTGTTGACTCTCTACTAGTGGTCAGCTCCCTGACCTCCAGTCACTAAGGCCTGGCAGGGGCCTACTCTAACTTCCACCACTGGTGTAATTTCCAGAGCAAAGTGATCTTAGTAGATGAGATAATCTCTCCTGCTGCACAGCCCTGCAGACCTTCACCACAACAGCAGCCACCTTGGATTTCCTTACACCAAACTGCTTTCCATATGGCTATTAGCAACTGGGGGTAGCCATCTTTCACAGTGCTATCACCACCATCTTTTCCACAGAAAGCACGACTCATCCTGTTGGTTTGCAGTTGCAGTTTTAGGTCAGGCTCAACATGAATTCCAGGAAATTTTACTTCTACATCTAGAATTTCTGCAGTCACTGCTTATCATCGTAGGTCTTGAGGACAAAATGTCACGAACAGTCTGTCACCTAGATACAGACCCAGCTACTTCACTAAGTAAAACTTCTCCACAAGTACAGTAGAGTCATCTCCTTTCTTGGTAACTATGTCTGCTTAACTGCTTGGTGAGTTCCTGGTCTCAGTCCCTGGCTCTCTAAGGATACTACCTCAGACTCCTTGTAGTGGCTTCTCAAAAATTCCAACATATATTTTACCCTTATCCAACAGAAAACTTTCTTGCTGAGTGTAAGCAGGGAATGGTCCCGCTATTGTGGGGAACTTTCCTGGCTTCTGCACTATCCCGGTGAAATGGGCTAGCGGCAGGATCTGAGTCCTCGCTCCCACTTCCTTTACCCAGAGGCCTCCCTGCCCTCGAGGACTCCCCTTCCACTCTTCTGTCTGGCAGAGTCCTTGTAACCCCAACAAGGCTGGGCCCAAGATTCCTGGGGGGCTTGACCCCCAAACTTGGCTGTGGTCCCCTAGGACAGAGACTAGGGTGTCCCCACTCCAGGGTACTCTCTCTGTACTGGACACTTCCCTGACCCACTGATCATTACATACAATTGAAAGCAAATTCAATTTATTTAATCAGCAATTAATTTAAAAAAGGAATAAGGAAAAATGGGAAAGGTTAAAGGAAAACACATCACCCCACTCTGTGTCAGGGAACATTACAAATAGTGTCTCTGGAATGTCAGGGCAGTTCACAGTCTGTTCCTTGTAGGTCTCAGGCTTTCTTCTCAGGCCCTGGCTGTGCTGCAGGGATGCTGTGGGTTGGACACTTGCTCTGGTGGTGGCCACACACCTCTGGGCTTTGGGTGGTGGGACCCTTCTTCCCAGCGTCAGCCCCCCATTGGGTTAAGATCCCCCTCCCAGTTTGTCCTACAAGGACCCTTGGCTGGTGGTATCTTTCTGCACTGGGCCTTTTGCCTAGGGCCCCCACTTGGCTCGCCCCAGTTGCTCACCACACCCTGCTCCAGACTGCTCCAGCTCCAGCCCCAGCTCCACTCTGCCTCAGCACTGAGGCTGCTGCTCTGCCTCCAGCCCCCTGGGCTGCTTCTCTGGCCCCTCTGGCTTGGTGGTTGCAGCCCCGCTCCCAGGACAGGGTCTACTCTCCCTGGGCTGTGTGTGGCTCCCCTGGCTCTGGTTGCTCCAGCTCTCCCCGCAGCACAGGTCTGCTCTGTGGGCTGCTTCTGTGACTCTGCTCCCAGCAGTGACCTGCTTCCTGGGCTGCTTTTCTGGCCCCTCTGGATCTGGCATGGCTCTGCTCCTCAGCTCAGCTTGGGCCCCTGCTTTCTCCTTAGCTTGGCCCCACTCTGTCTGACCCAGGCAATTCCAGCTCACATGGAGGATGAGACCCACCCTGGCCTCCTGAACTCCCTGATTAGCCTGCCCGTCCTCTTAATCAGGCTGACCTGGAGCGTTGGCCTCTTCCCATTGTTCCTGGGGACTGTCAATCTCAGGGTCCTGATTTGCCATCGACCCTTCCCCCTTTTAGTACTGGGAGCTAGCCATCCAAAACACCCCCACTGAATGTCAGTAAGGGGACAAGAGTCCCCTTACATGAGCATTCCTCCTGACCTCCATGGTCAGAAAATGGCACAGGCAATAAAGGAATTTTTCTATGGGATTGTGGGAGTTTGTCCTCTGTTCCCACAGTTGACTTGGGCACCAGGCCTTTTGAAATCCCCTACATACCACTGCTTCTGGGAGTTGTAACATGAACTGTGGGATAGGTACCCAGACAGCATTGAAAGTGGTTTAGAACAGCACTTATGTGGAAGCATGGCAAAACTGCAAGGCTTACTAAACTTATTCAGTATAGCTAATGTTGATGCAATGAACTATTTGTGCTTAAACTGGTACATTTTAACAGGCTTCATTGGAAACAATTTAGTTCTTTATTGTAGACACAGATATACTGGGAGGTGCTTTCACAATTGTATAAGTAAGTGATACATGTTTTATCAAAATTAGATTTCACTATAAGTATGATAATGTATGTTATGAAATATTTCATTAAGGCTGATAGCCAATGTTAAAGGGTCTTTAAAATTAAACAGTTTTCTTAACATTTCTTGTCTCTTGTCATTAACACCTGAGATTATTCAAGTCAAATTTTAAAATTTTAAAAGTCTAATGTACTTTTTACCCTGTACACTGCTGGTTTTTTTTTTTTTTTTTTTTTGCATTTAATTTTATTTCAGAATTAAGACAGACAAGTCAGTTTTACTTACTCATTCTCATGTGCTAGCACAATATTTGGTTCCTGTCAGGACCAGGCCATAGGCCATTTGATCTACTGGTCAGAGCAGAAGCCAGGCAGAGTCAAATACCAGGAGGTCAGAGTCTGAGACAGGCCAGAGGGCAAACCAGGAGTCAGGTGGCAGTTAGGCAAGACCAGGTTACCCAGAGAGCAGGGTCGGGCAGTAGGAGCAGGTAGTGCAAGTGAAGCAGTCCAACACACAGGGAAACAGTTATATAGACAACTTCCTGGTCCTCTGCTTGGTTTAAATATAAGCTGAGAACGAATCAGGATCCCCAGTGTTCTGCCAGTCAGAGGCCAGGGCTGAACTCCTCTGTCAGAGTTCTATTCTAGCAATTGTTAATAGATCACTGGATAGCAGGTCAGAACTTACATGTTCCTAAGAGCTCTGTACACCAGAGTTCAAGGCCTGTGGTTGTAAGAGATTCAAAAATAATAGGGCAATATTTACATCAAAACACAAAGTTTTAATGTAATATTTTAATTCCTTTAAAAATGCTATTTTTTGTAATAATTGTTTTAACAAGACTTCTCTTTTTGGCTTACATCACCAGACATGATTGTGACGGTGCCCTCCATAAGGCTTTATGGGTATACTTAGGAATGTATATATGACATAACTAGAATGTGTTTTATGCTACATATTCCATGTAACATATCTCTGTAAAGGTTATGATCTACTGAATCTATTAATCCTATTTGTATGCATGTATCATTTTTGTATTCAAAGTTATGAATATTAGCTGCATACTTTGATTCTGAGTGGGTTTTAGTGAAGCACTTGGTCAGCTTCCTGAGAAAAGACTATTCTCAGTAAGTGCCCAGTCAAGAAGCCCTTAAGCCAACAATGAACTTGGAGATGCCAATCCACATCTGGGCTTTCCCAGGAATGTGGCTTGGCTGGTAAGGAACTCAGTCAGACATGGACATGTGACTTGCCCAGGTGACTCCAAAACTCCATTTTGTAGCTGGACTTTGTATAGGAGACAGGAGAGGGTTTCCACCCACAAGAGAAAGTCTATTTAAACCCCGGGGAGACCCCTCTATTTTGTCTTCAGCTGGCTAAGGAGATAGCCTCTCCACCCCCAAGGATACCTGAAAGAAATGGGAACAAAGGACAGTAACTTCAGGAGGTATGAGTGCTTGCTGGACCCAGACTAGAAGGAGGCTAATCTGTAAAAGTGACTTATTGGAACATCTCTGAGGGTCAGATTTTATCTGTATTCAGCTTCTTACTGTATTAGCATAGATTTTCAGGTTTTATTTTGCTTTGCTTGGTAATTCACTTTGTTCTGTCTGTTACTACTTGGAACCACTTAAATCCTACTTTCTGTATTTAATAAAATCACTTTTTACTTATTATTGAACTCAGAGTATGTATTAATACTTGGGGGCAGGCAAACAGCTGTGCATATCTCTCTATCAGTGTTATAAAGGGTGAACAATTCATGAGTTTACCCTGTATAAGCTTTACATAGGGTAAAATGGATTTATTTGGGGTTTGGACCCCATTGGGAGTTGGGCATCTGAGTGTTAAAGACAGGGACACTTCTGGTTTCAGTTAAGCCTACAGCTGTCAAGGAATGTGGTTCAGACTTGGGTCTGGGTTTGCAGCAGGCTAGCGCATCTGGCTCAAACCAGGCAGGGCACTGGAGTCCTAAGCATCCAGGGCGGGAAAGCAGGAGCAGAAGTAGTCTGGGCACATCAGGTGGCAGCTCCCAGGGGGTTTCTGTGATCCAACCTGTCACAAGGATCTTTTTAAAATGAGTTAAAAACAAAAGATATGCTGTGCTTTGGCACAAAGAAAGTCATTCAATAAATAATAATACCTTACTTCTATATAGTTCCTTTCATTCTGAAAAATCTCAAGGTGATTTAATAACAATAACAATTTAATAAACATAAGTTTTGCTGACATAAGTGGTAGTGCAGACATGGCCTGAGCTTGGGCTACACTAAAAAGTTAAGTCAACCCAGCTACATTGATCACTCAGTGGTGTGAAAAATCCACATCCCTGTGCGATATAGTTAAGACTACCTAACCCCTGGTGTAGACAGCGCTAGATCGACAAAAGAATGCCTCCTCTTGGGGAGGTGGATTACCTATGCTGACGGGAGAATCACTCCCATCAGCGTAGGGAGTGTCTATACTGAAGTGCTTCAGAGGCACAGCCATTAGCAGAAGACAAGAGACAAAGGATGGATACAGAGTGACAGAGGGGGAATACAGTACAAGGAAAACAATGAGACAATATTGATCAGAATCAGAAGCAAGCTCCCCGCACACCAGGACACACCAACTCAAAGCACCAGACCCTGACAGAACAACAGTTGCAAAACCTGTAGACATATTTGCACTACTACGATGATCAACACCCCCTACAACACTCCCTTGAAGATCCATTGGTCCTACACATGCCTATCACAACATGTATATATGGTAACATGGTATACCTCATCCAATGCACTAAATGAACTTACAGAAAAACGATAAAAGACAAAAACACATTTCCCAAAGGTGAACAGTTTTCACAAAATGATCACTCTATATCGGACCTCTTAGCACAGGCGCTGGCTTCTAATGTTCCCCAGGGGTGCTCAACCTGCCCCCACTCCACCCCCGCCCTGGCTCTTCCCTGCCTCTTTCTGCCCCTCCCACCCCCCGAGTGCACCCCATACCTGCTCCTTCCTCTTCCTCCCAGCACCTCCTGCACACCACCACGGAGCAGTTCTTTTGTGGTGTGCAGGAGGTGCTGGGAGGGAGGGGGAAGAGTTGATCAGTGTGGGCCATTGGCAGGTGGGAGTGGGGGGGGAGGGAGGGGAGCTTGGTTGCCAGTATGTGCTAAGCAGCTGCTATGCCTCTTAGTCCTCATTCTCAAAGGAAATCTGCACAACACTTTAAAAAGATGAGTCTAGGAACTTAAATTAATAACTTTGTTAGGCACTACAAATCATGGACTGAATAGAGACACTGGATTTATGGCTTATTACAACAACCAATAAATCACTAACAACCACCCCTCCAAGATGCCATTTTTTTCTTCCTCCCTTCTTTCTCCCCTGTGACTGGAGGAGTATTAATGGGCCACTTTCACCTTGAATGGTCCCTTAACATATATGTTAACTACTTATGCTAAACTATCCATTCAACCTTGTATTTAGTTGCAACACTCTGAGGGCTTGAAATGCGACAGCGGCACATCTGCACCACTGAAGCAGTGCTGCTGTAGCGCTTCAGTGTAGATACTACCTGCACCGACGGGAAGGGTTCTCCCATCAGTGTAGATAATCCACCCCCCTGAGAGGCCTAGCACTGTCTGCACCAGGGGTTAGGTTAGGTTGGCTTAACTGCGCCATTCAGGGGGGTGGATTTTTCACATCCCTGGGTATGTCTACACTACGAAATTAGATCAAATTTATAGAAGTCGTTTTTTTAGAAATCGTTTTTATGTAGTCGATTGTCTGTGTCCCCACACAAAATGCTCTAAGTGCATTAAGTGCATTAACTCGGCGGAGTGCTTCCACAGTACCGAGGCAAGCGTCGACTTCCGGAGTGTTGCACTGTGGGTAGCTATCCCACAGTTCCCGCAGCCTCCGCTGCCCATTGGAATTCTGGGTTGAGATCCCAATGCCTGATGGGGCTAAAACATTGTCGCTGGTGGCTCTGGGTACATGTCATCAGGCGCGCGCTCCCTCCCTCCCTCCCTCCCTCTGTGAAAGCAATGGCAGACAATCGTTTCGTGCCTTTTTTCCTGAGTTACCTGTGCAGACGCCATACCATGGCAAGCGTGGAGCCCGCTCAGCTCACTGTCACCGTATGTCTCCTGGGTGCTGGCAGACGCGGTACTGCATTGCTACACAGCAGCAGCAACCCATTGCCTTGTGGCAGCAGATGGTGCAATAGGCCTGAAAACCATCCTCATCGTGTCCGAGGTGCTCCTAGCCGCCTCGGTAAGGTCGGTCAGGAGCACCTGGGCAGACGTGGGAGCAGGGACTAAATTAGGAGTGACTCGACCAGGTCATTCTCTTTAGTCCTGTAGGCAGTCCTATTGTACCATCTTCTGCCGAGCAGCCAGGAGATGTGGATGGCTTGCAGTCCTACTGCACCGTCTGCTGCCAGCCAAAGATGTAAAAGATAGATAGAGTGGATCAAAACAAGAAATACACCAGATTTGTTTTGTATTCATTTGCTCCCCGCTCCCTCCCTCTGTGAAATCAACGGCCGAAAATCGTTTTGGTGAGGTCTGTCAGGGGCACCTTGAAAACTTTAATGGATAGTCAGTCCTGCCTGAAATACTAGAGGGAGGGATAGCTTAGTGGGTTGAGCATTGGCCTGCTACGCCCAGGGTTTTGAGTTCAATGCTTGAGGGGGCCATTCTGTATGACAGTTGTTTTTGTTTCTCCTTGATGTAAAGCCACCCCCTTTGTTGATTTTAATTCCCTGTAAGCCAACCCTGAAGCCATGTCGTCAGTTGCCCCTCCCTCCGTCAGAGCAACGGCAGACAAACATTCTGCGCCTTTTTTCTGTGCAGACGCCATACTACAGCAAGCATGGAGCCCACTCAGATCACTTTGGCAGTTAGGAGCACATTAAACACCACACACATTATCCAGCAGTATATGCAGCACCAGAACCTGGCAAAGCGAAACCGGGCGAGTAGGCGACGTCAGCGCGGTCACGTGAGTGATCAGGACATGGACACAGACTTCTCTCAAAGCATGGGCCCTGGCAATGCAGGCATCACGGTGCTAATGGGGCAGGTTCATGCGGTGGAACGCCGATTCTGGGCGCGGGAAACAAGCACAGACTGGTGGGACCGCATAGTGTTGCAGGTCTGGGATGATTCCCAGTGGCTGCGAAACTTTCTCATGCGTAAGGGCACTTTCATGGAACTTTGTGACTTGCTTTCCCCTGCCCTGAAGCGCATGAATACCAAGATGAGAGCAGCCCTCACAGCTGAGAAGTGAGTGGCAATAGCCCTGTGGAAGCTTGCAACGCCAGACAGCTACCGGTCAGTCGGGAATCAATTTGGAGTGGGCAAATCTACTGTGGGGGCTGCTGTGATGCAAGTAGCCAACGCACTCAAAGATCTGCTGATATCAAGGGTAGTGACCCTGGGAAATGTGCAGGTCATAGTGGATGGCTTTGCTGCAATGGGATTCCCTAACTGTGGTGGGGCCATAGACGGAACCCATATCCCTATCTTGGCACCGGAGCACCAAGCCGGTGAGTACATAAACCGCAAGGGGTACTTTTCAATAGTGCTGCAAGCACTGATGGATCACAAGGGACGTTTCACCAACATCAACGTGGGATGGCCGGGAAAGGTACATGACGCTCTCATCTTCAGGAACTCTGGTCTGTTTCAAAAGCTGCAGGAAGGGACTTTATTCCCAGACCAGAAAATAACTGCTGGGGATGTTGAAATGCCTATAGTTATCCTTGGGGACCCAGCCTACCCCTTAATGCCATGGATCTTGAAGCCGTACACAGGCAGCCTGAACAGTAGTCAGGAGCTGTTCAACTACAGGCTGAGCAAGTGCAGAATGGAGGTAGAATGTGCATTTGGACATTTAAAAGAACGCTGGCGCAGTTTACTGACTCGGTTAGACCTCAGCGAAACCAATATTCCCACTGTTATTACTGCTTGCTGTGTGCTCCACAATATCTGTGAGAGTAAGGGGGAGATGTTTATGGAGGGGTGGGAGGTTGAGGCAAATCGCCTGGCAGCTGGTTACGCGCAGCCAGACACCAGGGCGGTTAGAAGAGCACAGGAGAGCATGGTGCGCATCAGAGAAGCTTTGAAAACCAGTTTCATGACTGGCCAAGCTACGGTGTGAAAGTTCTGTTTGTTTCTCCTTGATGAAACCCCCCACCCCTTGGTTCACTCTACTTCCCTGTAAGCTAACCACCCTCCCCTCCTCCCTTCGATCACCACTTGCAGAGGCAATAAAGTCATTGTTGCTTCACATTCATGCATTCTTTATTAATTCATCACACAAATAGGGGGATAACTACCAAGGTAGCCCGGGAGGGGTGGTGGAGGAGAGAAGCACCAGGAGGGGTGGTGGAGGAGGGAAGGATAAGGCCACACAGCACTTTAAAAGTTTAAAACTTTAAAACTTTTTGAATGCCAGCATTCTGTTGCTTGGGCAATCCTCTGGGGTGGAGTGACTGGGTGGCCGGAGGCCCCCCACCGTGTTCTTGGGCGTCTGGGTGAGGAGGCTATGGAACTTGGGGAGGAGGGCTGTTGGTTACACAGGGGCTGTAGCGGCGGTCTGTGCTCCAGGTGCTTTTCCTGCAGCTCAACCATATGCTGGAGCATATTAGTTTGATCCTCCAGCAGCCTCAGCATTGAATCCTGCCTCCTCTCATCAAGCTGCCGCCACCTTTCAACTTCAGCCCTCTCTTCAGCCCACCACTTACTCTCCTCAGCCTGCCACCTCTACTCCCAGTCATTTTGTGCTTTCCTGCACTCTGACATTGTCTGCCTCCACGCATTTGTCTGTGCTCTGTCAGTTTGGGAGGATAGCATGAGCTCAGAGAACATTTCATCGCGAGTGCATTTTTTTCGCCTTCTAATCTTCGCTAGCCTCTGGGAAAGAGAAGATCCTGTGATCCTTGAAACACATGCAGCTGGTGGAGAAAAAAAAAGGGTCAGTGGTATTTTAAAAGGCACATTTTATAGAACAATGGGTACCCTCTTTCACTGTAAACCTTGCTGTTAACATTACATACATAGCACATGTGCTTTCGTTCCAAGGTCACATTTTGCCTCCCCCCACCACGTGGCTAACCCCTCCCCCCTCCCCGTGGCTAACAGTGGGGAACATTTCTATTCAGCCACAGGCAAACAGCCCAGCAGGAACGGACACCTCTGAATGTCCCCTTAAGAAAAGCACCCTATTTCAACCAGGTGACCATGAATGATATCACTCTCCTGAGGATAACACAGAGAGATAAAGAACGGATGTTGTTTGAATGCCAGCAAACATACACTGCAATGCCTTGTTCTACAGTGATTCCCGACTACGTGCTACTGGCCTGACATGTTAAAGTGCCCTACCATGGTGAACGGAATAAGGTTGCCCTCCCCAGAAACCTTTTGCAAAGGCTTTGGGAGTACATCCAGGAGAGCCGCAAATGCCACGGCAAATTCATCATTAAACATGCTTGCTTTTAAACTGTGTATACTATTTTAAAAGGTACACTCACCAAAGGTCCCTTCTCTGCCTGATCCGGGAGGCAGCCTTGGGTGGGTTCGGGGGGTACTGGCTCCAGGACCAGGGTGAGAAACAGTTCCTGGCTGTCGGGAAAACCGGTTTCTCCACTTGCTTGCTGTGAGCTATCTACAACTTCATCATCATCATCTCCTCGTCCCCAAAACCTGCTTCCGTGTTGCCTTCATCTCCACTGAAGGAGTCAAACAACACGGCTGGGGTAGCGGTGGCTAAACCCCCTAAAATGGCATGCAGCTCATCATAGAAGCGGCATGTTTTGGGCTCTGACCCAGAGCGGCCGTTTGCCTCTCTGGTTTTCTGGTAGGCTTGCCTCAGCTCCTTAAGTTTCACGCGGCACTGCTTCGGGTCCCTGTTATGGCCTCTGTCCTTCATGCCCTGGGAGATTTTGACAAATGTTTTGGCATTTCAAAAACTGGAACGGAGTTCTGATAGCACAGATTTCTCTCCCCATACAGCGATCAGATCCTGTACCTCCCGTTTGGTCCATGCTGGAGCTCTTTTGTGATTCTGGGACTCCATCATGGTCACCTCTGCTGATGAGCTCTGCATGGTCACCTCTGCTGATGAGCTCTGCACTCACCTGCAGCTTGCCACGCTGGCCAAACAGGAAATTGAAATTCAAAAGTTCGCGGGCCTTTTCATGTCTACCTGGCCAGTGCATCTGAGTTGAGAGTGCTGTCCAGAGCGGTCACAATGGAGCACTCTGGGATAGCTCCTGGAGGCCAATACTGTCTAATTGCGTCCACAGTACCCCAAATTCGACCCGGCAAGGCCGATTTCAGCGCTTATCCCCTTGTCCGGGGTGGAGTAAGGAAATTGATTTTAAGAGCCCTTTAAGTCAAAAAAAGGGCTTCGTCGTGTGGACGGGTGCAAGGTTAAATCGATTTAACGCTGCTAAATTTGACCTCAACTCCTAGTGTAGACCAGGGCCCTGCGTGATGTAATTAAGCCAACTTAATTTTTTAGTGTCGACCAGGCCTGAATATGTTTCCCAGACCTGAAGAAGAGCTCTATGTAAGCTTGAAAGCTTGTCTCTCTCACCTACAGAAGTTGTCCAATAAAAGATATTTACCTCATCCGCCTTATCTCTCTAATTAGCCAGGTTGGAATTTCTTATTCTTTATATGAATTAGAACTGGAAATCAATGTCTAAACTGGAGCTGTGACTGGTGGAAAAATCTTCTGTATCATCCGGATCTTTTGACAGTCAGTCATCTTTGGGGGAAAATAGATGTGGAGGATGTATAGAAATTAGATAATCTTGCCTCTATTTACATAAAAAAGCTAACTTTATAAATTAAAGTGGTACTCACTACACCAAAGTAAAAGCAATTTAGTGCTGACAATAGCACGTTGCGATCATAAGAGGAAATGATGTGTGTGACATCTGGACCTACAGAGGCTAGAATGAATAAAAGAAGTACAGTGGCAGTAACTGATGACAGCTCAGATAATCCTGCTTTCCATGAGGCCCTGTAACACTGTTCATGTAATGCAATGAATTCATAAATGTATAAACCTCCTAGGATCACTAGATGCAGTGTACATTCTTAAGGTTATTACTTCTAGTTACTTAGGTCTCTACATTTTGAATGCTAACTTCAGCGTAGCAACCAGATAGGCTACAGCAACACTTAGAATGTGGATAATTCTCCTTTCTGGCAAATGAAATGTGGCAGGTGTTTACTGTTGTTGTTTGTTTGTTGATTGTTTAATCTGACTGAATGTATCTTAGCTCTTGCTCTATTTAAGGATTTTCCAGGAAAGCAACAAATAATTTTTTCTACTTTTGCAATTTGGATTTAGCGTCACCCAGCAACCGTCCTCTCTCCTTGTTTAATTGTACTGGGGTCATTTCAGTTGCCAGATGCATGCAGCCTTGGAGTGTTCTTGTTCACTTACTGTACACTGTAATACGACTGCTCTGTACTAGTGGTTGGAGCGTGATAACATCATGGGATTAGCTATAAAACTATAAAATCGTGTTTTCTTTGATGATTGTCCAGAGTCAAATCATCCAGTGTGTATAAAAGTACACACTAATGGGATCGGGCCCTGCAGAAAAGACAGGTGCTCCTCTGCCTATCTTCCTGTGGATAACACAGGGGCTTAGGTGGGAGATATGTATCCAGGTGCCTAGAGTGAGTCATCTATATGCATGCCCAGAGGCAGAAACCTAGGCACACGGGGAACTTCTACAGTGGAAAATTAGGTGCTGAATGAGTTAGAGCACCAACAGGATTTGGCAGGAGCCAAGTGGAAATTCTGTGGATCACAGTGTAGGCTAAAACTGGGGCTTGGGCTCCTAAATCTGGGGTTTAGACACCTAACTACTGTACCTTTGTGGATCTGGGTCAGGAAGCTTAAATTTGAAGATCTAGTGGATGGATATCCAGTGGAAGGATTCAAAGAGGAGAGTTACATGAACAAATCAAGAGGTAAGGATCATGACATTAGTAGCTGCATTTTGTATAGACAGATGGGGGTCAATGTATGGGTTTAGGAGATCAGAAAGGAGGGTGCTGTAGTAGTGAAGACAGGATATAATGATGGCCTGAACATAAGATTTGGCTGTGACGGTGGAAAGAAAAGGAAAAATTCTGGAGATGTTGAAAAGATGCTGATCAGGATTTGGATGTGGTCTGGACATTTGGGGCAAGAGAGAGGCTGAGTCAAAAATAGCCCTGAGATTTCAGGTCTGAGTGCTGGGTAGGATGGTGATGTTAAGACAAAAGAGGTTGGGGGAAGGTTTGGAAGTGAAGATAAGGAGTTGAATTTTGTCCATGTTCAGTTTAAGATTTGACAACAAGACATTCAAGAAGACACATCAGAGACAGACTGAAGTATTGGATTGGATGGAAAGAGACATTTAATGGGAAAAGAGCGATTTGCTTGTAATCAGGATAGCGATGATGATTGAAGCCATGTGAGCTGAGATATTATAAGTCCCATTCAAGCAGGTTTCCTTCCTCCAGCCTTTAGCAAGTACAAAGGAGCTGTGGGAATAGGAACTTATATCGAGGAGGTGGACAGTGGAGGGAATGGGGGCAAAAGGGTACCCATACTGAAAACTTAAAGCGCTTAAAACTTTATCTCAAGAACATTTAAAATGTTCAAAGTTTTACACGGATAAAACTCTTCCTTTTCAGATCATTTACTGTAAATGAGAACCATTTATAAAGCAATTCAACAAGCAATTGTGCCTATTGAGGAACTGGGATTTTGTGACTCCCCATGGATGCACCACAGGAGTTTCATCAGATGAAGCAGATGCTTCTATAGCAAATCTCCAAGCTCTGACTATCTGACAACCTGTGCTTCAATATTCTCCCTCTCCTTATCTTCACTCCCAAATCTCCCCGCCCCCTCTTTCATCTTAACATCACCCTACATGTGCCCATGTTATTTGGGCTTGGACAGGATGGAAAAGGACTAGGAAAGGGAGAGAGTTGAACCCTAGGGAGATGTCTAAACTACAAAATAAAGGTGTGTTTCTTAAGTCAGGTTAGCTAACCTGTGTTAGCTAACTCAGGTTAAAATAGCAGTGAAGATATAGCAACTCAGCTTCTAACTCAGGTTAGCAGCTTGAGTTTGACCCTAGCCTGCCCTAAAGGCTTGAACTTGAGCATCTAACCTGAGTTAAGAAGAGTCAAGTTGCTATATCTTCACTGTTATTTTAACCTGCGTTAGTTAACACAGGTTAGCAAAACTGAGTTAAGAACACACCTTTTTTTTGCAGTGTAGACATATCCTAAGTTGTCAGAGACTTGGAGTATGTAACTGCACTGCAGGGGCAGCTGCCGCTTGCGCACTGGAAAACAGAAGCAGCAGATGATTCTGAGCAGTTCTGCTGGTTTTTCTTGGCAGAGCTCAAGTAGACTTTTGTGGATATGCTGGGGACATAGGCAAAGAGAAATGCTGTTGCAGTTTTCTTTGATTGTGTAACTTCTCAATATTGTGCTTTTACATTTATGTCAAGGCCTCTGTGTTACAACAAATAATAACCCAATAGGACAAGTCTGATGGACCGTATTCCCCACACTTGCCCTGAAGGTGTCAATGTAGGCCAGAGTGGCCAATTAACCTATTAGGCTGCAAGATGAGGGATGTTTAGGCTGAGAGGAAAGCCCAGCTGAAGAGGAACAGGTAGGCTTGGTATAAAGCCAGGAAGTTGGCAGTAGAAGGAGGCTGGAGGAAATAGTTTGCAGCCATTCCCTTGGGGGAAAGCAGGTGTATTTGGGGCCATGAAATTTAGTCCACAGTCCTTCACTAGGAGGAAGGAGTTTGGGCTGACAGACCCAGAGGGGAGGGAGCCAGAAGGTGTAGGAAAGGCTCAGAAAAAAGGCAGCAAGGTTTAGGATGGTGCAGACCTTGGCTGCTGATTAGAGTGTCCCTGAGCTGGAATTTGGAGTAGAGCGTGAGCTCAAGTTCCCCTACCAGCCACTGGGGAAATGCACCATCAGGGCAGTGAATGAGAAGGCTGCCTGAGACTGTTTGTTTGTAAGGAAATGATTTGTTAACCAGGAAGTGGAGGACCATAATGACCTGGCCAGAGGGCCCAGCCACAAAGACAGAACGCCCTGAATCTCAGAGTGTGAGAGAGATGACTGGGTGTGCAGCGATCAGAGGAAGGGGACAATGGATCTGGAAATAACTGATCCTCAGAGTGGCCAGGAGGAAGTGCCCCTAATGGTGAGTGGAACCTGTGACAAGGAGGCATTCTAGTATAATATGATTATGTGTAGGGTAATGTCTACGGACATAGAGAATGCTATTTTCAGGAAGTGTTTGATGAGAGAGGACTGGTACGTAGGGAGGAAGAAATAAAGCTCGACAGTTGCACTACGTTGGCTTTATCTCATTATGCTTGCACACTGAGCACACACACAGAGCTCAGAATTCTGTGCACTATCTATGAAGTCTTTAAATCTAAATCAATCAAATAGAGTGTGATAAATAAGGTGCATATAATTTTGTTTAATACAAAAATGGGGAAAATGGCCACTCTCTGAGATATCAGAGTGTGTGTGTGTGTGAGAGAGAGAGATTTGGAGTTTGTGATTTTTTGTGACTCTTTAGCTGGAGAAAGACCAAATCTCATGCCAGTGTTAACACTGTGACTTGCAACAAAATTGCAAGAGTTGGCAGACCTTCCCCCAGATTGAAGCTGTGAGGCCAGAAACTCCAGTCTTATGGTGAATTTCAGCTCTGCTTGGGGGAAACCCCTCTGATTGGCTGCTTTCCCCCAATGCCCTGCCTACTGGGGAAGAGCAGCCAACAGTTAAGTTCTACAAGAACCGGCAGAGCTCTCTTTCCCCTCCGGAGTGACTCCATTCTCACAGGAGGAGAAGAGGGAGCAGAATGAGCCAAGCAATTCAGGGGGCTTTGCTCCTTCCTTTCCTTGTTTGACCAATGGATGGATGCCACGTCCTCCCTTCTCTCCCTGCAATACCAGGTCTGGGAAGGAAGAGATAGGGGGTGAAGATCGCTTGGAGCTTATCCCTCCCCAGCCTCAAAGGGGCACGGATCCTCCTGCAGCCTCCTGAAGACTGGGAGAAGGGGTGAAGAGCCTCAGGAGCTTTAGGAGGAGCACAAGTGAGGCTGATGGGGAAGAACTGGGGGGAGAACTGATGTGAGAGCTGAGGGGGCTCGATTGATGTGGGGTAGTAGACTGGATGGTGGGGTAAGGGAGCAGAACTGATGGGGAAGTGGGAGTGCTGAACTGTTGGGGATTGGTGGTTGAATTGATGGGGAGACTGAACTTATGGGGGTGGGGGTTAGGTGGGGTTAAAATTAATTGCTGGGCAGTGGGAGAGGAAAATGTGGTGGTTGAAGTTCCTACAGGGGAGTTAAAAATTACCATATAAAACACATACTGGGGATGGGCAGGGGGAGTTCAAAAATCAAAAGACAGACCAAAATCACAATTTGATTTTAAAAAAACCTCTTATGACTTTTTGGGTCTGACTCATGATTTTTGAACCTGGGGGTTAGCAGTGCTGGTGTTCAGGCACAATTTCAAAAAGGGAGCATTTAAAAATGTTTCCTTTGTGAAAGTTAGTGAATATTTATCCTTTTATAAACATAGGGATTTTAGTCCTGTTTAAAGTACGGATCTCAACACAACCTTAACTTTGTGGGAGATAATCTTTTCTACTAACAGAAATCATGTGACTTTCTTTATAATTATGACTCTGCAAAATTTTACCACGTGACTGGCAAAGTATGTAGTTGCAGATTCTGATCCGGAATCCATAAGCGGGAATTCTCAACTTGTGAATGGCTAATATGTTGAGAACTGTGTCCTGAATGCTTGAGATGTTTAAAGTTATCACCATGTGCTATCAGGAACTAGGAATAGACACTGAAGTAACAAATAAAAAATGGAAATTAAGACTAGTTAAATCACAGAGGATTTTCATGAGCCGCACATACGTTCATTTCTGATGACAGGATTTGCCTACTGTTTATTACTGTGAAATAATTGCTGCTGTGGAGCAGCTGTTGTGTAAGAATGTTGGGTGTGGCGCAGTGACCAAAGGTGACTCACCATCTTGGGAGGCAGGATTCTGGACTGCAGCGACAGCTCAAGGAACTGCAATAGGCAGTAGCCGCTGGTTACTGTGTTATACCATATTTAAATGAAAATATTGTAATCGTTAAATACAAGCGTTCTGTCCCTTACGGAGAAGACCAAATATTATCAGTATGCAGATTACTTTGTTTTATATCCCTTTTGCTAGAAAAATTCAGACTGGAAATATGGTGTCAATTCTTAATAGTGAGAGTAATTAACCATTGGAACAATTTACCAAAGGTTGTGATGGATTCTCCAACACTGACAATTTTTAAACCAAGAATGGATGTTTTTCTAAAAGAGATGCTCCAGGAATTATTTTGGGGAAGTTCTATACAGTCGGCCTAACTAGATGATTATGATAGTCCCTTTCTGGTCTTAGAATCTGTGAATCTATGCTGCTGCTCAGTAAAATATTTTTAAAAGTGAATTGCAAAGCTGAGATGACAATTGAGTGAAGCTCAGAAATATGTGCCAAAAGGTTGTGGTGGACATTGAGCACACAAATAAAGTGTGTTTAAAACTTATTTTCCCTCTGTGAAATATTCTAATGCTTCCTGGTTCATTAATGACATCTCAGAATTCATTCTGTGTTATGGACACCAGAAGTCTCATGCAACCCTTGGCGCCTCAAACCTGGATAGTGCCTTGAGCAAGGATGCGTTTACTGATGCATCTTTAGTCCGTCATCCAAAGAAGCTGCAGCAAAGCACACAGGTTTTTGAATAAACTTTATTAATAACAAATGGGAAGAACAGGATGCCAGACAATATGTATATATATATATATATGCATACACGTACATAAATACTAGGGCTGGTTGAAAATTTTCCATTAAAACTGTGTTGGAGCACAAGAGGGTAGTGATGGCAGTGCTAGCTGCTATCAGTGGCCTCAGAGTTGATGTGTCGGGACTATGGCGGGCTATTCTGAATTGGAACTAATAAATCATACCTAGTTTAGCGGTAAGGATGAGTCAGCAGAAGAGTTCTCCATGTCGATGCAGGGTCCTAGAACCTGACATGTTACAGTGTTATTTGCCGTGTTGTTGTAGCCATGTTGGTCCCAGGATATTAGAAATACAAGGTGGGCAAGTTATTGGAGTTGATCAAATATAAGATATTACTTCATCCTCCTTGTCTCTCACACAGTAAGATAACTATACTGTATTCTTTAACCAAACATGATGAGAATCCTTGTTCCAGAGTTACAAGCTGATACTGCAGAGTTTCTGTGCTATGATTTTGAGAACAGTGGCACTGTTAAAGGAACTAAGAAAAACCAAAAAGCTATATGGTGTTGCTTCATAAAATAAATAACCATTTCTGTGGTAAGCTATCATTAACATGCCAAGGAGAAATATAATCAGAAAAATAACACAGGAGACCACAAAGATACTTTGCAGATTCAGCCATAAGCTGTAATTAATATATGTTACAACACCATCACCATACCATGTAACTATATTCTTATGATATACTTTTATATAACAAGAACTGATTTTAAGCCCATAGACACTGGTATTGCTGAAAACATGCAGAAGTAAACCAGTTAAGCAAAAAGTTAAGCAAGACCGAAGGTCTGAGAAAACACTTGTCTCCTTCCCTGTGACTGTACACAAACAGGGGAGCACGTAGGACATAGGAGGCTCAGGACTGGCCTTGTGAGAAATGTTGGTACAGTCACTATGTGTGAACAGGCAATGATAATTTCCATGAAGTGCAACCAAATGTTGTAGGCAGAAGGAAGAATGAGAGGGCAAACACAGCATTTTACTGATAGGCAACATTTTCTTTGTCCACAGCTCAAAAACAGCCTGCAAAATCAACACAATTC
Organism: Chelonia mydas; assembly: GCF_015237465.2. Taxonomy (NCBI): domain Eukaryota; kingdom Metazoa; phylum Chordata; order Testudines; family Cheloniidae; genus Chelonia; species Chelonia mydas. The sequence goes on from NC_057853.1 coordinate 91,651,739, forward strand.
TATTAGAGAAAGCAGTGAGGCATGAAGCTAGTAAGATGGGGGGGCGGGGGCGGGAAGATAGATAAAAAGAAAGAATGATCAAGCCAGGACCAAAACCAAGCAGATGTAAATCTGCTGTTTCCCTGATATCACTGTTTATCATAGGACCAATATTGTCTCATTGTTTCCTTGTATTCCCCTGTTTGTTTGTATCCATTTGTAGTCTCGCACGGCAGACAGGAGGAATAAGACAGACAAAGCACACAGAAGGTCCATAGCACATGACTAAACCCACACACATAGCTGTCACTTCATCAAAAGCACATAACATGGGGCAGTAGACTACAACACAACCCAAAAGTCATTTGATTAGTACAGTGCAACCTCATTATGTTAGGATACCAGTATGTATGGTGGTGAGATACACTCACCGGACACCACATAGTTCACAGAAGCATTTGGTCAATAAGAGCAACACATGCACAATGAGGTCATCATCAGCAGTATACCAGGTTACGAGCAGGCTAAGATTATATCCTCAGTCATTAGTCAGATAGGTTACACCATAACTGGGCCCAAACCAACAATGAATAATGTGCAAAGGGTTAATCAATTCAGTGATTGAATCATTATCTGTGGCTCAGAAGTATATACTAACCTAGTTGCTACAATTATTCGGTGGTGGTGACGGAACAGTTGCTGGTGGTTGTTAGTCATCCTGGTTCTTCATTGCAACCTTCTGTATGTCCCCCAACAATATGGCATTGCACAGCCACAATTTGCAGCATACAGGCACTTGCACATGGACTGCATTTTGTTCAAAGCACAACTAAAATGCAAGCACATTTGAGGATGCCAGTAGTTCACTGAACAACATTCCAGATCTTGCAAACCCTTCTGTGGGAGTGATCCAATTACCATCAGGGTCATCAGATTCAGCAAGAAGTGATATCTACAACATCTTGAGCTGGGCAAAAGCAGCTCTTATTACATTTCTGAAAAGTTATAGCTGGCACTCGCCCCGAGCATTTCTGGGGCAGAGGAAGCTAGAAGCAAGGACCTCTACAGAGGTCATGTAAAGGGAAAACTCTAGGAACAGCTAAGCTCAGGAGAGAGCCTAGATTGCTTTTATTTAAAATAAACTCCAGGAAAGGGTTAAAGATTGAACTAGAGCCAGTGAGTGTGTACTCTTTTAGAATGGGAGTGGGGGGTAGGAGGGGAATATTTTTTGAATTTTATGTGCTGATGTTTATAAGATTTATAGCTAATGATATCTTAAAATATATATTGTTTAAAGGCTCCCCTCAGTAATGTAACATATTTATTTGTATATATGTGCTCTTTGTAACAAACAGAATAAGTTACCCTAAACCAGTGGTTCTCAACAAGGGGTACATGTACCCCTGTGGGTACACAGAGGTCTTCCAGAGGGTACATCGGCTCATCTAGATATTTGCCTAGTTTTACAGCAGGCTACACAAAAAGCACTAGCAAAGTCAGTACAAACTAAAATTATATACAGACAATGACTTGTTTATACTGTTCTATATACTATACACTGAAATGTAAGTACAATATTTATATTCCAATTGATTTATTTTATAATTATATGGTAAAGAAAATGTAAGCAATTTTTCAGTAATAGTGTGCTGTCACACTTTTGTATTTTTGTCTGATACAAGTAGCTTTTAAGGGAGGTGAAACTTGGGAGTAACACAAGACAAATCAGACTTCTGAAAGGGGTACAGTAGTCTGGAAAGGTTGAGAACCACTGCCCTAAACTGTTGTATGTAACTGTTTTATCTTTGTCTTATTTTCTCCTTTTATTTGTGCACACCATGGCATCCTATGATACCTTCCATTTCATATTATTATTATTATTTATTATTAAGGCTGTAAGTCTTTCACGGAGGTCATGGAAGTCACAGATTCTGTGACTTTCCGGGATCTCCATGACTTCTGTAGTGGCCAATGCGGCTGACCCCAGGGCCGCCTGAGCAGCTGGGGTGACCCCAGGGCCAGCTGCACCGGCCACTGCTCAGGCAGCCCCAGGCAGCTGGCCCCGGGGGCCGCCAAAGAAGCAGTATTCCTGGGTGCTGCCCTGGAGCAGCAGCTGTGGGTCCCCGAGCCAGCCCTTCCCCTGCCCCGGAGCAGCAGCGGCAGATCCCCGGCAGGCCTCACCCCAGAGCAGCAGCAGAGGTGCACTGGAGCACACTCCTGCCCCGCCCCCCGCCCCCCCCCGAGCATCTGCAGCACCCTGGAGCCCCCAGAGCACCTAAGATTTAGTCAGGGGTATTTATAGTACAAGTCATGGACAGGTCAGGGGATTTTTGTTTATTGCCCACGACCTGTCCATGACTTTACTAAAAATACCCGTGACTAAATTATAGCCTGAGTTATTTTCTGATGGTTTTTCTCATGGTGTGTTTGGGGGTGGAGTTTGAATTTCACAATTCTTAGAAATTCGTTCATGTTTTCACAAAATGATCAAGCTGTCTTGTGTTTCAGAAATGACTCCTTCACAGGATGGTGTTGTTACAATGTTGACAATAAATTACTTTACAGATGAGCCATTCATGTCTTTCCAGCATCTAAGAATAACTCTCTTAGCAACTGGTACACAAAGAGATCTAATTCAGTTGCTCCCATGGGATACCGTGTCTGTCAAGATTAGCGTAACTGGATCCAGCTGAAGTTCTTGTGTAGTTATATTTTCAAGCATTTGTGAAAAGTTTGCCAAAATGTTCTAATTATTGACACCTCCAAAACATATGTTCCCAGCATTTTCAAGATTCCACCAGCATTTATATTTTTCAAGTTGAATATACTCCTGGAGGCTTGTGTGATGGATGCATATTTTATAAAGACAGACAGAAATAGAGTACATATGTACATCTTATTTTACAGTGAGAGTAACAGTAGCAACTTGAGCCAAGTTTGGAAAAATAGTCTCTCCAGGACTGAATGTAGGAATGTGAAAATCAGACCTATGGTCCATCTAGTCTGTATCTCATTTTCAACAATGGCCTATATAAGGTGCTTTAGAGAAAGGTGCAAGAAACCTTCTAATCCCTAGTAGTTAGAAATAAGTTTAAGATCTTCCTTAGAAGTTTTTAAGGTCAGGCTTGACAAAGCCCTGGCTCAGATGATTTGATTGGGGATAGGTCCTGCTTTGAGCAGGGGGTTGGACTTGATGACCTCCTGAGGTCCCTTCCAACCCTGATATTCTATGATTCTATGATCTGAAAAATGAGGTTTAAAATCTCTTCCAAAATTTGTTAGCATTAATTATGGTAACACTGGATATTCTTGATATTGATATAAATGTCCAGTCTCACTTTGAATCCTGTTAAGTTTTTTGGTCTGAACAACTTCCATTGGCAGAGTGTTCCACAGTTCAATTACACATTGTGTGACAAAATATTTTTTATCAGTTTTGAATTTGCCACTTTCTACTTCATTGAATGTTCCCTTGCTCTTGTGTTACGAGACAGGGAGAACAGAAGTTCTGGATCTCACTTCTCTGCACTATTAATTATTTTATTTCCTTTATCCCCTGCTAATCTCTTTTCTAAGGCAAACAATCCCAGTTTTTTCAGCCTCTCTTCATATAAGAGTTTTCCCATCCACCTAATCAGTTTAGTCATAGAATCATAGAATATCAGGGTTGGAAGGGACCTCAGGAGGTCATCTAGTCCAACCCCCTGCTCAAAGCAGGACCAAACCCCAGTTAAATCATCCCAGCCAGGACTTTGTCAAGCTTGACCTTAAAAACTTCTAAGGAAGGAGATTCCACCACCTTCCTAGGTAACGCATTCCAGTGTTTCACCACCCTCCTAGTGAAAAAGTTTTCCCTAATATCCTGAATAGTCACCCTTCTCTGAAGCCCCTCTAATTCTGCAATATTTCTATTGAGATGGGGTGATCAGTACTGCACATAGTTGCAGATGAGGCCACACCAATGATTTATAAAAAAAGCATTATAATATTAGCTGTATTTTTCTCTTTGCCATTCCTTATGTATTCTAATATTCTGTTTGCTTTTTTTATTATAGCTACACGTTATGCTTATGTCTTTGTCAAACTGGCCACAGTGATGCCCATGTGACTTTCTTGAGTTAGTAGAGCTAAGTTAGAACTCTGTAAAATGTATGAATAGTTAATATTTTTCTTCCAATGTAGATTACTTTGCATTTATGAATATTGAATTTCATTTCTCATCATGTTTGAACCAAGCTAGATGAATGGGCATTCCCTCTGAAGTGCTTCAATTTGACTAACCTAAATTATTTGGTGTCCTCTGGAAACTTTGCCACCTAACTACTCTGTCCCCATTCCAGATCATTAGTAAATATATTAAACACTGGACCTAACACAGAACCGTGATGCACCCTGTTCACCTTTTACCATCACGAAAATTGACAGTTTATTCCCGTACTTTGTTTCCTGTTTTAGTTTTTGGTTCAGGACAATAATTTGTATCTCACCTTGTGACTACTTAGTTTCCTTAGTAGCGTCTTGTAAAAGACCTTTTGAAAGTCAAACTGTATTTTGCCAATTTATTTTCCTTTATCCGCTACTTTATTGACACATTCAAGAATTCTAAGAGTTTAGTGAGATGTTATTTATCTTTGCAGAAGCTGTGTTGGCTGGACTCTATCATGTCATTTCCCATATGTTTTGTTTTATTTTTAATTATAATCTCAGCCATAATTGTAAGGCTTACTGGTCTGTAATTCCCCAGATCACCCCGTGAACCCGTCTTAAATGTAGGTAGAATTATTAATCCTCTGGTGCATAAGCTGTTTTTAAATGAGAAATTGCATAATTTTTGTTAGCAGCTGAGCTGCTTCATTATTAAGCTTCTTCAGAACTCTTGGATGTGCCATTTGGGTATAGTGACTTATTGCTTTTAAATGATCAATTTGCTCTAGAACCTCTTTTTCTGATAGTGCCTCATCATTTTTACCAGAGAAGAGCAGGTCTGGCATAGGTAACTCCCTCATCCTTGGCGGTGAAGACTAATGCAAAAAATCATTTAGCTTCTCAGCAATGTCTTTATCTTCCTTAATTGCTTCCTTTACCCCCTGATGTTCCAGTGGACCCATGAATTCTTTTGTGGGCTTCCCGCTTCTGATATACTTGAATTTATTGTTTGTTTTTATACCTTTAGCTATTGTTCATTTCAAGCTATGTAAGTTCCCTCTTGCACATTGCCTGCTGTAATTTATGCTCCTGTTTATTGCCTTCACTATGGTTAGATTTCCAATTTTTGAAGGATTTCTGTTTTGCTTGAATAGCTTCTAAAACCTTGCCATTTAGCCAGATTGGTTCACTCCTTGCCTTTCTGGCTCTCTTTTTGCTCAGTGGCGGATATGTCTTCTAAGACTCTATTGTTTAAGTAGTGTCTGCTGCATCTAAGGATTTTACTTTACTTTTTGCCTCTTGGGGATCTTTTTATTAGCCTTTTAATTTTATTCAATTTTCCCTTTCTATAGTTGAGCGTCACTGCCACTCTTTGGTTCCTTACTTCTCCCTAGGGATGCTGAATTTAAGTATATTGTAGTTACTATTACTTAGTGACTCAGTTACTTCTTGAATTTGTTCTTATGTCACACCTAAGACTAAGTTGAGAATAACCTCTCCTCTATGTGCTCCAGAACTAGTTGGAATAATTTAAAATGTTGAGAAATCTTCTCTAAACTTTATGTCACTTGCCATTTCCAGTCTCTAGCTGGGTAGCTGAGTCCCCCATTATTGGAGAGAGAAGGTAGGCGAGGTAATATCTTGTATTGGACCAGCTTCTGCTGATGAAAGGCAAGCAAGCTTTCAAGCTTACACAGAGCTCTTCTTGAAATCTGGGAAAGGTATTCAGTGTTACAAGGTGGAACAGATCGTTAAGCATAAGGAATTAATACATGTTGCAAGAGAAGATTCAGGATGAAGTGGGCAGTTAACAACTCTGCAGTCATAGGACAAAGGATAGTTAGTGGTTGCAGATAGTTGCAATGAGCCATAAATCCAATGTCTTTATTGAGTCCATGGTTTTTAGTGTCTAACAAAGTTCTGAATGTAAGCCCTCTGACACATCTTTTGAAGGTTTTATGCAGGTTTCCTTAGAAGATGAGGACCAAGATGTCTGATATGGAGTGATGGTTTTGTGAAAGGTGTTTGCCCAGGAGTGATTTGGTATTTTTGTTTTTTATCATTTTTCCGAATGAGTTCATTCAAGAGCATAGTGATTGTCTGGTTTAATGCACCATAGTTGTTGTTGGGGCATTCAGTGCACTGTTGATAGTCATGTGCAGGACCCTTGGATCTTGAAAGGTCTGTAATGGGGGTATTATTATTATCCCCTATTATCATTTTGTTAGATTTTGTTACCTCTTTAATCTCTCTCAACATTGTGCACTCAGTTTGATGGGGAACCTGGTGTATTGCTCTGATAATTGCACTGGGGCTTTATTCTTTTTTTATGTATTTCACCTCTGGGCACAAACTATGAGCTTCAGTGGGATAGAATTCATGCACCAATGTGTAGCTAGGCCATGGGGCTACAACACAACCTTACCACATCTAGTTTTGCAGCCAGTAGGCTGGAATAAGAGCCACTGATGCCCCCAATGGTGGGTATTAAGGTCACTGGATCAGGGTAAAAACAGATTTCATGATTACCTACTATCCTGTCCCCAAACCTCTGCTACTTGCCAGCCTGTTTGGACTGGTGTGCAACTCCTTTCTGAGGCAGGGATGGGGGGCAGAAACCTCCATGTGCAGTTGGTCTGATCCCCTTCTTGGTGCAGCTTTGCAGCAGGCACAGGCACCGACTTTCCAAAGTGCCGGTGGAGGCTCGACTCCCATCTCTGCCCCAGATCCCACCCCCACTCCAACCCCTCCTCCAAGGCCCCACATCCACCCTCCCTCTTCCTGCTCCATTCTGCCCCCTCTCCCCCAAGGGCGCCCTATCGTCCCCTCTTCCCCCCCAGAGCCTGCCGCACACCGCAAAACAGCTGTTTACGGTGGGTGGGAGGTGTGGGGAGTAGGGTTGCCAACTTTCTAATTCCAGAGGTGAATGGGGTGGGGGTGAGGGATATGGGGGTGGCAGCTCTGGGAGCGGGAGAGGATGGGGGCAGAGTGCTATAAGTGGTACAGGGCTGGAACAGGTAGGTGTAGGGGGCGGGATGGGATGGGACAGGGCAAGGATGCAGTGCGGGGGAGGAGGAGGAGGGATGCAATGACAGAGGGATGGGGGTCGGTGGGATGGGGAAGGATGCAGTGAGGGGGATGGAGGTGCAGCCTCATTCCTAGCACTCGGAGACGGGGATACACATACCTTGAACTCCAGGGTGCTGGCAATGGGGCGACAGACCACGGTTCGCCGTAGGGCATGCGCCACAGCTCGAGTCCAGCAGCCACATGAGGAGCGTGAGGAGAAGAGGGCCGGGCAGCAGGCAGCAGGAGAGGTGCGTGCCACGCGACCCCTCAACAGCCACCTGCTGAGCGCTTGCAAGTGGAGCTCACACTAGTTCCTCCCCTGCCCTGACTCAGCCAATGGGAGCTGCGCCTGTAAGGGGGGGCAGCACACGGACCCCCCCCCCCCAGCAGCTCCTAAGGCTAGGAGCCTGCTGCCGGACAAGCTGGCTGCTTCCCGACCTGGGAGCTGCGTGGTGCCACTGCTAGCAGGGAGCCTGCCAGCCCCGCTGCGGCGCTGCAAACCGGACAGTCAATGGCCCGGTCAGCAGTGCTGACCGGAGCCGCTAGGATACCTTTTGATTGGGTGTTCTGGTCCAAAACTGGGCACTTGGTCACCCTAGAGGGGAGGGAGGGGAAGGCACTGATTGGTGGGGCCCTCGGGCGAGCAGGAGGTGCTGGGGTGGGAGGGAGAGGTTCTGATGACGGGGGGCTGCTGGTGGGTGCTCAGCCCGTGGGTGCTCCAACCCTGGAGCACCCATGGACTCAGCACCTATGGCAGCAGGGCTTAATCAGTGGTTCTCAAACTTTTGTATTTCCCCTTTCACACAACAAGCCTCTGAGTATGACCCCTCCCCCTTATAAATTAAAAACACTCTTTTTTTATATTTAACTCTATTATAAATGCTGGAGGTAAAGTGGGGTTTGGGGATGGAGGCTGACATCTTGTGACCCCCACATAATAACCTCATGACCCCCTGAGGTGTCATGACCCTGTTTGAGAACTCCTGGAAGTGGTGCAGAGGGAGTTGTGTGGACACTATGCACCACGGTGGGTTTCTCCTTTGTTTTTGCATGTACCTGATCACTTTTACATCATAAACAAATACTGTCAACTTAAAAAGAAAATTGAAGAACCAATACAAACACCTGTGTGTGTCTGATTGTGTAATGGGAATATAACATTTCATGCCACTCTCTGAACTGATGAGGAGGTACTGTGGGAGAAGCAATTGGCTCCCTCCTATTATTGTCTGTCGCATGACAACACCTGCAATATGCTTGGAGCTGTTTACATGTATAAGAAAAGTCTCTCCCAGAGTTTCCTAGCGCCTTTGGCAACAGGCAGATCATTAAGACAATAACTGATCCTCCATCCAGCAGAGGATTAGGGGTGAGTGTGCTTTTCTGCATTTGCTCTCACTTAATTGGGACCTTGCCTGTCAATAGCTGTTGTTTCTTGTCTGTGCTCTTGTCTTCTGCACTCAACTTGTTAACATGGTGTCCTACCTAACCAGGCCTACAAACAGGAAGTGAGAGTAGGGTCAGGAACGTCTAATTCCTAAATTAAACTAATATACTGCATTTAAATAACACAGATGGAAGCTTAATTGAAGAGAGGTTTATGAGAATTAAAAAGGTTTGGGAAGGTGTGTGTGAGACAGCAACATATTTGAACCTTCATGGCACTTTCATTTCTTTGTCCTTGGAGAAAAAATAGTATCATGTACTGCATGTGTTGGGTTAAATCACCTCTGGTGTAACTCAGAGAAGTCAATGGTGTTATGCCACCAGGAATGAATTTCTTTAGTTTTGTCTGGTTTTTCTCAAAATACAGATATAAAAATATTGGTGTATAGCACAATCAATCCTAGTTAATACAGCTCATTTCAGGAAAATTCCCACAGCCTCTACAAAGGGCTGGCTTGTAGAATCATAGAATATCAGGGTTGGAAGGGACCTCAGGAGGTCATCTAGTCCAACCTCCTGCTCAAAGCAGGACCAATCCCCAACTAAATCATCCCAGCCAGGGCTTTGTCAAGCCTGACCTTAAAAACTTCTAAGGAAGGAGATTCCACCACCTCCCTAGGTTATGCATTCCAGTTTGGATAAACGAAATATAAGTAAAACACTCACATGCCCATAATACCAGTGATCTGAATCAAACAGGATTAGTAGTGAAGAGAACTCCCCTTAATAAAGAGTCAGGTTGTGTAAAGTCACTAATATTTATTAAACTGAACTTCCCAAGACCTCAACATTTATAGGTCAGTGATTCTTGATCAGAAAAACATGTTTAGTGACTCTAGAATCAACAGTAACATAAATCACTATCACACTTCTATAGTGATTGTCATGCTGTCTGGTATGGTTCACAACTGAAAGTGCCAGTCTCAGGTCAGACTGTTAGACAGCATCATAGTGATGTCTCCTGGTCACCAGAGTTGGTAGCTTCATAGATTCCAAGACCAGAATGGACGTGTTGTTCCTTGACTTTAGCAAAGCTTTTGACACTGTCTCCCACAGTATTCTTGCCAGCAAGTTAAAGAAGTATGGGCTGGGTGAATGGACTATAAGGTGGATAGAAAGCTGGCTAGATTGTCGGGCTCAATGGGTAGTGATCAATGGCTCCATGTCTAGTTGGCAGCCGGTATCAAGTGGAGTGCCCCAAGAGTCGGTCCTGGGGCCGGTTTTGTTCAATATCTTCATAAATGATCTGGAGGATGGTGTGGATTGCACCCTCAGCAAGTTTGTAGATGACACTAAACTGGGAGGAGAGGTAGATATGCTGGTAGAGATAGGATACAGAGGGACCTAGACAAATTGGAGGATTGGGCCAAAAGAAATCTGATGAGGTTCAACAAGGACAAGTGCAGAGTCCTGCGCTTAGGACGGAAGAATCCAATGCACCGCTACAGACTAGGGACCGAATGGTTAGGCAGCAGTTCTGCAGAAAAGGACCTAGGGGTTACAGTGGACGAGAAGCTGGATATGAGTCAACAGTGTGCCCTTGTTGCCAAGAAGGCCAATGGCATTTTGGGATGTATAAGTAGGGACATTGCCAGCAGATCAAGGGACGTGATCGTTCCCCTCTATTTGACACTGGTGAGGCCTCATCTGGAGTACTGTGTCCAGTTTTGGGCCCCACACTGCAAGAAGGATGTGGAAAAATTGGAAAGAGTCCAGCGGAGGGCAACAAAAATGATAGGGGACTGGAACACATGAGCTATGAGGAAAGGCTGAGGGAACTGGGGATATTTAGTCTACGGAAGAGAAGAATGAGGGGGGATTTGATAACTGCTTTCAACTACCTGAAAGGGGGTTCCAAAGAGGAAGGCTCTAGACTGTTCTCAGTGGTAGCAGGTGACAGAACAAGGAGTAATGGTCTCAAGTTGCAGTCGGGGAGATTTAGGTTGGATATCAGGAAAAACTTTTTCACTAGGAGGGTGGTGAAACACTGGAATGTGTTACCTAGGGAGGTGGTGGAATCTCCTTCCTTAGAAGTTTTTAAGGTCAGGCTTGACAAAGCCCTGGCTGGGATGATTTAATTGGGGATCGGCCCTGCTTTGAGCAGGGGGTTGGACTAGATGACCTCCTGAGGTCCCTTCCAACCCTGATATTCTATGATTCTATGATTATGGTCATCTAGTCTGACCTCCTATATAACATGTGCCATAAAACTTCCCCCCAGAATTCCTTGAGTATATCTTTGAGAAAAACATCCAATCTTGATTTAAAAATTGCCAGTGATGGAGAATCCACCATGACCCTTGGTAAGTTGTTCCGAAGGTTAATTACCCTTATTAAAAACTTACTCCTTATTTCCATTCTGAATTTGTCTAGCTTCAATTTCTAGCCATTGGATCATGTCAGCTCTTTCTCTGCTAGACTGAAGAGCACATTATCAAATATTTGTTCCCCAGGTAGGTAGTGATATTGTAATCAAATCACTCCTTAATGTTCTCTTTGTTAAGCTAAATAGATTGAACTCCAGGAGTTCAATCACAATAAGGCAATTTTGTAATCCTTTAATCTTTCTCCTGGTTCTTCTCTGAACGCTCTGTAATTTATCAACATCCTTCTTGAAATGCGGACACTAGAAATTGGTACAGTATTTTAGCATTGGTTGCGCCAGTGCAAAATATAGAGGTAAAATTTAATCTCTCTATTGCTACTTGAAATTTCCTGTTTTTTATCACAACTCCCAAATTTTTTTCATTGCTTCCCAGGATAGAGTCCCCTATCCTGTTAGTATGGCGTGCAGTCTTTGTTCCTAGATGTATACCTTTACATTTAGCTGTATTAAAATGAATATTGTTTGGTTACACCTAGTTTTCCAAACAATCCAGATCGCTCTGTGTCAATGACCTATTCTCTTCATTATTTACCACTCTCCCATTTTTTGTGTAATTGGCAAAGGTTATCATTGATGATTTTATTTTCTTCCAGGTTATTAATAAAAATATTCAAGAGTGTGGGGCCAAGAACTGATCCCAGCAAGACTCCAGCAGCACACCTGCTTGTTGATTTTCTCTTTACAATTATATTTTGATACTTATCAGCTAACCAGCTTTCAATCCATTTCATGTGTGCTATGTTAATTTTATATCATTCTAGTGTTTTAATCAAAATGTTTTGCTGTACCAAGTCAAATACCTTACAGAAGTCTATTACAGCAACACTATTATTTTTATCAACCAAACTTGTAATCTCATCAGAAAAAGATATGAAGTTAGTTTGACAGGATCTGTTTTCCATGCACCCATGTTGATTGGCATTAATTATATTTTCTGCCTTTAATTCTTTATTAATTTATTAACCATATCAGCCACTCCATTACCTTGCCCGGGATTGATGTCAGACTGACAAGGCTTAAATTACCTGGATCATCCCATTTACCCTTTTTTCAATATTGGCACAATATTAGCATTCTTCCAGTCTTCTAGAACTTCCTGGAGCTCTAGCGAATTATTGAAAATCAGCATTAACAGTCCAGCAAGCTCCTCACCCAGCTCTTCTAAAACTCTTGGATGTAAATTTATTTGGGCCAACTTATTTAAGAGCGTCTAGCTTTAGTTTCTGCTGTTTAACATCCTTCTGAGATACTGTTAGTCCTACAGTGGGCAGACAAAGAAGTTCAGGCTTGACTGAGTGCTTGTCTACAGGGTGCTAGCACAACACACCAGAGGAAAGTGATTTGTAAAGTGCTATAATGTGTTGAACTCTAAATGCCCCATATAGACTCTGCTGGTGCATTTTAAAAGTACCTAGTTTTTGTTGACATAAGGACTACATTAATGTGAAGTAGGTAGAGGATGGAAGCAGGGTCTACACAGGGCAGTTAGCATGCAGCATGTTAGAATGCTTTATAAATCATACCCTTCTGGTATACTTTGCTGCACCAAGTAGGCAAGTTCTGCCTGCCCTTCACACACTTTGGAGATGTCACTTTAAATGCAAGCATGTGCAGTGTACATAGATACTCACTAGAAATGGGAGATAAGTGGTAGATCAGACTGATTAACAACTGAGTGAATTAACAAGTCTATTTATTTTGGATTTGCTCCATTAATTATTATCTTTTTCTTCTGCAAGTGGCTAAGAAGGGAGGGTGAGGAATAGCTGGTGCTGTTTGCACAGGTCTCCTTGCCACAGAAAAATGGCAAAGGTTTAAGACTGTGTTGATGACAGCTATAGCCTACTTAGTCATTTCATTTTTCAGTAGACTATGACCTTATTTGTTTATATATATGATTTGGGGAACAGGACCATGACCATCTCTCCTTTTGGATTCCTGTATTAGGTTTCAGGTTTTACCAGGTACTGATAGAAACCTGACTCTTCCTGTGTTCTGTGTCTTCTGATTCAAAAATCAAGAATTCCTAACTGTACACAATATAATGCCCTACAAGGGACACGTCAAGGAATGGGTGTGGATATAGCAGATAAGGTTTGTCAGGATTGTGTATCTTAGTGTTCTTAGTATTTCTCATATACTAGGTGATATTTTGGGTTTTCAGGGAAATTTTACTAGTGTGGGAATGTATTAAACAAGTGTAATGTTCGTTGCTACTAAGGAAAGCCTTTCCTTGAAAGGCAGGAATAAAAGTCTTCTTGACTTTCACCAATGGACTAATTTTCTATCATGTGTTGGTTTTAGAATTCTAGATACAAATGGACATTTCTGTTTGTTCATGATGCTGTTCTCAGTAACGTCCAAAACAGTCCAAGGACTTTTGTTATTTCTGTGGCTTAAATAGTCTTTATTTTCCATTAAATATTAATACAATAAATTGTAATGGACATAAATACACACTTAAACAAACATTTAGCTTCAGCTAGGAACATATCAAAGCATATTACACATTAACTGTGATAATTATTTTCCATCCCCAAATATACTTGGATTTATGGTAGTTATCAACCATTCATAGAAAAAGGCAAGCAATAAGAAAAAAGAGAAATAAAGAAAATTCTAATTAAAAGGTAATAGAATACAGATAGAAGTGACATGCAAATACAGTCTCTTGTTTCCATTTATACATTTAATTTTCTTAGTGCAAGAAGACTCTCTTTCATCAGTGAATTTCTGTGGGAATAGTGAATAGTGGAATATCTTCTAGCTGAAAATTACTAGATTGAGAGGGTACTACGTTGTATCTTATTTCCCCTGCAATTCATGAAACTCACAAGTTTACATCACCTAAAGATAAATATTTATATGATGTAAATCAGTAATTTTGTAAGTATTTTGTGTGTGTGTATAAGTGTATGTATAGGGGTGTGTGTGTGTATATATGTATATCTCACTCCCAACACAAGAGAGGTTATTTGTGATTTATATATTCCTTTATAACTGTGCATCATTTTAAAATTTAAAGATAGTAACTAAGAGTTGTAGGTATACAACTATTGATGGAATTTTATTGTATGTCTTAGACATGAAAATGACATCAGTGGTATCAATGATCAACAGTTATGTAAGAAAATTGATCTCTAGGTGCATCCATTAATAATTTTCAGTATTCCTTATTTCTGAAGTACATTTGGTACTTGCCTACAGTATGTCAGCCATTTCTGTTAGGGAGCTCAATAAACAATTAAACCACAGACCACACCAGGCAGCCTGAAATAACACCTTATGTTGGAAGAAGAAGTAATTACATTTTTTTAAGCAAGCCTCAGGGAAATAGTGTAAACACAGCTCCATATTCTTTGCATAGAACTCCTACTGACCACAATAGGAATTCCATACAAGGGTTCATAAAGACAGTTAAAGTGCCCTGTCTCTTGAAGTTGGGAATATACATCATAGAAAGCTGCCTACTGAACCTCTACTCCGCTGCACTTTAAGGATTGCTTAACTGTCCGGAGTTCTGTGCTACAAGTACCCCATTCTATATGTGGTGCAATGAAATGCTGTCTCTGTACAGTAGCAAACCAAATATAGGGCCTGTGAAATCCAGTTTGACACAGATTAGTTATAGAAAATACTTTCCCTAAAATTAACAGATTTAGGCTTGAGCTCTGTAACTCTTGTAACTTCTAGAAACTCTCATAGCATCTAAAATCTCCCAAATCACCAGTTCCTGATTAAAGGTAACATTTCTTAAAGGGATTATCAAATCAGTAACACAACTACACAGCATATTAGATTGGTACCCAATACCATCTTAAACTATACCTCATGTAGTTTTCTAATTACTGTGTACTGCAATTTAGGTGTGTCACTGGTACCCTTGCTCTAATTCCTCTAAACATAGGGGAAACAGTAAATTCCCAGAGGCCCTTCATATTTTTCCAGGAAGTGCTAACTTGAGAATACAGTTACGTCACTACAGCACTGAGAATGTAGCTGGCTGGTTTTGCAATTTAATTCCCTGAAATGTGGCCTTCTAATGGCACAGCTCTGGGGATTGATCACAATGTCTGAGCGGATAATGCTACATTATCTGCCAATAAAACTGAGTAGCAGATGTATAGATGTCCATTTCTACTTGAATTCAGCTACCACCATCTTCACTAGCCTATAGCATAACTTGTTAAAGTAACATTGATTTTTCTGACTTTTAAAATCAAACAATATTTTAGTTTAAGGTAGAAAACCTTGTGTTTAAGTGTAGAAGATAACAGAGAGAACCTACACTTCAAAATGAATGTATTTCTTCATTCTTAAAGATTGCTTTTCAACTATATTTGTCAATCCTCCTAGTGGTGTGAAAGAAGAGAATGTGACTGAGGCTTTAATCCTGCAAGCTGCTCTGTGTGAGTGAACCCTTGCTTCTTTGGGCTCCATGTGTGTGCAAAATGGACCACCCATGCAGAGAAACTTGCAGAATTAGTTTGTGTGATTTAAATAAGACACTCATATCGTGAAACTCATGTTTGCCAGTCAGAGTCTTCAAAAATTTGTAAACATTACAAATTCAGTACATAAATGTATACACTCCCATATTTTAAATATGGGAATTAAAATACAAGGCCACATGACTCCCTGTGGATATCTAAACTAATACCTATACTTCCTGAAATATATTCATTTAAAGTCACTCCATGAAATAGCACTTCTTAAAATACACTGTCTAAATCTGCAACTGGTATAATTCCACTGAAGTCAATGGAGTCGTGACATAGATTAATTTGGCTCAGGGTTTCTAGAATTGACACTGCTATTGACCTGTCAGCACTACTCAAGTATTAGTAATGTCATTCTTAAAATTCAACTTTTTCCAGTGCCATAAAGGCTAAATCAGAATAGCCCTCATTCAGCTGTGTGCAAGGTGAATCTTGGCCAGCTCTTTGGAAGTGGCGCTACTTGTACTAAGATTGTTCCTTTTGCAGTCCACAAAATGTGGAAAAACTCAAATACATTAAAGTAATTATTTCAGTATCATTCTTTGGAGAAACTTTCCACACAACAAAATGTCAATACTTTGGCATTTATCAGGAATCAGTTTGATGCTAGGAATATTCCATGGAAAGCATTACAGGAATTCACATTTTAAAATGTTACAGACATTCCTGATGATGGGCACATTATTGCAAGGTATCAAACAACAGCTGAAAAATCAGGAAATAAATTTTGCATGTCTGAGCCTGAAAACAAGAATATAGAAGTATTGATATTTAAGTTTATACATTAGAGATTAAAATGTACTGCGTCAACTTCTGCCATCAGCTACATTCATAGATTCTAAGGCTAGAAGGGACCATTGTTATCATCTAGTCTGACTTTCTGTATAACACAGGCCATAGAAATCCTCCAAAATAATTCCTGGAGCATATATTTAGAAAAACATCCAATCTTAATTTTAAAATGGTCAGTGATAGAGAATCCACCATTACCTTTGGTTAGTTGTTCCAATGGTTACTCTCCCCAATAAAAAAAGTATGTCTTATTTCCAGTCTGAATTTGTCTAGTTTCAACTTCCAGCACTGGATCATGTTATACCTTTCTCTGCCAGATCTGAAGAGCCCATTATTAAATATTTGTCCCCCATGTAGATACTTATAGACTGTAATCAAGTCACCCCTTAATCTTCTCTTTTTTAAGCTAAATGGATTGAGCTCCTTAAGTCTATCACTATAAGGCATGTTTTCCAATCCTTTAATCATTCTTGTGGCTCTTCCCTGAACCCTCTCCAATTTAACAACATCTTTCTTGAATTGTGTGCATCAGAACTGGGCACAGTATTCCAGGAGCGGTCGTACCTATGCGAATAGAGAGGTAAAATAGCCTCTCTGCTCCGACTCAAGATTCCCCAGCTTATGCATCCCAGGATCACATTAGCTTTTTTGGCCAGAGCATCATATGGGGAGGTCATGTTCAGCTGATTATCCATTCATAAAAGCTAAAGTCAGTAGGGTTGCATGGGATTAATACCAATGAGAGTTAAGTATTTACATGTAAGGTAGGGATATATAAAGCCAGAGGCCAGGAATTGCTAGAGCAGTTTCATACAGCTTTTCCAGTGCAAAACTGCCCTAAAACTTGCAGATATGGTTCCTGGAGGATCTCTTCAGTTTGGTGGGATCCTTGGATGGAATAAGGCCACTGTAATGGGTGTAGCTGGGGGAAAAGGGGTGTGGCTGGTGCGCCTTTATGCTCCAGTGATCTCCAGTTGCCAGAATGGCTCCTTTACTGTGGGAATGGCCCAAGGAGGACTGGACTGGTATAGTTTGGCTTAACACTGGGGGACTTAAAACCATGTTTGTATTCCTTTCCTGAGTTGTACCAAATGCTCTTCAAAAATAGGATCTGGACATTAGTGTCTCAGATTCTACACATAATGTAATCTTTTGTGTAAATATATCATCTGTGATCTTTTAATAGATTTTGAGGTCAAATTCAGAGATGGTGTAATTTAAGAGCAGATGGGTAACTTAGGTGGAATTGCACCTGCTTACACATGCTTTGAGTTTGTCCTGTTACATTTAAAACTCCCTGATTCTAGACAATATCTTTTCCTGAACTTTAGTGCAGGAGAGCAGAAAAATGTCTTCAGTTAACCACATTCAGAGGAATAGAGAAACTTGTTGAAGATTAAATAATTGCAAAAACACTAAAAAGACTTGACAGCAATTAAAATTACAAAGGAATCCATGCAAATGATGTGTTAAACTTCAGATATAGAAAAGATCTTAACTGAAAAATAAGACGTGCTCCTAGCTTTCTTTTATTGTACAGAACAATGTTGTCACATCTGACACGACCTGTTCTGTGCTGCTCCAGCAGGAGTAGCAGATAGGCCTTGACAACAAGACTTTATTCTTTTGATTACTCCATAAGTTATTCAAAAATTAAGAATTCCCAAACTGTACACAATATAAAGCCCCATCCTGAAATTAGATCTATACTCATGTCAGTGTGAGTCCCATTTAAGCAAGTGGAGCTCCACATGAATGCAAGGGTCTGTCTGCATTGGACCAATTATAGAGTTGGGATGTAATGCTGTATCTTTATCATGTGGTTGTGATTACATGTATAAACCACTTGTGCTTTATTGTTGTGGCTTATAATATTAAAAGAAACACTTAACAAAAACACTGCCATGTACAACACACCTTGTTGTTTATTATATATGTGTATAATATATACACAAATAAAAATTATCACCTGTAAATAATCATATTTGGAATGTGAAAGACAGAAAATGTAAACATTTTATTTGGCAGTTGTTGTCAAACAGGTGAATAAATAAATGGAAAAGTACATCTTAATACTTTTAGCAACAGATGCAGTTGCACGCATATTTACATATTGTGGATGCAAAGAACAGTTAACAATTTAATTTCTTTTTGTTAAAAAATGCAACTTCCAACACCACTAGACTTGACAATTAAAGATGAAGATACTAGTAATACTTTGTTCTAGCAATCTCAACTTTTAAAGGCATTCATCTGGAAGTAGGATAAGAGTCATCATGCATTTAGTTCATTTTGTCCACTTATGGTAGAAAGTCTGATGTAATCTCAGAATTATGAGTGTCATGCACTTAAGTCAACTATGACATGTTTATAAATTAATGTAGTTCCCTTAAAACTTGAAGCAAAGAGAAAATTGCGTTTATCAATGGAAACATGTGTGAAAGATCTTGGTGCCTGTATGTTTAATTCTTGAAACTTCACAAATTTTGCTTTTTCAGTATCCCAGTAATAGACTTGAGTAAAAGAATAATCACTTCCAAGAATGGCATATTGATAACTGTTTATCTGAAGAGGCTGGAATACCATTGACCCTCGGGATGGCATTCTTTGTAAATCCAGAAATGCTGAACCGCCCCATTTCATTACTTTGGAATCACCAATAAATCTTGTTAAACAAATGTACACATCCTCTTTCACTCTGAAGTGTTTCACTGCATACACATCCTCCATATCTTGGATATCGAGACGCTTAACAAATTCAGTTGTTCCTTTGTTCCATTGGTATATTACAGGTCTTTGGGAACTACTAGACAGAATTAAATGAGGTTTGCCTGCTATTTCAAGATACTCCACATCAGTATCTCTGTACCACGCATGCAGAGACTGATGGGAGTAAAATCCGTTTCCATTCCATTTGTAAACCGTGGTAAAGCCAGCTTTTGAACTGTCTGCAACAACAAAATACCAGTCTTCTGCAATCCTGAAAGTTTCAATGTCATTGGGTTTTCGGATTTTAAGAATTTCAATATCTTGAATTTTTATAAACTTATTAGCAAAAATATCTCTTTTGTAAATATGGGAGCCTCCAAAGAGCTGGGCAACAATGACATACAGCTGAGTCTCAATAATTATGGGCTTACACACAACAGTTGAAGTACCTACAAAAAGAAAGATAAAGGACAAAGTTAGCACTGCCTTTGAGATCAGGTAATGTAATGTTATTTGGCATGCGTTATTCATACCTGTAATGTTGTCATAATTCCTGAAAGACCCTTCTACATGGTCCCATTCAAGAAAGATGCATTTTCCAGTAAAAGGTTGGGCAATAACCACATGCTCATCATTCATGTAGGAGAAAGTATCTACTGACAGAGACTGATACGGCAGGGATTCATAAACAGCAAATTCTGCAAAAGCGCACATAACATTTGATAACTAAAGGTAGAATTTCTTTCCATATGTATTTTTTCACCATATTAAAATAATGTCATGTTAATTGATACTCATTTATTTTTAAAGAATACATTTAATAAATAGTCTAGTTTTCCTGCTAATAAGACAGAATTTTAAGGGCTGCTTATTCTTTCTGAACTGAAAAAGAAGGTTACCTGTTACAGTTATAGTCCTGATTCTGCAATTATTACATAGGCAAATCTTCCATTAAAGTCTGAGTAAAGACTAGTAATAGATGCACAAAATGGTTTCTGTATCAGGCCTGAATCCACAAAGAATTCCTGTTGACTCAGTGAGAGGTCCATAGGCAGACTGCTTGCAGAATTGCACCCTTAACTAAAAAATATAGCCTTGATTTTAAAGTAATGAGGTGAAATAATTTGGAACACATTACCTGTAATAATACAATCAAATTCCTTTGGTGATAGGCTATTGATTTTACGTTTCTTATATTCTGGTGGACTTTCGCAATAAATGTCTTCAACTGTTGCATTGGTGCTGCCCAGCCATTCCACTAACCATTTCAGTTTGCAGTCACAATTAAATGTGTTCCCTCTAAGATCCCTGTAAAAATATAAACCACACACTGAAAATGATGAATTAGCTGTTGTTTTCCACAACATCACAGGACTAAAATAACAAGGACTTTTATAAAATGACTATATTCTTGCTTTCTCTTATGAGAATGCTGGACTTCCCTGAATTAATTTGTCCTGAACCAATTAAAAAAAACCCCAAACAAACAAAAACAACACAACAGTTTGTTAAAACTACTTGCAAAAACTTAAATAGTTTCAATTATACTAAAGAAATCAAGACAAGCTTAGGTTGGGAATCAGTGGAAGTATCTGCTCTTTCGTATTTTACTTATAATCCTAAATTTACAGGTACTTAAATTCCTGTCCAACTTTTTGGCCTAAATCTTGTTTTTTTTGTTTCTCATTGTTTAGCATTTCCTCACTAGGATATTCTAGATGACACAGGGACAATTACTGTGACACAATAGATTAATTTAGTAATCAGTGGACAGTTCCTCAGCTTTACCCCTTTTTCTGCTGTTCTTCATTTAAACACACTCATTTAGGGTCATAAGGGATATAACCTTTGGGTCAAACTATGGCCTTTGAAAGATACTGAGTGCCTCTTATAAAATGCTGACACCCTCAGCTCACATTATGTAGGAGGTTTCAAAGTAGCAGCCGTGTTAGTCTGTATTCACAAAAAGAAGAGGAGTACTTGTGGCACCTTAGAGACTAACAAATTTATTTGAGCATAAGCTTTTGTGAGCTACAGCTCACTTCATTGGATGCATGCAGTGTAGGAGGTGTCAAATGCCTTGCAGGACTGGGTGCCCTGTGAAGAGCACTGGGTATGTGGGGAACTGTAGTGGCTGACTGGTGGTGTTCTGAGGCATTCTACAAACACTTGGCAGACTTCAGAAGAAGGCCTCAGGGAGTACTGGAGGGTGTGGATGAAGAACTATGTTGGGGTTTTGCAGAACTGCTGCTAACAGAAGCAATGCAAAACTCTGTGGTGCCTGTTGTCAGATTCTAGAAGGCATGCAGGGGAGAGGGAAGCAGCCTGATCACTTGGCTATGCCCTAAATAGCCCTGGAGTGCCATTGGGCCAGCTCCAGGACTTACTGGTGCAGGGAACATTAGGTATCTACTGAGTCTAACTTCTATGTGTACTGGGGGAGCCAGAATTTTGCAAATTGTCTCTAATGGGACTCTTCCAGTGGAATGACTGCAAGATCTGGTCCAAGCATATATTTCAAAAATATATTTTGTACTTTTACAAATGTTTAAGATACTTTGGTTTACAAATTTAAAATTTAAAACTAGTTTACGTTTTGTTTTGGTTGCAGTTTGAGTTAGCCAGGTATAAAGTACTTGTACTAAGATTTTAAATGATCATTGTGTTTAAAGATAGCCTCCTGTTAGATTATATTGGAAACATGAAATGTTCTCATTCTCATCAAGTATCCTTCTCCCTGCTTTCACATCGTGTCCTGTTTGTATTACAAAGGATGTGTCTTTTTCTTATTTCAGTGGCCATATTTAAGTGTCATATTATTGGGATTATGACCATACAGGATTCTTATTTTATTTTATATATATATATAATCTTATCTGGGAAATATTATACAATATTGACAGCATTAAACGTAAATCAAATCCACCCTTGTTTCTACCACCTTCACCCACCAATGTGATAGGATTCCTCCACTGTCTACTGGCCTGAATGTCCACTGGGTCATAGGAGTGTCCTGTTACTAGGTCTATCTTGTATATTTTACATCATGAAAGAAGTTAAAAGAGAGGTGAAAATTCATATACCCAAAATTCCAAATCAAGTACTTTACAATATCTTGCAGTCATCACCAATAGGCAATGGCCTGTTTTTTCTAACCATAGTGTCTGAAAATAAGAAATTGCTGATTTCTTACACGTTTGTTAAAGAATCCAGCCCTTTGAATATGTCTTTTGGAAGTGTTTGGAGATTATTGTTTGCAAGGCTCCTGTAAAATAAAATATGTCAGCTCATCAGATAATACATTTCTACAAAATGCAATATTGTTTTTTATGGTAAAGAACAATAATGTACTTCAATCCTTAGTTATACAAGATTACTTTAAAGAATATCTCATTTACCTTGTGACGCTTTCTTCTGCTAAGATATATTCACACTTCCTATTGCTCTCTTGCTTTTCAACGTTCTTGTATCATTTACAGTACTTCACTCAGGGTAGTAGAAAATGTGATCATCTCTAGTATTTTGCCTTCACCATTATTTTAAAATGATTATCCATGACTGGACACACAAATGTCTTCCCTTCTGGACAGCCAGTGTGTTGTTATAATATTGTAATGTCCTGCCTCCATGTCCACTTTCTAGGAACCACAATCTATCTTAAACACTGAATCCACGATACTGTAGCTAGCTCTCATTGGCTCATGGTTTCTGAAAATATCCAGTAACTAACATTTTTGGGAGTCAATAAGTTTATAAAGCAGAAATTGGAGGTCAACATTGAGTTAAGCCTAAAAGTTTTCTTGCTTGGGTTATTAAGGGATAAAAAGTTATCTTACCAGCAAATAATAACAATACTATGTCTTTGATTTTCAAGAAAACTATTTTAAACTAAGAGAGTACCCAACAGTTTCAACTGGTAAAGTGGACAGAAGATGTGAATATACTTTTAAAATAGTTAATTCATTTTTTCCAGCAGGTACACCTATGTAAGCCCATGGATGATGCAAGGTTTTCACAAGTATCACTCAGGGCATAACTAGAAGAGAATGTGGTTGTGTGTGTGTGAGTCAGTGCCTAATTTGGTCAGCAAAATCTTTATCACTGGTGAGGATGCATGAAAAGGAAAGAAGCTGGCATGATTTTCAGATTCCAGTTGGAATTTGTGGCACTGGGCATTAGAAATAAAAACTATTTTTACTTGTAAATTGTACACATCTGACAAGGAGGCATTTAGATACAATAGCTCTGATTGAGCAAAGTGCTTAACCACATGTTTAAGGTTAAAGCTTAAAGATTAGTGTTTTTGTGTGTGAGTAATGTGCCCTCTCTTGCGCCATTTACATTTAGACCATATTTGGTTTACTGCAACTAATTTATAAACTCAAACTTGCCAGACATTTATGCATTTGCTTAACTTTATGCATGTGAGTAATTTGATATTAGTCAATGGAACTACTCACATATCTAAAGTTAAGCACATATATGAACATGCAGGATCCCAGCCTTACATAATCTTTGATCACCAAATTATACCAAGCAGAGCACAATAATGGATACAGAGCTACTAAAAGTTCATAATTTTAGTGGAATCAGATTAACAGAAAAAAATCCAGATTTATACATTGAGCCGATTCTTGGATGAAAGGTTGGCACTTTATATCTTCCATTATTAGAAAACATGCCATAAGATTTTATTATGTAACCTCTAGATGGTGCTCTTAGTGGTACCTGTGCAGAAAACACTTAGTTGGAAAGGATGGATGCTAATGAGGGAGTAAATATTCAGTCGTGTGTAATTATGTTTGAAGGCCCATATTTTAAATCTCAGAATGACATTTTGCTTTTCTGAAAAACTTCAAAGATGCCATCAAAATTACATCTTGTTCATGGAAATAATTTTCTGTGCTAAAATATTCTGCAATTTAGGGTTATGGCATTAAATGAGTCAAACGTGCAATTATACCACTCCTATGCTTTTAAAAAAATATTCCACTCTTCAAAATGAATTGTCTTGAATAGGTATACTAGATGTGACTACACTACAGTGAGGACACATTCCAATTATTAGAGTTATTTGCATAAATGTAAAACCCAGATGTTTGGGTAATTTTACTAGAATGCAGAAATTCACTTGTGAAAAGGAAATGGGCGGAGTATACAGAACAAAGGTCATATTCTGCCATCACTTCATGGAACTCATCAGTATGCATAATTACCATGAATCTCTTTGACGTATTTTACATGACAATAGTATTCTGCTCTTCCTCAAGTGGAGTGTGACTCAGAGAATCTACTTGTTATGCTAGGTAAGTGTATATAGACACATTCTAGGAAAGGACAAGGATGTACAAACAAGGATTAAAGTGGTCACACTCAGTAGTTTATGGGCCTGCTTCTGTAGGTATTCCGCCTGCAAAACTGCTGTGACAATTGAGCCTATAACTTTTTGCCTGTTTGGGAATCATCCATGAAAAGTAAGTCAAGTTATTTTCAATAAAGAATGTTATAAACTGGTGCAAGAAAATCAGACAGAGAGACTGAATGAGTCCAGACAAGAAAATGCAGGTCCGGAAATTAATGAACGAAAATTGGTGTGTCGAATATTAGCCCTAATTGGTGGGCAAAATAATGAGGGGATAAACCATGTTGCCCACATTACAACCCCTTTTGGGGGAGGAGGTGTCTTTAAAATACTTTGAAAAATCTCATCTTGACTTGACTGAACGTGTCTAATCTCATCTTCCCTGACCCTAAGACAGAAGGAGCAGACCTGACCAAAGGATTTTCTTTCCGAGAGGAAGGTCATCAGGCCTTGCTCTTGTTTAAGCTCTCTGACCTATTCACTGGATCCTGAAATCAATTGAACTGCACGCATCAGCACAGTGAGATGATGGTTTATCCAGCCCTGCCCTGTCTAAGGAAAAAAGCACCAACCCAGATGACGTCCTTGACCAGAATGTGAGCCTGGGACCACAGCAACAGTTGTTGTGGCCGACATGCGAGTCTAAAGCATCCATTCATAACAGAATACTGGTTCCAAGGACATCAACAAAAGCTATATTTCCCCCACCTTTTCTATCCTGTCTCTTCTCCACAGAAGTAAATAGCCTTCATACATCAGGACTGAGAGTAAAATTAACCCTTTCCTTTTCATCACAGAAAGGTTGCTGGTATAAGGGACTGATATTTTACCTCCAAAAGAAGAAAAATTTTAATAGCTTTTGATTGTTTGTTTTGCATAATTACTCAATTTCATTAAAGTGTAAATGTTTCTTGTTCTTTCTTGTGTTTTAATCAATATAGTTCCTGCTTTAGAATGAGTGCCTTCGGGTGTTTGCCAGAGAAACTAAGCAAACCAGGGTCTCTGTAGAAACCCCTTCCCACTCGCCAAACCTTTGTAACACTGTTTCAGTGTTGGGCAGTGAAAGAGTTTATAACACCTTTTAACTCTTTTGGCCCTTGAGCTCAATACAACATTTATTGGTGCTGTGACTCAGATCTCAAAGGGTTATACAAATGTGGCAATTGGCTTGCTTGGCAAGCAACTGAATGTTTTCATAATTGGGTTTGGGAAGTAAAAGGTCATTAAAAAGATTAGGAGCACAAAGCACAAGAAACTGCATCTGTTTCACTCTGATTAATGTTTCAGGATTTTATTTTGATTTTGTTTCAGACACTTTATCGTAGTGCCTTGTTTTAATTGTGTTTCAACTTTTATTTTTTCCTTTTCCTGTCATGATCTGTGATTTTTAATTTTCCTTTTTGATTTTAACCATGGTTGTATTCTGTTTGTTTTTCTTGAGGTCAGTAAATACTTGTAAGTTAAAATGTTTTCCAAAAAGACCCCTCAAAAGAGCAAAGTTAGTAATAGAACTTATTTTATTACTGCAAAAGCCCAGGAAAATATGAATCCTTTTCCTCAGGTGAAACCCCTTCAGATGTTTCTAGTAGTTTTAGTTCTGCAGAGGCTGTTCTACATGAATTAACTATCATAAAGGAAGATGGGGTAATCCACCCACAATTCCCTTTGTGGGTCCTTAAAGAACGAGACTTCTTGGAGAAACATTGGCTTCTGGAGCGGGCTTCACCATCATGGCTGGCACCCCTACCATCTCCTGGGACCCAGACCTTCTTCAACCTAATCCTGAGAGATGCCCTGATCAGACCGGGCGAAAAAAAAAGAAAACTACCCTGATAAAATTGCCACTTCTACCAGCTCCAGCTGAATCCCAAACGCCCTGGGATGAAATAGGATCAGCTTTTAACAACAGCAACAACAACAGCTCTAACACATCTCAATTAACTTCTTCTGTTTCCCCCAGAAGGACAGTTATTACCATCTTTGATACCATCTAAGAGACTGTCAGACAAGGGGGATTTTCCTTCTAAAAACTCTCTCCAGTAAAGGGAACAAAGAATGTCGTTAAAATGAAAACCTTATTTAATATTTACATTTCAAATGCTTTACCTGGTTTTCTTTCTTTTCTTTATCTTTAATACAAAGTTTAAAGGATTTTTAATGATGCGCTTGCCATGGTTTTAAGCAGGCTGAGGTCTCTGTATACCAAACCCTGAATCTTGTTTAACACTGTTTAATGTTTGACAATGCCTGGGTTATGTTAACACCATTAGCCCATATATTCCATCTAGATTAATACAACTCCCATTGTATTGAAGATTAGCTTTGCATGTGAAGAAACTGCATGATATATAAACTCATCTCCCAAGATTGTGTGTGCAACCACATGCAGACAACAATAGCTGTTCAAAATACTGTCTCATCTCCTGCATGTGCTTTCCCTTAGAAAACTATTGAGGGGTCCCTTTAAGCTACCACAACAGTTAAGATATGATGTTATTTTTAAATTGTGTCCTTTGCCGAATAGGGACTGTATCTTCCTCTGTGTTGGGAAAATACCTGCACACTGATAGCAGCAGGCACATAATAAATAAATTAATAAAATAAATAATTTAATAAGTTAATAAATAAAATAATTTGTGTATGTAAAGCTATTCATGTTCATAAATGTTTGCAGTTTACGGGCCCTTCAGGTTATCAACAACCTTATCCCATTCTCTGTCTTTTTTTTAACTACGCCATAATTATACCTGTAGACAGATTTTTATGTATATACCACACATCTTAGTGTCTCTCTCTCTCTCTCTCTTTCTATTGTCCCAGTCCTAAAAATGTTTATGCATGCAAATAACTTTACGCATGTGAATAGTCACAGTGAATTCAGTTTACACCAGCTAAGGACCTGGTCTATAGTATCCTATGATGCATTTGTTATATGATGCAGAATTAGGTGAAATTTAATTAATTATATTTGTGCATTCACCATATGTAGGTGAAATTGTGTTTTCCCCTGCATCTGACCATATATGAAACAAAAAGCCAAATGACCCTGTACTTCTCTTAGAAGCTATTATGCTGAGGACAAAAGGTCAGAATACACTCCCCCGCATATGACAAATACACCAAGATATATGCTTGTGTGAATGCAAATGATCAGAGTAGGGAATTCATACATATGTTAGGCACACCCCACACATTTTAGACAATTAATGTTATTTAGACTTTATAGACAGCAAAATCTCCATAACAAAGCCTCATTTTCTTAGAATATTTTTGGTATATTTTTCTATATAGAAAAGGTAACCGCTATATTTTGAAAGGAAGTTCATTCAATTTTTTATAAACAATTAATTTGATATGGATACATATAGTGTGTAAAAACTGACTGAAAATGCCACACACCTTTTGATTAAACATGACAGTAGTTTAGCTTTGATAAATCAGATCCTGCGAATACTGTACATACATTTGCAACTAAATGTTACAGGTGTCAGTATACTGTCCTGGGCTCACATGCTTTCAGTTTCTACTTCTATATTTTTGTTTCTTGATTTAGCTTTAAATTGGAACTTTTCTTAGTTTAGCTGATTGTCTTTCTAAAACTATTCTTGAACAGCAAGATCATAATCCTGTTCTTGCTCCTCGGATTAGTGTGTGAGAGAGAAAAGGGGAAGCAGCCAAGTGGACAGTTTTTGCATCATTCTTCCTGCACAGGGCAGAATAGACATGACCTGGCTGAGAAGTTTTTTTTGTTGGTTTTTTTTTGCCATTTCTGGTCTGCATAATATGGATATTGACATTGTTTAAGCAACAAACGTCAATGATTATATAATATCAAATGCTAAATTAAACGACATAGTGGTTCAGTTACTAAATTAAATACACCCTATTAAGTAATACATGAAAACACTTTACTTACAGGTGAATTAAAGATTTCAGTCCTCGAAAAGTATTTCTTGAAATTGACTTAATGCTGTTGTTCTCTATGAACCTGTAATGGGTCACAAATTCATTTTGGTTAAAGCAATGCCTGTAACTTGGAAATCCCACCTAGTCCATAATTCTAGAAATATTTTGTTCACTCACAAATATTCTAGATGAGGAAGGCCCATGAAAGCATCATCGCTAATAACATCAAAAGAGTTTGATGTAAATAACCTGCATAAAGAAATACAAAATAAACTGTTAGATTTTTATACTTTTTAGCGCATGATCCAGAAGTCCCCATGCAGACCAAACTCTCACTGACCACATCAAAGGTTTTGTCTGTGTAAGGGTTGCAGGATAATATGGCTAATGTGCACTGCCCATATATGGCATAGTATAGTGCAATTGTTCTCAACCCGTGGCCTGTGGGTTGCTAGCGGCATAATCAGCACACAGCTGTGGCCCATGTGACATCCTCAGGGCCATACAGGTAATATATGTACTGTGTGGATGTGGCCCACATAATACATAGAGAGCTGCCTATGCAGCCCACAGTGGTAAATAGGTTGAGAACCACTGACCCTAGGGAGCAGCAAAACTGGTTTGCTTTCTAGACTAAGGACTAGATCCTCAGCTGAGCTAAACTGATGTAGCTCCATCTGAGTACAGTAGGACTTAAGCACATACTTATCAGGCCAATCAGCTACCTATGCAAGCTCCATGAAACTAATGGGACTGCACAAGTATTACTAAAGACATACCCAGAAGACAATGAGGTGCACAGGTATCTCTAAGGGCCTGAATTGCCCTGCAGAACCTTTATTTCTGATGGTGATGTGGGAGAAGACCCTAGCTTGACATTCAGATTGCAGGATGAGTTTGCAGAGCTGGCAATTAGGAAAAAATCTTTTAACTTGTGAAAAGAGCACATTTGAGATATAATCAGCATGGACTCCCTTAAAGCCATTTTAACTTAGTGTTCAGAGTAGAACCATATTTTAAAATGGATTTTGCTTACCGGAGGTGGTTCACAGTGCAGGTTTCCTTATGTATACATTATATTATATATGTATATATTTTTCTTTTTGTCTATCATATACTGCCACCACATTTAATTTTTCCTATAAAAATCTTTTAATCTTTCATAAAATTGATTAATGGTCTGTCCTATTTATAATTAATAGACAAGTTTGCTTTTGGTGATTTTAAATCAGTTTTGGATTGCCACACCCCTAATATGCCAGGGGATTGTCAACGAAGATGAGTTTCACTTTCCTCAATGGAATTACAATCAGCTGGACTTCAAGGGAACATGGACTTATAGTGTAATATCCAGAGGCACTTAAAGATTCAAAATTACAAAGCATTAATTAATAATGAGTTAATTTATTCTTTGGAATCCTGCATTAAAAAATTTCAAGTTCAATTATTTTCTAGCTCTGCTACTATAGGTTATGGTTTCTCCAGTTAAAGAGGTTGACATAGATTTATAGGAATGGTTTTAATAGGAAAGATTTTCTCACATGTATGTTTCAAAAGCTTGAGATCAAATCTTGCCATCAGACCCACATGGTAGATCTGCATCATAGCTTGTCTGCAATTCATATTTATTTATTTACTATTAACATAATTGTCTCAGGATACTTTTTATTTGATCACAATCTACCCTCTTTGTAGTATATAGGGATAGGATAGTATCCCTTTAAATAGTTTATGAGCCCTCTAGTCTAGTGGCATTGCTTATGTTCTATGTTTTAGAAGCTGCTCGAACCCAACCAGGGCAGCAGGGTATATATGAAGTTAAGTTTTCTTTCCTTCCCCTTCTCCCAACTGTGGAATGGGTTGAGGTATTTTTGTTCCCAATCACAAAGTAAGCAATCTGGGGATAGTTTGTATTGTTTTAGCGTACTACTTGTCAAAACCCACAATGGAACAAAAACTGCTTTTGTAAGTTTGGAGATTATGTTGCAGCATTTTGTTAGCAATAACATGTGGTACATTGTGTGAGTGAAGCGAATGGTATATCATGCAAATACAGCCTGAGGTATTTATTAAGTATCATTTATTTATTTATTTATTACCCTAGGACCTAGTCATAGACCGGGACCCCTTTGTTCTAGGTGCAGTACAAACACAGCACAAAATGATGGCCTCTGCTCCAAGGAACTCCCAGTCTACTTCACTTAACCTATTCTATGGCCCATGCTAGACGTAGGATTGCTAAGTGCAGGTGGCGTGGCACAGCCAAGAGGGAGGGTTATGATGTCCTTTTCACTTTACTGACATACAAGCAACATAATACAAATACAGCCACTTCTTTTTTTCTCTGCTGGAAGGCCCAGCTCAGAAGTCATGTGGGCTTTGTCCCTTTTGTGATCTGTGACCACTTTGGAAAATGTTGTAGGGAATAATGCACAATGGAACAGTATTCAGGTTTCCATAGTAACTACATTTACCTATTTACCCTGTATCCAAAATTGTACAGTGTGCCTGCACCTCCTTATCAGCTCCACTTGAGGTAGAAAAGCACAGCTTGAGTCATGGCTTCAGCCACCAGAACACCAACAGTTTAATGTAACAGCCTTAGTGCTCTAATACATCAAAATTTCACTTTGTAGCAAATCTACTGCACATGTGAAATCAGTCATATGCAGGTGTCCTATTTCATTTTTGAACAGGCTGAAAAAAGTCTCTCGTCAGATTTCCGAAACAAATTTGGATACATCTCAAACTGATAGCAAACCCAGTACAAACAGTTCAGGTTTTTACCTCCTATATCTTTGTACAGCTAGTGATTATATAATCACTCTTCCAGTTTTCTAGAAAGCTATTTCTCTGGAGAATCTGTAAAATTTTACACACAAATGAATCTAAACATCTAACAATATTCCAGTGTTCTGTTCAGTGCACACACTGTCATAGTGTTTGATTTTGTAATGATTTTGTAATGACTGCTTAAGAATTTACAGTTTTCATCAATCTCACTACTTTAGAGAATGCAAAATAACAAATGATGGGCCAAATCCAGTCCCTACCCAGGCAAAACTCCTATTGAGGTGTCAACACTTCTACTGAAATTAATGGTAGTTTTGCCTGAGTAAGGACTTCAGGATTCATCCCATTGAAATTAAGGGCCTGATCCTGAGATATCCTGAACATCTCATCAATGGGGACCAGGCCCTAAGATTGCAGAAAAGAAACAGGCACAGTTGTTCTAATGCTCAGACCCCTTCAGTAACATCCATTAGAGTACAATACATAAGAGGATAGCATATCTGTCATCACAGAAAGCAATCTTCAGAATTTAATCTATTCCAACTAACACTGACAGCAAATAATAATAATTAAAAATTAATAAAACCCCAAACAAGTACATGCAGTTTAACACCCCTACCCCATTAAACATATGCCATCTTTCAAAATTACCTTTACTTCAAAGTCTAACTGTTTGTGTATTTTGATGTGTAATGGAGCCACCCTTGCTATTTCTTATAAAGTGGGTATTCAGACCCTTACTATATTGTTTATGGATATATATGTTTCATAACAAATAATCATATGATATAAATATTTCTCACAGAAGCTGCAGAGACGGTGTGAGCAAAAAACTCCCTTCTGGGATTTTAGTAAAAGCAGATCTCACAAAGGATCTGGAAAGAAGGGGGAAAAAATTGTGTTAATGAGATCTCAAATATTCATCATTACAACACTGAGCTGTGAATTACAATATAATTTCTTTACATAGCTACTATTAATTAACAATAAAAACAAATCTGTTATAGTTTTCACATAATGCAGAAAAAGGCAGA
Organism: Chelonia mydas; assembly: GCF_015237465.2. Classification (NCBI taxonomy): domain Eukaryota; kingdom Metazoa; phylum Chordata; order Testudines; family Cheloniidae; genus Chelonia; species Chelonia mydas. The sequence goes on from NC_057853.1 coordinate 91,683,860, forward strand.
AAAAGGTACATGTATAGAGGAAGGAGATGTAACACACATTTTAACATTCTATCTGATGATTTTGAATGCGGAAGGTATATTCCCTACTGCAAGCATCGTTCAGTCTGCGCTGAAAACACCAAACATAATAGTTCATTTTAAATAATAAATTAAATAACCAAATGCTTACAGCCCTTACAGTGAGATAACATCAGGCGGAACGCTGGTTGGAATAGATCTGGCATTTTCACATAAAGCATTATCTTTGGTACAAGTACACCAGGCAGGACATTTTGGCTTCACTGATTTCTTCCCTTCAGTCAGCAAAAGCATACAAAAAAGGCATAGGAAATAAGCAATTCTTCTAAAGGGTCTGCTGGCATTTCCCATTCTTTTGATCGACTCTGGTTCCAGCCAGTTGAAAGAATATCCCAAAACATGAACAGGGCTTCTTTATTCAGTCACTGGATGTCTTTCTATAAGGCCAAGTCAATATTTGTCTCTCCTTTTCCAACCCTTTTCCCTTTCCCTCTGTATCTGTTATTGAAGATAAAAACCTGCAGCTGATCTCTGTGTTTCTACTCACTCAGGCAACGTACTGCTCAGAGAAGGGACCTGCGAGGTGCTGTAAGATGGGGAAAATCCAACCAGCTGTAGGGAGGGGAAAAAAAAAAAGACTTGCATCACCACAAAAACAGTGAGCACAACACAGCATTAGACTGCAAGTTGATGTAACTGAGAAAATACACTGCTTTCTGTTTTCATAGGGAGGCCCTTCCTTGTTACCAAAAATAGTACAGCATTATGTTTTGCTGGTGGGTGGGTGAGTGGGTGTGGGGTGGAATGTGCGTGTGTGGGGAGAAACAGTCATCTTTTTCTGGATCCTTATAGCCTCATAAACCTTTGGGAATTGTGCTTTACATATTACAAGCGACAGGAGAAGTAAAAAAAGCCAGTACCCCCTGGAAAATGAAATTGAGTGAAACCATCAAAAGCATTGCTACAAAAGCTGTTAGATTAATTTATATCCTTGGCCTTTATTGCTCGTTTGCATCGCTGAAAAACAAAAAGGCACACATGGAAAATATTACTGAGTATGAGAGAATGCCTACAACTGTCATTTCTAAACAAAATATTCTACCATGCAAAGCTTTTTCCACACTGCATTTTTTAAAGAACACGCTTACCTGTCTCACATGTCTGCTAAATATGATGCATCCCTGAATGTTCAAAATAAACCGTATTCAATAAAGTCCAATTTAGAAATGTATTTGGTTGCCTGATTTGATCATTTTTAGAAGAAAAGGGGAAAGCTGGCTGTTTAAAGCATCTAGATACATTACAACTACAATGAAGAAAGGATCTTATTTCAGTGGGAGCGGGATTGGGACCTATCTTCATTATTATCATTATTTATTTATTAATTAGTGTTACAATAGTACCTAACGCTCCCAATTGAAATGAGTTCCCTTTTGCGGTAAGTGCTATACAAACATGTAGAAAGAAATTTTCTTTGCTCTAAAGATCTTACAATAAGTTACATTTAATATTGTATATAGACTTTTAAATTTTCAAAATTAAACATAAAAATATCAAGAACAGTAAAACAGAGCTAATCAAAATCAAACATTTAGAAACACATATTACATGGCTATGTTTTGCACTTTACTTTGCATGTCTAATTTGAAGATCTCAAAGAACATTGCGAACATTAATGCATTTAACCTTATCATACTCATGTGAGGTAAATATCATTATCCCCATTTACCAGATTAGAAAACTGAGGCACAATGAACTTTGCTTGAGAAAGAAAGTGGAGAGTTTAACACAGCCCTGGTTGCCTAGGCAACCAAGGTTGGGAGAATGGCTATGTACATAACTGAGTTTCAAGATTACTTCTGGCAGGTAAGAGTCTTAGATTTTAAGGTCAAAAGGACACATTAGATTATCTAATCTTATCTCCTGTTAACACACTGCATAGAATTTAACTCAGTTACCTCTATAATTTATGTTTCACTAAAGCATATCTTTCAGGAAAAGCATCCAGTTTTGATTTGAAGACTTTAAGACATGGAGAATCCACCACTTCCCTGGGTAGTTTGTTGTGATGGTTAAATAGCCTCATAGTTAAAATTTCTGCCTTATTTTTAATTTCAATTTATCTGACTTTAGTTTATAAGCCATTAGTTTTTGTTATGCCTTCCTCTGTTAATTTAAACATCCTTTTAGCATTAGGTATTCCCCCCCTCTCCCACGAAAGTACAGTCATTTCTTGATCTTCTTTTTGATAAACTAAACAGATTGAGCTCTTTAAGTGTCTTACTGTGAAGATGCTTCTCGTTGGGCTGGAACTTAGGGTTTGTTTATACAATGAATTAGTGCCCAGTAAACTGGGGGGTAAATCTTCAGTATTCCAGTGTGCCATGCATTAATTGTCCATATGGACTCTGCTGTTGTACACTAAAAGTTCCCTAATGTACATTGATGCAAAACACACTATGAGCCCAGGTTACTATGCACTGACACATCATATAGACATGCCCATAGATAAATGGTCAAGGCAAAATTAGTGGGTCAGTTTTATTCCTGGTGTAATTCCTTTGAAGGCTTTCACTCTCTACTGAAGATTCAGTACATATAACTAAAGAATACCAAGGATGATGTCAGCCCACTACATCAGTGCCTTTAAAACAAAAGAAGGGAGAATCTTTCCAACCCTGGAATATGATAGAAAGAAAAGAGAAGGTAAAGAAGAAGGCAAAAAGTGATGGCATCAGATGAGTGCAACATGGACTGTATTAGAGTCCCCTTAGAAATATTTTCTTAATTCATATTGTGGAGACATACTGCATAACAACATTTGGATTAGGCTGCGTGGGAAACCATTGTTGTGGGCTATGTCATACCTGGTAGAAATAAAAACAAAGTTCTGATGAGCACCCTTCAGGAGTGCTGTGTTTTCTATATAATTCAGTTTGAATTACAAAGTGTGCATCTACCTACAGATCTAAAGAAAAGGAACATAACAGTGGCATAGAGCTGTATCTCCTACACTTATTTTTTGCTTTGCTGTCTTTAAAGATTATGAGGTATTGTAACTGTGAGATCCTTAGAATGGAAATCCCAGCTTTGTGCAGAATATGTCCAAAAGAAACTGTCTTGTACATAGTAGGTTACAGGGCTGCTACTAGCAGATGAAAAACAATGAGGCACCTTACAGACTAACAAATTTATTTGGGCATAAGCTTTCGTGGCTTAGAACCCACTTCATCAGATGCTTGGAGTGGAAAATACAGTAGCAGGTATAAATACACAGCACATGAAAATATGGGAGTTGCCTTACCAAGTGGGAGGTAAGATCAGGTTCCAGTAACAGATGTAGCCTTCCTACACGGCCTGCTTCTCAGAGAAATGCTCCAGAGATGCGTCTTTCATAAGATCCTTCAACGTACTGCCATGTATAGCTGAATGCAGTGTTGTTGTAGCTGTGCCGGTCTCAGGATATTAGAGAGGCAAGGAGGGTTAGATAATATATTTTATTGCATTTCAATGCACCAGTGCAGTTTTCATACGCTTGAGAAAATGTGCCCTTGAAGACTGTGACAATAAGAATCAAACCCAACTTCTCATGTACCAGGCTGTTGTTATCCCTGCTCTCTTGCATGGTGGTGAAATCTTATACAGTATCTCTTGTATCTCTTGTACACTAGACACCTCAAGGTTCTTGAATGATACCATCAATGGTGCCTCCACAAGATCTTCCAAATCAAGTGGGATGACCAACGCACCAAGCTCAATGTTCTATCCTAAGCCAAACCCTCCAGCATTTAAGCTATGATCATCTGCCACCAACTCCATTGGGCTGGTCATGTTCTTCGAATGCCCGAAGATTGATTCCCAAAGCAGGTCATGTTCTCACAACTGAGCCATGGCCAATGAATGAGGGGCAGGGGAAAAAAGCGCTTCAAAGACACCCTCAAAGCCAACATGAAGAAGTACAATATTGACATAAACTCATGGGAAACCCAAACCTTCGACTGACCAAAATGGAAAAGGCTCTTATGGCAAGGATCTGAGTATTTTGAGATCCAATGGAGACAATGAGAAATGGGAAAGAACGTGCTGCAGCCTGATCCAGCTCCACCCCTTCCGTTGGGAAATGGCTGCCCCAACTGTGACAAGATCTGTCGATCCCAGATTGGTCTCATTAGTCACCTGCAGATCCAACAGTGATAACTGGCTATCATTTTATGGAACACAATCATCCTGGAACTCCAAAGGATCACCAACAATTGGATCAGCTTCTGTTGGTGAGAGAGACAAGCTTTCGAGCAACACAGAGCTCTTCTTCAGGTCTGGGAAAGGTATTCCCAGTGTCACAGCAAAATGCAAAGTGGAACAGATAGTTTAGCATAAGTTGCTAGTGTATATTGTAAGGGACTATTCAAGGCAGAGTCAAAACACGAGCCTGGGCTCTTAAATTCATTACTCTGCTAGATACCAAAAATCAAGGACTGAGACACTGGGTTTATGGCTTATTAGTACAATCTGTAACCCACTAACCCTCTCTTTTTGTCCTATGACTGCAGAGGTGTTAACAGGCCACTCTACCTTGAATGGTCCCTTACAATATGTGCTAATTATTTATGTTAAACAACCTGTTCCTCCTTGCATTTTGCTGTGATGTTGGGACTATCTTTCCCAGACCTGAAGAAGACTTCTGTCTTGCTCGAAAGCTTGTCTCTCTTACCAACAGAAGTTGGTCCAATAATAGATATTACCTCACTCACCTTGTCTCTTTAGGTATGGCTGAAGTTAACAAGTGGCCGAACAGTATATTACAGTTTAACGTTGGATTACAGAAACCATTTTGATCAGTTGTCCCCAAAATTTTTACCTCGTGCTCCCCCATTTCTCCTGTCCGCAACCCGCCCCCCCCAGAACCAGGGCCAGGAGAGGGGCCATGGCTTCAGGAGGGGAGGGACACAGATAAGGGTAAGGGGGCCAAGGCTGGGGCCACAGCTGGGGGCAGGGGTGGGGCCAGGAGCCGGGGGTAGGAGCAGAGTCCCAGGCATGGGGCAGGCAGCTGTGGTCCTGGGTGTGGGGCTGGGTGCAGGGCTGGAAGTGGAGTGCAGGGCTGGCAGCTGGGACCCCAACGTGGGCTGGAAGCCAAGGCTGGGGCAAGCGCTTCCTCCCCGACCTCCATGAAGGCTGGTTCGGGCCCCAGCCATGCCCCCCACCCTGAACGTTCCTCTGTGCCCCCTAGGGGAGTGCGCCCCATAGTTTGGGGACCTCTAATTTAGACATTTGTGGTGTTATGCAGTGTAGTTGTAGACATGTTAGTCCAGGCTATTAGAGAGACAAAGTGGGTGAGGTAATTTTTTTTTTTTTGTGGTGCTGGCATTTTCAAACCCTTCATTCATAGTAGAGAGAGAAAGAGAGCCTGCTTTTGAAGATGAAGATCTCAGATAGCAGTCTGATTGGAATAGAATCTACTTAAAGCTTACAAACATATTCTCTTCTTTTTAGGTCAAGTCTCCATATACTTGATTATCATGAGATGGTCAGAGGATTCTGAAAGTGGCAGAGCTTTACAAATATGCTCCCTAATCACTGGAGTTGTTTAAGTTTGATGGCTTTTTGGCTCTTTGTTAATACAAATAATTCATGCCAAGGACAGGTCCATACATTTTTATCCCTAAGAAGAAACTTCAGTGTCCACAGCACTTCCTGAGACGGATAGAGTTCCAACTTGTAGCCACCCAAAGCTACTTTCATTCCTAGCACTTCCACCATCAATAAGAAAAGATCACATTATCAGAGGTGGATTAAGGTTTCCTGGGGCCCTGGGCCAGAGCAAGTGGGGGGCCACTCCCAACCCCTTCTGCCTGTGGCCCAGCCCCCATTCCACCCTTCCACCTGTGGCCTTGTAACCCCTTTTGCTCCTTTATTCTCCCCCCTCCACTGGGGCCCCAAGACCGGAGAAGCTCCATCCCTGTGCCACATCCCCAGGGCACAGCGAGGAATGAGAGTGTGACACTACACCCCATATTCTTCATTGAAATATTATTTTAATATGATTATAGCATATCTAAAATATATTTTATGCAAGATGGATCATAAGAACATAAGAATGGCCATACTTGGTCAGACCAAAGGTCCATCCAGCTCAGTATCCTGTCTACCGACACTGGCCAATGCCAGGTGCCCCAGAGGGAGTGAACCTAACAGGTAATGATCAAGTGATCTCTCTCCTGCCATTCATCTCCACCCTCTGACAAAACAGAGGCTAGGGACACCATTTCTTACCCACCTTTGCTAATAGCCATTAATAGACTTAATCTCCATGAATGTATCCAGTTCTCTTTTGAACCCTGTTATAGTCCTAGCCTTCACAACCTCCTCAGGCAAGGAGTTCCACAGGTTGACTGTGTGCTGAGTGAAGAAGAACCTTCTTTTATTTGTTTTAAACCTGCTGCCCATTAATTTCATTTGGTGGCCCCTAGTTCTTATATTATTGGAACAAGAAAATAACTTTTCCTTTTCACTTTCTTCACACCACTCATGATTTTTAATGATTCCTAACATCCCGTTTGCTTTTTTGACTGCCGCTGCACACTGCGTGGACGTCTTCAGAGAACTATCCACGATGACTCCAAGATCTTTATCCTGATTAGTTGAAGCTAAATTAGCCCCATCATATTGTATGTATAGTTGGGGTTATTTTTTCCAATGTGCATTACTTTACATTTATCCACATTAAATTTCATTTGCCATTTTGTTGCCCAATCACTTACTTTTGTGAGATTTTTTTGAAGTTCTTCACAGTCTGCTTTGGTCTTAACTATCTTGAGCAGTTTAGTATCATCTGCAAACTTTGCCACCTCACTGTTTTCCCCTTTCTCCAGATCATTTATGAATAAGTTGAAAAGGATTGGTCCGAGGACTGACCCTTGGGGAACACCACTAGTTACCCCTCTCCATTCTGAAAATTTACCATTTATTCTGACCCTTTGTTCCCTGTCTTTTAATCAGTTCTCAATCAATGAAAGGATCTTCCTTCTTATCCCTCTTTCCTCTTAAAGGGTCTTGTGAGGTACTGGAAAGGTTATGATTTACTGAATATGATTATCCTATTTGTATGCATGTATCATTTTTGTATCTAAAGTTATGAATATTGACCATACATCTGTACTACAAAAGTGTTTGCACGTGGAGAATGCCCACCAGACAAAATGCAATCAGTCTGGCTGGCTAGCTGGGAACAAGTCAATGAACCATTAGGGAGGACAATAGGTCTTTGAAGATGCTAATCTCCCACCTTCCTGAAAAGCATTCTGGGATGCTACAAACAGCCTTTGACTCATGGCTGATTTGACACTGCAGGGTCATGTGATCATGTCACCTGGTACTGGACTCCATGATAGAATACCCGTATTTTTCCACTGGGAGAGGGAGGGAATCATACTGAAAGGCAAAGGATTCCTGCCATATGTAAATCCTATTTAAGGCAGGGAAGTGAAGTAATCAGTGTTCATTCTTCACTGAATCCCTGCGCAGGATGACTGCTGGAAACAACTAAGAAACAAAGAGAAAAGAGGGGAGAAGAGCTCAGCCCAGGCTGGAAAAAGTGTCTGGCTTGTGAAAAAAATGCCTCAAACAACATTTAGTGTGAGAAATTGGTATTTGTAACCAGTTTCTTTAGCGTATTAAGCTTAGTTTGCATATTTGTTTTATTTGTTCAGTAATCTGCTTTGATCTGTTTGCTATCCCTTATAATCACTTACAATCTGTCTTTTGTAGTTCATAACTTGTTTTTGTTTTCTCCAAAACCAGTTTGTGGAATTCATAACTGGGGGGCAAAAAGCTGTGCATATTTTCCTCCACATTGAGGGAGGGGCCGAATTAAATGAGCTTACACTGTACAGTTCTCTGTGCAGTGCAAGACAATACAGTTGGGGGTGTGCATGTGAGTGCTGGGCAATTTCCTAGCTGCGTCTTCCCAGGCAGAGCTGATTTCAGTGTCTGTGTCCTTCTGCAGCTGGATGTGTCTCTATGTGTGTGCTGGAGGAGGCTTGAGGGCCTGGCTCAGCAGGACAGTGTAATGGAGCCCAGGCTGGTGGAATAGGTTGGCTCAGTGGTACCCCAGTATATCAGATGGTGCCCCGAAGTGGGGGGTAACCAGTCACAGACAGCTCCTCCAGTCTCAGGGCCGCAGTGGGGGTTGGGGTGCTGGGGCTTCTCCCACCTTCCCTTGTGCTTCTGCCAGGGATAAGATGGGGCCTGGGCCACAGCGGGGGGGGCTTCCCCCATCCTGCAGCTTCTGCCAGGGAGGGGGTCGGGCCTGGGTCACTTGGGGCGGGCTTCCCCGTTCCGCTGCTTCTGCAGGGTTGGGATCATGGGGGCGGTACAGGGGTTTCCCCTGTCCCACAGCTTCTGCCAGGGAGGGAGCTGGGGGGCGCTGTGGGGGCTTTCCCCGTCTCACAGCTTGTGCTGGGGACACTGGGCACAGGCCCCATGGGCCCAGTGGCTAATCCGCCATGCACATTGTAATAAGGCACTGATGCTGTTATGAGTCAAATGCTGTCCCCTTCTCATGGGCATGGAGTTTCCTGCCTGCAGTGGAACTTATATAGTTGTGCTGTTCAGAGGGAGGCAAGAGTTGTAAAGTTTGAACAGGGTGCACCACCCTGTATGCTGTGGAGTGCAGCTCAATCAGGGCTGCCTGCGTGCAACCATTCAGAAAGGATTCATGGTGAGGTGAGCCCAGGGGATTCACCACTGCATGGATCCACTAGTCCAGTGGTTCTCAACCTTCCCAGACTACTCTAGCCCTTTCAGGAGTCTGATTTGTCTTGTGTACTACCCAAGTTTCACCTCACTTAAAAACTACTTGCTTACAATAAAAGTGTCACAGCACACTATTACTGAGAAATGGCTTACTTTCTCATATTTGCCATATAATTATAAAATAAGTCAATTGGAATATAAATTTTGTACTTACATTTCAGTGTATAGTATACAGAGAAGTATAAACAAATCATTGTCTGTATGAAATTTTAGTTTGTACGGGCTTCACTTGTGCTTTTTATGTAGCCTCTTGTAAAACTAGGCAAATATCTAGATGAGCTGATGTACAGACCTCTGTGTGCCCCCAGGGGTATGTGGAGTCGGACCCCTGGTTGAGAACCACTGCACTAGCCTGTATCCAATTTTTATACTGAGAAGAGAAAGTTTTGTGCTGTGGCTGGCAAAGCTATCCATTACAGAGGCAATATTTTACCATTGATGATGCAGCCCCAAACTCCATTTTTTGTAAGTTACTCATTTAACTCAACCATCAATCATCCAGGCATTTCTTTTGGATCTATACTCTAGCCACCTTGTGACCCTCATGGAAACACTGAAGTGTTGTAGATTTCTCAGAAAGAAAATCATGTCTGTTCATTACAGACATATTGCCACAGAACAGTACCACGATTCTCAGTTACATTTTTTCTACGCTGAGGACCTTTAAAATATACCTTCCATTTCAAATTACATGTCAAAACAACCTGTTTCTCCACTAATATAAATATTATAAATGTTTGTTTTTTCACAGTCCTGTAAAAGAAGAGAGACAAATGACATTTTCCAGGTCTTTCTTATGCTAAGTTCTATATCTGCTTTCTTTCCCTGAATTTGTATACAAACAATATGGTTTGTGGATTTTCAGGTGCACACCCATGCTTCAATCATTGCAATAGTTGACTTACTCATTACCACTGCAATCATTGTTGGTTTTCTGGCTCAACAGAACAAGCTCTAGCCTGCTGTGTCCCACATCTGAGTGCCCAATTTGCTTGTAGGTCCATACTATTTTGGTTTTCTTGTGTTTCAGATTCTGATTAGGCAGCAAGTGATTCGTAATTTGTTTCCTTGTTTTCAGCGAGGTTTGTAAGGGTAGACTGAGGCGTTATGTAATGTTTATCAGCTACCCTGGCATGATTTAGGCATTGTTTTCAGTACTTAGGAAAATCGTCACCTTGCTGTGCAATGGAAGTGCACATTGGCAGACATGTTGCAGAATGGGCAGAGATGAGCTTGACTATGCTGCTGGCTCATATTAGCCTCTAGTTTGTTTTCATTGTGATATTTATAAATGAAGGCCAGATGATCCTTTTAAGCAGAACTATATATGCTAGTGCAAAAATAATGTGCAGTGTGTTTGGTTTTCTAGAAAATGATCCTTAAAACTGACTGAGCTATATAAGCAGTGATTTCTAAATCTGAATCTCACTGTATTCATTTTGTGTTCTGCTCCACTATCGCTACTGGTAGGTGGCTACTGTAACCTGGCAACACAAAGAATTGCAGCAATCCGTGTTCTGCAAAACCTCTTACGGCTTAACTGCTAACTCTGATCATTAGCTTTTCCTTTAGCATTTGCTGTGCACCTTCCTCAACTTACAAATGTGGATGATACATATATTGGTTACTTGTTTTCCCCTCTACTCTGTTTCAGCTGCATGAATTGGCTAAAGCAGGACAGAGAGCAGCAGCCCTCCAAAAACAAAAAGGTGGAATGAGGCCAGTCTACTCCTTGGAGACATGAACTTGTTTGTCTCAGTGTTTTCTGCTCTTTGTCTTTGCCTCTCTTCCTGTAAGGGAATCTTTTTGACTTTCACTCCCTTTCTTCAACACCTGAGAGTCAATAAACTTTGCATTATTTTAAGCGAGTCAGAGTTTTTTAGTATATTGTATATTTGTTAATAGTGGAGGCGTGAATTGATATTTCTCCCTTTGAATTTTTATTGTTAAATCTGAGCAAATAATTCTTAGTGAATAATATATTATACAGCTTGCATTTACTTCTGTCTGGGATTTATTCTCAAACAGGTTATTTCCTTGAATATATTTGTTGTTTGAAATTGCTTGGCAAACACCTTGTTTGAATAACCATCTTCAATGGATCAAGCAGTTTAGTACAAGTATATGGTAGTTGAAATTTAAGATGTGTTAACTAGTTCTGATTGGATGTATCTATCACTTGGTATAATTTCTGTTCCCTGATTGGATTAGAATAACTTAATATTGGGCATCTAGTGCAACTATACATGTTTATGAGCTAAAAACGGCTTTCAACAAATATTCTTAATTTGCTGGTTAAAATTTTCTGTTGCTGTGAACGTTCCTACAGTAAACCTGTTTGCTAGTCTATTTGAGGAAAGCAAACACAAAAGTTCAGGAATCACAGCCAAGTTAATTATTTTAAAAAATCATTTAATACATTTTTGAGGGATTAACTCTGCCCTACTGACTATATTTGCATATCCACACTAGCACAATATGTTTTCAATACTAATTTACAGCAACATTTCAATAAGCTGTCTGTGGTTTGATACTGACTACATTTCTCTCTGCAGAAATGTGTACTGCTATAACTGTCATCTATTTTATTTTGCTTTTGGAAAAACTGGCAGTCCCTTTTGTGCTCATTGCATACACTCTGGCATATAGGACCTGCTTTACTTCAATGAATCAGGCCCATAATATCTGGTCTGACAGATGGACAGTAGTCATATATATGTTGCTGCGTGAGCTATTACTATGGTACCCACAAATTCAAGGGGGTTCTAATGACAAGCTTATCATCGCTACTATGTTGCAATTGTGTTTAGAGCAAAAGAATTTTGAGATCAGAGATTTCTGCAAATCTCTGATGATTCTGAGTATACATACTCAGTGCTGACCTTTTAATAAATTCTGAAGCAAATGCCAAATTCCAACCAGCTGAGGGTCTGTTTTACCTCATCCTGAATAAACAAAAGAAAGTCCTTTTAAAAACAACCAGTTCTGAAAAAGAAAAGGAGTACTTATGGCACCTTAGAGACTAACCAATTTATTTGAGCATAAGCTTTCGTGAGCTACAGCTCACTTCATCGGATGCAACTGTAGCTCACGAAAGCTTATGCTCAAATAAATTGGTTAGTCTCTAAGGTGCCACAAGTACTCCTTTTCTTTTTGCGAATACAGACTAACACGGCTGTTACTCTGAAACCTGTCAGTTCTGAAAAGTTACCCTTTCTGGTGGTGCAATCACTGAGATCCAAAAATTCCTTGTGCTTCTTACAGGATCGATAACAAACTTTGAGCTGACTTGATAGTGGATCATCTAACATCATAGGGAAGGTCACAGAGATGTCTGTAACTTTCAATTGGAAGTTTCCTATTTACCCCCTGATTTGCATAAAGACCTGGCTGCGAAGATCTTTCTTTGCTACATCCCAGTGGTGGCACTGACTGTAGAGCAGTCAGGGCATTTCCTCTCACTGAAGGCTTGGGCAGATTGCATTGTATTCAGTGGCATTCCACCAGTAAGTGCAAATGAAAGAAGAATCAGGCCCTAGTCACACTTGGGTGGTGATGCACACCACTGACTACAGTGGACCAACCTTGTTGTCCACACAGGTAGCTTTTATGTTACTTGCTTGCTTGGATATACAGTAATATAACTCCCATATCAGTTATAGAAATATATGTACATATGACAGGAAATGTATACTGAAAATGTAACCTAAACACCTTCTGTAATTTCATTCTGTGATAAACAGAGCTGTGCCGCATGTTTGCAGCAAAAACCGCAATTACACAAAATTCACCTCTGTTCAGGTTTTGTTACTGTTATAACTAAGGTTTTCATTGACATACTTAAATAATGATTTTTAAATTTTTATTTTTAGTATTAGAAATGTAGACACCAGAGAATATTAGAGATTGCATGAGGATCTCAGTTTTAGTTTTTTAAAAAGTAGTTCTTATTCCTCATGATTGCAGAGAAGAAAAAAAGCTTGAAAATGTGAGCTGTAAAGGCTCAAAAACCAGAAGGCAAATACAATGAATCCAACATTTATTATTTTTAATATTTCATTATTTTAAGCCAGTCTCATGATTTGGGGGGATGAGGGGTTCTAACTCATGATTTTGAGTGCCTGGAATTGGCAATACTGTAAAAGTTAAGCATGTGCTTAAGTGTGTTGCTGGATTGGGGGCCAAACTGCATTTCATCCAAAATAAGATGAACTGATCTGATGGAATGCTAATTACCTTTACCAGATCTAGCCAAAGTATTCCTACTTAGCTTCTATTGTAGGTTTTTGTGTTGAAAATTCAGACATAAAAAAGTTAGGGACAGAAAAGTTTTTAAAACAGAAAACAGTAGATATACAAAGCCAGTAGTAGAAGACAGTCTGATGTTCAAAGGCCCCGTGTGAATATATATTAATTCAGAGTAAGTGACTACATCCTGCATCAGGAAAGGAGGTATGTTAAAGAAATGTCTCAGGTTTTCTCCTTTTGTATTCTCAAAACCTTTCAAGAGAATTGGCTTTAGCTAACCTAGGCCCTGGGAAGAGGGACAGACCACATATTGTCACGGTTGGAGAAGAGACAGCTTTCAGTCAGGCAAAATGCCTGTTGACTTCAGTGGGACTGGCATCTGGCTTTCTGAGAAATAATATACCCACTGCTGCAAGTGAATGTGCTACTTTCAAAACCCTTTTGGAGAGCAATATTGGTTGTTTCTATGTTTTCTCTGTGTGGCATAATCAGATATTAAAAGCATGATTTGCTTAAGAAAATCTATAGTTAATTTACTATTGGAAATGATATGACGATTTTTGAAGCGAAAGTTCTACATGTATTTTTAACAGACACTGGCAAAAGTGATAGTTATATTGCTGGGGTAAGGTTAGATACATCCTTATCTCATATGCGGCAGCACAGAGAGACCTACAAACAGAGGGTGCAATGGCAATTAGGTAACTATCAATGTCAGGACATGGGTCAGTGTTCCCGTCGTGATCCTCGTCAGTACCTGGCCTGGGCTAGGGAAGCTAATGATCCAACCAGCGGACCAAATTCGGTGATGAATCCTGGTCACGTGCCACCTGAGGCATGTTGTGCATACCCTAAGAAGAAGTGTGAAACTTGAAATGCAGTCCAGGTTTGTTAATAGTTTGCTACAGTCTGTGAACGTGAACCCAGTTTTGAGTGGACATGGATGATATATGGTTTTCTCAGTGAACCCAAAGCTCTGTGTTTTTTGTCTCTGCTTTGCTTGAGTTTTTGTAAACATGAAATTCAGAATGAAATACATGGTGCAGAGAAAATGTTCCCACACACTCAACCAAACCAGAACACAACATTGCTGATAAACCCACTTATTCAAGACCAAACCAGCTTCTGTGAGGAAATATGGAAAAAAGTGACCCTCACAATTGTTTTAGTGTTTCGATTGTTATTGTTTTAAAGTTAACTGCATGTGAGAGAACAAATCCTGAGATAGTTTATAGTAGACTAACAGGAGGCTGGTAACCACCAGAATTCCTCAGTAAAATCCATTAGTCATGGGGGATAGGTACCCCCTCAAGTCCCCACCAGACCCCACTTCAGATCCTTGCATTGACTTTCTCTCCCCCAGCTGATGTCCAAGGGGTTCTTGGAGCAAACAAAAGAGAAAAGTCCTCTCCCTTCTTTGTTCCTATATGGGAGAGAGGAGTCCATAGGAAATTGAAAAGAAGCAAGGGTGACCTGGAACTCAGGCAGTCTTCCTGTGTCAGCCCTTTGGGCTTAGTCTTCATGGGGTCCACCTCCAGCCCCTCCTCATGGGGGATACTGCTCTGAGGCTGGGTCATACAGCTTCGGGAGTGGTGAGACTTGTTGCTGTCTCCTTCTCAGAGAGCTTGGTGCGGCTCACCCCTTCCTGTGGCAGGTTATCCCTTTTAAGCACCCCTGCTCCGGGCAGCACAAGCCTTGCCAGTGCGCCTCTTGTGGTGTTGAACAGACCCACAGGAGCTCATTAGTCCCATCTGTCAGTGTGAGGTGTGCCCTTTCCCAGATGCTAAAACAACCCAGCAGTGGCATTATAGCTAAATGCCATTTAATTACCAACAAGTACAATCCATGGTCCATAATGTGTTTGTTCATGGGAAAATGTTTGAACTCTTCCAGACTGCCAATATGATGGTAATTCAAAACATATACTATATGTGATAAAATCCTTCCTCTGAACACTATACATTTACCTTGTGCATTTTCTACTTGGCATTAAGGTCCCTGCAGAGTTGTCATAACCTTTATTATATTTGTATTTATTTTATTTTTTCTTTGCCATTTTGCATAAATGTGTCTTAAATGTTAGAGGATTTTTGTTAAGTAGCAGAGTTAACAGGATTTTGGGAGAGATTCTCCAGTCATTAAAACTAACATCAGTATTCGGCAAATAATCCCCCCCCACACCCATATAAAATACAAAGACATAAGGGACCAAATTTGCAATTGGCATAAATGAATATTTCATGCTGGTTGAACAGGAGAAAAAATAGATGTATTACTAGTTCCTGACTAAAACACAATGGGAGAAATGCTGTCCCCATTGAAATCAAGGGGTATCAAATTCATCCCTGTTGTAAACCGCTGAAGTAATGGGATTACACTCAGTGCAGGACCTGCCTCATCATTCACATAGCGTTAACTCATGAAAGAAAATCAAAATACTTCGGAAAGTTGGGCTGTGGACCAGCACTGAGCCATCTGGAGGTCTTTTTTCAAGCTTCTTACAGGATGCCATAAGCCCTGTTGATGGCTTCTCAATTATATTGTATTGTAGTCTCCAGTGCTTATAGCACTCTGTCAGAAGCTTGAAAAAAGATTTTACGTTCTTACAAGTTCAGTCCTTTCCCCTTAGCCAAACCTTGGGCCTCACTGATCCATCCGCCTTGATCTGTTTGGAAGGTTTCCGCAGCAGTGTTTCCTCCAGGCTGAGGAAGGGAGGGATGTGCCCTGTCTCACCACAAAGCCCTGCAGAGATTACTCCAGAAATATCAAACAGTCCCAGGCTGCATTATTTTTCCACTGTTAAGATCTCCCTTTAGGGGAGGCCCCAGAGGCAGCCACCTGCTGGAGAAGTCCGTTGTGCGGCTCTGCTTGTTTATACGCTAGCATGATGTTAGCACAGCGCTAGGAAAGGGTTTGTTGTCTGGCATTTCCTCTTTCTGCTGGCAGGCTATCTCCTTCCAAGTGGAAGAACAGAAAAAATGTAAGATCATATCTAAGCAGTGGCTATGGTTTTGATGTAATTGTCACCTTTTCTAGCAACAGAATCATACACTTTTAAACTATGGCTATTCAGGAGTCAGAGGATTTCCCACCCTAGTGATTATAATAATGTTTGAGTAGGTCAAATTTTGGATTTAGACTGCTTGGATTTAGACATTACTTTCCTGAGACATCACCCTAATCCAGTCTGGTACGCATGCTTCTGGATCAAGATTTGGCAGCTACAAGAGTCATGGGATGGTTTCTGCCGTTGCTCTTGTGCTGAATACTTCTGAGATCACCATGGAGACTCCTGTAGAATGACATTGCGATAGATTGCCTCTTCCCAGGAAAAAAAACCCTTGTGTGAAGGCTCAGAGGAAGAAACTCTTTATGAGAATGTACTTTTGGAGATTCGCCCTTTGTTCCCTGGGTGCAGGGTTTGCCACCTTCCCCCAGAGAACAGGCCAGGGGTTTGCCTAAAACTGCATAGAGTTCTGTACTTCCTATCCCTCCCTGCTCCCAGGAAATCCCCTTCAAGGAGAATCCCCACCACAGGAAGTCCATGAAAAATAAAACACAACCTTCTCCTTTTTTTGCCAAGCTTTGCAGGGCCTGAATGTGTGTGAGAGACATACATCACGGGTATGTGGCTATAAGTATCTGAGCACCTCACAATCTTCTATGTATTTTCCTCATGACATTGCTGTGAGGCAGGGAAGTATCCCCATTATACAGATGGGAAACTGAGACTCATAGAAACAAAGTGTGACACAGAAAGTCTGTAACAGAATAGGAAATTGAACCTGTCTTCCAATTCCCAGGCCAGCACTCTAACAGCATCATCCTTTCTTCTTCCACCCAATGCTGCCTACTTCTCCCCTGACCTTCCCACATACCATCCATGTTTCCACAGACTAATGCAGCGTCCTCCACAGGTTCAAAAGCATGATGCTGTGAAGGCAGCTGTGGGGGAGATCCACAGACAGATGGCTTTCTTGTCATGTGGATAGGGTTGGGGGTGGGGATGATCTTTTGGCCTCTGTATTGGTGTCCGCAGAGAAGAATGTTGAGGTAGCAAGAATGGTAATCAATCCTTCTTTAATATTTTAATATTTTGTTTAAAGGTGAATGTGACTTTGATGGAGGCAGGATTTCAGCCAAGATTTCTATTTGAAATATTTTCTACATGCTACATGCACTTGCATTAACTAATTTGTGAGAGTGTGTTTTAATTTTTACAGTTATGGACCTAGCACAATACATTCCTGTTTTTATTGACTGCAGAGAATACAATTTGATGTTTGTATGAAAAGTCTGACTGTTTTGTTCCATTTTAAGATACTTGTACTTCTCTCACTGCTTAGATACCAAGGTGATAGGCATCTTGAAAGTACTTTGGATAGAAAGATAGATGATATCCAGTGTTTAATTTCTGAATAATCTTTGTCATAAACTAACACTAAATTTTATTTAATTTGAAATATAACCTGTATTATTTTCATAATCTGGCAATCAGTAGTTCACTGGTCCGAACACAAGATCAATTCTAGTCTGGCTGACATTCAGTATTATTAAATGAGGGCTCAGCATAGTACTGTACAAGTAGCTTTAAAAGTAGGTGAAAATGGAATTTTACTTATTCATTTCATTTCACTGCACTTTGAACAGCCTCTTTATATCTCTCTGTCCTTCACTCTCCTCTAGATGATCAACTGTTGGTCACTTTGGACTAGAGAGTGTCACCCTTACACATGCTGAGTATTACCTTGCTCTGCTAGTAATCCCATTAAAATAAAATGTGGGAAATGGCCAGATTCTGCCACCCTTACATTTTATTCTGCCTTATATTAAAAATACTTTTAAAATCTAACAGTATGGTCTCAGACATTTCAGCACACTATTGTAAACTAAACAATGACCACTCTTACAGAATATTGTTGTATTTTCTTATATTCAAGGGAAACAAGCCAGAAGACTATGATTATTTTGGCTGACCTGTGTACAGAATTTCACCCATTAATTCCTGCATCAAGCCCAGAATTTCTTGTTGAACTAGAGCATGGTAGGTGTCTATGCAGGCACAGGAGTCTGCTTGAACAAATGCAATTGCAGGATTGTGGCCTTAGTCTCACTTTACTATACTGCTGCTTGGATTGTAAGATCTTTGGTGCAAGGACCATGTCTTGTCTTGTCCGTGTTCAATACAATGTTAGGTGCACTGTTGGTACCCAACAAATAAATAATAAATATAAAAAACAATGACATGCCACTGGCTTCTTGTCAATGTTCATCATGAACAAATTATTATGTATCTATGTTGTGTCTATTGTGCACAAAACTACCTGTGTATCAAGAAACAGGGGAATGCATGTATATATTTTTACTGTGCTTTAACATTGAAATGTGCTGTAGCTCTGCCCACATGCTACCCACTTATACAAAACGAATCTGATAGGATACAATATAGTTTAAAGGGAGTGGAAACTGTGGCTATATTGCTTTCATTGTTGGAATACCCACCTGACTCTGTCTTCTTTGCTGCTTTGCTTATAGCTTTAGTCCTCCCGCCCCCGTTATTTAACTTCTACTACGGAATTGAAAAGCAGAATTATCCCCCTTTAATGGATTTCTTTATTGGTGTGGTTGTCATCAACAAGTTTTCACCACAGCAGCTCTACAGATTAATCTATGTTTATACATTCCTTGCTTTCTTATGAAAACTTCAATAGTTTGGGGATTTTCAACATAATTTACTTTTCAAATCTTCTCCAAATTTAAAACTGTAGTTAATTCCTTTCAGGAGGTGTTAGTTTCTGAATTCCCTTAATTTCAATGCAACTTAATAAAACTATGAAAAAGCAGTTAATGCACAATCATAATACCTTTTTAATTAGATTCTTGGTAGGCTAAATTCATTATATAAATGTGTATGTGTATATGTCTGTATAATCTTTTAATGAATTTAGTACTAATGCCAGGTGCCAGATTGAAAGCTTTAGAGACTGAAATTATCTGCCACAGAATAAACATGGCAGAGACAGTAGCAGTACAAGGACAGTAGTAGAGTTGCCAGTTTTGGTTGGATGTATTCCTGGAGGTTTCATCACAGGGTATAATCTAATTTAATTAAAGATTAATCTTTAATTCCTGGATACTCCAGGACAATCCTGGAGGGCTGGCACCCCTAGACAGTAGACAGGTGTCCACATCATAAAATCACTACTAGACCTTTTTAGACGCTAGTACACACTTCTATAGCACTGTAGATGAATGTTGTAACACTGAAAATACACAGAATATCATGTTAATGATCTCAGAAAATTAAATGAAATGTCAATGGAAATAAAATTTCTTTCACCATTTAACAGACTGAAAATGTCTGATCCTTCACATGCTGTACTACACTGGTGATTATGTTGCAAAGGAACCATGCAGCAAGTTTTTCTCTGGACATCAGCAGAAATCTGTCCCTTCTGCTGCAGAGGGGATGCAGTTGAAGGTTCAGCTGCCTCCATGACACCATTCCTTCGTCCTCTGGAGTATACAGACAGTACCCGAGGGGTCTAGAACCAGTGCGGAAGGTGAGAGTGGAAACTGGGTACGTCTGGGATCATCAGGATTAGATGACACAAAGAACACTTGAACCTCGTCTACAATTGTCCTTCTATGGTTGCTAGCACTCGTGGTTCTACACTGTGCTATGCAACAGTGAAAACTATCTTAATGCAGACAGGGCCTCACTTCATGGTCTCTTCCCAGAGTGCCTCCCATCTTTCTTTTCCTTCATTAGAGTTCTCCCATCCTCTTCCTCCCTTTAGTGCCTCCCTGCTTCCCCATACTCTAAGGGGAGATGCTGCACCTAGTAAAGGTGGGGTATGCCAGGTATCCTTTCTTCTGTCCCCTATGTTGCGTCTTCTTACACTCCTCTCAAGATGGTTTCTGCTGTTGCCAGTGTTGAAGGTAAGAGATGGCTGGATGGATCTCTCTTCTTACCCACCTTTGGGACTGCCACTGCTGCTGCCACTACTGAAGGTGGGGAGGCCAAATCCCCTGGTCTTCTGCTCTAATATTAACTCTTTTAGATCCATTGGGGCGGCAGCAATCTGTTGCTACAGTTGAAGGTGTGGAGGCAGATTCTCTTTTCCTCTGTCATGCTCTTGCCATCTGTTTATAGCTGAATTAGCTTTTCTACTAAGTTGCCCTCTTATGGCTGGCAGCTGCTGTACCAGCTCATTGAATGAGTTAGCTTAGCTGCGAGCCAAGGAGTTTGCGTCAATCCTAGCACCACAGATGGCTTCCTGGACAGTTCCCCCAATCGCAATGAATTGGTCATGTCCCGTCCAGAACTGGAGAACCCTTAGTCTCAGGCTTCATGGTTCCATAAGCCATTGGGTGGCTGTAATGGGGAGTGAGAAAAACTGTGACAAATGTCTGATATTAGCAGTCATTTTCATTTAGAAATTAAGTATATTTCCACAATAAATAAAGCTAGAAACTCACTTTAAAGATTAATTCTGAGATTCGAATTGCCATTTGAAGAATACCCAAATTAGGGAATTCATCACTATGGGTTTTGTGGGCCCCAAAGATTGTCCTTGATTTTGAATGATGACTAGATAGGCCTAAACTGATAAAATATATTTGAAACATTCATTTGGTTATGAATGTGTTGATGTTCTTCATATACCATGTAAACATGACAACAGATGGTGGTGCTTTTTAACTTCCTGCTTTGAGGGGGAACAGGTTGGGTGGTAACATTTTTAGGCGTGGTCCATGTTAGGGGGTTTATTCCTTTACCCACTTACTTCCCTGGTCCTTCTCGCATGAACAGAGAGCAACAATACCCGAAGTCCAAAGGTGCAAACAATTCGATGTTTATTGGGGTGAACTTCGAGCAAGCATGATTCCAGTTTCCTTCCTTAGTGTCCCCCTTCCCAGCTCTGACACCACAGAGGCTTACCTGTGTCCCTGTTCCCATTCCCCCCCTTAGCAAAACATGATTCCAATTTTCCTACCCCCATTCCCTGTTCCCATCCTACCCCCCCACACTTCCTGACTGACTGCAGACTGTATAGTAAAACTTGAGTTCTGCTTAGCTATACCTTAACCAATCATTTTCCTGAAATTTAACTAACCAATCCTAACATATTGTAACATCATTATTTAACCAATTATATCCCACCACCTTAATTAGTTTACACCCAGCAAAATTAATTATATAGCAGACAGAAACAATCACAGAACCAGACAGAGATTATACAGACAAACAATAGGGTGAAGTGAGCTGTAGCTCACGAAAGCTTATGCTCAAATAAATTTGTTAGTCTCTAAGGTGCCACAAGTACTCCTTTTCTTAATAGGGAAATGGGGACTACAGTGATAGAACAACAAAGAAATGAGGATTTCAGATCCCAGCTGTTGATAAGTGAGTTCTTGCCAGACAGGATGCTATCAAACTAAGTTTCCTTTTACATCTTCTAGGCACTTCCCTTTCTCTGGAGGCGATAGGCATTATCAGGACAGGACTGTATTCCTAACAGCCCAATAGCACCTTATTTCAATGTGACTAGTTTGGAATGTGAGGGTGTGACCGTTCGCTTCCCAGCTTATGGCTGCCTCTGCTGCTTAGCCAAAGGCCTGAGCCTAAGAACAGGGCCTCAGACTGTCACAGTAAGAGAAGGCCCTTACACCGGCAGACAGTGATTTTGATTCTTTCTTTTATACCTCTATAACTAGCTAAGTGATAAGAATACACCTAAATTAGAGTATAGGCCTTTACAGAAAGGCCTGAATATCTATATCCTAACAGGTTTCAGAGTAGCAGCCGTGTTAGTCTGTATCCACAAAAAGAAAAGGAGTACTAGTGGCACCTTAGAGACTAACAAATTTATTTGAGCATAAGCTTTCGTGAGCTATAGCTCACTTCATCGGATGCATTCAGTGGAAAATACAGTGGGGAGATTTATATACACAGAGAACATGAAACAATGGGTGTTACCATACACACTGTAATGAGAGTGATCAGGTAAGGTGAGCTATTACCAGCAGGTTTCAGAGTAGCAGCCGTGTTAGTCTGTATCCACAAAAAGAAAAGGAGGACTTGTGGCACCTTAGAGACTAACAAATTTATTTGAGCATAAGCTTTCGTGAGCTACAGCATCCGATGAAGTGAGCTGTAGCTCACGAAAGCTTATGCTCAAATAAATTTGTTAGTCTCTAAGGTGCCACTAGTCCTCCTTTTCTTATTACCAGCAGGAGAGTGCGGGTGTGTGTGTGTGTGTGTGAATCTTTATAGTGATAATCAAGGTGGGCCATTTCCAGCAGTTGACAAGAACGTCTGAGGAACAGTGGGGGAGGAGGGGAATAAACATAGGGAAATAGTTTTACTTTGTGTAATGACCCATCCACTCCCAGTCTTTATCCAAGCCTAAGTTAATTGTATCCAGTTTGCAAATTAATTCCAATTCAGCAGTCTCTTGTTGGAGTCTGTTTTTGAAGTTTTTTTGTTGAAGAATTGCCACTTTTAGGTCTGTAAGCAAGTGACCAAAGAGATTGAAGTGTTCTCCGACTGGTTTTTGAATGTTATAATTCTTGATGTCTGATTTGTGTCCATTTATTCTTTTACATAGAGACTGTCCAGTTTGGCCAATGTACATGGCAGAGGGGCATTGCTGGCACATGATGGCATATATTACATTGGTAGATGTGCAGTGAACGAGCCTCTGATAGTGTGGCTGATGTGATTAGGCCTATGATGGTGTCCCCTGAATAGATATGTGGACACAGTTGGCAACGGGCTTTGTTGCAGGGATAGGTTCCTGGGTTAGTGGTTCTGTTGTGTGGTGTGTGGTTGCTGGTGAGTATTTGCTTCAGGTTGGGGGGCTGTCTGTAAGCAAGGACTGGCCTGTCTCCCAAGATCTGTGAGAGTGATGGTCATCCTTCAGGATAAGTTGTAGATCCTTGATGATGCGTTGGAGAGGTTTTCGTTGGGGGCTGAAGGTGATGGCTAACGGCGTTCTGTTATTTTCTTTGTTGGGTCTGTCCTGTAGTAGGTAACTTCTGGGTACTCTTCTGGCTCTGTCAATCTGTTTCTTCACTTCAGCAGGTCGGTATTGTAGTTGTAAGAAAGCTTGATAGAAATCTCGATTACAGACCTAAAAGTGGAAATTCTTCAATAAAAAAACTTCAGAAACAGACTCCAACGAGAGACTGCTGAATTGGAATTAATTTGCAAACTGGATACAATTAACTTAGGCTTGAATAAAGACTGGGAGTGGATGGGTCATTACACAAAGTAAAACTATTTCCCCATGTTTATCCCCCCCCCCCACCACCACACTGTTCCTCAGATGTTCTTGTCAACTGCTGGAAATGGCCCACCTTGATTATCACTACAAAAGGTTCGTTCCCCCCTCGCCCCCCACACCACCCGCTCTCCTGCTGGTAATAGCTCACCTTACCTGATCACTCTCCTTACAGTGTGTATGGTAACACCCATTGTTTCATGTTCTCTGTATATATAAATCTCCCCACTGTATTTTCCACTGAATGCATCCGATGAAGTGAGCTGTAGCTCACGAAAGCTTATGCTCAAATAAATTTGTTAGTCTCTAAGGTGCCACAAGTACTCCTTTTCTATATCCTAACAGTCCACAGCAACACAAAGGGTTAATCTATCCCTGAAATATAAAAAGTCCTCAAAATAAGAAGCAAAAGGAAATCCTAGGGCAATCACTCATACAAAGCATCCAGAAACATGAACTACTTTTACAGATATTTATTATAGTAACCTTATTTTTAAAACTGTTCTCATAACTGCTTTTGAGAACTATTTTTTAAATGACAAACAGGACCATTACAACTGCAGTTGAATCAGATAGTCTCAGTGGGGCCATGCTGCCATTATCAACTATATAAATATTGCAATTGGCTCACGGCCCAGTTTATTTTAATGTTTCTAGTTGAGCTCTGGAAACTTCATGGAAATGCTAGGCCTATGATTCTTGCTTGGATTGTTCTCTTGAGTACAGCAGACTCTACTGTAAGCTCACTAAATAATGTAGCTTCCAAAAGATCATAATGTTCAAACTGAGAGGAAGCTAAAGTGGAGCTGTTGTGAATTAAAACAATTGTAGTGCTTCACACATACTTGACTCGTTGTTTTAAACACCACCATAAAAGTGGTTTTACTGTCAAAAACATAAAACATAAAGCAAACACATCAATAAAAGCTGCAAAACATTAAGGGGAATTCAAGGATACCACTGCATCAATGGCTGCCATTGTGTCAACAAGGTAAAGATCCAGTTCATGAGTTGTGCTTAAAGGGCAGATCCCTTGGTGTAATTTAGTGTATCTGAATTGATGTCAATGGACCTATTCCAGTTTATGCTAGATGACGATCTGTCCAAAAGTGTGATTCTACTTTGTAAACTGACTCTCTAAGAATGGCAGTGTAGGGTCCATGTAGCTTGCTTCTTAGTGACTTTCAGATCAAATTGGCTCAATTTTTAAGTACAATTTTTTTTCCTGACATCCAACACTGTAAACTCAAGTTGGAATCTGAAAGGTGGACTGTATTCTTTCTGGTTTTTGTGCTAACATCTAATAATAAAGATTCTGCCTGTAGTGGGTCAGTTGCAAAGGGTTAATAGCAGCCCTTGGAGTGGCTGTGCAGAACCCAGTCAATCAAAGAAGGCTTAGAAGCAACCAATCAGGGCCAGGCTGGGCCCTATATAAAGGCTGCAAAGCAGAGGTGACAGGGAGTCTCTTCCTGACAGGCAAGGGAGGAGCACTGGCTCCCAGTGATAGCACCATAGATAAAACTGTGCTGGGCAGGCTCAGGGGAGCAAAGGGAAAGCTCCAGCCTAATACCTGCCAGGCTGAGGCCCCTGAAAGAAAGGGCCGAGAAGGTGCAAGGGCCAAAAGGGAAGTGCCCTAGAGAGCGTGAGCAGTAGAGGGGAGAGAAAGAGGGCAGGACATGGCTGATGCCAGAGGGTCCCTGGGCCAGGACCCAGAGTAGTAGGCAGGCCTGGGTCTCCCCCTACCCCGCCTTACACTGCACCTGGCCATGGAGGAGCATGGCCCGATACAGACTGTGGCTTGCCCCTGAGGCCAGGGGATAGACTTTGGGGCTGCAGTTGGCCACGAGGGAAGGTGCAGACTGAGGACTGCAGATACCCCCCAGAAGGGGATAGAATCAAATGGGGCACAGCCAGAGGGCTGTGTGCAGAAGAGGACACTGGAAGCCAGGGAGCAATGCGGGTCCCAGACAGTACAGCAAAGCAGACGACGGGTGGGACACCACCCCCAGAGTGCGCTCCATGGCTAGGACAGAGCTAAGTCCCAGAGCAACCAACAGGAGGCACCGCGGTGGTGAGTCTGCAACCCGTTACACTGCCTTATCCCTGTGCAATCCAACTTTGCTCACAGTTACACAGACTTGGGGCCAGATTTTCAATGAGATCAGCAGTTATTTAGGCACCAAAATAAGATTTTCTAAATTGTTCATCATATTGGGTGCTGACAAGTTCTAAAAATCTGGCCACAAGTGTTGCAGTGGGAGCAGCTGGATGCTGCACACTTTTGCAAATCTGACCCTTAGGATGTTTGGTTTCTTATGTTTCTAGTGTGTTTGATTTTTGTCTTTGGTGGTATTGAGCAGAGGTAACCGAGAGCAAAATTTGACCTCCCCACCCAACTGGAACTTAGGTAACAATTCTGCTAGTGATGTTTGAGCCAGAATAGAATCAAGCTCATTTTCTCATATGTAGGTACGTTGACTCTATACTGCTAACAGAAGTAAAAAAACAATACAAATTATTTTTGTCACCGAAGCAAGCGAATTAGACCCTGAAAATAGGGAGCAGATTTGTTGAGTGAGCAGATGCTATTTTTACAAAGTAATTTTCTGCCCATAATCACACTATGACAGAAGTACAACTTCCAAATAGCCTAAAAAAGCAAAGCATGAACCATGGATTTGTCTGTCATGCTTTCCTTGCAAATGTATGCCCGGGCTAAAAATACTACAAAACAATAAGCACAAAGAGGAGCTTTTATTAACTATAATTTGTGTAACAGGCAAACAAATTTGACTGCATCTGCATTTCAGCACAGCAACACTAAACTAATCCAAAGGCTCACTTCTCTTTGTATAAAAATTTCAAAGCATTTCCTGACAGGCAGAATTAATTTTGAGTTTCAGCTGCCCACTGTTTAGATAATCTCTAAATCATTTTAGAATTACAATTAATAATCTCATTCCAGCAAAATTGTACAGGGAAATGGTGGGGGGAAAAGGTTCCCCCATGCCTCAGCACAGTTCCATTTATCTTCACTGACCCTCAGTGGAACTGAGGTTCTCAAGTAGCAAGGTGCTTTTGAACATTTTACTCTGTCCCATACTGAAGGCTGTGTCTAAATGCACAGGCTATCCCTAAATTACTGTAGAAGTGCAGCTAAAAAAGGGAGAATTGCACTTACTGAAATGTTTTATTGGTTTGTCTGGATGTGTTTCAAATTCTACTGGTTATTTTTTTAGGAAAGTTTAGCAATGAGGACATTTCTTTTTTACATATCTGCACTGATAGAAGTATCTTATTTTTAGATGGCAAAGAAACAAACAAGTTATTTAAATATATAGGGCAACATACTACTTTGACCTCCTCAATATGTACATGCAAATCCCTTGATACCAGTGGGAGTTCTTTCACTGACTGAGGACAGTACATAGGCCAAATAAAATAGAATTTTTTATCTAATTCTTTTCATACCCAAGGAATCTCAGAGGCTTTGCAATTACATTCAGTACTGGAAGAAAACTGACTGTGTACAGAAATGCAGCAACTACTAAACTCTTAGCAATACTCAAACAGTGTCATGCATATTAAACCTGTTTTACTGATAGTGGGAATATTCCTGTGATATAGTTATTTCCCTCTATTCTTTCTGAAACTAACAATGCAATAGTTATTTCTGGTCAGTCTTCAAAAACTGGTGTATACATTTATTTAACAAACATAATTGAGAATTCTATGCAGAATTTCTCAAGGATTTGAAAAATGAAACCAAGAGGAGTCATTTAGTACCTGAATGTTTTTAAATAACATCTGTATTAGATTTCTGAATACAGCGGTACTCTGTTACACCATTCCTGGGCTTGGGGCAGGAATTAAGGGAGGATGAAAGTGGTTTTAAGTCACCTTTGTTCTTTCTGTATTTTGGAGAAGCCAGTGCACCCTGGCCATAACTACATATACCAGGAGCAGAGACCAGGGCCAGCATCAAGTCATTATGCATCTCTATACCAGTTGGAGAAGTTCCCTGTGTAGGGATATTCCCTATTTCTATCCCTTTTAAGGCTTCTTAATGCTCCAGTATAGGGGCCTCAGTGTAAAAGCCTATCAAGCCCTAAGTACTTTCAAGCAACATCAGAGTATAAGAAAGCATGCTCTTTTAGAATGTAGTTTCTAGATGTTATTTTCAGAAGAACTGTTTATTATAATAAATTTCTAAGAGTGTCCCCATCAAAAACAGTGCCTGAAATCTTCTCTGCAGAATTTCACTTGCTGTAAGAACTTCACCTTGCTTATATGCAGTCTTTTATGGACACAGCACAATGAAGAGAGATTCAAGAACTGTAAATCTTCTCTACCTTCCCCCACTTTCCTCCAAAGTGCATAATCAGTGGTGTTGGCCCAGTTTCCAGAATCATGTCAGGATTCATTCTTACGAAAACAGACTGGTGTTTCCTTAAGAGTTGAACCACAAAAAGAAGACAACTGCTATTACTGCATAGTATGTATACATTATTTATTTTGAAACATTTACATTATTAATTAGGATAGTGTCATTTTTGCAAAAGATAGTCACTGCCCTTTAATGGGAATGGGCCACGTTTGATAGGATTTCAGTGGAATATTTCACACAGAAATGAAGGTAGAATTTGCCCCATAGTCTCTCTCCTTGGGGCATATGAACATTACCCTCCTATCTTTTCAGAATTATATTATACAATGAGTGACAGAGCAACCAGATCGGTAGGAGAAAATCCATTCCATGTTTTTTAAAAATTAAATTCATAAGCTAGGAGAGGGAGGGAAGTCCATTAGAGTTCCTACTAAGGTTGGATGCTATTCCTGGCACACACTGTAGCATTCAGCTGTAATTTATGTTCATTTATCTTTAAATAAAGATGAGGGAACTATTTTTCCTGATAATGAAAGTAATTTGTGTTAGGTAAAATATATTTGTTTGGAAACTCCAGGAATTAGTATCTCGGTTAGAAATGCAGCCCTATTCCAGGAGAAAGCTTCTGTGAGGCAAAACTCCCAGAAGATCTGTGGAGCTCCCTGAGTGCACAACAACAGAGGTTGATGCTGATTCTGGGAAGGATAGGGTGTGCTTTAACTTCAGCAGTAGTCACATCATGGTGGTTGAGAAATTATGTGGCCTCCTTTCCGGGAAGAGTCACAGCCTCCATCACACCTAATTGTTGTATATGATTTCCTAATGCTGGCCTTTCCTCCTTATTTCTAACTGCAAAAATTCATTAAAGAGAAACACCTAAAATACTTTATATATACATATATTATATTACTTTTTCATGTAAGCAATTACTGTAGTTTGCTCATGGCTGTTATGTGATTGTGAATCAGGCCTTGTCTACACTGGCAAGTTTCTGTGCAGTAAAGCAGCAGTAAAGTGGTGTAACTCCCAAGGTGTACACACTGCCAAGCCACTTAGTGCACAGAAACTGCACAGTTGCAGCGCTGTAAAAAAACAACCAGTGCCGTACAGCTTTCTGCGCCGGGGCTACAGTGCCACGGTGCCAGTGTAGACACTCTGGTCAACTACAGCACTGCAACTGACCTCCGAGAGGTGTCCCACAATGCCTGTTCTCACCTCTCTGGTCATTGGTTTGAACTCTACTGCCCTGCCCTCAGGTGACCAACCGTGAGCCCTACCCTTAAAGTCCTTAGAAATTTTGGAAGTCCCCTTCCTGTTTGCTCAGCGATGTGTACAGTCGTCTCAGCACATCTTTCCCGGTGACCATGTCAGCTCCACGCACCAGGTGATCTCCCGCTTGGAGCAAGGCCAAGCTGTTGGACCTCATCAGTATTTGGGGAGAGGAGGCTGTCCACTCCCAGCTGCGCTCCAGCTGTAGGAATTACGATGCCTACAGACAGATTTCATGATGCATGACAGAAAGGGGTCGTGACCGGGACACACTGCAGTGCAGGGTCAAAGTGAAGGAGCTGCGGAACGCCAACCACAAGGCGCGGGAGGCAAACCATCGCTCTGGTGCTGCGCCCATGAGCTGATGGTTCTACAAAGAGCTAGACGCGATACTCAGTGGCGACCCCACCTCCACTGCGAAGGCCACTGTGGATACTTCGGTGGCTTGCCTGCCAGTCGAGAGTGGACCGAGCCAGGAGGAGGAAATCTTGGACGAGGAAGTGGAGGGGGAGGGGGACCCAGAGGCAGAGGATGACTCGGAGGTCAGAGGTGCATGCGGCCAGGAGCTCTTCTCTACCCCGGAAGAGGCTAGCCAGTCACAGGTGTCAGAGCTTGGCGAAGCGCAAACAGGAGAGAAGGCCCCTGGCTTTGATTTTGGGAATCGCTGAAGTGAGTTGTTGGGGGCAGGACGGTTGCAGGAAGCAGGCTTGTGTCTCTGTGATGCGTGTACCACCACATGTTTAGTCTGAGCAGCAGAACAGGGTGTTGGTTTGACTCCCTCACTTCATGGGAATCTGCCTCAGAGATCTTCAGGAAACTCTCATGGAGATACTGGGCAATCTGCTGCCTCAGGTTCTTTGGCAGAGCTGCTTTGTTTCTTGCCCCATTAAGGGTGACTTTTCAATGCCACTTTGCCATCACTGGGATGGGGGAAGGAGGGGGACCATTGCTGCACACAGGCGAGCCACAAGGGCCAGGGCAGAAGCTGCAGTCTTGGAGAAGACCCTCCGTTGATTCCCTGCTCACCCTCAGCAGTGAGATATCTTCCATAATGAACACAGCCTGTGGAAAATGTGGGGACAGAAATGATTATAAGGTCACCTCTACAGTGCAGCCTCCCCAAGAACTACGTGCCCAGTGTACAGTACGGTCCTGGAACACTGATTTCCCCTGTGGTTAGTGTGGCTCATGTGTGCATGCCTGGGGTCAGCCAGTTAATGACAAGTATGTGAACGGTAGCTGTGTTTTAAATCACTGAATCAGTGGTCTGTTTAAATACTGCTTCTGTAAAATGTTGCATTTTGGCTTCACAGATATGACCTTGGGAGCCCAGCCTCCCTCTTTGTTATCGCCAGCTGAACGGCTGCACAGAATTAGAAAGCGGCCATGAAGAACTAAAGAGGACTTTCTGCATGATGTCATGATGCACTCCGTGGCCAAAAAAACAAGAATTGAAGGAGTAGCGGGACAGTGAGAAGAGGGATTGAAAGGAGAACACAGTGCACCAGAATGAAGCTACAGAGTGGCTCTTAAAGGTTACAGAGCACCAAGCGGACACACTCCAGGCACTATGAGCACTTGTTCCGTGCCCGCCCTCCCTTGCAGTCGCTGTCACAAAACTCTTTCCCGTGCACCCCCCAGACACCACTAACACACTCTTATCAACCTCCTGGCTCCAGTCTGTACCTGCTATGTTCCACTCCTGCCTCGTCACAGTCCAGCCCTGTGGACTCTCAGTACCTGCTGCACTCAACACCTGTCCGTCTGCAATTTAGCCCTGCTGAAGTACAGTACCCACTGCACTGTACTCCAAAGGACAAGGTTGCATATGATACCTGGACATACACAAATCTTTAACCATCCCAGGACCCCACCTCCTCCTGGGACCCTTCCAATCCCTTCCCCTATCCCCCACAGTGCTGATGTGGTTTTTTGTTTGTCTCTCTCCTTTGGTTGGTGTTTTTTAATAAAAGAATTGTTTTGGTTTGAAAGCACTCTTTATTCCATTAATTGAAGCAAACAGACCTGCAAAGCAACAGGTAATTTTCTTAAACGTTCACAGTGCATCGTCTGCACCAATCACAACCACCTCCTAGCTTTACAAGCACTGCACTCCCGAGCATAACACCAAATATTAGTGGCTTTCAGCTTCAAATTGCTGCCTCAAGGCATTCCTGATCCTTATGGCCCCACACTGCACCCCTCTAATAGCCCGGGTCTCTGGCTGTTCAAATTCAGCCTCCAGGTGCTGAGCCTCAGTCTAGCCCTGAGTGAAGCTTTCACTCTTCCCTTCACATATATTATGTAGTGTACAGCATGTGGCTATAAGCATAGGAATATTGTCATTGGCCAGGTCCAGCCTCCCATATAGGCAGCGCCAGTGGGCCTTTAAATGGCAAAAAGCACTCTCAACAGTCATTCTGAACTTGCTCAGCCTGTTGTTGAACTGCTCCTTGCTGCTGTCAAGGTTCCCCATGTATGGCTTCATAAGCCACAGCATTAAGGTGTAGGCAGGGTCTCCCAGGATCATAATGGGCATTTCAACTTCCCCTACGGTGATCTTCTGGTCTGGGAAGAAAGTCCCTGCTTGCAGCTTCCTGAACAGGCCAGTGTTCTGAAAGATGCATGTATCATGCACCTTTCCAGACCAGCCTGCGTTAATGTCCGTGAAACGCCCACGGTGATCCACAAGCACCTGGAGAACCATAGAAAAATACCCCTTCCGATTAATGTACTCAGGGGCTAGGTGGTCTGGTGCCAGAATTGGAATATGCGTGCCATCTATCACCTTCCCTCCCCCCTGCAGTTAAGGAAGCCCATTTGTGCAAAGCCATCCACAATGTCATGCACTTTACCCAGAGTCACGGTCTTTTGGAGCAGGATACGATTAATGGCCCTGCACACTTCCATCAACACGAGTCCAACAGTTGACTTACCCACTCCAAAATGATTAGTGACCGATTGGTAGCAGTCTGGAGTAGCCAGCTTCCATAGTGCAATCACCACGCGCTTCTCCGACAGGGCAGCTCTCATTCTTGTGTCCTTGTGCTGCTGGGCTGGGGCGAGCTAATCACACAGTTCTATGAATGTGGCTTTCCTCATCCGAAAGTTCTGCAGCCACTACTTGTCATCCCAGACATGCATGACAATGTGATCCCACCACTCAGTGCTTGTTTCCCGAGCCCAAATGCAGCGTTCCACTGCGGTCAGCACCTCCATGAATGCCACAAGCAATCTCGTGTCATAGCTACTATGCATGGCGAGATCAATGTTGAACTCCTCTTGGCTTTGTAGTTTAAGGAGTAACTCCACTGCCATTCGTGACATGTTAGAGAGAACGAGCAGCATATTGGTCAACAGTGCGGGATCCGTTCCTGCAGACCGAAGAGGCAGAGCGCACAGTACACAAACGGCTGAAAGATGGCGCCAAATGCGGACGGAAGCACAGGGATTGCTGGGATATGAAGCAATGCATCACGGGGCATTGGGACAGGACCCAGGATGCCCCACAGCCCCCTCCGTCTTCCCACAACTCTTACAGACAGAAAAGGAAGAGATGCTCTGTGGGATAGCTGCCTAGAGTGTACTGCTCTGAATGTCAACGCAAGTGCCGCAAGCGTGAACATGCTATTGCGCAGGCAGCTGACCATGTGAACACACAACAGCGGTTTCCCTTCAGCGCTTTCTGAGAGGTAATGTAACTGTGATGTAACTCTACCAGAGTAGACGTACCCTTAGATTTGGAGATCTATGCAATTGTGAATGGGGAGAGAAACGGAGCCATTGTCTCAAAATGTGATCACATCAACTAAAAGTTTGACAGCCTCCGTCCTAGGCTGATAGCTTCTCTTCCCTATACCATCTCCCCATCCCTCTCCAAAGACAGACTGAGGGGAGTATCCCAACCATCACTTTCTAGCTACTGCCTGGGGACTTTCTTCAACAGCAAATATTCTTGTTTTTGTTGTTAATGGCTCAGGGTCAATCCAAGACTGATTGTCCTCCCCTCTTGGGGTCACTGAGGGAAATTATTCCCATGGGCAGAGTTTACACCCCCCAAAATGGAGATTGCAGGCAGGCAGCCTAAGTGTGCAATGTAATGAGTTCTGCACAGGAGATAGGAGACTTCTCCCAGCTTGGGCCCCTGAGACAGGGAGTTGGAATTTTGTTTATAAACAGAGTGATTAAGATAAGAAAGGCCTGTTAGGATGTCTCCTTAAGTTAAATGATCTTTTCCAAGTTGGTGAACTGCAAAAAGTCAGTAGCCTAAATGACAGAAAATAATTGTAGATTTTTCTACAATTGTTTCAATTGTTGGATTCAAGAGGCAGTAACAAAGTTACTCATATCTTTCTTTGAGAAGATGATGGATTTTTTAGAGAAAGGAAATGTGGTAGAGGTAATCTACCTGGATGTCAGTAAGGCATTCGATATAGTTTCCCATGAGAAATTATTAGTTAAATTGAAGATAAATATGAGAACTGAACGGTGGATAAGGAACTGGTTGAAGGGGAGACTACAATGGGTCATACTGAAAGGTGAACTGTCAGATTAGACGGAGATTACTAGTGGAGTTCCTCAGGGATCAGTTTTAGGACCAATCTTATTTAACTTTTTTATTACTGACCTTGGCACAAAAAGTGGGAGTGTGCTAATAACATTTGCAGATGACACAAAGTTGGGAGGTATTGCCAATATGGAGGAGGATCAGAATATCATACAAAAACATCTGGATGACCTTGTTTATAAACAGCTTGATAAGTTTATGGAGGAGATGGTATGACAGGACTGTCTACAATGGTGTGTGGCCCACTGGTAACTGCCTGTAGCAAAAATCCCCAACAGCTGGAGATGGGCCACTGGATGAGGAGGGCTCTGAGTTACCACAGAGAATTCTTTCCTGGGTATCTTTCTGGTGGATCTTGCCCATAGGCTCAGGGTCTAACTGATCACCGTATTAGAGGTGGGGAAGGAATTTTCCTCTGGTCAGATTGGCAGAGACCCTGGTGGTTTTTTGCTTCATCTGCAGCCTGGGGAATGAGTCACTTGTAGGTTTAAACTAGTGTAAATGGTGGACTTTCTGTAACTTGAAGTCTTTAACCCATGATTTGAGGATTCTGGAAACTCAGCAAGAGGTTAGGGATCTATTACAGGAGTGAGTAGGTGCCATTCTGTGGCCTGCAAGGTGCAGGAAGTCAGACTAGATGATCACAATGGTCCCTTCTGACTTTAGTAAGAGTATCTCTGAGAGAGAATATATATTACAATTTTAAACCTAACCAGTGTCCCTTAAGTGACTTGCCATAAGATGTCAGAACATGTTAGTATTAGAGCTGCATCGGTGTAATATTTATTTTTCTTTCTTGATATAGGAATTAGATAGTGCTCCTGTCAGATAATTTCTAAGTTTTTTTTGTGTGTGTGTGTGCGCGCGCGCACAGATAAGACAGCCCCTGGAATCACGGTTAAAGTTGCCCCCCCCCATCTGAAATGGTGTCCCTTTGGGCTGGCACAGAATTTGTCCTTCCCCCCATGCACGGCCACATTGGCTTGACTGGAGCTTCCCCCATAGAAGTCAAAGTATGCCTATCGTTATTCCACCCCCTTTGCCATCTCTCCCCTACTGGCATGATAAAGCCCTAGGGGAATTCCTAGAGTAAAGTCCCTGAGATGGTGCTGTAGTGAGAAGGAAGGGAACCTTCTTGACTTTGCACTTTTCTTTTAACTCAATATCTTGGCATATTCCTGGCGCTCAGTTTTCTTTTTTACTGTCTTCAGTATGGTAAACTTTCTCCAGACTAGGCGGGCGGGATAGTGTTGCAGAGCGAGTGTCTACCAGAGCCTTCTGCAACCTGTGCGGCCAAGAAGGCGGCAGCTGTGTTAGGAACCTAAAAAGCTCATCAGGCCAAGGGGCTGGAGGAGTCACTTCACACAAGGCACGCAGCACTCGAACCCAGCACACTAGCAAAGCCCTACCGCAGCTGTGCATTTCGGCGGTGGATACAGCTCTGCTGATCGCAGGCTAAGCGGGAAGAGCCAGGCGGCAGCATAGGGAGGGACAGGGGATGCCGGAGCACGCTCAGTATAGCTCCCGGGTGCAGAGGAGGTTTTATTTAACCTCCCCCACCCCAGCCTTAGCTCGCTCTGCTCCCAGCCCTGGTCAATTGCGTGCCTCGGGGCCCGCTCTGTGTTCGAATCCCGCCCATCCACCTGCCCGCTGCGCCAAGCCCCGCGTCCCCGAGGAGGGCCCGCGCAGCAGGGGTCTCCCCGGCGGCAAGCCTGTCTCCCCCGGTGTCTCCGTCCCTCCAGGCAGCCCCGCTCCAGGGCGGGAGCCCCGCCGGCCCGGCCGCGGCGCTCACTGCGTAAGGCCGCGTTGAGTGAGCCCGGCTCCCTCCTGCCCCGGCCCCGGTTTCCGGCCGAGCCTTTCACGCGGAGGGACGCCGCTGGGAGCCGGCAGTGCCTGCGCCTCTCGCCCGGTCGGGGCTGGAAGCGCCCAACCGGCGCCCGGTTCGCCTGCGGCAAGTGCTCCCCGGCCCTAGTCCCAGGGCGCTGACCGAGCCGGCAACCATGGTGCCGGCCCAGCTGCTGCTGTCTCAGGCCGTGAGTAACAGCCGCGGCGCTCCCCGGGGAGGGGAGAGCGGGGCCCGGGGCAGCCACTGGGCAGCAAGGAGACGCGCCCCCCCACCCCCCCCGTTCTCCAGGGGAAGGGGCGTTCAGGGGCGAGGGAGAGGCCCCTCACTAGGCGGGGTGGGGGCGCTTTTCTCCTGGACTGCCGTGGTCCTCCTCGGTACTCCCGTTCCCCTCTGTCCGCTTCTGACGCTGCCTGTGGAAGGCAGAGGCGCCGCCGTATTTTTTGAAGCATGAACATTTGTTTTGTCAGTGAATCCTGACCAGTATCTTTGGCAAATTTTCAGTGAGATTTTTTCTTTGGTGCCCTACAAACCTCTGGTCTCTTGATCTTCTTAATTACCTTTATATTCTTGCTTTTGCCTTTATCATTTGAGAACTGTACTTATTAAACCGTTTTGACTCTTTATTTTGCTAACGTCTTTACTCTTTGCCCATTCCACCAATGTGCCTTCACCCCAGTGTAGATGGCTGCCCTTCTCTTCTCCAGTGACTGCTCTGTTCTGTTGAGGTTGCTCCTGTGGGTGCTATTGCTAATAGCGATTTGTATCTAAGATCCATACACCAGCCTGTTAACTGAATCAAAAAGTAGGGCTGATTTAAATGTTTATGGTTTAAATTGGCAACCAAACATAATTGGAGTCACTTGTTTTAATTTTGCTGTTTCAGTGTTTTGTTTCTTTTCTAAAAAAAGTTAATTCTCTTTAGTACGAAAAGCTGCATGTTGGTCAATAAATTAGATGACTTTCAGGTTCTTATATTTTTTTCCCAAAATGGGAAAATGATTTACTAGACCTTAATTATTCGTTGAGACATACTGCACTATGTTTCTGAGCGAATTAAACTCAGGGCTTGTGTACACTGGCAATTTACAGCACTGCAAGTTTCTCGCTCAAGGGTGTGAAAAAACACCCCCCTGAGAGCAGCAAATTTCAGTGCTGTAAAGTGCCAGTGTAGACAGTGCATCAGTGCTGGGAACTACACCCTTGTGGAGGCCTGGGGTGTGAGAGGGGCTCAGGGCTGGGGCAGAGGGTTTGGGTGCTGGGGTGAAGGCTGTTGGATGGGGCTGGGAATGAGGGGTTCAGGCTGTGGGAAGGGGCTGGGGGTTGGGGTGCAGGAGGAGGTCAGGGCTCTGGGCTGGGCGTGCAGGCTGGTGGTGCAGGATGGGGCCTGGGATGAGGGGTTAGGGGCAAGAGAGGGCTCTGGGTTGGGATGTGGGAGGGGGTCAGGGCTCTGGGCTGGGGTTGCGGTTGCAGGCTCTGGGGTGAGGCCAGGATGAGGGGCTTGGGGTGCAGGAGGGGGGCTCTGGGTTTGGGGGGGCTCAGGGCAGGGGGTTGGGGTGCGGGAGGGGGTCCAGACTCTGGGCTGGGGGTGCGGGCTCTGGGGTGGGGCTGGGGATGAGGGGCTTGGGGTGCAGGAAGGGGCTCTGGGTTTG
The DNA here is from genome assembly GCF_015237465.2 of Chelonia mydas. Taxonomy (NCBI): domain Eukaryota; kingdom Metazoa; phylum Chordata; order Testudines; family Cheloniidae; genus Chelonia; species Chelonia mydas. The sequence continues at coordinate 91,720,944 of NC_057853.1, forward strand.
AGGGGGGCTCAGGGCTGGGGCAGGGGTTTGCGGTGCGGGCTTACCTCCGGCGACTCCCGGTTAGTGGTGCAGCCGGGGTGCAGAGGCAGGCTTCCCTTCTCTCCTGGCACCACTGAGTGTGCTGCGCCCTGGAAGCAGCCAGCAGCAGGTCTGGCTCCTAGACAGAGGCGCTCAGCTCTCACCCGCAGGCACCGCCCCGCCCCCAGCAGGTCAATGGGAGCGCAGAGCCGGTGCTTGGGCAGGGGCAGTGCAGGGAGCCCCGTGGCCCGCCCGCCTAGGAGCCGGATCTGCTGCTGCCGCTTCCAGGGCACAGCGCGGTATCAGAACAGGTAGGGGCTAACCTGCCTTAGCCGGGAAGCACTGCCGACAGGACTTTTAACAGCCCGGTCGGCGGTGCTGACCAGAGCCGCCGTGATGCAGTGCCTTACATTCCGCGACCCAGTACTGCGTCGTGACCCACAGTTTGAAAACCACTGGTCTAGATACTCAAACCTCAGTGGTTCAGGAGTAAAACTAGCAATCAACATTACCCAAAAGAGCCACAGTAGTGTGAATTTTAATTTTCATTTACTATAGTACTATATATTCAATCATATAGTGTTTTAATATCATATGCTTCAAAGAGGTGCAGGAAACATATCAAAGAGCTACTTAGGGCTTGAGTGCCTCAGTCTGAGTATCACTGGTTTAGAGCATTGTGGGGTTGTGCTGGGAGGATTTATTGCACCATTGCAGCTTCTGTGCCAGCACACGCTGGCTACTCTGACACTGCAATAGTCTAGAGTTGCACCTGTTGTCTTTTATGTTTTTTTTTTTTTTTTTTTTTTTGCTGTTTAGTTTCTTGGGGAGTTTCCTGAAAAATAGAGGACAGAATTAATAATGGCTAATTAGGAAATACATATATGCGGGTGCACCTTCCCAATATATGTACTGTACTTGGTGTTGCTACAACTCTTCACATAATGCCTCAGCTCCTACACTTCTGAAATGTAGAAAAGAGAATACAAGAACTGGGTTTTTAGTTAATGGATGAATAGCAAGGTGATCCCCTCCGCACTCTGTATTGCTAATTAAATCCACTTATCTCTCCACAGTGCTCCAGGAAGTACCCACTTATCACCTCTCTGTTTTTCCTCAAGAAGTGATAGGTCCTCTTTGGACTCCATAGTATTGTGTGTGGGATGGGAAGCAGGGGAATGTACTGAGTTGCATGGAGAATCCTGGAGGGATGTTATTGCTCCAGACCAGTCTTGTCTCTGTCTTCGAGGAGGCACGAGAGAGAGAGAAACTGTAGTTTCAAACGAAGAACAGGAAGGAAAACAAAACTCCAACAACCCAATAATAAAATTAAAGTTAAAAAAAACAAACTTTTTTTTTAATTTCCTTGAACATTGCTACACAAAGACAGTGGTATTCAGCATAATATATATTTGGTCCACAAGCTTGCAAGCAGCCTGGCAGAAGATGCTATTGTCTCTCCAGAATGATATTTGCAGGTGTCAGGGTGTAGCCATTCTAGGTGCACCATTGTAACATTCACCTGGTATTTTTGGTAGTCAGAAATGCGATTTTCCAACTGCCAGTAGTTAGGTCACTGTGACTGTTTTTTTCTGATACTGACCGAGACACAGTTACCTGTACCATTGAACTTCAGATTGGGTTACTGCAATGTACTCTATGTGAGGCTACTCTTCCAAGGTGACTTGGAAGCTACATCTAGTGCAGGATGTGGCTTTCTGTTTGTTTGTGGGTTCTGCTGCTATCGTTACTGTTTGTTGGTATTATAGTAGCACTAGGGGCTAAGCATTGTGTTAGGCACTGCACAGAGTAATAGATAAACTCTGGAGCAGGGACTAGCAACGTAAATAGAAAAGACAGAGAGAATAGCAGAAGGGGCATAACTTACAGAGTAATTTGCAAATTATCATAACATTGTACCTGTTCTCTATAGTATGTGCTAGCTCCCAGTTTGCTTTTTAGTGCAATCAAGATAATAGAATCATAGAAGATTAGGGTTCGAAGAGACCTCAGAAGGTCATCTAGTCCAACCCCCTGCTCAAGGCAGGACCACCCCCAACTAAATCATCCTAGCCAGGGCTTTGTCAAGCCAGGCCTTAAAAACCTCTCAGGATGGAGATTCCACCACCTCCCTAGGTAACCCATTCCTGTGCTTCACCACCCTCCTAGTGAAATAGTTTTTCCTAATATCCAACCTAGACCTCCCCCACTGCAACTTGAGACCATTGCTCCTTGTTCTGTCATCTGTCACCACTGAGAACAGCTGAGCTCCATCCTTTTTGGAACCCCCCTTCAGATAGTTGAAGGCTGCTATCAAATCCCCCTCACTCTTCTGCAGACTAAATAAGCTCAGTTCCCTCAACCTCTCCTTATAAGTCATGTGCCCCAGCCCCCTAATCATTTTCATTGTCCTCCACTGGATACTCTACCATTTGTCCACATCCTTTCTGTAGTGGGGGGCCCAAAACTGGACGCAATACTCCAGATGTGGCCTCACCAGTGCCGAATAGAGGGGAATAATCACTTCCCTTGATCTGCTGGCAATGCTCCTACTAACGCAGCCCAATATGCTTTTAGCTTTCTTGGCAACAAGGGTACACTGTTGACACATATGCAGCTTCTCGTCCATTGTAATCCCCAGGTCCTTTTCTGCAGAACTGTCACTTAACCAGTCGGTCCCCAGCCTGTAGCAGTGCATGGGATTCTTCCGTTCTAAGGGCAGGACTCTGCACTTGTCCTTGTTGTACCTCATTAGATTTCTTTTGGCCCAATCCTCCAGTTTGTCTAGATCACTCTGGACCGTATTTCCTACCCTCCGTTGTATCTACCTACTTAGCAATTAGTGTCATCCGCGAACTTGTTGAGGGTGCAATCCATCCCATCATCCAGATCATTAATAAAGATGTTGAACCAAAACCAGCCCCAGGACCGACCTCCAGGGTACTCTGCTTGATACCAACTGCCAACTAGACATCTAGCCGTTGATCACTACCTGCTGAGCCCGACGATCTAGCCAGCCTTGTAGCTACCTTATAGTGCATTCATCCAATCCATACTCCTTTAACTTGCTGGCAAGAATACTGTGGGAGACCTTATCAAAAGCTTTGCTAAAGTCAAGGTATATCATGTCCACTGCTCTCCCCATATCCACAGAGCCATTTATTTCATCATAGAAGGCAGTCAGGTTGGTCAGGCATGACTTGCCCCGGTGAATCCATGTTGACTGTTCCTGATCACCTTCCTGTCCTACAAGTGCTTCAAAATGGATTCCTTGAGGACCTGTTCCATGATTTTTTCCAGGGACTGAGGTGAGGCTGACTGGTCTGTAGTTCCCCGGATTCTGTTTCTTCCCTTTTTTAAAGATGGGCACTATATTTGCCTTTTTCCAATAGTCAGGGACCTCCCCTGGTAGCCACGAGTTTTCAAAGATAATGGCCAATGGCTCTGCAATCACATCAGCCAACTCACTCAGCACCCTCTGATGCATTGCATCCGGCCCCATGGGATTGTGCATGTCCAGCTTTCCTAAATAGTCCTTAACCTGTTCTTTCACCACTGAGGACTGCTTACCTCCTCCCCATATTGTGCTGCCCAGTGCAGCAGTCTGGGAGCTGACCTTCTCTGTGAAGACCAAGGCAAAAAAAACATTGAGTAATTCAGCTTTTTCCACATCATCTGTCACTAGGTTGCCTCCCCCATTCAGTAAGGGTCCCACACTTTCCCTGACCACCACCTTGTTGCTAACATACCTGTAGAAACCCTTCTTGTTACCCTTCACATCCCCTGCTAGCTGCAACTCCACTTGTGCCTGATTACACCCCTGCATGCTCGAGAAATATTTTTATACTCCTCCCTAGTCTTCTGTCCAAGTTTCCAATTCTTGTGTTTAAGCTCACTGAAGATTTCACTGTTAAGCCATATTTGTTATTCTGTCTGCACATCAGGATGGTGTTGGTGTTGATTTTGATATATAAAACACTATATGGTTTGGTCCTGGCTACCTAAGAGATTGTCTGGGCAAAATTGCCACAATTGATGAAAAATAAGCATTCATAGCTTTGAGCGTTTGGAGTCTGGAAGAGCATTGTCTCTGACATTTGATTTTCCTGTAGGTTCAGTGGAATCCAAGTTGGTTAACCTTCAAGGCAGAGTGTTAGGATTACCTGTTTTCCTCAGGTTTTTGTCTGAGGATAATGGTTGTGGAAATGTAGGAATTTCTAGACTGACCCAATAGCCATCTAGTCCAGTATTGTGTCTTTGACAGTGGGCAGTACCAGTATGGTTCGTGCTCACTAACATGTTGTGTTCTTACTGCCCATGTAGACCCTGTTGGTGTGAACTAAAAGATACCCAGTTTGTGTTGATATAGTTACCTTTTAGCTCTCAAAATGGATCTAGTTTGCATTGATGAAGTCCTGAAATGGGAAACTATGTATCTTTTACTTTGCACTCTACAGTTTAGACTCTTGTAATCTGGATCTGTTGTGCCATGTAGACAAAGCCCTCAATCTGCAGCAAAGGAGATTTAGGTTAGATATTAGGAAAAACGTTCTAACTGTAAGGATAGTTAAACACTGGAATAGGCTTCCAAGGAAGATTGTGGAATCCCCATCGCTGGAGAACAGGTTAGACAAACACCTGTCAGGGATGATCTAACTATACTTTGTCCTAACTCACTGCATGGGGCTGGATTAGATGACCACTCGATGTCCCTGCCAGTCCTACGTTTCTAAGATTCTAATTTTATTGTGTTATGATAATTTTCCTTTATTTCTTAATTATTTCCAGGTACATGGCCGGGGAGGCTATGATTCTGATTTTAGTGATGATGAGAGTGGAGAGAAATCTGACCAAAGGAATAAAAGGTAATGCATTATAATACTGGCATTGTACATTACATTTCTTGTGTGCATATGACTTATAGCTATATATATAGAATACCCTCGTTTTTTAACTCTGACATAGTGAAGCTGTTTGTGAAAAATAAAAATATACGTTTGATTCTTATGCCACTGCCTCCTCAGGTTTGTCAGAGCATGTTGTCTCCAAGGAGCAACTGAGAAAGATCAGTTCTGCCACGTCCATCTGGTGTCTGTATGCCTCTAATATCTCACAGCTGAGTGCTTCATTTTTCCAAGCACTAGCATCAACGGCTGGGTTTTGGCTGCTCTGTTCAATTTCGTATCACTTTGTTACCACCCACCAGGACTTGTGGAGCTGCAAAGAGAGATCAAAAGAACCAAGGCCAGGTGGCAGCAGGCTTTGTAGGAATAAAACACCTACCTCATGGAAAGGAAACACTAACACTGCTCGATTATTATTTAATTTCTTCAAGTCTGTTCTCTCTGTTAAGCCTGGCTTCAAGAGACCAACAAATTGGGTCAGTTAACTTACACTTAGCCCTTGAGATGCTCATTTAAGCTCAGCCTTGTCAATTTCATTTAGCGATTCATACACTTTGTGACCCTGAATTTTGCTGTCTGACCATCTTCTTTTATTGGGGAAGTTTTTTCTGCTGTGGCACTGCGCTTCCCTGACAGTTCATCCACAGCACTACAGATTTGTTCTGAATTGATTCAGGAATTATTTTTTTGTTCCAGGATCTGTTTGTGACTCTTTTCCTTAATCTTCTGTCAGGCTCCATTCCAGTCAGATTTTCTGGGACCTTTTCTGAGAGCCTTGTATATTTTCTGTAGTGGAAGTAAGGGGAAATGTTTTGTAGTGTCTGACTCCATTTTGTATCTGACCTTGAAGGTGCTTTAACCATTAAATAAATTTAGGTGTTTTTTCTCTTTTTAGAATTTTTAGCTATCTTCTATTAAAATATTGACTCTTTTGTTCAGTTTTAATGTTTTTCCAAGTGCCTTAATTAATCATTCTTGTTGCTAGATGAAATATTAAACATTGGGAGCTGTTTCAAAGAAATCATCTTCTCTACCCTTTGTTCTGGCACGCAGCCAGAGCGACGTAAGTTACATTGACTTAAAGCAGTGTCCGCTCTGTGCTATGTCGGCGGGAGATGCTCTCCTGCCAACATAGCTTCCGCCTCTTGCGGAGGTGGAGTAATTATGCTGACGGGAGAGCACTGTCCTGTCAGCATAGCGTGTCTTCACCAGATATTCTACAGCAGCGCAGCTGAATTGGTGCAGCTGTGCCACTGCAGCATGGTAGTATAGTCTTGTCTTAACAAGAGGCAAACAATGCTAATCTGTACAACAACCTTTTCCTTATAACATTCAAGCTGCTGACTTCCCAAGCTGACTTTGATGTACTAGAACTTATTGTATATGAAAACTTTTTGAATAATTTATTCCTTACTTTTTCCCCATGCATAGGACAAGTAATGAAGATGCCCTACTCATAAAACCATTCCAGAAAGTAAAACAGGTCAAGGTGGCTGACAGACAAATTGCAGCAGAAGAATGGGATAGGTAATGGTCACTTCTATCGGAGATTTTTATGTTTAAACTGAACTTTTACTCAAGCAAAATTATTATTTCTGTTAACAGGGAAGAAGCAAGAAATAGGAGATTTCATTTGATAGCCATGGATGCTGTATCCTTTGATTATTTGTTTATATTGGTAAAAACACATTCTCAGCTTTTCAACTTTTCTTTCAGTTGGGGAGAAATGCTCCTGTCAGGGACACTTTCATGTGAGTCTCCTTGTTGCCTGGGGAATTTCCGTGCACCAGCAGAGACTGGGTATTGTTTCAGATCATCATCTGTCCACCACCGATAACTAGGTATTTCAGATCCACCTATGAAAGGGGTTTCCAAACTGTCCCTAATTGCAGTTAGTGTTTAAGTTGTAGCTGTGAGTTCCATATCTAAGACTCAATTACTACACATGTGGTGTTGGATCAAGGTACTTTGATTTTTAGCGCAAGCAGACCTTGCTGCTTCACAATTCTATCTGAGACTAGCATTATCTGAATAAACTTATTTGTGCTGGAAGGACAAGAACACAATAATTAATCCAAAAGACAGTTCAAGAAAGGATTATCCCAAGTAGTGTCCTCCACAGATGTGATACTGTACACCTGTTTAATATCACATTTTGTTTATTTTAGCTCTTTTATTTTGAATGGCATAATCAGGTTTGATTACTTTAATGCTTCAGTCCTAAACTACTGTCTTCATTAGCTACAAAATTTCCCTTTTAACATATTTTTCTTTGAAGTTTAGCATGAAAATAATTATTTTTACAGTGAAACTAACCAGTTATATAGTAGATAGGGGAAAGATCATATAACTCCTCTGTTGAACTTTCCATCAAGTCATCTTTACTATTGCCTAGCAGTTGCTCTTTGGAATTTAGCAGTAGGGGGATGTAGCATTTTGTGGCAGATTGCACTCATTTAATTGAATTGAAAGAATGTAATACACCTGACAGATTTGTGTGATTTATCTGCCATAAGTGATGTAAGCTATTTTATAGGCTGCCAATCCAGTTTGGTAAAAACATCCTCCAGGACATATCTGCAACCATCTTTATGTTTGGAGGATTGGTAATACTGTATGACCTTTATGTTAAGCACATATAGATTTGTTCAATGATCCTATGAAATAGTTATTTTGAAGGTACTGTAGTAATGCTGCTTCTGCTTGATATTGTGCTCATATTCCTCTCACTAGCACAGAGAAATCACTGTAACGGGGTTCCCGTGGTGCAGCCTGGATTGTGTAATCGCTGAGCCCTCTCTCCTACTAACCTGGGTTATCTGTCTCAGTGGCGAATATAGGGGTTCCAGGGTGCCACTCTGAGGTACAGAGTGTCATAATGACCAGAGACTTGCCGTATTGCATGATGAAATTCAAATAGCCCTGTGTAAATCTTAGCATTATTGTTTATTATCTATCTATCTAGTGTCTCAGTAGCCGAAGTGAATTAGTTTCCTGCCTGATATAGCCATGATTGTAAATTATTTGGAAACAGTAGAACTTGTATTTTTTTAGTTATATTGGGATTAATATGGGTATATTGTGTGGACTTGTGGCAATCCATATGTGGAGCATGCAAACATCTGGAGATGCCACGTTTCATTGCAATAGAGAGAAATTGTCATTTGTGCTACTTAACTCAGACTTACTCTTCAGCTCGTTCTTCATTTTTAAGAAACGCTTTTACTTTGTCAGGTCTATCACAAAAATCTTGAGTACATACAGTGCCACGAACCAAAGGCACATTTACAAGATGAAGATGTTCTGAGCTGAACTGTGTTAACCTCTTTCTTGTTCTGTATTGTTTAGATTGTAAATTCTTCGGGGCAGGGAATTTGTCTTATATTTTGTTTGTGCTGTGTAAGTTGATAGAGCTATAAATGTTTTATAATAATGTGATGTCCTGGCTAAAGGCCAGAAGGTTCATTGACCAAAAAAGGATAAAATCCAGTAGCTCTAGCTGAGTGAGCTATGCTTATGTAACAAAATCAGGTGTTCCTCCGAAGTTATTAACCCTGCTGTGTCACCTTTACATTATTTTTCCCGCACTCTTTCCACATAAAGTCATCTGCACGTGCCTAATGATCCTCAAGTTGTAAAAACAAGCAGTTGAAAAAGAAGCTGTGATTAAAGAGCCCGTAGTAGAATTCGTTAGCCATAGTGTTTCTGTTTTCATGGAACTTTGTATAAGTGCCGGATTTGGATAATTTCTCTACTGCTACCATCTTATTCTTTTCCTCCAGTTGTAAGGGCAAGTCAGTTGCCTACCATTATCAAAGTTGATAATGGTGACAAAGAAGCTGGAGTTCCTTGAAGTTAGTCAGCTTCATCATGATGTATACAGTCTGTAGCCTTGCTAAATAAAGGCACCTAACTGTATTCTTGAATTTAAGTCTTTAATTTTTGAAGCATAACTTTATGATTGACAGGTTTCAGAGTAGCAGCCGTGTTAGTCTGTATTTGGAAAAAGAAAAGGAGTACTTGTGGCACCTTAGACTAACAAATTTATTTGAGCATGAGCTTTCGTGAGCTACAGCTCACTTCATCGGATGCATTCAGTGGAAAATACAGTGGGGAGATTTATATACACAGAGAACATGAAACAATGGGTGTTACCTGATCACTCTCGTTACAGTGTGTATGGTAAGGTGAGCTATTACCAGCAGGAGAGGGGGGGGGGTCTTTTGTAGTGATAATCAAGGTGGGCCATTTCCAGCAGTTGACAAGAATGTCTGAGGAACAGTGGGGAGTGGGGGGCGGTGGGGGGGGATAAACATGGGGAAATAGTTTTACTTTGTGTAATGACCCATCCACTCCCAGTCTCTATTCAGCTTAAGTTAATTGTATCCAGTTTGCAAATTAATTCCAATTCAGCAGTCTCTCGTTGGAGTCTGTTTTTTGAAGTTTTTTTGTTGAAGTATTGCCACTTTTAGCTCTGTAATCGAGTGACCGGAGAGATTGAAGTGTTCTCTAACTGGTTTTTGAATGTTATAATTCTTGACTTCTGATTTGTGTCCATTTATTCTTTTACGTAGAGACTGTCCAGTTTGACCAATGTACATGGCAGAGGGGCATTGCTGGCACATGATGGCATATATCACATTGGTAGATGTGCAGGTGAACGAGCCTCTGATATTGTGGCTGATGTGATTAGGCCCTATGATGGTGTCACATTTGGAAACTTCTACCAGAAAATACATGTACAATATTTTATTCCATAAAATGATTTTAATGCAGGCAGTAGGTTGACAGAAATGAATTCTTATTGAACTCAATTTAACATGTGGCTTAAGAACATGCCAGAAAGATAATTTATTTCCAATTCTGTAGTTCCATAAATGTCTGAGAAATTTGTTATATATTTTAAGTTATTGTTTTACTGTTTTGTTTCCATTTGTGGAGGTGCTTATTTCTAGAATAACGTGATTGTTTATATGGTTTTGTTTTTGCTTGTTCACAAGCAAAACCGTATAAACAATCACATTATTCTAGAAACAAGCACCTCCACAAATGGAAATAAAACGTGTCAAATTACATCTGTAAGACAGAAATGTCCTAACAATCTCAATATAATTTCCTGTAACTTGGTATTGTGGTCCTAAACAAGTTATCTACTGAAGTTTGTTATTGCTTTTACACTGACACTGAAAAGTACATAAAAATGCCTCATTTCATTAGTAATTTTATATTTATATCAGGCAAAAATGATTCAGATATATTTTAAACCAAAGTTGGAGTATCATGGAACTCTAGTTTGAATTACAATAGAATACACAGTAAAGGCTGGATTAAAGATCTGTTGTACATCTTCAAATATACTAAAAAATATTATAAGGGTGTAGCATGTGGATAGGTTTTACAATTTAAATTCTGTCCTAAAATTCTTCTGTTGAGAATTAATTTATAATAAGAGTTCTTTAAACTTCCTTTCCATTAAAATTAATTTTGGTAATAGCTTCTTTAAATCCTTTATACTGTAGATACAATTTTGTACTAATCTTTTTATCTGAGGTAATGGTAGTGTGAAGCCAGATAAACCAGCCGTGGAGTGAGAGAACACTGAAAATAAATTCCTTAATTTTGCTTTATTCAGTATGCAAGACATAAAAAGTTTGTGAATGACTACATTTTATACTATGGTGGCAAAAAGGAGGACTTCCAACGTTCAGGGTAAGTACTGTTAGAGAACATACTTACCTGTTTTATAATACTGCTAAAATATATGCTGGGTAATTAATTCTGTGGCCAGAGATTTATTTGTGTATCGAAACATTAACCTTTTTGCTAAGATGTACCAACTATGGTAGTTGTAAATATCTGAATTAGATGTGGAGAATTGTTAGTTGTCTTGATTTAACTTTGTACAATTTGTATCTATACGTGAAAAGTTAGATGAAATTCAGATGGGAGTTTTTATTTTTGTGTTATGTAGATTAAAAGACAACACATGGAGGGTGTATCTAAAATAATCCAGTATTTGCTGAGTGTTCAACTCTCATTCCTAGAATGTCAAATGCTGCTCTGATAGTAGAAAATGACAATCTTGTACTCAGACTTCTGGGGTGCAGCACATAATGCTGAAATAACTGCTTGCAGGTAGTAAAATTGTTTGCCATTTGGAGTACAGGGCAATTTTTAAAGGATAATTATCAAATTTGCCAAAGTCACGAGAGGCTAGTTACTAGGGTTGAGGTTTCCTAAGAATTGCAGGCAGTTATTTACACGTTCTTCATTAATGTTAATGAAGATGTGTGGATAAATCCCCTGCACTGTTTTGGCAATCTGAACCCAGGAGACTTGTGAAGTTTGGAATATCAGTAAAAATCTGCCCAGGGAAGCTAAACCCTTGTTCTGAGCTGCAGATAATCCTCTTTTTATGTTTTAAACACAACTTTTCATATAGAATTAAATCTCACACAGTTTTAATAGTTATGAGTGACTTTAATGTTGGAAGCAAGCTCTTTTATTCTTTTAGGAAAAAAGTTAGTGAATAATACCTGTTCTCATGAACAATTGTTGCTTCTTAAAAGTATCTCCCAGTATGGCCAACTCAATAAATAATACAAGGAATTATAAAATACCACTGTTTGCCAAATGATGATCTGATTATTTTGTTTCTGGTGCTGTAAAATTTCATTTTAATACTAGATCTGCTTTTTAAGAAAAATGTACCCTTTCACAGAGCAAGTGACAAGACAGACCTTGATGTTGTAAGAGAAAACTATAGATTCCTGTGGAAAGAGGAAGACGCAGTGGACATGAATTGGTAACTTGGGCTATAAGAAGACATTATTTTTAGATCATTTTGTATTTTTCTTTTTCCTCATTCATTAAAAATTGCCATGCATATTTGTTCTTATTGCTTTGAACTCTTGATAAATTAAAAAAGGGTAGGAGATAAAGTAATACATCTGTGTCAAAATGAACTAATGACACAGAAATGAATAAACTATTGTTCATTCCTTAAGGTAACTAAACTACCATTCAAAAACCCAGAAGAGTACAACTTCAAAATTATGCTTTGTTTGTGCTTTAAATATATTTTTTAAAATATATAATTATTTTCAAGAGAAACTAAAACTGTTTCATGACAATTACTCTCATCAAGCTGTATATTTTCTTATTTTGTTTTACTTTTACCACTACAACTTTTATTCATTAGAGAAAACAAAGCTGCAATGCCCCTGTCCTGTTAATGACCTAACTATGTATTAGGGTTTGTTTTTTGACTTCACTCTATATTTTCCATATGCTTAATCAATAATGTTGTCTTTCTGGTTACAGGGAAAAGAGACTGGCAAAGAAATACTATGATAAATTATTCAAAGAGTATTGTATAGCAGATCTGACTAGATACAAAGAGAACAAGGTACATTTTTAAATTCATAAATCTCTTTGGTTGCAAAATAGGTTCTTTATTCTATATATTGATAGAGGGCACTGCATTAGGATCCAGTCCTGCAAACACTGCCTATACTAAATTCTGTGGGACTACTCATGATAAATGTCTGTAAGATTGGGCCCTAAATTTGTTCAGAATTAATTTTCTTAAGAAACTTAAGCAACAGAAAAATGCTTAAGATGCCTTCCCTGATTTTTTGGTTGATCTTTATCTCATCTTCCTACATTTATGCCACATTCCTCAAGCCCTTCCACCATCAGAAAATAATCTGTCTCCCTTGAACTCATTTATAGTTTTCTTTTGTTTTCTTTAATTATCATGCCCAGTACCTTATTCCATGTGTTTATTATACTTTGTGGGAAAACTTTTTTCTCCAGTTTGCTAATTTTCGTAACGTTTTTGAATCTTTGTCTGGTGTGAACAATATTTTTTTTCCATGCTTCACATATGACTTTTCTAAGTTCTGTTAGGTCACCTTGAATTCCCCTCTATTCTAAATGAGAATAAGTCCTGTTTCTTTAACTTTTCCTCATGATTATAAGCATTGGAAAATGTTTATCTTTTAGCATAGCTTTGACAGATTGTGTAATTTGTTTTCTCTTAAGCTATTTTATACACTTTCTTCAAACACGCTATTCTCATACTAAGTGCCTCGTCCAAATCTTTATCAACTGTTGGCTTATCCATGTCCACTTCTGGTACAGAGGGAGTCCTATACGGATTTTTCTTTTGGAATGTAAAACTGGCCCTTTAAGGCACAGTCAGCTCCACCCTACTACCTCTGCAGCTACAGATTGGTTTCAACTTTGTGCTGTCCTATTTGTTTTCCTCTGCACGTCCAGATATTGAGAATTTTATTGCCTTCTCTTTTCTGCTCTATTCTGCAGCCCCCAACTGCTGCAGACAGGCTCAGTGGAGCACTGGTTTCTTCATCTGATAGCCACCAGTTCTTCATGTGACTTTCCCCACAGAACTTTAGGTATCCTGCTAAACTTCTGCAGATGGATACTTTAGAGATGCACAACTTGCATTAGGTATCCCTGCCTACAACATTCTGTCTATGTCTGCCTTTAGAAGGTTTGCACCATAGAATTTCCTCCTCAATTCCCAAATCATATTGCTCCTCATTCCAACAAAAGACAGGCTCTTTCATATGTTACATAATCTGCTTATCACAAGAACTGGTCCATCAACAAAGAACAACCTTAGGGGTGGGATAGGGGTTAGTCCTAGTATTTTATGATGATCAAGAAGACTGAGTGTTTCATCCTATTCTGGCTCTATCCCTCAGAATTCCTCCATGTAATATATCAGATTCAAGGTGGAGATGACTTTCTGTGCTGCATGGATGAAGAGGGGGCTTATCTCCATGTGCCTATTCATTTGTTGCATCACAAGAAAAGTCCCTCATCTAATTGATTCTTCTACAGAATTGTGTGGAAATTCCTCAAGCAGTGTCTTGTCAAGAAGAACCTCTCATCTTGGAAACCACACTCAGTCCTTTTAGCCATTGGAATCATGATAGGTGGTAGTCTCAGGGCCCTACGTCATGTCAAAGCATTTGGTTGAAGATGGAAGCACAAAAAAATAACATCTTGAAGCTTCAGGCTGTGGGACTAGGCTTTCTATTGTTTCTTCCTTACATCATCATATTTGCAGTCCTGTTAGAAATAAACAATCAAGCTCCAAGAGTCTGTAGATTAACAGGGAAGGACCAGAAGCCCTTCTCTTTGTCATTAGATCATAAAGATTCTGTCCAAAGTGGAAAGAGCTCGCCTGTTGATATCAGATAGGTATATCCAGAACAGCCTTCATGTCCACATAGACTGACTGAGGCAGGAGACAGTTCTGGGCAAGAGGCAACTGAACAAGGTGGTGGTGCAGCAAGACTTTGTCAGATGTTGTCATGGCTGGGTTGTGGGCAGCCATACCTAGTGGTCAGAGCCAGGGTCCACGGTCGTGGGATGGGAGTCAAGAATCATTTTGGATCAGGATACCAGGAGATCAGAAGCACGAGACAAACTTGAGGGCAGAACCATGAATCTATAACCGGAGTCAGCCCAGGTTAGGATACCAGGGGCAGGAGATAAACTGGAGATCAGAACCATGGGTCGGGAGTCAGAATCGGGCTCGGTCAGGATACTGAAAGGTCAGAGGTAGGAGACAAACCAGATATTGGGACCACAAGTCAGATGCAAGAAGTCAAGTGGGTTGGGATGCCAGGAAGTCAAATCAGGGGAGCAGGAAGCACACAGTCCAGAGCAGGGTGGATCCCAGTTTTGTACAACAGGGATCCACTGCTGGGTTTAGATAAAAGTTGTGGATCAATCAGGACCCCTAGCAATCTGCCAATTAGGTTCCAGGACTTGAGTCCTCTCTTGGGATTCAGCCCTTGGAATTGTTAGCAGTTACTCGGTGGCAGGTTGCAGCTTACTAGCGCCTAAGAATCCTGTGGATCGGGGTTCAAGTCCTGCAGTCCCTAAGAGATGTAACTTCTTGCTTTCCACTTCAACCAACCAGACACGTCCCCCTCCCTGCCCCCCAGACAAACTCACGGTTTGCTCCAGACACTAGGATTCCTACAGCTGGAGGGGTGGGTGCTTTCTTTTTTGCATGGTCAGGACCTTGCATGTATGTCTTTCCTCCTCTACTCCTCCTGGGCATTGCCAGGAAGATCCAGAGGGACCAGACCAAAGTTATTTTCATAGCTGCCGCTAGGCCCAGAAGACCTTGGTTTACCAGCCTCTTTCACATATCTATCTGTGATTTCTGGCTCTTTCCTCAGCCCAAAGTTCTTTTCATCAGGGCCAGGTCCTATACCTGAACCTCACCAGTCTCTGCCTAGAAGCCTGCAGGCTGACAAGTGACTCTACAATCCTTTGATTATTGCTCTTATATAGTCAATTTCCTAATGCTGTCAGGAGAGCACTCTGCATTTAAGTGTTACTTTCTTTGGTGTTTGGCTAGGAATGTAACTCTTATTCAGACATTCTGTTCTGCCATCATAGTGTTTTTCTCAGATGGGAAAACACGGTGGGAGGATCTCAGAGGCCAGGCCCCAGCCTGAATCCAAATGTCTGCAATTTTTAGCCCTCGCAGCCCAAGCTCCACTTGCCCCAGTCAGTAGACCTTGGCTCTGAGACTCAGCACTGTGGGTTTTCTATTGTAGTGTAGATGGAGTTTCAGCTTCGTTCTTAAGGTTCTTTCAAGGCCATGTTTCAAGCCCCTGGGCCAGTTCTTCTTGTACTTCCTGGCTGTGAAGGTGCTTACTCTTGTCACCATTACTTCAGCCTGGAGTGCTACTACATTGTAAAGAATCTTACCTCTAGTTTTTCCATGAAAAGATTATCCTTAGACTCACCACATAATTTCTCTGTTTGTTCTTTCTGTGTTAATCAAAACATTTCCTTTCCTTCCTTGTCTGAAAGAGAGCACCATGCATCCATTAGACGTTGCCAGAGCCATTAATTATTAGATAGGACATCTACTTTTTGGACCGACTCCTTTTTATTTTATATTGCTTGTGGCTATAACAAAATGAGGTATTAAGGTTTCCAGGACTATGATTTCCCTTTGTGTTCAGACTGCAAAAAAAGATTAATATACTGCGTGCCACTTAGTGCTTTTCTTGGGGATAAGGGTCCATTGTACTTTGTTCCTATCTGTGGTCAGAGAATTAGCACTTCTTATTAGGAGATCTGCATAGCTGCTATTAGGGCCTCACTGAACTCCTTTACCAAATGCTATAAGGTCTGTTGATGCTGCCTTTGGTTTCTTGATTCTGTGAACCATCCCTCCTATCTAACAGACTAAATTCACTTCTTATTTTTCCATTGAGTTCATCTCTGTTGTTGGTGTTTCAGCTTATTCAGTATTATTTTTTAAAAAACACTCTTTACACACATTTGACTTGTTTTATTTACTGTCCACCCTTACCCACTCCTTGTCATTTTCCAGGGTTTGGTGGAAGCATTATTAGCAAAAGTGACTCTCCTATGGGGACAGTTGTCTTACTTGTAAATTAGTCTTGTAGAGAATTCCTCTGCCAGTCCTGGATCCCTCGCTTTCTTCTATCTTTGCTCTTGCTTTCCAGACTAGTCTATTTAGGAAATACTCTCTAGGGAAGGTCACATGTAGTTCCTTATTGGGCCAGATTTGGACCCAAAAGGAAAAATTACATAAGCATACCTCATTAATATAAGTGAGCATGGATAATGCAGTGGTTGGTGGATTGGCTGAGGGATTCTATTAGATAACAAATATACAGGTAAGGCAAAATGATCCTTTATTTTGACTGTATAGCCAGTAGATATGCACAGAGGTATGACAAATTCTGTTGATGCTTTCACCCAAACTTTTTTACGTGTTGCATCACAAGCTTTTCAGAATGGGACAATTTTTAACCGTTTAGAGGTATACTTTTAAATGGGACATGTGAACATTACCACGGTGGCTTGGATCGAACCGTATTGCGACATAAATACATTAGAAGCAACATCTTGCATCTAGGTGCAGGAGACAAACCTAGATCAGGATTCTGGTTTCCATGCATCAACTAAACACTAGGTAGGAAGATGAGCCTTTAGCTTCTTAGGTGCTGCACAAATCACTTGGGACAGGATACTATGAAGTAACAACATAGTAGGCCTGAACTCTGCTACTGGAAATTCAAACACGGAAACCAGACTCCAGTTCAAAGCTTGTCTCACAACAAAATTTGAATCTTAGTATTTAAGTAGTCACAGTGGAGCTTTATCATTAATATTTCACTGAAGCAAGCAGGGTGTTAGGAGGATTATAATTTACACATTTTACTACAGTGACAAAGTAGGTGAGGCAATATCTTTCATTGGATCAACTTCTCTTGAGCGCATACAGAGCTCTTCAGGTTTGAGAAGGATACTCAGTTTCACAGCTAACCTGCATCGATGTGAGGGGGAACCCTCTGACTGCACACCCCTAGTTGTCACCCCACACTGCAGTCCATACGGGATATCATTAAACAGTTACAACCCGTACTCAGTGGGGACCAAGTCCTGAAAGAAAACTTTCCTAACCCTGCTCTTCTGGTCTTCAAACAACCCCCCCAGCCTCACCAAGCACATCATCAGAAACAAGCTCCCCACACATCAGGATGCACCAGCTCAAAGTGCACTAGATTCTGCCGTAACAGATGCAAAACCTGTAGCTATATCTCCACTTTTATGATGATTATTGCCCCCACAAAACACCTTTCAAGATCCATGGGTCCCACACATGCCTATCACAACTTGTGGTGTACCTCATCTAGTGCACTAAATGCCCCAAAAAACAGCTATATGGGTGAAACAAGACCATCACTATGCTCTTGAGTGAACTCACACAGAAAAACGATAAGAGGAAAGTACCATATCACCTATGGGTGGACACTTTCTTCACAAGCGATCACTCCCTGTCTGACCTTTCGGTCTCATCCTCAAGGAAAGCTGCATAACACATTCAAAAGGTGAGCCTGTGGGCTTAAATTCATAACTTTTGCTAGACACTAAAAATCATGGACTTAATAAAGACACAGGATTTATGGTTTATTACAACAATCTGTAAACTACTAATTCCCCTTTTTGTCCTGTGACTGCAAAAGTGTTTCACCTTGAATGATCTCTTGAAATATGTGTTACCTGCTTACACTAAATAATCTGTTCCATCTTGTATTTAGCTGTGACACGCTGACTACCTTTCCCAGACCTGAAGAAGAGCTCTGTGGAAGCTCAGAAGTTTGTCTATTTCACCAACAGAATTTGGTCCAATAAAAGATATTCCTCATCCATCTTGTGTCTCTAATATCCTGGGACCACCACAACTACAACAACACTGTCAACATTTTACTACTGCAGTATTTCTCTGGAGACAATGTTCTGCAGTTTTATTAGATGGGCAACACTACATTAGATTGTACAAGTTATTTAAAAACCAATTAAAAACCATGGACGTAGGATTCTTCAGTGATCCTCAATTTAAAAATGTTTTTTCTATTCTAGTTTAGTGAACAGTTGTTTAATGCAATTCCCATGTTATGCAGTTGATTTATTTGTGCTAGTCTGAAGCATGAGTGGCTCAAGTGAAACTTATTTTAGATCACACTGCAGATCGCTTAGTTAGCCAAGCACAAGATGTTCCTTCCTTAGCAAATTGTCAGCATAAGTAGAATAATATGGAACCTAATATTTTCTATTCTATTGAATGATTTTCCAGTTAATATTTGTCCAAAAATATTTTTGCTCAAATTATATTAAGTCCTGAATGCAATACTTCTTAAGATTGAATTTATGGAAAAACATGGCCCTTCAGAATAAAATTGACATGTTAAGAATCTTATTTAAAATACATTTAACTAGGGCAAATTCAGTACAGATGGAACATCTGATTATTTGTAATGTGATTCTGCCCAGTTTTCCAGCTGGGGTGCAAAGAGCTCAAATGACTTGTCCACAATCACTCTGTGAATAAGTGGCTCATCGTGACTTAAGACCCAGCAACTTTTTGGCTCCCAGTTCTTTTCTATGTAGTTTGGGCCATGTGGCATTTTTTAAAGCATTCTCCGCTATTGCCTTTATGGTAATGATTATTGATCATAAGGGAAAAAAAAAGTAGTTCTGTACAATATATTTCTGTACTGAAACTAGGAACATTAAAAAATGAAGGCAATGCATAATGGAGATTTGCATCATTATATATGAAATACAAATACATGGAGATTTGCACCATTATATATGAGTGGGTTTAATACTCAGATGTACCAAGTTAACTGAAGACACAACTTGGGATAGAGGAAACAAAGGTGGTTTTGAGCCACTTTTAAGTCTTGGGCAGTTGAATCTGGCACCAGTTAGAACAGCCACTAGACTGCTGTTAAGTTATTCTGCCTAGAAAAGTCTTTAGAGGGATCATTCCGCTGGTTGAATTTTGATTGTGCTTTGGCCCTGACATCAAGTGGCCCCAGTATGCTGTGGAGGTACAAAGTGGCTGAATGTTCTGGAGTAGTCAAATAGTTCTAGTAACTTTATTTCGCAGTGTTCCATGCAGTCTTTTTGTTCTTTGACTAGAAGGTTGCTTGGGAAAGTTTCATTTCAGCTAAAGATTTTGAATGAATGAAGGAGGAGTACACAGTACATATAATAATTAAGCAGTGCTTTTAACTATAGCACCTTCATTGGCTTCTCTGTCTCTTTCCACATAAAATTTGAGATCCTGGTGCTTCCTGTCAAGACTCTATATAGTCTTGCTCCCTCTCTCCCTCCAGACTTCTTTCCAGTATTCTCTCTTCAGTTCTCCCTTATCACAACCTTCCACACTCAGCTTTGGAACTTTTTTCATGTAGGCCTCAATGCTTGAAGCAGGCTCCCAATCTTTGTCTGCTTGGCATTCTCTTTCATCCATCAAATCCCTTGTTAAAAGCAACTTATTTCAAAAATATTTCTGACCTTGATTTCCTCACTAGTATTTGTTCCTTCTCACAAACTACAGTGTGTCCTGTGTCTTGTAAATACTTTAGGACATCTAACTTGTCTTGTTCTGTATTGTAAAGTTTACATATACTTAAACTGCATAAGTTTGTAGCTTTGTATAAATGAATAATAATAGTCATAATAAGTCTGAGTTAGGCAGATCCCAGACCATTAAGAGCTTTGAAGAATGTGAACCAATTCCTTAAATTTCACTTGAAAGTAAACACATAAAGGAATGGAGCAGTGATATAATTCGGTCATAATAATCAACCTCACTTGAGGTGGTCTGCTTCTTTCTGGTCAACCATAGATGATAAATAAGCATTATGGGTCACTTGCATCTGGAGTATCCAGGAAATAGTTATGGGTTCAATAGGACCTTAAGTCTTAAAAGACTTAAAACTACATTAATGAAGGGCAAATATGTACCTTGAATAGAGAGGGCCAATACATTCCCACTTATTCCTACACATGCGTCTCCTGTTGCAAGCTAGCACCGCTTATTCTCTTGTCTACATAACCATAAATCACCTCCAGTGCTGCTCTAGCACTGATGGCAACCATGGAATCTGTTTACAGGCAGGGCTCAGGTGTTTTTACCACAGAGCAGAGTTAGGTGACACCGTACAGTAGAACCTCACAGTAACAAACACCTCGGAATGGAGGTTGTTCATAACTCTGAAATGTTTATAACTGAAGAAAAGACTATGGTGGTTCTTTGGAAAGTTTACAACTGAACAGTGACTTAATACAGCTTCAAAACTTTACTATGCAGAAAAAAAATGCTGCTTTCCTTTTATTTTTTTAGTAGTTAAAGTTCAATGCAGTACTGTACCTTATTTTTGTGTGTGTGTTTGGTTTTTTTGTCTCTGCTGCTGCCTGATTGTGTACTTCCGGTTCCAAATGACAGGTGTGGTTGACTGGTCAGTTCATAACTCTGGTGTTCGTAACTCTGAGGTTCTACTGTAGGAAAAAATGCCTAAGCCCTAGCCCTAGCAAAATTTTAGCTACAATGTTTGCAATTATAGACCGGGTCAGAGAAGCAGAGCGATGGTATAATCTGCGTTTCATACAATGTGAGTTATGGAACTGAGCATCTACATATTGGTGATACATTACAGCTTGCAGTTTTTTCTTAGTGGTCTGTATATATTAATAGCATCATGTTCCTCTTATGTGTTTTTTTTGTGTGCACTACATGATGTTGTTACTCCATTTCCATATGACATTTTTGTATTTTTTCTGTCCAGTTTAACCTTTGATAAATGTTACAACATGCAGATAGCCTCCTTTGAACTCAGTTGAGTTTTCCAGTTCAGCCATCAACAGGAGCTTTGTAATCTTTTACTGTCAGCAGCTGTACTCTCAGTTGATAAATTGAAATTCTCCCAGATGCATTCCTAGGCTGCTTTCTGGGTTTTCCATTTAGCAGATTGTATTACGGGTATACCATATGAGTAGTTCTGTAATTAAGCAATAAGTCAGGAGATGTGCATCGTTAAGCTATTGGAGTTGCCTTGTGTTCATCGTGTATCAATGAGCTAAAAATGCACAGTCTGGTCACTACTGGATTATGTTTAAAAAAAAATACTAGAGACAGTTTGGGCATTGAAGGGACACTCAAGTGTTTTGTTTTTTCTCAGAAAATGATATGTAGCAAAACAGAAAATATCTTTTAAATGAATTATTACAATTAACAAAAAGGTAAAATTCACTCCCTGACAAACCTGCCATTTTCTTGGTAAAAGCTAGGAAATAAGAGAAATGAAGATAAGTAAACACATTCTGCACTGAAATAATTGAGAAAAGCATTAAATTTATATGGCAATTTTAGGTGAGTTTAAATACGTATTAACTGGTTTTCAAACAAAATTATATTTACTTAGCTCTCCAATCAGGGTCCTATAGTGTAAATTGCTCTATAAACACATATGAATATGTGGTCCCTGGCCCAAAGAGTTTTAATTTTATATGGTTGACATGTTTATTTGGTCCAGGAATTTCAGATGAAGACACAGTATTGCCAAAATCATGAGTTGGTCCCCCTCAAGAGATCAAGATCATGAGGATTTAAAAAAAAAAAAAAAAAAAAAAAAATGAAAAAACATTATTATTTTATTTTTTTTAACTGTCCCAGCTCATCATTTGTGGGAGTGAGAGAGACATTTAGTGTTTCTCACTTTCCCAAAAGTATTGGTCCTTGCCACAGGGGCTCTCACCCCCACGTCTGCCCATGTCCTGCCCACCAATTGATCCTCACCCCTGCCCCCCACTCAGTTTGGCCTTATCAGCCCCACCTCCATTAGTTCAGCCCCCCATCTCGTCAGCCCCCAACCCCCACCATCAATTCAGTTCCCCCTCCCCTCCCAGTACAGTTCCCTCAGCCCTCACCATCAGTTCACTCCCCTTCCCCTATTCAGCCCCCCAACCTCACCTCTGTGGTGGGGATCGAGCAAGCTGCTTTCTCCCCTATCCCGGTCTTGGGGGTGGGTGGCTACATGGGCTCTTCACCCCCTTTCTGCCCCGGCTAGAGGCTGTAGGGGTGAGGAGTAGAGGCATTGTCCTGTCCATATTTCTCAGAGGAGGGGAGGGAGGAAGGAGCGGAACTGTGCTAGGCTGCTAGACTCTGCTCCCTCCTCCCCTCTGTGAGAACAGTGAGTGGAGGAGAGAAACTCTACTGGCTTCCAACACGGCTGAATTTCTCAAGGGGGCTGGCGCTTCTTGCATCATCGCCAGCCCAGCACCCTCCAAAATTCCATCATTTGACACCACCAGTGTCA
Organism: Chelonia mydas; assembly: GCF_015237465.2. NCBI lineage: Eukaryota > Metazoa > Chordata > Testudines > Cheloniidae > Chelonia > Chelonia mydas. The sequence continues at coordinate 91,743,571 of NC_057853.1, forward strand.
TCACCAACCACCATGTCATTTCCATCATTCTCAAAGAAAGCACAAGAGTTGGCAACACTGATTAGATAAAAAGCACCTTCCTTCCAGGGAAATGATGTGCTGCTGATCTCTGTTCTCCCCTCTCTGCTTTTTAATTAGCAGTGATCTTAGACCAGACCATTTCCTTCAGACTATCCTCCCTCCCTCTGTGTATCCTGATATCAGCTTTCTTTCTTACAGTCTGGCCTTCTCACTAGACTCCACCTAATATGTCAGGGAATGGTTTGATTTAAGGGTGGTGGCACAAAAAGCAGGGAATAGCGCGGAGATCGATTTCTCAGGGAAAGGGGCCTGTGTTATCTTCATATGAAATTCCTGGACAAAGTGTAGAAACAAAAAGAAATACAAGTTAGGGCAAGTCTAGACTACAAAATTAAGTCGACCTAAGTTGTGTTGACGCACAGCCACTGCGGTAATTGAATCGGTTTTACGTGTCCACGCTATGCTCCTTGTGTTGGCAGCGTGCATCCTCACCAAGGTGCGCTTGCACTGATTTAACTGCCAGTGAGGGGCATTGTGTGATGGTTTCTGAAAGGAAGCAAGCTGACGCTGCGTCAACCTAACAGCATCAACTTACACGTTATGCCTCTCGCAGAGGTGGAGTTATTAGGTTGGTGTAGTGGGTGAGTGACATTGGTGGGAGCTACATTTCTGTGTAGACGCTTAGCAGTGTAGTGTAGACAAGGCCTTAGATAAATGTAGTTTTGTTTTAATTCATGTAGGGATGAGGTGGAGAATGGGATGTTGAAACGTAACTAAAATGTCTATTTCACATTCCGTTTCAACTTCCAGCGCTCTCCTCACTGTATACAGTAAAGAAAGAATTGCAATGCAGAATGAAATACAATTCTTTCTCTCCTGATTTCTCTTACTTTCTGCCTGCTAGCAAGACATTGTAGACTTGTAGATCCGTGTCTACTAAATCAGATTCCATTCATGATTCAATCCAACAATAAAAAATCAGTGAGTTTCTTTTTATTGGGTGGGGGATTAATATTTTATTTAACAAAGCTAAACAAGGAAACAGTGCTAAAAGGCAGCAAGCAGTTGAAATTAACTTTTTAAAATTTTGTATGTCTTTGGAATTTATTTGACTGTTCAGAACTTAATTTCAGTTTTTATCTTTATCACAGTTTGGATTTAGATGGAGACATGAGAAAGAAGTAGTTTCAGGAAAAGGTAATATTGCCTTTCTTCTTGTATTACAGTTCTTACTTGGTTAGTTATTTGTGGTGGGTTTTTTGCTATCTTGTTTGTGCAAGTGGAGGTATAGATGAAAGTTTTCCAAAATGTTGACAATAATGTGTAATAATTCTTAGCACTGTTTGCATTATATCATTTTACATCTTCAGAGTGCTCACTCATCTACATCAGTAATGACTTAGGAAATCTGTGCTTTGTTTTCATCTTGCAGAATATTTGCAGCAAAAAGCCTTTATACTGGTTTTCCAACGTGAAATTTCATGCTCACTCATCTTAAATGGCACTGGCGAATAGCTGGTGCTTCTGCACTACTTAATTATTCAGTGTTATATATAGTTAAGGTTGCCCAGCACCTCCCAGTATAAGACCCTGTTTTTAGGTGCTTACTATTTTGTCAGACTTCAGCCATTTAGGCTAAAATTTGTTATGCAAGGTGTCTGCCTCAGGTTGAATTGCTTTGGTAAATTTCAGTAAAAATGTTTTTTTTTTTTCCCCCCCAAGAATGAGATTAGGGAAAAATAAGGGCTTTTTGTCCATATGTTAAACAAAACAAAAATTATCACAACCATTTAATTGAGACACTCTAGCTCTCCATGGTTTGGAGTAGGGATTTGAAATTTGACCGATGGATGGCCCTTTGTCTGTGAGCCCTTTGCTGCTCTTGTGAAAAATTGACAAAATTTGGCCTTTGAAAAAGTTCAGTTTGCATATGCTCATTAGAGTTTTGCTTGAGTTTGGAAGCTAGATTCTCTAAAGATTCTGTCAGGTTTCAGAGTAGCAGCCGTGTTAGTCTGTATTCGCAAAAAGAAAAGGAGTACTTGTGGCACCTTAGAGACTAACCAATTTATTTGAGCATAAGCTTTCGTGAGCTACAGCTCACTTCATCGGATGCATACTGCGGAAGTGAAGAAACAGATCGATAGATCCAGAAGAGCTCCCAGAAGTCACCCACCACAGGACAGGCCTTAGGCCTGTCCTGTGGTGGGTGACTTCTGGGAGCTCTTCTGGATCTATCGATCTGTTTCTTCACTTCCGCAGTATGCATCCGATGAAGTGAGCTGTAGCTCACGAAAGCTTATGCTCAAATAAATTGGTTAGTCTCTAAGGTGCCACAAGTACTCCTTTTCTTTTTAAAGATTCTGTCAGCACATAGCATGCTTTAGCAGGGCTACAGGGGCTGAGAAGAACTATCCCTGCAATTGCTCCTGGCTGGTGCAGGACATTGTGGTGCCAGGCACAAGAAATGAGAGCAGTGAGACTTATTTGAGCATAAGCTTTCGTGAGCTAGAGCCCACTTCATCAGATGCATAGAATGGAACATATAGTAAGAGGATATATATACATTCAGAATTAAGATGAAAAGGTGGAAGTTGCCAGACCAACTCTAAGAGGCTAATTAATTAAGATGAGCTATTATCAGCAGGAGAAAAAAACTTTTGTAGTGATAATCAAGATGGCCCATTTCAGACAATTGACAAGAGGTTTGAGGATGCTTAGAACTTGAATTGATTTGCAAACTAGATACCATTAACTCAGGCTTGAATAGAGACTGGGAGTGGCTGGGTCATTACACAAATTGAATCTATTTCCCCAAGTTAAGCATCCTCACACCTCGTCAACTGTCTGAAATGGGCCATCTTGATTATCCCTACAAAAGTTTTTTTTCTCCTGCTGATAATGGCTAATCTTAATTAATTAGCCTCTTAAAGTTGGTCTGGCAACTTCCACCTTTTCATCTTAATTCTGAATGTATATATATCCTCTTACTATATGTTCCATTCTATGCATTGTTTAGTTTTTGAGTGCAGTTATGTAACACAAAAAAATCTACATTTGTAAGTTGCAGTTTCACGATAAAGAGATTGCACTACAGTGCTTGAATGAGGTAAATTGAAAAATACTATTTCTTTTGTTTATCATTTTACTGTGCAAATATTTTTAATAAAAAATTATAAAGTGAGTACTACACTTTGTATTCTGTGTTGTCATGGAAATAAATATATTTGAAAATGTAGAAAAACATCCGAAAATATTTTGGTATTCTGCTTTTGTTTAACAGTGTGATTAAAACTGAAATTAATCGTGAATAATTTTTTTGAGTTAATCACATGGGTTAACAGCAAGTAATTGACAGCCCTAGTTTGTAGTTATAGGGAAGATAGCAGGTATCATTTCCTTATCTTTGATTCAGAAGTGAAAAAAGACACAGGCCCCGCTATTAAGATAATTTAGATATGGATAATATACTGGACAGATTCCAAGGCCTTTAGTGCAGAGATGTTACAAGGGCTGATTTGGTGCTCAATTTTATCTAAACGTGAGAGACAGGAGAGGTAATTTTGTTTGTCATAGTATTCTGCTGACATGGTAGATAAGAAAAGAATAAATTCTACAGAATACAAAAAGAAAGCTAGGAAAGGCAAAATTAATGCTCATTCTTTTATTACTACTTTAGGCTGTTTTTACTCCACAGAAAAACATTTGATTCAGGATTTGAGATTCAGAGAGACATTTTTTCCTGTTGTCTATTTTGAAACAATTTTGATAAAAAGAGTTCTCTAGATTCTTTGTGTGTTGACTAAATGGTACTAAAGCATATGAAGAGATTTATTTCCTAAATACCGAAACCACTGAGGTATCTTTGAGTAGGAACTGTGAGTTTTCAGCAGCTGTGCAGACCTACATCTACTCTACGTTATGAACTAGTATGATAACTATAAAGATAAAACAGTAAAGTCAGTTTTAAATAAGCAAGAGTTGGCTGTTCCTTTTCTTCTGGGGTACATATGGATGCTTAAAAATCTCTGTAATCTCATTTTTTTTTTACCTGACTCCACCTGATACTCAGAAGCTAATAGGTCAAAATATCTTCACAAACAAATTATTTAAAAATGCACCAATTATATCAAAATAAATTTCCTTAGATTAAGTTAGTTATGGTACGTGAATAAGGGGATGTATATAGTCATTCAGGTATTTGGTAATATCTGTGTAGCATCTATAATAAAATGGCTGTGACTTGAACAATAGGAAATGGGTGGGCACGATATTCTCTGCAAATTTTGCTGGATGTAGGCTGTTTGGAGATATACTAGTGAAGGGTTTCAGAGTAGCAGTCGTGTTAGTCTATATCCGCAAAAAGAAAAGGAGTACTTGTGGCACCTTAGAGACTAATAAACTTATTTGAGCACTAACAAATTTGTTAATTTCTAAGGTGCCACAAGTACTCCTTTTCTTTTTACTAGAGAAGGGTGTTGCAAAGGCAGGCTTATAAGGGAGATGCCATCATGTCAAAGGGACTATAAAAGTATTTACCAAACAGTGTTTCTTCTTTGAGTACCAGTCCCTATATGTATTTCACATAGGTGTACACATGTTCTCCGTGTATCTGAATATGGGGGATTCTTGAAAGTGGTATCTGTTGGTCTGCTCACATACCCTTGGTCTCCTTGTGCTTCCAGCTGAGGAGATAAAGGGCAGAACAGACTGGCTGCTTCTCCAGTTCCTTCTTACGGCCACATGGCCTGTGTCAGAACCTTCAGTATCTGAAGATTCATCTTCCTCATTTTATTCTTTGGTCATACATATATGTTAGGTAAGAGGATCAGCAGAGGAAGATATGAAGGTTCATCAGCCTTACTCCACCACCAAGAAGAGCAATGTTATAACACTCAGATTTGCTTCTTGATAATATTAAACCTAGAGCGAGGAGACTATTTTATTTTCTGGAATGCAGTATACAAAATGGACCATATCTATGTCTAAATCACAGTATTGTAGTAATTTGTGTTTCTATTAGTTTAATATTTTATTAATTTTAATAGCTGTTTCATCATGAGCAGACGTTGAAAGGTTACAACTATGGCTGTGCATATTCTGGAAGACTCAGTTTATACTGAAATTCATTAAATGGGCCCTGATATTTAGTTTATAGATTCATCCAGCAAACTTATTCATGATTGGGAAATGTCAGGAGAGGCAGCATGATCCAGTGGACAGAGCACACCCGTCTAGAAGGCAGGAGATCAGGATTCTATTCTTGGCTCTACTGCTGACTTTCTCTGTGAACCTAGGCAAGTTACTTCACTTCTCTGTGCCTTTGTTTCCTCTCCCACCTACTGTCTGTCTTGTCAGTTTTCATTGTAAGCTCTTCAGAGCAGGGACTGCCTCCTACTATGTGTTTGTACAACACCTAGCACAACGGGGCTCAATCTGAGTTGGGTAGATGCTACTGTAATACAAAGAGTAACCATTAGTAACATACACCCTTTGTTGGAATTATACCACTTGGGGATTCACCTTTGCAAGGTGAATCTCCAACTGGCTATTTAAGTCTTGGCATAGTGCAATGAGGATAGAACAGAGCACGTTTGGCCCATTTGCTTTTTAATGGCAATTAGTGTACCTGGTGGTATTAGGCCTGTTGGAGTTCCTCATAGTCCTCTACATTTAACTAACCTGAACATTTTAGGTTGTAAACAAGTTTTACTGTTTCACTATTCTATAAAAGGACAAAAGGGAGTAGCAACCATTTTCTGGAGCTGAGAAACATGTCATTGTATGCACTCTGAGAGGTCAGTATTTGTTATTCAGACCTGGCAAAATCACATCAGTATCTGCTTTTAAGTAATTGAACAAGAAAGAGAGTTCCATGTTGCTTCGTGTGGCCATGTTTGCAACTCTAGGGGATATTGCAGTTAGGCTATTGGTGTTCAGAGACCACTGCTTATTATGTTGAGTAGTATTGTCTTATTGCTTCCTTGCACTCCCCCGTCTGTCTGTGTCCCTCTGTTGTCTTGTCTTATACTTAGATTGTAAGCTTCTTGGGGTTGGGGATCATCCTCATATTCTGTTTGCACAGCGCCTACCACAATGGGACCCTGGGCCATGACTACAGCTACTAGGTGCTATAGTAATATAAAAAAAGACAAGGTGGGTGAAATATCTATCATTTATTGGACTAATGTCTGTTGGTGAAAGAGACAAGCTTTTGAGTTCCACAGAGGTCTTCAGGTTTCATTTTCCTCTGATGACCTGAAGAAGAGCTCTGTGGAGCTTGAAAGCCTGTCTCTTTCACCAACAGACGTTAGTCTAATAAAATATATTACCTCTCCCACCTTGTCTCTCTTGTATCCTGGGACCAATACAGTTACATAACACTGTAATCAATAATAAAAAAACGTCACTTAAAGGAATGGTCTTCAGAGGCTATGGATGTAAAAGGAAGTCTTGGTATATAGGCAGGTTAATTAAGCAATATATCAGAGCAGCAAAAGATGGGTATAATAAACATGGGGGAAACAAGAGGTAGATCTCTTTACATAAGGAGAAAATCCTTATGACTAGAGGCCTTCAAGGAATAGGAACCAAAGTTCATGGATAGTAGCTACACTGTCACATGCTTAGTAGAATGAGCACTTCCTTCCTTCGCTGGCAAGAATGCTTCACAGTATAAGGATTGGGAGAACATTAGTTCTCCTCATTAATCCAAACTGAAATAATTCATTTTTGGAGGAAGTGGTCCTTTCAGTAACTAGGCTTGAGAATTACAGCATTTCAGCTGCCCCAGTCCTGCTCTAGGAAGGAGACAATGCCCTGTAGCTAGAATTCATAGACATGCTTTCTCTGAAAAAATGAATCCACAAATAGGAATTTATATTTTAGGCGTTTATAGAAATGCTTTTCTGCACTAGAATTTGTGCACTAAAGTGATTATTCTCAGTTGCAAAGTGTAATTTCTCTATTCACTACATATTAGAAAAATCAGGAATTATATTATTTGGAAGTGACTTTGATTTCTGAGGAGTATATGTAATGTGTTTTTTTATAATGTGTGTGTGTGAATGATTTTATTTTCCATCTTTAAGTCAGGGAAGCGGAAGTGGAGTAAGACAGCAATAGGAACAACGAGAAAGCATATATGCTGTTTTTATCATTTCAGAAATACCAGATGTATCAAATAGCCTATAACTGGAATTATAAATATACTTCTTAATATTTTAGAACTATATCTAACATTGTCTTATGCAGAAGGTGCAGCACTTCAGTTAAAAATCTTAATTGTAGGTGCAGGTTTAGCTGCCTTAATTTCTGAGTAATTGAACTGGCATTCTTGTTGATCAGTATGGCTCAGTAAATAGATCTTTTTATTATGTAGCTGAGTTCTCTTAGGCCTGTTGTCATAGTAGCCTTATTCATTTTTTATAATGATCTCACACTCTGTGGGAGAGAGCATGAATTTTATTAGTAAATATTAAGTAATCTGTTTAATGAAGTAAAGAGTAGGAGTGATAAAGACAGTAGACAATCTTTATTAGTGGACAGCTCAATCATAAGTGCCTAATTTTTTGAAAATTGTAACTGGTGCATCTGATGGCCACGTATGCATTGTACTGTATCCTATAATTTGTAGTTTTAAATCTGCAAATGTAACCTTCATACTTCTAATTTTCTGATATGTTTTCAAGTTTAAATATTAGTTTGTAACTCGCATGGTTATGTTACTGGTGGTGGAGTACAGGAAATCTTAATGCAGTAAATGTGCCCTAAACATTCAGTAGGATAACTATAAGAAAATGTTACAATGTGCCCTAAACATTCAGTAGGATAACTTATGAAAAAAAAATTAAAAACCCTTTGTATAAGTGTCTCTAGATGGGTTTTTTTTCAACTGTTTCATATTTTATATTCGACATTTCATATTCATTAACGTGGTAGAAAATTCAAGATTTATTTAAAACCATTCTTTCCTAAATGTTTATTAAAAGATTAATGTTTATTCTATAGAGACAACTATAACTTAAGCAGCATTGAGCAATAATACACTTCACCACTATGGGGCACAAGAATTCAGTATTATACGGTGTAGCAGGGACTGTTTTTTCAGATCTAGTTCTTTGATATATTCTTTTGAAACAAGTGATTATCCCTAACTTTTTTTTCCTTCATGCAAGATGTTTGTTTTTGTTTTGGTTAGGATTGTCAAATTTCATTCAGTAATGTAACAAGATATATTAGTAAATGGGAGTACAACTCTGTTTTGCATCAATCTGCTTAGCTATGAATATTTGCTAAATAGTATAAAAAAGGGGTGACTTTTGCAGCACTGTTAACCTATAAGTTTGTGACATGTCCTTATTAAGGACATGAAAATAGTGATGATATTCAGTTTTTCCTAAGGGTTGGATTTTTTTTTAAAGCAGATCCATTAGGTCTTGTACCTTCATCTATTTTCTATTATTATTTTACATTTTTTTCCTTTAAATCCAGGATTCTTTCTTTCATTTTTCCTTCTCTTTTATTCAGTCTTTTTCCTTGGGTATTATGAAGGGAAATCACGTTTGGTGACCAGTATGTCCTAGAACTGAATCATATCTATACCTAGTGACCATTAATAATTGTAATATCTATGCCCAATTTTCAGTGGCAGACTATACAAAACAAATATTCACGTCTTTTAACTGTGATAACACACAATCACGGAGTTCATACTTTAAACTTTTACTAATTTTATGTAATGTAAGAGAGAAATTTTTTTGACTGATACATAGTAGGAAATGTTAACACTTTTCAATGACTGTATTTGTCTTCTTGCCAACACCCAAGTTTCAGATACAAAAGACCTAGGTAGGTCAACTGCAGATAGACAAACCCAGAGATGCATTAAACTATAATGGAAGTATTTGGCTCCCAGAATAAAAGCGTACACCTTCAATGAGAATTTGTAGTTAAGAGAAATGGTTATGTCCCAACTGTTAACAGTGTAAGTACATATAACTATATCATAGTTAGCTAGTTATAATAATTACATAATTATGCTGTAGAAACAAACATGTAGAGATAAAAATATGCATTGTAAGCTTTGTAAACTAAATGTACCAAATTGGCTAATGGCCTTAAATATTTTGTTTTTAAAAGTGCAAAGGTTTGTAGAATGCACTATATTATATTTTATATATATAGTGCATACTACATGTGTGTGCTGGTTATGTTGTGTAGTTGTGTATATATAAAAAATATTACCAGCTACATAACCAGCATACACAATAACCCCAAACGTCATTCTGAAGCCTTGACTGTCTGAGTCAGTGTGAAATGATGGAAATAGGTACACACGTGATTGCTTTTAGTTTAGAATATCACCAGGGTCACTGGGATTCATGGTCTGTCACCTAACCACTTCCACATGTAATCTGAGGTTTCCCCAGCATTTCACCAGCAAAGTGAACAGAGGTGATGTTGATAAAATGCGGGGGTACAATTTAGAGGTTCTGGTGTGAACCCTGGCAGCAGAAGCGACGCCTGGGGAGGAATACGCTATATGGTCTTGTGGGCTGCAGCACAGCCGTGCGCCGCCTTTAGTGCAACACAGAGCAGTTTCCTAGCACCATCCAGCTCAGAGCCAGCTCCTGGCAAGCCCCACCTTTGGCCACAGGCTCCCGGTCCTGCCTGGACTTTGGCTGCTGGATCCCAACCCTCCTGGCTCCTTGATGGACTCTGTGAGCTTGGACAAGGCAGCTGGGCCCAATTCTTAGGACTACAGGTGCAGCCCCTGCACAGATACGTGCCCGCACAGGTGCAGGAGGTTAAATGCAAGGCCTCCCCCTCTGTATAATCGGGGATCCCTGCCTCGCTCCCAGCGGTGCACTGTGGTTTGTAAAGAGCTTTGAGACTCTCGGAGAGACACTGCTGGAGCAGGGCAAGCTAATTGCTGTGACCTGTGAGCCAGCCTCTGAGGCCATCCATGCTGCACTGAGACCTTCCAGATTTCTGCCAGCCTAGGGGTAGCTCTGAACGCCCTTCGCTCCTCAGGCAGTGCCCCTCCATCCCTTCCCCACCTTCAGCAGGTAGCTCAGGCTATCCGGAGCAGGCTGAGCTCCTGTGCCCTGTCTGTACCCCTCAGCTCTGCATCCAGGGGCACATGCAGGAGGCCGCCCTACCAGGCTGCCGCTGTCTGTGCGGAAGGGCAGCCGATGGCAGGAGGCATCTCCACCCCAGGATGGTATCGGTGCCACTGGCAGGGAAGGAAGGAGCCAAGCTGTACTGGACCCCTCACCGCACTCTCCCTGGGCTGAGGTTTGGTGTCATCTCCTCCCCTCTGCCAGATCCCAATTACCCCTGTGGCTCCTGGGGGTCCCAGTGCAGCCTCCTTAACCCCTTCCTGCCTGCACTTCAGCCAGGGAACAGGAGGTGACTGGGCTATGTTGGGGGCCAGTGGCAGCCTGTGTAAGTGGCAGCAGTGCTGTCTAGGCAGGAAGGGACAGGACTGCTTCCAACCTCAGGTGAGGCAGTGGGAAGGGGTAAGCTCTGCAAAGACACAGGCCAGGGGCAGCTCCTGGGCAAGGCAAAGGGAATGATGGCAGCTGCCCTCACTAGATGGCTCTGAGCAGAGCCAATGTATAACTGTTGTAGTGGGGAAGGAGGGGAACAATATAAAGATTCTGGTGTGAGCCCTGGCAGATATCGGGGGGGGAGGACACGTGACCCTGTGGGACACCCCTCCCATGCATTGCCTCTGAATATGGTGTTACCTACAGAGTATGATATTCAAACTAGATCATGTTTTAAATGGACATTATGTAATATAACTGCTTCTTAAAAGATCTTTTTCATGAAACCTAGGCTGAATAGTGCCATATTATTGAACCATTTGAGATCTCATTCAGTTATATGCAAGGTTAAAACACTAAATCACTGGAGACATTCTACTTAAATCACAAATAAAATTTATAAACATGAAATAGAATGATATGAAATGTCATTTTTGCTACTAAATACTAGAGATACGGAAATCTTAATTTTTATACAAAGCTGGACAGAAAAATCAGAAATATTTAAAAACAGTTACAATGTTTTATATTTTGGGTAATAGCTTTTATACAACAGGATAATAAATAAGAAAATTCCAAATATTTTGATTAATTTGAACACAGCATGGTCTGATAATACACTCTGTATTTTGTTAGACTTTACTGGTGATGCATAATAGGGAAGTTATTACAGTTGTATGTGATACAACCTAAGTTCCCTCTAAGCTGCGCGGCTGCACAGCAGGCTATCAACAGCTGCGCAGGTGGGGAGAAGTGCCTCTCCCCCAGCCCCGGAGCTGCTGCGGCTGGGGACAGGTGCCTCTCCCCCAGCCCCAGCTGCGGCAAGAGAGGGCTAGGGGGAGTCCTCTCTCCCCGCCGCAGCCCAAGGGCAGCCTGCACTCCAAGCCCCTCATCCTCCCCCTAGAGCCCACAACCCCATCTGGAGCCCTCCTTGCACCCCAGCCCTGAGTCCCCTCCCGCATCCTGACCCCCTCATCCCTGGCCCCACCCCAGAGCCCTCACCCCCCGAACCCATCATTCTCGGCCCCACCCCACAGCCCGCACCCCCAGCCAGAGCCAGCACCCTAATCCTCTGCCCCAGCCCTGAGCCCCCTCCCACACTCTGAACCCCTTGGCCCCACCCCTGCCACACCCTTACCTCATTCAGTGTACAGGATGAATAGTGCATAGAGAATAAATCAGGATTGTTTGGAGCATGAAGCTGCTTTTAGGATCCCTGCTTTATTTGCTCTAGTAGATGGAATATGTGTAGAGAACAAGGTAGGGGGTTGGCAGGAAGTGAGAATGGTCTGGTGGATAAGTCAGGGGAATGCCACACAGGTGTACTCAGTCTATGCCTCTCTCTCTCCCCCATCTTCCTATCTGATGCAGAGCTAGTCTTTTAAACCTTAATATTGGTAGGTGGCCCCTAATTGCATATTCCTTACTTTCTGGATGCCTGACTTGAAACAACCCGGGTTTGGATGTAGCCATGTTGAGCACTGAAAAGAATAAGTGTAGTCAATGGGAGTTGTAGATGCTGAAAACTTCTGTCAATAAGGCACTGTGGGGTAAAGGAATGAGCGCAGGGTTAGTATTTGAGATCCTGAGTTCTAATCCTGGCTCTGCCACTGACTCTCTCTGTGTCCTCAGACAAGTCTTGGTCTCAGTTTCCTCACTGGTAAAATGGGGATAATAATGCTCTCATCTCACAGCAGAGAAAAAACCATTAATGTTTGTGACGCATTCAGACACTATGATGATAAGCGCTCTAAAAAAGGCCAGGAGAAAATGGATAATTCTGTATTCAGTACAGGATTTGGATGGTGTGAAGTAAATAAGGCGAGGGACACTAACTGAATGATGATGAGAGAACATTATTTTAATGTAGTTTTTATGTATGTAACATTTGGGTTTGCTGACTGCATGAAATCTTCGGTGTTTCCAGGCACCACCTTTAAAAGAGAGGCTAACTGGTAATAAAACTGATGCATGTGACTATTGTCTATGCCTGTGTGGGGGTTGTGGTTTTTGGAGTCATGAAACATAGTTGTACCTAACGTCCAAAAAACCTGGATGTTTTCTATGATACATGGTATAAACTGCTACTTACTTGCTCCTTCTTTATGATAAAAAAAAACAAAACACCTTTTTTCTGGTGTAATGAATTTTGCAGCATTATTTAAATGCAAATTCTGTTTTCTTTGTTTCAAGCATTAGCATTACAAGTGGTTTTCCACTGTAGAATTGAAGTATCTGAGGACACTGTCAATCCATTGGTTAGCAGCTTAGGCAGAACATTCTGAGGTTAATCTTTTGAAAACAGTACTGGAGGTGAGCCTATTAATACAGATCCTTGTCACCAGCTCGGTGTATGAATGTATCCTCTACCAATTGGGTGTATGTTCTCTGTATTAAGTATGGTAATAGAAACGCAGTGGTGTCAACAACATTGAATACAAGTACACTGTTTACATAATGTAACAAAACCAGAAAGTTCTTAAACAAGTTGTTTCATACTTTACTCATTATGTTGTGCCTTAGTTCTTTTTAGAAATTGTAGAAGAAAAGGAAAACAAAATGTGTCTAGAACACTTTAGAAAGCAAATTGCTTTCCAATAGAACAGGGAAGGAAGCATGCACGTTAAACAATATTTAGGCATTTTATTTTTGCACATAATTCATACTTAGTCATTTGGTGTCATTAAAAATGCTCACGTGTCTGAAAGGCACCTTCTGATTCATCACACTCCACTAAGTAAATAATCATTTAGGATGAAGGTAGCCTAATGACATTCATTTGATCATTAGCTGTTAGCTTTTCCAAAATTTGGTGTTGGCAGGTTTAATTTACTCCTTTCTGCCTGCCCTCAAAATAACTAAAGAGATTAGAGCTGACATGAACTGATCTAATTTGTTAAACTGTTTTTTCTTTGCAAATATTGTGCAATATTAAACAAATAGTGTGGCTATGGCCTTAAAAGTGTTGTTTGCTACTAGTTCATTACGTCTAGACATTACTTTCTACCTTTTTAATGCTGAGTAATGTAAAAAAGGAAGACTGGATATAACAATCTCAAGCCCAAATGAGCTAATGATTTAATCATGATTTTTTCTTTTGGTCTCTTGACAGGTCAGTTTTCCTGTGGAAATAAGCACTGTGATGAGAAAGAAGGACTGAAGAGCTGGGAGGTGAATTTTGGGTACATTGAATATGGTGAAAAGAGGAATGCCCTTGTGAAATTGCGTAAGTCAGCCCCTTCCTATGGTTGGCCTTCAAGCTTTTGTAAATGCAAATGAAGGCTAATATCTTACTATTTAATGATATAATGAAAAACCTAGAAATTGTAGTCATGCTTAGGATAGTAGGCAAGGAGGAAAATAAGTTGTTGTACATGATACTTTTGGTTGGACTAGTTACAAATATAATAATGGCTGTGCTTTAGGGAAACTGCTCTTTCAATCAGTACAATCTATAATTGCTTTATTACCTGAACACTTCTTGCTGTCTTATTCTTAATGCCATAGATTCCTCTAGTCGTATTGTTGTAACACAGCTTCTTCATTTATTTTTTTTAATAGGAAGACTGAACGGCATATGTGAAGTTTCAGCACAACTCATGCTGAACCATTTCTGTGGCTAAATAGTCTTTAGGGCTGTCAAACGCTTTTTTTGCAAGCATTACATTAACTTAATTTTATTTTTAATACTGACATTTCTTAATTCTAATACTAGCATACCTATTTTCCTTCTTTGACAAGGTTACTGGGCTTGTGGAGGCAGGGGAAACAGTAGATGTGGTATATCCTGATTTTAGTAAGGTTTTTGACACAGTCCCACATGGCATTCTTATAAGCAAACTGGGCAAATGTGGTCTAGATGTAATTACCATAAGGTGGATGCACAACTGGTTGAAGCAATATATTCAAAAGTAGTTATCTGTGGTTCGCTGTCAAACTAGGAGTGTTCTGTCTAGTGGTGTTCTGTAGGGTCAGTCCTGGAACCAGTACTATTAAATATTTTCATTAATTACTTGGATAATGGAGTGGAGAATATGCTTATAAAATTTGCAAATGATACAAAGATGAGAGGGGTTGCATGCACTTTGGAGGACTAGATTAGAATGCAAAACTACCTTGACAAATTGGAGAAATCTGGTCTGAAATCAACCAGATGAAATTCAGTAAAGACATGTGCAAAGTAAAACACTTGGGAAGAAAAAATCAAATGCACAACTATAAAATGGGGAATAACTGGCTACGCAGTACTACTGCTGAGAAGCATCTGGGCGTTATAGTGGACCACACATTGAATGCACTAAAAATGTGATGCAGTTGCAAAAAAGGGATATCATCATTCTGGGGTCTATTAACAGGCGCGTTGTATGTAAGACCTGGGAGGTAGTTGTGCTGCTCTCTTCAGCACTGGTGAGGCCTCAGCTGGAGTAGTGTATCCAGTTCCGGGCACCACACTTTAGGAAAGATGTGGACAAATCAGAAAGAGTCCAGAGGAGAGCAATTTTACAAACTGTGACCTAAGCGGAAAGGTTAAAAAAACTGGGCATGTTTAGTCTTGAGAAAAGAAGACTGGAGGGGGATCTTATAAGCCTTTAGAGATGTTAAGGGCTCTTATAAAGAGGACTGTGATCAATTGTTCTCCATATATGCTGAAGGTAGGACAAGAAACAGTAGGCTTAATCTGCAGCAAGAGAAATTTAGGTTAGATATGAGGAAAAACTTTGTAACTAGAAAAATAGGTAAGCTCTAGAATGGGCTTTCAAGGTAGGTTGTGGAATCCGCATCACTGGAGGTTTTAAAGAACAAGTTGGACAAATACCTCTCAGAGTTGGTCTAGAACAGAGGGTGGGCCAACTATGGTCTGTGGGCCACATCCGGCCCACGGGACCATCCTGTCCAGCCCCTGAGCTCCTGTCTAGGGAGGCTAGCTCCTGGCCCCTTCCCTGCTGTGGCCCCTTCCCTGCTGTTCCCCCTTCCCCGCAGCCTCAGCACGCCGTGCCACCAGCGCTCTGGCCCGCTGCTTCTGCCAGGCAGTGTGGGTGGTGTGGCTGGCTCAGGCCGGGCCGTGTGCCTGCGAGCTCCTGCTGCTCTGAGCAGCATGGTAAGGGGGCAGGGTGAGGGAGGTGGATAAGGGGCAGGGAGTCCCAGAGGCAGTCAGGGGACAGGAGGTGGTTGGATGGGGTGGAGGTTCTGGGGGGGGCACTTGGGGGACAGGGAGCAGGGGGAAGTTGGATAGGGGGTGGGGTCCCGGGGGACGGTTGGGGCAGGGGTGTGGATAGGGGTCAGGGCAGTCAGGGGACAGGGAGCAGGGGGAGGTTGGATAGGGCAGAGGTTCTGGGGGTGGGGGGTCAGGGGACAGGGAACAGGGGGGTTGGATAGGCGTGGGAGTCCCAGGGGGGCTGGCAGGGGTGTGAATAGGGGTAGGGGCAGTCAGGGGACAGGGAGCAGGGGGAGGTTGGATGGGGCAGAGGTTCTGAGGGGGGCAATCAGGGGGTGGGAATTGGGAGGGGGCGGGGCCAGGCTGTCTGGGGAGGCACAGCCTTCCCTACCCAGCCCTCCATATAGTTTCGCAACAACGCTGTGGCCCTCCGGCTAAAAAGTTTGACCACCCCTGGTCTTGAATCACTTGGTCCTGCCTCAGTGCATGGGAGTGTATTTGATGACCTCTCAAAGTCATTTCCAGCCCATTTCTATGATTTTCCCCAGAAAATCTTTAACTGCACTAAGGATAATTCCCATGCCACAAAGTCTCATCTATTCAGTCCGATCTTATTGAATATGTGTTCATAACAGTATATGGATACATACAAAAAATAATTAAGCTTTTTTTTGTAAATAGTGTGAGAGGGGGGTGGGTTTTTTTTATCTTTCTTTTCTTGACTATGGGTCCCTCTATACAATAATACTTGCTCTGTGAGAAGCCTTAGTAGTGTTTGTGTTTCTTTCAATATATTCATAATGTGGTTTGATTCTGTCCACAAAAGCACATCCAAATCATACTCTAACATGATCCCCAGAAACAATAAATGCTACTTACTTTTTGTGAACAGTAGCCAATGCTGAGTCTCCCATCTTCCTTCAAAGTGATTCAGTACTTTGGAGTCATACTGACAGTTTTATCACATACTATTTTTCCTTTTTTTTGAACCCTGATTATAGCTACATTGAAATTTTTATGTTGTAAAAATTAGTGAAATTGAAAGAAATGTATAAAGATTGGGATAACAATGTTCATAATAATAATAAAGTATTTCTACTCAATATGACATTTTCATGTTCAAATTGTCTTTTTTCATCTCCCCAGGACTGTGTCCACAATGTTCCTGCAAATTAAATTTTCATCACAGGTAATGGAGCCTTTTGAAAAATTCAGATTAAACAATAAATCTGTTCCAAGCTTTCCTATAAGTTTAATTGTAAGAATGCTGCAAAAATTACTATAACTTTTGTTTATACTGACTTCCTTATCATTTTTTTGAAATCGATACTCTAACATTGCTAATTATGTATTTTTGGGTTAATGAAATTCATAATAAAAGTTGCAACTCAAATTATAACTTTTTTTTCATTTGCTCGTACTTATCTCAAATTTGCCTTTTAGGCTGAAATTTCCATGCTAAATTTTAGCCCAAAGATTAGTTTTTGGGAAGCTTATGCAAAATCTACCTAGTGATTTTTTGAGTTAGGCAAGCAGGAAAAATGTTTATGCTTTTCCTATTTAAAAAAAATTGTTACGGGGGTTGGGGTGGAGCTGCAGCTTGGCTGCAGTGAGGCCCAGCGGCTGGGCCTGTAGCTGAGTGTGGCTCCACTCCCGGCCATTCCCTCAGCCTCAGCCCTGGGCTGGGAATGGAGCTGCGGCCAGGAGCAGAGCAGAGGGTTGCAGTGGGGGCTGGCGCCGGCGCCTGGGCCCCTGGCCGGGTGCAGGGCCGTGCTGGGGGCCAGCGGAGGGGCTGGAAGCCAGGGCCATGGATGTGGGCAGGGTCAGAGCAGAGCTGGGGGTGAGGGGCCGCATTGAGGCTGGGGACAGGGCCAGGCATGGGGCTGGGAGCCAGGGCCATGGATGTGGGCAGGGTCAGAGCAGAGCTGGGGTGAGGCTGGGCTGGGTGGCGCTCCCTCCTCCTCCCCCACCCCCCGGTGGGGGCTGGACTGGGCCCACTGCGTGCCCCTCCTCCCCCTAATGTTCCTCTACGCCCCCCTAGGGGGGTGTGCCCCACATTTTGGGGACCTCTGGTCTGTGGGATTGGTGCATTCTTCACGCCGTCTATCCAGTAGCTCTTCATTTAGCAGGGGAGAGCAATGTGTTGGCAGATCATCTCAGCAGAGACCGTTTTCAGATGTATGTGAGGTCTCTGAAGGACCAGGTAGTACAGAGATTTTCTCCAGCTGGGGTCAGCCCAGTACAGACCTGTTTGCAATCAGGTTCAACAAAAAGTGTCATCTATTTTGTTCCAGAGCAGGAAAGGAGAGTCAGTCTATCTCGGATGCTTTCCTAATGTTTTGGGCGAAATGACCTTCTGTATACTTCCATTTTCCATTAATTCAGAAGGTGGTGAGGAAGATAAAACAGGTCAGGGCAAAGGTGATCTTGATTGTGCCAGCTTGGCTGAGAGTGCAGTGGTACGTGGACCTGCATCAGCAGTTGGAAGGAGACTGCAAACTGCTTCCCTTGTCCCCAGACCTGTTGCTGCAGCAGCATGGCAGGATTCTTTATCCTGAAGTTATTTGACGGCCTGGCACATTTACATAGGGGCTCTAATTTTATGCACAAGCCCAAGGGAGAAAGTGAGAACATTCATGGTTCATTAGCCTCAATTGAGGCTTAAGAGGAAAGACAGTGGGATGCCCACTGCTCTAATCCAGCCCACAGAAGACTTGAACCAGGGTCTCTAAGAGCCCAGGATGCATAACTTAACCACTGTGCTACTGATCCTTAGTCTCTCCGTTCCTCAGCAACTGGGATTTAATGAATGTAGAATAGTCTTGTTCCTTGTTGGTTCAAAATGCATTACTTAGTTCTAGAAAGCAAGTGGTGAAAGCAATGTTATTACTTGAAATGAGTTAGATTTGTTTTTTGGTTGCAAGGCAAATCTGTCTCACCAGTTACAGCTTGTATTGTGGGTGTATTGGAGTATCCGATGTATTTAAAATCTGAGTAATTATCTAATTCTTCTTTAAGAGTTCATTTGATGGCTCTTTCAGCTTACCATGTTTTGCTTAACGGTAGATCATCATTTTTGCATGGCACGAAGGGGTTATCTAACTTGTATCCTCTTTGACAGATCTGGTGTCATCATGGGATCTTAATTTGGTTTTATCTGTGCTTATGAAGCTGCCTTTTGAACCCTTGGCAGTGTGTTCTTTCTTTCTTTTTTTATATCTCTTAAACTGTGTTTGTTGTTGCTATAACATCATTCAGAAGAATGAGTGAATTACATGCCTTGTCGCAGGGTTTTCATAAAGAAAAGTGGTTCTTATGCCTGATCCCAGTTTTTTACCAAAAATAATATCTAAGTTGCAAATCAATCAGATAATTAATTTACCGGTATTTTTTCAAAGCCGCATGCTAATAAAGGAGAATCTGTGTAACATACTTTAGATGCTAGAAGAGTTTTAACTAGGGCTGTCAAGAAATTAAAAAAAAATGAATCCCGATTAATCGTGCGATTAAACAATAATAGAATACCATTTATTTAATTAGTTTTGGATGTTTTCTACATTTTCAAATATATTGATTTCAATTACAGCATAGCATACAAAGTGTACAGTGTTCACTTTATTTTTTATTACAAATATTTGCATTATAAAAAACAAAAGAAATAGTATTTTTCAATTCACCTAATACAAGTACTGTAGTATAATCTCTTTATCATGAAAGTTGAACCTACAAAAGTAGAATTTTGTACAAAAAAACCCTCCATTCAAAAATTTAAAAATGTAAAACTTCAGAGCCTACAAGTCCAATCAATCCTACTTCTTGTTCAGCCAATCACTCGGACAAACAAGTTTGTTTACATTTGCAGAAGATAATGCTGCCTGCTTCTTGTTTACAGTGTCACCTGAAAGTGAGAACAGGCGTTTGCATGGCACTGTTGTAGCCGGAGTTGTAAGATATTTACATGTCAGATGCGCTAAAGATTCATATGTCCCTTGATGCTTCAACCACCATTCCAGAGAACATGCGTCCATGCTGATGACAGGTTCTGCTCAATAATGATCCAAAGCAGTGCGGGCTGATACATGTTCATTTTCATCATCTGAGTCAGATGCTACCAGCAGAAGGTGGATTTTCTTTTTTGGTGGTTTGGGTTCTGTAGTTTCCGCATCAGAGTGTTGCTCTTTTAAGACTTCTGAAAGCATGCTCCACACTTCATGCCTCTCTCGGAAGGCACTTCAGATTCTTAAATCTTGGGTTGAGGGCTGTAGCTGTCTTTAGAAATTTCACACTGGTACCTTCTTTGCCTTTTGTCAAATTTGCAGTGAAAGTGTTCTTAAAACGATCAACATGTGCTGGGTCATCATCCAAGACTGCTAGAACATGAAATATATGGCAGAATGTGGGTAAAACAGAGCAGTAGACATGCAATTCTCCCCCAAGGAGTTCAGTCACAAATTTAAATAGCGTATTATTTTTTTAATGAGCGTCATCAGCATGGAAGTGTGTCCTCTGGAATGACGGCCAAAGCATGAAGAGGCATATGACTCTTTAGCACACCTGGCATGTAAATATCTTGCGATGCCAACTACAACAGTGCCATGCGAACGCCTATTCTCACTTTCAGGTGACACTGTACACAAGAAGTAGGCAGCATTTATCTCCCATAAATGTCAACAAACTTGTTTCTCTTCGCGCTTGGCTGAACGAGAAGTAGGACTGAAAGGACTTGTAAGCTCTAAAGTTTTGCATTGTTTTGTTTTTGAGTGCAGTTATGTTACAAAAAAACTACATTTGAAGTTGCACTTTCATGATAGAGATTGCACTACAGTACTTGTGTGAGGTGAATTGAAAAATACTACTTTTCTTTACCATTTTAAGTGCAAATATTTGTAAGCAAAAATAATGTAAAGTGAGCACTATATACTTGTATTCTGTGTTGTAATTGAAACTGATACATTTGAAAATGTAGAAAAACATCAGAAATATTTAATGTCAGTTGGTATTCTATTGTTTAATCACGATTAATTTTTTTAATCACGATTAATTTTTTTGAGTTAATTGCTTGAGTAAACTGCGATTAATTGGCAGCCCTGGTTTTAACATATTATTTAAATAAACTAAAGATTTTTTGAAAGTCTCATATGTTATTTGTTTTGTATGCTAAGAATCATATGGGTTTTAGTGTATCTGCTATTTCCAAATGGATTAAATAATGTATCTTTGAATGTGACAAATTAGCAGCAGTGCCTGTGCCTACTTTTGTGAGATTTCTTTCTGCTAGGGCAGTGGCAGCATCATTTGCTTGTCTTAGATGGTTCCCTGTTGTGGAAATCTGTAAGGCTCCTACTTGGAAGTCAGACCATATGATTAGTAAACTTTATGCTTTGTATTTGGCTTCAAGAGCAGATGCTAGATTAGATGGAACAGTGCTTCAATCATTGTTTAATCAGGACTCCGTCCCCTTCTCCTGAGTTTTCAGCGCTGCTTGCCAGACTACCCTTAAGTGGGAATATGCAGAACCACTCAAAGAAGATATGAAGGTTCCTTGTAACTGAAATTCTTGAGATGACTCTGTATGTTCACTCATCCAGCCCACCTTCCCCTCTTTCTCAGAGTCCTATCTTGGTTTCTCTCAGTTGTGGTAGAAGGAATCCAAGGCAGGAGAGGGCTCAACACCTCCTTATATAGTGTTGCCCCTAATCAGTGTTGGAAGATGCTGAGGGAAGGGATAGGAGGGGGCGCAACTGGTCTCTAATGGGCACTACTTGAAGAAGGTTCTACCGTTAGGATGCACTGGTCGGTGTATTACCCATAAGTGTGAATATACAGAGTCATTGCAAAGAACTCCGTGTATAAGTAAGTAACCTTCATTTTAGCATTTCCTGCCTTTTTGTATTCAGATGTAGGTAACAGCCTTAAGGTAACAATAATAATTTTTGCATTAGACATTCATTTTAAATGTTTAATCTGTAATAAACAAATGTTGGAAGTAGTATATAATCTCTTGATGGGGCTTGATTTCTGATATGGTTTCTGTTGCTCGAAGAGTACATTGGCAGAACTTATGCATTCATTTTTTATTATAAAGGAGGAGAGAAGTCAAACCAAACAAGAAAAGAGGGAGAACTGAACAAAACACTGAAGACCCCAAAAGTAAGAGGTCAAGATTATCTCATTCAGAAAAACACAGATCTAAACAGAGAAATAAACAGAAAGGTAAAATAAGTTTTTAAACTGTCTCTATTTTTAAATATTAAATACAAATATTGAGTGTTTAACCCTATTGAAGTGAGAGAGACATTTATGTTACTGGATTTCAATGGCTCATTAACTGGATTGTCAGGGGAAAGAGAAAGGGGATGAATTTCCAACGATTCATAGACCAGAAGATCCTCAAGAGTAATATACTATTTGAAGAAAGATCTGTCCAAACAAAAGGAAGCAGCATACCAAAAAGAGTGCTAAAGTGTTTGGTTCCATGTGGCTCTGGGGTTGCAAGCCTTTTGATAACCTAAGATAACCTTTTTCATATCACAGATATGGGGATAACATATTTTACCTGAAACTGATGACTTTCCATTTTGTAGAAAAATAATCCCTTTTACTTAAGTGTTTGCCTTATTTTGTGTGTGTGTGTGTGTGTGTGTGTGTGTGTGCGTGAGAGAGAGAGAGAGAGAGGTTTATTAGGTGGTAAGTGTACCCTTGTAAAACGTTAAAAATAGTGCATAAAATCAAGGTAAACTAATTGTTTTTAAATGGCTGTTTCTTTTCAGATCAAGTTTCCTCAGATGATTCAGATGATTTTGATAACGGTAAATTATTCAAATGACTTCCTAAATTTTTTACTTATTCTATTACAAGTTGGTTTGTCCTCAGTTTCAGTTCTATTCGTCAGCAGTTTTGGTCTTCTGATACAATGATTTGAAATATCGTTTATGAAATACTGCAGGAAGAGAAGCAAACATAGGATTATCAAACAGAAAAAAAAGATTGATTTAAATCAGTGATTCTCAACCAAGGGTACATGTACCTCCAGGGGTACACAAAGGTTTTCCGGGTGGTACATCAACTCATCTAGATTTGCCTAGTTTTACAACAGGCTACAGAAAAAGTACTAGCGAAGTCATTACCACCTAAAATTTCATACAGATAATGACTTGTTTATGCTGCTCTATATACTATACACTGAAATGTAAGTGCAATATTTATATTCCAGTTGATTGCTACATGCTACAGGAACTGCTGCTCCTCACTAAGTATGTGGAACTCTTCTGAGTTGGTATTGAGCCATTGTCTAGGGGGCACTGTGCTATTGTGTCTTTTTCAGATGAGATATAAGAGACCCTACATCATTAAGATCTCATCGCTCTTTTTACAAGACTGCTTTCAGTAGTTTTATAATTATATGGGTAAAAATAAGAAAGTAGGGAATTTTTCAGTAATAGCGTGTTGTGACGCTTTTGTATTTTTGTCTGATTTTGTAAGCAAGAAGTTTTTAAGTGAGGTGAAACTTGGAGGTACACAAGACAGATAAGATTCCTGAAAGGGGGTATAGTAGTTTGGAAAGATTGAGAGCCACTGATTTAAATTCATAGGAAGGATAGATGAAGGACACTTGGCAGGAATCCTTTTCAAGTTTATGGAAGGAAGAAAAATTGTGGAATCTAGGAAGGAGAAGATAATAGAAGAATAGTAATACTAGGAAAAATAGTTCAAGAATTGGGTTACATTTGTGCAACAAAGACTATAAAGGTGAAAACAAATATTACTCTGCTAATCACTGTAGGGGCGTGAGAGGTACGTGAGGTATGTGTATCTATATAGATACACTATATAATAGTAAGTTATCTGTAACCTCAGAATAAATTATTAGAGAGCAGTGTGGGGGAGGTACTTTGCCCAATATGCTCTAAACCAAAGTCCATTCCAGTTCCCACCCGCAGTACTTCATAGAGCCCCCTGCTATAGTAAGAAGAGATCAGAGTCCTAGTGGCTGCTTTGGCAATGGCATTCCCTGCTCCTCACTAATTCCACTCCCAAGTGCCTGTTTTCTTATGGGGGCTCCTGCCTCTGGGCCTCCTACTTTCTTGTTGCAGAGTGTCTGGAAGAAACTGATAGTTCCTGTTTACCTGCCCTCCTGAAATAGAAGATTTGGGGATGCCTTCCAGACCCTCAGTTCCCTGCCAGACAAAGAGAGTCCTGGAGTGGGTCCCTCTCTCCACAGTGGAAGACTTTGGGCTGCCCCCTGCTGCTGTCAGAAAGGAGCCCTAGGGAGCAATTGGGGTGGGGGGAGGTCTTATTCATGGTTGAGGGCTAGAGGTCCATAACCTCCAGTCTTTTACCTCCCCCCAAAAAATAAAATAATTTTTAAAAATTGCATTGTACAGTTACAAACCATTACATGTTTTTTGAGGTATAAGATATAAAGTGTTAGGTATTTGAGGCTGAGGCAATCTGTTAGTTTCTCTACATTATTACAATTTATAATTAGTTGACATAAATCAGTACATAAATAGAAATTGAATAGCTTATTCCTTTTTTATTACCATGATTCAAAACACTGTATTACTGTAATTTTAGATGCTCACATTGATCTCTGCTGGTGAGGTTAGAACACATGAGCTGTAAGGTCCTGAATTTGCTAATATGCCTCTAATTTTCTGTATTATATCTTTGTTCTTAGATAGATGGGAGATTATAATTCTGTTCCCCTACTCTGTGAGGATCTGTGTGCCAACATGGAGCATGTGCAGCATTTCTTTGTTTAATTTTAGGAGCAAAGTGCTAACACTACTGTTGATACAAGGATCAGTGTTCTGGAGCAGAGTCCAACAGATTAAGGCATTAGAGCCACCATATCAAATCAATACGGCTTTTAAAAAACAAATGCTGTAACGTAACAATTTTAGTTGGCAAGCAGAAATGATTGTCAGATGAATTTGCCATAACTTATGTTTTGGGCAAAAGATGAGTCGAGGTTGTTAAAGTTTCATTTCTGCACAGTCTTGAAAGTCCTCTATATAATAACCTATTTTAATTGTAAAAAAAATATGGAAGACAACCTTAAAAATTAAAGAACATCAGCTAATAATGAAAAATGTGTGCAGTCTACCAATATTGGTCCCAATCCAGACTGAAAACTGGACCCCAAAAGCTGGATTGAACACTGTTCTGTCATGTTTTTCATGTCTCTTTTTTAAGAATAAATATTTCATTTTAAGGTAGAAAATAAATTTCTTGTATTGATTTTCCTTTTTAAGGTTGCACGTACCATGAGATACATACTAGGGAGACAACTGCACATTTGTATGAAAAGCAATTTGCAAAAAAAAAAAAAAAAAAAAATTTCCCCCAGAATTCTCATGCTTAAAGTTGTACTTTGATTCAGAGGCTTAGACTTACTAGTAGTGCCATGTAAAATTTGGAAGAAAACTTTTTTTGAAAATTAATTTTCTTAAGATGTTTTTATAATCTTTAACAGATGCAGATGACAGTGAAGAGCATCCTTCAGATGCTGACTTTTGGAAGGGTCCTCTACAAGAGACAGATGAAAAATCACGGTTAGTTCTGATACCAATAGCTTGTATATCTTGTAATAGTTATGCCTATTCAAAAATCATGTGGCTGTATGCGTCTTTTCAGGATTTATTATGATTATTCCAACACTGAAAATCAATGCCAAATCTTCTTCCCTTCACCACACCCAAGTATATACCCTTAAAAGGAGAGGAAGTGTGTGAAACTTGGAGAAATCCTCCCCTCAAGGCAGGGAGATGCTCTAGCCCTGCTGTTGCAGCCTCAGCACTACAGTAGCCTCTGTTTTGCTTGCTATTCCCTCTGCTCCTTCACGTCTATGGAAAGGAAGGTGACTCCACTTAGGTTTCAGAGTGGTAGCCGTGTTAGTCTGTATCAGCAAAAACAGCGAGCAGTCCTTGTGGCACCTGAGAGACTAACAAATGTATTTGGGCATAAGCTTTTGTGGGCTAGAATCCACTTCATCAGATGCATGGAGTGGAAAATATAGGAGCAGGTATAAATACATGAAAAGATGGGAGTTGCCTTACCAAGTGCGAGGTCAGTCTAACGAGACAATTCAATTAACAGTAGAATACCAAGGGAGGAAAAATAACTTTTGTAGTGGTAATGAAAGTGGCCCATTTCAAACAGTTGACAAGAAGGTGTGAGTAACAGTAGGAGGAAATTAGTATGGGGGAAATTGGGTTTAGGTTTTGTAATGACCCAACCACTCCCAGTCTTTATTCAGCCGAATGTGATGGTGTCCAGTTTGCAAATTAATTCCAGTTCTGCAGTTTCACGTTGGAGTCTGTTTTTGAAGGTTTTTTTGTTGAAAAATTGCCACTTTTAGGTCTGTTAAGTGACCTGTCATTGATCCACTTACTAATTGACTCATTGGCCCTTCCCTGCTCTTCCTCTTCCCCAGCCGTTACCTTGGGCCTTTGCAGCACTGTGGAAGGACCTGCCACAGGCCTGGCCTCCATAATGTAATGGACATGCACACCGCTTGAGGGGATTCTGGTGGCCATAATTTGCTCCTTTTCACTTTTTTCACCAGTAAATTTGTTGGAATATTTGCACAATGGGAAGTAATTTGATTTCTGTTAAGAGAATACCTCCCATTTACTTGCTTTAAAACCGGTAACAAGATAATAAAATTGGGGATTTTTGCTTTAGATCCTTTAAAAATAAAACCTACATTGGACGCTACTTAAACAAAAAGCACCAGTGACACAACTTATATTTTGAAGAGTGGGAAGAAAGTTTTTTGTAGCATAAATTTCCAGTGCATGTAGGTATCCAACCTTTCCCAAAATAGGAATTTATTTAGGATCTAGTGCTGGTCTGATTCTCCAGATGCCCTGCTACTCTTCGCTCATTCAGGAAGACCTAACAAAAAATTCAAACTGTATTTGAATTTTTCTCAAATTTTTGGCCAAAATTTACTTGAAATCAATCTATTCTTGAAATACATTAGAGGAAATAGCTACCTCCGTGCAGGTCAGATCACAGGGGGTCAGTCATATCCTACTCCCACTCCTTGGGGATAAAGACACACAAAGTTGCAGAACTCCTATGTGGTGAGGCAGTCAATGAGAGGCCATGCAAGGAAACACTACACGTACTACATACCATGGAGCAGTGCTCAGCAGCACCTTTCTCCATATCAGCTTGGAAGTATTGTAGTGAGGCAATCTGCCACTATGCAGATACAGAGCCCTGCACTGATACAAAATCTATATTCGTGGATATAAATCGGGTAACCGTGGAACTGCAGGGCTCTATCGGGAACTGCAGTGGCAAAAGCAGCAGTATGTCGGGTTGCCTCTCGTAGGAGCCAACACCCCATGCGGGAAGCTCCTCTAGCGTGGTTGTACTGCCTCCAGCCCCGCCCACTGGGGTGGGCACCAGATTCGCTGGCTGCTGTCCCTGGTCACGCTAGTGTGTGCAAGCAGCTCACACACTCTGGACAGGAGCCGCAGACTGCTGTGTGGAAGGGATACCTTTCTGGGAGTGTACAAGCTGCTCGCACATACTAGCGTGACCTGGGACAGCTACCGGTGAGGCTGCTACCTGCCTCAGTGAATGGGGCTGGGGGCATTACAGCCATGCCAGAGGACCTGCCCATGCAGGGCGCTGGCTCCTGTGAGCAGCAGCCCGACATGCTGTTCCTTTGGCGCTGCGGTTCCTGGTCGAGCCCTGCAGCTCTGCGGATACCCAATTTATATCCACAGATATCTGCATCCACGGATATAGATTTTGGATCCACGCAGGGCTCTATAGATACATGTGAAAAGACACCTCCTTCCCACTATTGCAGCTTTAGTAACAGCCAGGGAGTGATGGTGTCTGTCTGAGGTGACGTTATTTGTACAAAACCCTATTTGCATACTTACTCAGCTAGAGATATTAATAGAAAAATGCCCTAAAAAGCTGTTGTTGGGCTTGCAGAGCCACAAACTCCAGGATACTTATTTCATTGGAAAAGATGAAAAACAAATCTAACCCTCCTTGATTCCAAAGCCATTTCATGCTAAGGCAGGAGAGGTGAGATTATAGACAATAGGTATAAAGAGAAATGTAGCAGATCTCCTGAAACCCCAGACAGATAAACTGTGTCCTAGTCCCTTATTTTTTAGGGATAGTTATCTGTAAATGTTGGATTATGATTGAGGGCAAGCATAACTTTGTTTTAATTATATTGGTTCTACTCACAGAGGAGACAATAACCTTTGATCATTTATATACTATACATTCCCTAATATTTATTACAAGAGTAATGTCATGCCACAATAATTACATTATTAGGAGTATTTCCTAAATACCAAAACACTGCTTCAGTCAGTTAGAAAGAGGAGGAAATGAAGGAAAATAGAAATGTAGTGTACCTCATGTGCATGGCTTTGAACTTGTTCTTATAACCTGAAATCTCACCAGACTTTTGCAGCACAAGGAATGAAGGCTGTGTGGTTACAGATAAAAAGCCCTACATCCACTACTCACATATTTTAATATTATTATTTGATTTTTCTTACAGGGAGGAAGAATTTGATGAGTATTTTCAAGACTTGTTTCTCTGATACTTCATGTGGAAACGTAGATTAATTTCTTCTTGAATTGTAATGATTCATATCTGAATACCAAATCAAATTTAGGAACCTGTATTTTTTTTTTCCTGTAAAAATTCCATTAAAGGCACTGATCCTACAATTGACTGTGCATGGACACATACCCCTGCCTACATAGAGCATTACTGATTTCACTTGGAAGATGATAGATTCCCTATACATTAATGAAGAATGACATATAAAATACTTTGTTATAATTTATTTTCAGCTGAGTGTATTGTAAAGTACAAATCTAAAAAATTATAGAAGACACTGCACATTAACCTCAAAAGAGGGTGAGAAGGAGACATATCAGAATGCAGTTTACTGGTAGACTGCAGTGTTTCCACAACCATCAGATACATGAAGTATTTTCTTCCATGCTGCGCTTTTTAGTTAATTGTTTTAAAGGCATATTCTAGTTGACTCCCTGTTCTGTATTTACCACTAAACTCTTTAAATATATATATATATAGTTGTCTTTTAAATCTATTAAACCATGCAGCAAGAGTTCGTGGATTTAAATTAATCAGTCAGGCGGTGTTTAAGACTCAGACATCTGTATGTGTAAATCTTCTTGAAATATTGATACTGAAGTTTCCGATTCTATAAAACTTACATTTTGCTTGGCCTAAGTAAATCTTTTCTTCCTAAAATTAATGATGATGTTTTCTTTAATAATTTTGTATAAGCGTTAGTTCACTGTTACCCTCCTCATTTTAAGTCTTTTATTTTAAGTGTTGTTTGACTGACAGTCCCATGGTCACTCTACTAGTCGTTCGGGATGTTAGTTTGTCATATTTGTTTTAATAAATAAGGTACGTGGTTTGCCTCTGGGAAACCTACATATGGCTAACGCGTTATCTGTGGTTTCTGATCCCCTTAGCAGTGAATGAATGGTAATCCTACTTTAAAGTGTAATCCTGAGCATACGAAACAAGAACATATAATAACACTTGAGACTTACTGGTTTTTTTCCTATTCAAATTGCAGCATAACTTTAAATTCATTTTATTGTATGTTTCCAAAGAAACAGTCTGCACGAGATTAATTACAGTGTCCATTCTTTTTTCAATGGAAGATTACATCAGCTACATAAGAGACATTTGTGTTACCACAGTATTGAATGCAATTTACATTTTAAACAGTCTCGTAAAGTTAATGGTTTATAAAATACTGTCTGTATTTTTGAAAGCTGAAACTTTAATTGGATGAGTCGTTCATGCAATAGATGCCATATAACAAAGTACTTGGTTTAGACAACATAATTGCAGACATGGTTGTAATATATCCATGAACATGTTATTACATGTGAATGATTTATGTGTATATCCACATATCTATATTTACATTCAGTATTACTTAACATAATACAATTTTAACAGTTCATACATACAGAAGGGATGACAGTTCAGAGACACATTTAAGGTGTCCTTGAATAACAAGTAAAGGTAGCCTTGTGTGTGTGGAGTCTTCTTTAGGTAAGAAGATGGATTTAAAGGTTAATTCTTTGTCATCTTGCAAGCTTGGTTGGGAGCCAAATCCAATCTGCAGCAATCAGCTTAAGTCTATGTAACTTGTCTGTAGGGGCTTTAGTAGAGTCTGTTGCTATATTTGCTGCTGCAAATACTGTAGAATAGGCAGGTATTTTGGATACCTAACTCTTCTCTGGGCCTTCACAAGGCAGTTATAAAATGGTACAATACACATATTAAATATGTTTCATTTAATATATTTTGAATTAAAAGTAGATGATAAAAGCAAACTTGGTATTTCCTCAGATCTACATTTAGTACAGAAAATAATACATTATAACCAGTTTATGGCATTTTTAAATCTGCATATATATTTGGCCCATTAATAAGTTAAGGATATAACAAATGGGAATTTTTTGGTGGAAGGATGTTTTATTTCTCATTATAGTTGCACAATATCTATGTCTTACGTATGTTAGAACATTTTTGAAGCATTTTTAATAAAAATGCTAGAAGGATATGGGGCAAGAGAGAAAGGAGAATGTAGTTCATCATGCCATGTATACAGCATAATTTTGGTGTTACCTATGCACATTTAGAAAGAATAGTGTTTAATGTCTGGAGATACAAAATCACAGACTTATTAATGGAACATTGGTCAGTAACTGCACATCACAATTGAAGAGAAAATTCTGAAATGTTTTTCTCCTTCTGCACTTTGTAGGGAAACTTAATATACAGTAAAAGTATTCATCATGGGGCAAATATTCCCCCTGCCTCCGTGGGTGTTAAGATTCCCTTCAAGCAGTAGAACCTGTACAATCCTGTTTTGGGGAGAAAGGAAGGGTGGCAGGATTCGAGGAGCTTGAACATGGGCAGAATAATTTCTGGGTGCTGCAGGACCACCCTTTATACCTCTGCACTGTTAGATTTGGAATTGGGTCCAATGGATATGCTGGAATATGAATTTAGTACATAAATCCGCTGGTCTTTCTCCTGCTTATGGGAATGCAGACACTCCAGACCAAGAGCGGGAGAGTGGCTGTGGAGAAGCTCCATTGCCATTCTTTATAGTTGCTTATGAAGAGACCATTAATGCACAGACTAGCTACCTAGGGTGTGGGTAGGGGAGGATTTGTGAAGACTGTTTTTTTCCTAATCTTGTTGGGGGTAAATTCAGTGATTCTGAAATACCAGACAAATTTATTGGTTATTCTGTCCAAAAATGTTGTATCCGCATTTCATACACCTTTTAAGAAGTCATTTGAACATGTAAGTCCTGCTCTAGGGATATTGGTGTAGGTCCTTTGATAAATTCTTTATTTTAAATAAAAAGCTTACAATTCTTAAGACTACATTTCGGTTTTAGGTAAAGAGACTGTTTTTGTTTATATAGCATGTCATGTTCAAGGGCCATTGGCAGATAAAAGTGGGCAGAATTGTGTACTTGTGGAGAAGGGAATGGTTTTTCCAAAGCCACTGCTGCATTTAGAGATTGGCAGTGGTAGCTTCAGGGGGCCATGGGCCTGTTTTTGTAGGCACAGGACTGATGTGAGTAGATAGGTCTTCTGAATTGGTGAAGGGACAACTCCAGGATTGTATCTAGAATTGAGGATGCAGGAATGGGGTTTAGTTCGGTCCAGATGAAAGAAATAAACATAATATAAAAATGTAAAGCTATGAGTTATGAAATTGTCTGCAATTTTTGGTTATGGTATGTGCAATTTAGATCTTGTCAACGAAATTACTGGTTGTAATCTACCATTAAAAATCATTTATATTTTTCTGGACAGTCTGCAGCATTTATACATTTTAATAAAAAATACTGTATATAGATTGAGTGACAAGAAACAATACCAAGAATTGAACTCATAATCAACTTATTTTGCACCATCATTCATGTTTTCTAGGTTTCAATGGATTCTGCCTCTTTTATGCCATTAGTAATGACACCGAATAGATGGCAGTTGTTTAAGAGGATTATCTGGCCTATGCTATCCTATGCTTTGCAGAAA
Source organism: Chelonia mydas (assembly GCF_015237465.2). Lineage (NCBI taxonomy): Eukaryota > Metazoa > Chordata > Testudines > Cheloniidae > Chelonia > Chelonia mydas. The sequence continues at coordinate 91,775,407 of NC_057853.1, forward strand.
TCCACTGCGGCTTTTTGAAGTTCTTTCTAGATGTTTTTTCCTGTAGCAGAAACATAGACTTTGAGACTCTTTTAGTGCCATTGAAATACATTACAAAATTATACATGTTTTTGATTTGCCATCATCATCTCCGCCACCTCCTCCTCCACCTTTCGCTGCGTCTTGTTCAGCTAATAAAAAGCACAAAAGGAATGTGAATAATGAGCAAATTCTTTTCATTTTAATAGGTTTCATTTTTTGCATTATAAATGTTAATTTTGTGACATGCATTTTAATTTAATTCTATAACACAAGTGTGTTTGTCCACTTGAAAACTGAACGCACCTTCAGGATTTATATATGTTCCTTGATTAATATTGAATAACCAAACTGTTGACAAAGGGTGCAGTATTAATATCAGCATTTATCAATGGACAAACACACACTGAACCACTTTTACTGGAAAGTTTCAGCAATTATGTACTTACTTAATCCTGTCCCTCTCCACCCTACCCCCCACAACTGAATAATGAAAGCCTTCAAAGGGAATAAACTCTTGGATGAATTATAATCTTTGAGACTATGGGGGTGGAGGGTATGGAAACTTTCACTTAAGTGTTGATTATGATTATGTAAACTTTTATCTAGCCCTGTAGAAATCTGTTACCAATCAAGAGAGAGGTACTTTTTTGTATGTTCAATAACTGCTGTCACTAACAGGGTTAACATCTCTCTCAAATGATTCCACAGGTTTTTGTTGGTCTAAGTTCTGATCTGTTCAATATAGTAACTTGTTTTCAGATTAATTTTAAGTTGACATACCAATATGAGAATTAAAACTTACATTTGAAAGCTGTGGATCACCATGTTACTAGGTTATTTTCGACCCTTTCCACCTGCATTAAAACATGTCACATGATCAGTGCCCTACCCTCTGAAATTTGTGGATATAATTAACAGTATATTAAATATAATTTGTTTTAATTCTATAATATCTTGTCTATTTTCTGTTCTGAACTTTCCACTGTTGTGGTTCAGCAAATATGTTTATTTCATTTTTTGTCTGCCTGATGGTTAGACAAGGAGGTGGTATAACCAAGTCAGTGTGATCTAGGGAAATGGCTGTATTTCAACATACTTATCTCTGAATAGTTTGTATGAAGCAATTTAACAAACCCACAACCAACTATATGAAACTGAGAAGAATTTGTAAAACTCTGCAAAAATTAAATCATTGACCTGTTCTGTATTTACATAGCCTTGATTTTGGTGGTTTAATAATTTATCACATTCTGTACCTTGTAAGTCTGCTTGACCTCATCCCAGTGTGCATTTTCAAAATACTGGATAATTTATAACCTTTTGTAATACCATCAATTATGTTAATATGCATATTGGCCAATTTCCTCATTGACTGCAAAGGACCGGCTGAGGATCTGGCCAGTTGTGGCTTCAGAGATGTCTGCCTGTGTGCATATATTTCCTTGGGGATGATCAAATTTTGTATAAGTCACAGTGATCACATCAACTGAGTAACCCCAAGTACCAGCAATTTAAAATGGTCACGATATCTGGTGAGAGTGCAAGTTTGCTATTCTTTCCAGACATATAATTTGATTGTTCTTTAAGTGGAATCTTAGTTTTAAGGGCTTGATCCTGCACCTATTAAAATCAGTGGGAGTGTGTCATTGACTTCAATTGGCATAAAATCAGACCCTAAATGATAATCTTCTTTGCCAATAATTTAGAAAGATGAAACTTTGTGTTGGTGTGAAATGTTGCTATTTTCAGTGGGATTTCTCACTTTTTGGCACTTCTAGAAGTTACATCCGTAAATCCCATATTTGGTGTCTCTTGTGTGGTGCTTACCAATAGATCCAGCTTGAAAGAGATAGGATTGCTACTACATCAGAAAAGTATACAGGTGCATATCAAATTAGAAGAAAATGGAATGTACTCCACACCTATAAAGTGTGTGTGTAGAGGGATGGTTACCTGCTCCTGCCCTGTGGGGCTTAAAAGCCAGCCCTGGGAGAGAGCCAGGGCTGACGGCAAGAAAAGCTAGGCTGATTGGGGAAATGGCTGCAGCTTGGCCACACCCCAGTCAGGCTGCAGCTGGGCCTATAAAGAGGCTGCTAGGCTGAAGCTTAGCCAGAGTCTCTCTCTGTGCTCAGAGAGGGAAGGGTCTGGCTGCAGCGACCTGAGAGAATACCTAGATTGGAGCAGGGCTGAGGGGGAAAGGCCAGGGGAGCAGGGTAGCTCCAGCCTGAAACCCCCAGGCTGCGAGGCCTAGATTAGGGCCTATTAGGTACTAGGGTTGCAAAGGGGCAGCCCACGAGTAGACAGAGGCAGCAGGTCCAAACCCCCTCACCTGTGATGAGTGGCTGATACACCGCAGTCTGCCCTGGGGAGCGGGGCTAAGCGATGACTGGCAGTAGCCAAGACTGAGGTGAGATGGGGGTAGTGGGTGGGCATTCCCTGGGGAGGGGAGACTCTCAGGGATTGTTGGGGTTTACTGCCAGAGGGCAGCACCCCAGTGGGAGGAGGCACTGGGTCCTGGGAGGGACTGGGGCTGGCGGCGAGGTGGATCACCAGATGGCAGAGGGCGCTCCAGAGGCTGACGAGCTAATTCCCAAGGAAACCAGCAGGAGGCGCCGACGGGTGAGTCTGGCTCTATTACAGTGTGTAATAGATATCCTGATGGAATATGGCAAACAATTTATCTCCTGCAATTTTACTATAAGAATGAATTATTGTTGCAGTAGTCCATGCATGTTTATACAAAAGGTGGTGTGTTTTTGTGATGATAAACTTGACATGATAACTTAAGGTACTGCACACCTTAAGCCATATTTCTAAAATATAAGACTTTGAAAGTATTCAGGTAGACAGTCTTTCATTTCAACACTTGACCCATTTTGCTGGACTTCTCTTTCAAAAATTACTTTTCAATAAGTGATGCCTTTTACAGCATGCTTAAACCACCTTTACAGTGTATCCTTCTAAATTTTTGGGTTAGTCTTATTGTTTAAACTGAGTCAGGAACTCTTTAGTTCTGGTCCAGCCTCTAACAGTGAGTTGGTGTGTGGCCTTGAGCAATTTCCACGTCCGTATAATACGGGAAGAAAACGTACCTACTTCCGATGGATATTGTGAAGATTAGTGAATAAATTAATGACTGCACAGTGCCTTGAAGATGTAAAACGCTATTTAAGAGCAAACTGTTTTTGTTCATGAAATTGTGCCTGCAGTTCACTTTTGGAGTCATTTGCCATAGCTTGTAATCTCTGATCCTTTCAAAGTAGCTCAGCTATTGAAGGGCTGGCGCACTTTAGCCCTTATTGCTGCTGATCCAGATGCAGTTATTTTTATAACATAGTTGGATTCATTCACTCTTACACCCTTTATTCAATCTTATGGCCTTATTTTTTTATCAAATCAGAAGTCCTTTCTTGTCATCCCTTGAAGAAAAAGGTGTGGGCTTAGTTATAACCTCCAGTTCATCAAGAGTAAAACTGCTGAGTCATCACTAACTCCTGGAAGTTCACCTGCATTGAATCACCTAAGGGATTATTTCTCCCATTTCCTTTTCCACTGACAGAACTTTCGTGAGATGTTGATATTCTCCAGACTCTGGAAAACGGTAAGATGGTTTTGTCCATGAAGAGTTGACAGGATCTGGTTTACTAGACCTGGCAACAACTACCATCAATTCCGTCAACATCCAGGAAACTTGACTAGGTTCCTCAGCAAAGTATTCTGAGATCTCTGGTAGGTTCTGCATACTTGAAAATGTTTTAAAAAGTGAAGCTTCCAGGTAGACACTCCTTACAAGATTGTTTGAAGGTTAGATCATAGGAAGAAAAATGTTTACTCCTTAGCTACACTGTCAGTGAAGATTTCAAATTACCATGTTGTGAGAATGCAATATGATCAAGATCTTTTGAATAAGCTTATCCCCATCATGGATCTCCTCCCTGACTTTCATAAGTAGCCCATGAAATCTCAAATCCAGAAAACTAGGTATATGCTTTGGACTGTGTTTGATGCTTCACATAGAGCAGCATTCTCTGACTTGTGAGAATGTAGTTTTAGCTTCAGAACTTGGGGCTGTCCTGGAAGGTTGAAGGGAAAGTGTTAGACTTATTTGAGGGATTTGCTTTCTTTGGCAGTGAAACTGGTGAAAAAAGATAAGAGACCAGGACAAAAGATCAACCCCAAAGATTTTTGCAGTTTTACAGGGAATATTCATTGCGTTTTCATTCCGAAGACAGTATACTGAACCATGTCCTTGTTCTCAGCTTGCTTTCCATCCTCTGGGTAAGCAGAGACAAGCTCAAATTGCTTAATAGTTTACAGGTTGACGCCCACAGAGAATCATTTCTACAGCCCTTCTGGTGCCTGAAACGGCTTTATCCTTGGGTAAGCAGCAGTTTTGTTAAGTTCAAAAAAGTCTTATTGACATGGTTTCAATTTCCAATCACCATGGTGATTTTGTCACACTTTCCAACATGGCAGTCTAGGACATCAGTCAAGTAAGTCCTGGATTATGTAATCTTGACAAGTTACTCATCATTCCACTATACACAAAGCAAATTCTGCTAGTTCTGGCCTCACATAGCACTTGAGCACTGAAATAAATGTGTATTTGGATGTGTGTGCTTCAGACAGAATATGCCAAGTGGTTGTGTAGTATATGAATGAAAACCTTAAAGATGCCTAACCTTTTTTGGCTGCTGCTTCTTCCAGCTTTTTCTTTTCTTCCTCAATAATTTTCATCTTTTCTTCATATTCATCAGCCTGTGTTTTCCATTCCACCCTGTTGTTTTGAAGCCCGTCCAACATTGGTGTAATTTCCTTGTGAAACCTTGAGAATTCCTAAATAAACAATACGAGTTAATAAATTGTCCATTTATAATGAATGGTTGTTTTCAGGTTCTAGCACGAATACACAAATATTGTTGATGTGTACAGAAACTTCATTTGCTTTCACCTTCCAATTTTAGCTGTTTGATTATGTGGCAGGCACAGTGAGAGAGATTTAAGTTTGTTTTGTGTTATAAGCTCAGCACTTTGTTGGTGTATGCCTAGCTTGTGGGTTTTTCTGGTGAAGGGAAAAGATGAAGTGCAGTTGTGGTACTTGCTGGCACCATTCCATTGGTGGTGGGGTATGAGGCATGTGGTGGGAGTTTATCAGAAGTACCAAACTGAGTCAGTAACATCAAAGGCCCAAATTGCGTGCTGTAAAGTCCACCCTTTTCCCTAAGCCTCCTCCCGTCCCAATGCACTCTTCTGGTGTGTCTTTGCCCATACTCACTATATCTGTGATATCTGAAGACTGGACTTTTACCTGTTGCTGTTCAAAATACTACATTTCATTCTACTGCATGGCATTTTGGAAGAGCCTTAAAATCCAGATGGTGTAGAGCATAGATTACATTGCTGTTTAGAAGATGTGAACAACTCAAGTACTTCCTGTGCTAATGCAGCACAGGTGCATACTTTTCATTGATCCCCAATCCATCCATGTGTTATGCTCTTCGTGTTAGTGGGGCTCTGTGAAGCTCTGTGATTAAGCTCTAACTCAATTTTTTAAGGAATTGAGCAACTTCTGGAGATGCTGAGTGCCATTGTGTTTCTTGGGATTTCAGGGGGTTCCACATCTCCAGAAGATGCTAAGCACCTTTTAGGAGTGTGTGGTACTATACGGGAGGAGGTGAAAAATCATGACTCTTTGGATGACAGCTATTTGAATGACTAGAAGGGCCCTGCTAACATCTAGAATGTTTTAATCCAAACTATTGTTTATCACTCGTGTCATTAGAATCAATGCAAAGGAAGAATAAAAGTTTTATTCTTACCTTGTATACAAATGTACACACAAAATCAATGAAACCAACTTGAAGCTTAGGCAATTCATCTCCTTTGTTTCTGTCCATCATAGGCTAGAAAAGAATATCAATATTTTAATGTGAATTTGCGATATTTTGATTCAATAATAAGACAACTGTTACTGACAAACATGCCTTCAATAGCTATTATTTCATATTGAAGATAATGTTGTTTAACATGTCAAAATACTTACAATTGGCTGTTGCTCTAGCACAGTTCGCTCCAGATCACCTTGTTCCCAAAATTCATTCGCAACCATAAGGGCAACCTGAGAATGAGAATCTCCTGCGTTACTGATGTTGTATTAATCAATACAGTTGTAGAATGATGCTGGAATGTATTCAAGTCTTTCCAGAAAATGTTGAACATTTTTGCTTGAGTTAATTAGGTTGTTTCATTTTTAAAACAACCAATTTTTTTCAAGCTAGGAATGCTGCTGGTCCTTCAACTGGCAGAGTGATTCCTAATATATCCAGTAACAGATCTGCCAGACAGAAGGAAAATGTATAATCCTGTTATCATAGCTGTTAATTGAATTTTGCCAGTATGTTTTTTGCTGTAATACTTATGCTTTTACTTGTGCATATTATGTATGTATCAACTGAACAAAATTACCTAGGAACTGACAGGAAACATTTTTGCATATTATTGAACTACTGAAACCTTGCTACCAGCTCCCCTCCTGCAAGTTTTCTTGCTACCAATGCTATCCATGAGATATTTGGAAAGGTTCTCCAGGAGGAGAGAATTCTGGTAAATAAAAAACAGCAAAATACCATCATTGTAGAACGTGTAGACACAAAACTACTCCACGCTGTTCTTTCTGGGATCATTAACACACGGTATAGGTGAATTACAGAACTGGAGTGCTGCAGTGTGAGGCTTTTGTTAGTAAACAGATGGTATCTGCCATTTTGATGGTATTTTTGGGTATGCTCAATGAATGGTACATAGCTGAAAATAGTATTTTCCATGGTATTCCAAGACAATAGAGCAACATAATAAAAACTCCTAATTATAAAGTATACTGTGTTACATTATTAGAATAGCCATCTGCAGGCTAATGAATGTCTATGTCTCCTGACATAGCTCTTTTGCTAGGTCTGCCTCTTACATACCTGATTCAAGATGTCATGACCAGGAAACTCTACTTTTAGTATACTCAGATGCCAATGGGAAAATAAATAGGATTTCATTCTTTGTGTGAAGGATCTATCTTTTTGTTACTATGGATCTACACAGACTCTGTTCCATCCCAGTGGAACCTTACAGAGAATCCAATTCTAGTTTTAGAATTGTTCAAGGAAGTAACCCGAGAGATCAGCTCTGATTAAAGCCATCTTGTCTGTATAGATACCTATAATTCAAGCACTGACAGCATTTCTAAGTAGTGTGCAAGATGATCCCTTCAAAGCCATAAAAGCCCATATTGTTGAATCCATTTTAGAGTGACTTAATCACACTAAAATAGTGCAAGGATCTACATTTGTCTGTGTGTTGGTGTCTAGTTTAAGATCATGCTATTGTAAAAACCGCACCCTAAAACTGGCAGAAGAAAGGCAAGAATTTTGATAAAATAAAAGTGAGTGACAGTCAGTTATCAAGGATCCTTTAAAGAAAGCTAGAATGGATACTACAGGCAGGGACAGCTATACTAATCGATTTGCAAATGGGAAGGTGGGGACAATGGGGCGATGCCACAGGGGGCTCATGGCATGGACTGCCTAGTGCCATAGATTGCCTTAATCCGTCTTTGCTTCCAGGAAATGGTGTCCAATTCTCAGGCACAATTTGTAGATGCAAGTGGTTATGCTTTGTTTTACACTTAAATATCTATAGACTTGCAATATAAAATGAATTTTCTGTATTGTCATTCACTGATGATGCAATGAGAGAGAGAGGGCAAATATAAATGTGTATGAAATCAAAATTAAAATATTTGTATACAATTTTTTTGAAATACTAACCTGACTTTGCACCTCCCATGGCTTAGTTATAGCTGACAAGTCACAACCAGTCATCATCATAGCCCTTTTGAAGAAACAGAAATACTATAAGTATGATAGAGAAAAAACCTAGGGGACAGATTTTTAAACTTATTCAGGCACCTAAAGGTGCAGATAGGCACCTAGTGAGATTTTCAGAAGTGCCTAGGAGACTAACTCCAAAGTGAAGCCAGTGTGAGTTAGGTGCCTAGTCACTTCTGAAAATCCCACTAGGCGCCTATCTGCATCTTATGGCTCCTTAATACTTCTAAAAATCTGGCCCTAGATAACTTATTGAAAGAAGAGTAAGATACTGACTACTTACATGATAACTTCTTTTTTGGTTGGGTCGATAGATATATATTTAATTGCTTCCTCTTCTGTTTGCATTTTTTCAACTGCATCCACAATCTTTTGAAACATAGTCCGTTTCCTGTAAAAATATATGAATATTTCATATATAAAGTATTGGTATCCAAAAATGGCTGGGCTTTTGCATATTAGGTCCTTCTTATATTAATGCTTTTCTAAAATAGTATGTTTGTCTAACTCCCACTGAAGTCCATTTATTTTAATGGGAGTTATATTTAGGTATTATATAGCTCATAGACTTGGCCATAGATTCCTGACACATACTGCTTTTGTCAATATGTCAAGCTTTAATATGAAAAGCAACAGATTTCCTAAATCTGTATATTGCTACTTGTGGTGACTTTATTTCTTGAATCTTATCCAAATATTGTCAGAGTTTACATATTTTCATTCTTGATTGATTCTGCAAAGAAATCCACTGGAAAAGGTGAAAAGATCGCTATTTATAAAGAGAGGTTAAGTAACATGCTGTGTGATCCTTCTGGATGAGAGGTGCGGTAGAGAGTTATTGCTTAATAAATCTCTTCATTTGCATTTAGAGGTTTCACCTCACTGGACAGAGTTGTAACACACACAAAACATTCTAATAAAATTAGAAATATTTATCATTCATTATAAAAAGTGCACTGAATATGGATTACTTGTTGACTTCCCTGTTATCTGCCAACTCTGAAGTGTCAAATCTTAAAACAGTTAAAGGAAAAGAGCTCCATGTGTCTTTTTTAGAAAAACTTCAGCGCTCGTAGGGCCTGATCCAGCATTCATTTTAGTCAGTGGGAATATTTCCATTGACTTCAGTGGGTGGTGAATTAGGTTGGTTAAGATAGTAAATAGACAAATTATTTGACCATTGGAATTCTTGACACATTTTACACTGGAGATTTTTTTTTAATGTCTGGATTTCTTTGATCATACTTTAATTTCTACATCATAGGCCATCCCTGTTTAAGTTTATGGCAGCATTTTGACAATTTCAGTATGAGTGATTCTAGTACAGAATAGCTACATAAAATATCTCACACACACACACACTACAATTGGACTACACTATCAGCATATTTAGTGCCTTTTAAAATATAGTGTGCACTGTCAATGGAAGGTGTGTTTGGATGGCCTAATAAATATATGCTATATATCAGTGTGAGACATGTAAGAAAATTCATGATTTGTGTTTTGAGATTTAAAGGCCTCAAGTGAATTAAAAAAAATCTTATTCCTTATAATGAGCTTGAAGAATGACGTTTTTCAGAATAACTTCATTTTAAAATATAGCTCTATAATCTGTTTATAACTAGGAAAAACTACAGTCATGAATTGTACAGGATTAAGAATTTTTTCAGTAGGAAGTTATAAATAATTTAATACTTACTTGAAATACAAAGCCAAGTCAGTTGCTATTATTGCAACTTCAAATAAATGTAAAACGGTTTCATACTGGCGCTTATTTAGGTTCTGGAAGATGTTTAAACTCTGCAAGATGGAAAGTTTACAAATTCAGTTCCTCTTACAAAATTACCTTTGGTTTGTACTCTACAGGCTGTACCTTAGTATATTACAATAAGCCTGCTATACAGCCATCTATGGTTCCTTAAATCAAAATAAAATGTTAGGTACAGTTTTGGAAAAACAGGTGTAGCTAAAAAAAAACAGGTAACCTTATGGTGTACTGTGAGGAGAGCTGAAGATGGTTTAATAAGAACACCAAAATTATTTTATATTCCATAGCCTAAACACTTCTGTTACTATTGATGTGATAGTATAGTGACAATAGTAAGACATTTGATTTTGAGTTATCTGAAGCAATATACAAGTACAATGTTTGCAAAGAGTGAGATTTCCACTGGCTTTCTTCTTTTTCTGAAAGGCCCTACAAATGTTGAATCATGTCTTAGAATATCTTGGTCTAGGACAGTTGAAATTGGGAGGTAGTTAGATCCTTGAATTTTTAGTAAAATAACAAAACAAATAATACATATGCCATGTTGTAGCTGTGTTGGTCCCAGAACTGTGGAGAGACAAGGTGGGTGAGGTGTGGTATCTTTTATTGGACCAATTTCTGTTGGTGAGAGAGACAACCTTTTGAGCTTGAAGAGCTGTGTAAGCTCAAAAGCTTGTCTTTCTCACCAACAGAAGTTGGTTGAATAAAAGATATTACCTCACCCACCTTGTCTCTCTAAAATAAATAATACTTCTTCTTCCTTGGACAAACCAAAATAGAAAGTAGCTTTGGAGCTCCTGTGGAATGGTAAATTATGAGAACATCTGAGCAACTACAGTCTTCACTTGCATGATGCAGTGTGCAGCCAACACATGCTCACCATGAAGTTTAATTATCTTTTATTGGCTGGATCCCTGCCCATCCCATATCTTATCCAGACCACATTGTTTTTGGGAGATGCATACCTGTTCTCCATTTTCAAACCTCTTAGAATAAAGATTGAGTGGCATTTATCTTAAAATGAAACAAGAATTTGCTTGGAATGTAAACCAGTGGATTCTAATAAGGTGTGATTATGAAAACATATATAAAGCAGTTCCTATATTCCTTGTGGTGGCTAAACTAGATGGGTGAAATATCTGATCTGCTCTTTTTATAGTAATGGAATCTAGAAGAACTGCCCAAGGGCCACCTTGTTTTATATTAGCTCTTTTTTGGTGTCCTTGGTAGCAGAAACTCCCTTACTGTACAGCTCCTCTTGGGGCATAGTTGCTCCTTCATACATCTTGCAGATTGAGGGGGCAGGGAAGGGATGACCCTAGGCAAGGGCCCCGTCGCCTTTTGAAATTCATAAGGATGGATAGCAGCCTAACCATCCTCGACTTCAGAGGGCAGACAGGATGAGGACAAGTTCCCATTCCTACTGCTGCTAAGTTGAGAGCAGGGTCATAAGTGCCTGATGATTCCAAGACAGTAGCTGGGGAACCCCTAAAAGTTAGTGTTGTAGTATCCTTGAAGCCCGTAGTATGGAACCCAGCGGGGATTCATGGATTTGAGAGCTAGGAATTATGGAGCATTATTCTCCTGCTTTCACTTTAGTAGTGCTGGCAGTAAGGCTGTGGGTGTGTTTGTGATTTCACTCAGTGGTGAAGGGTGTGACTGCTCTCTAACCTTATTGGTTGGAGAGCAGAAGCCCTTAACTAGCACCTCTTTTAAGATGCAGGATGGAGGGAATGACTACCAAGTGCCCTAAAGTCCTTAAGAAAAAGAGACCACCTTTGGAGCAGGAAGGATCAGGCTGCCAGTCACCCCAGAAAACATCTGTTACCTTTGGAGGAGTCATGGGGAAAGGGGATGGTTGGATGGGGCTGGGATAGGAGACCTATGACTGTGTGATGGGCTTTACCCCATGTCAGTGAACTGTACACGGACCAGATCTTATCTTCCCAGATTGCACTAGACCCCAGATCCACTCTGTTCTTGGGGTGTTATGAAGATGTAACTCTGCTACCTGTATACACAATTAAAAACAAACAACATAACCTACAATACATGTAAAACAGCAGGACCAATTCTTCCCCATGTTCATTTGCTTGTATGTTGTAGCCACATTCCCCGCCTTTCATGTGTCTAGATTTTAAGCCTTTCAGGGCAGTGATTCTTTTTTCCATGTAAGTACTACTAATAATATATCACACGTGACTCTAACCTAAGCTGCTGCTCTCCTTCCCCTCCACTGAAGAGAATGAGGATACTGAGCTTTTGATAGCCTCAGACTTTGACATATTTCTTAGACTGTTTAAGCTTGTTGGCCCCTCTCTCTCTTCCCCCTTAAATTGGGGAGAGGAGGAGAGCTGCAGTTCAGATTACAGCCTCTTGTGATATCAATATTCAGGAGCTCCAAAGATCTTGACAAGTTTCTCCAGCAACAAGAGGAAGTTAGGGTCTGATATTTCTAGAATGAAAAACAAGTAGAAAAACATTTTCAAAAATGTTTGAGGCCATCTTTATTCATAAAGCTCCCAGCTAGTTTCCCATCACCACAGTGTTGAAGCATGTCCCAGGTATTTATGGATTTATCCAGCCAACCTCCCTGTGCAGTAGGGAAATAGTACACTTTCACAAGTGGGAAATTGAGGCATAGTGAGAGCGGTTGACTTGTCGAAGGGCACACAGGAAGTCTGTAGGAACGGCTACAATGCACACTCCTTTTGTGGAGTACATACACTACATTCCCCCCCAACATGGGTACAAATAGCAGTGTAGACGGTGAGGCACTGCTTAGGTGAGTCAAGACATGCCTGAACCCTGCAAGTATGTACCCTATGCGTCTCTCTACTCCCCCAAGCAGTGCCTTCCCCATTACACTGCTATTTTTAGCAGTGTAGTATCCCATTGCCTCCCCACTGTTAGAGACATTCCCTGCCAGTGTCTTTCATTGCCATATGTAGCTACAAACTGCAGTGTGGAGGCAGCCTGCTTTTCACTGCAGTGTGTAGCTACACATATCCTACTTGCTCCCGCAAAAGGTGTGCAGTGTAGAAGTAGCCTCACCCTCTCCTTTATTTCTTTAAACAAACTAACAATGACCTTTGTGGCTGATGCTTTTCTTCCCCCCCCACCCACTTCTCTTGAACAGCACAGTGGGGAGAGCAGGGGTGGGAAGGATTCCAGCCCTTCAGTGCAGCACCATTCAGGGTGAGAGGGACTAGCAGCATCTGTAACATCTTCTGAAGCAGCACCATAAAGTGCAGTCTGGGGAGGAAGGTACATGTGGGGTTATTTGGTCTCCACATCCTAAATGAGCTCCTCTCTCCACTGCACATGCTCAGAAGCTGCCTTTTGGTTATCCCCAAAGGCTATGTCTACACAGCGATAAATACCTGCAGCTGGCCCGTGTCAGCTGACTCAGGCTACGGGGCTATAAAACTGCAGTGTAGATATTGGGGCTTGGAATGTTGACACTGCAATTTTATAGCCCTGTATCCTGATCCCCATGACCCTGGTCAGCTGACACAGGACAGTCACAGGTGTTTTATTGCAGTGTAGACATACCCAAAAAGTCTGAGCAGTCTCAGTGTAGAGTTTCACGATCAGTGTCTTGGGAGCAACACCAGGGTCCCAAGAAGGGAAAACTGAAGGAGCAAGGAGAATTAGTGGTGGGAGTTACAGCAAAGGAGCTGTCGAAGGAGGGGAAAGAGTGCCAGCTGTTCAATTGATTTTATTTGGGAAATCAGAAACAACTGTGAGTGAAAGTGAGGGTATGGGGGAGCCTGGAATCTTATTTCTAATCACAGCCCAATCACTTACTTTGGGCACCAGATACCATTCCTAGGAACTGAATCCAGATCTCCGGAATCTCAGTCTAGTGCCTTAATCCCTAAAGCATTATTTTATTTTGTGTTGCAGATCATTAACTGTGTTGCAGAAGTAGAAAAAAGTTCTAATAGTGTGAGTTAAGCGTAAAGGGTAAATCCTACAGTCCTTATTCAGACTGTATTTAGACAACAGTTCTGTCACTGTCAATGGAGTTGCATGACTATAATTGAGACCAGAATTTAGCCCATGTGTAAGAGTTTATTTTGAACATCATAGCTATTGTAAGTTTTGGTTAAAGCCTTAACATTATTTGAATATGGCTAATTTTAAGAAAGTATTTTCTTGGAAATCTAATTCAAACAAAATAGCCAGCCAGCAACCTAAGAGTAATGAATTCATCAGAGAGATACAAAGTTAAACCCAGGCCTCTTGGAACGGTCAGAATCTATAAAAGAGCTTTGGTATTTATCAGTTTTAGTAGAAAGTGCTTATATACTAACCTCGTCTTGTAGCAGAGTTTTACTGTACTCTAGATGATGTCTTTCTAAAATGGAAGATCCATGAAGTTTTGCTAATGGAGCAGCTGACCTGTTGAAAAACAAATAATTGTTTACAGTGTTTCAGAATACATATTTTTATGACTGTTTTAAGTTTGTAGTATTAACGTTCTATCGAGCTGCATATTCCACAGAGGGAGTTCGAAATGGTTTAACATTGCTTGACTAACCTAGTTCTGTGGCATGACACAGAACAATACCTGGTTAAAAATGACACAATACGTATATGCCTTCAGCACTGTCACTGAGAAAAGATCAAGGGAGAGAGTTTCAAAAACACAAGGAACAGTTAAGTGCATAACTCCCATTTGTGCCTTTGAAAATTTACCCCATTTTGTCCTGTGTGTTAGTAGTTCTTGTTTCTTTAATCAATGCACCTTCCCTGTGTAGAAATGTACCTATTATCCAGCTGTTTGTATTTATAACTTTGGTAGGCTCTTGACCTTTCTTCTGGTTGGTATCATTCAAAGTGGACTGTGCCACTGCATTTCTAATTTATTATGGTTTGCTTAAATCGAATGGAACTACCATGTCGACTATGCAATGCTATTTCATTCCTTTCATGTCCTTGGGCCCTATCCTGCAGAAAGTACTTATAGCTTTATGACAGCGCAGTCTGTGGAAGTTCATACATCGTCAGCCTGCCACAGAAACCCTTCTTCTTACCTCATGCTGAGTGTTAAGCAGAAGTAATTCCAGTCTACACTAGAGTTCTGGGCAATGAGGGAGAGGGTCATGTTCATGCTTTATTGTAGTTGTTTTGAACATGGGCCATGCTTAGCTTTTCTTTTTCTTTTCCTTGGCTAACAGGTCAATTTCTGGGGTGAACCAAGGAGGAATGTGCATGCCATTCATTAATCTGTACATGTGGTAAAGCTATCATAGATTGCTCACCCTGGCTGACCTCATGAATGGACCTTTCAGTCAGGGAGGACCCTGGTAGGAAGATCTGGCCTCAGCCCTTTTAAAGTTCTTTGGCCGAGTGACGCTCAGTAAGAATCATAGAATATCAGGATTGGAAGGGACCTCAGGAGGTCATCTAGTCCAACCCCCTGCTCAAAGCAGGACCAATCCCCAATTTTTGCCCCAAATCCCTAAATGGCCCCCTCAAGGATTGAACTCACAACCCTGGGTTTAGCAGGCCAATGCTCAAACCACTGAGCTACCCCTCCCCCCAATTAAAAAACCTTTCCCTCGGGTTCTTGAGTCCCACAACCCAAACGTCTCTCGAGTCCAGCAATCCAAAAAAATCACCCAAAGTCCAAAAAAAAGTCCAGCCCCAGAGTTCAAAAGTTCATCTGCAGAGTGTTACTCCCCAGCCTGTGTGGGGGTGGGAAAAGAGGTAAGGGGCAATCAGTCTGTCTCTCTCCTGTGTCAGCTGGAGAATCCCTGACAATAATCAGAAAATCCCTTAATGCCACTGCCACAAAGTACAACTTGAAAATTCCTTCATGGGAGAGGATGAGGGGTGTTACCTAATAAGTCATTCTGCATAACTGGCAGGATAGTCTCCTAAAGATCATGATTATTATGTTCCCTAGCTACTGGGGACTGAGAGCCTATGGAGTTCTTGTTGGCTAGCAAATGCACAGAAGCAAGTAATTACAATGTACAGCATATATCATGAGAAAGAATGTATGAAAGTTTAATTGACCTACAGATGAAAAGTGGGGCCTTAGTTATGCACAATGATGTAAAATGCAGAAAAAAATAAAATTTAAGTGTGTATACATATTGGATCACTGCGAACATTTACTAGTGAAAAGGAAACCCCTCTACCTCCCCGCCCCACCCATCATTTACAATATTTTATACACAGAGCTATGGCCGCCAGATCCTTACTGGTGTAAATTGGCATAGCTCCACTGCAATCAGCAGAACTACGCTTATTTACACCAACTGTGGCTCTGACTCTCTCTCTTATTTTTTTTAGATCACTGTAGCGAGCATAAGTCTGTTCTGTCTGATCACATTCCTAAAGGGACACACAGTATTTTAGCTTATCTTCAAAAGTAATATTTTGCAAACTGAGCTTTAGAATAATCTCTTGAAATAAGTCTGAAATCTGTTTCCTTACCAAATTGTTTTTCTGTATCGCACTAGTTTGTTGTACAGTTGCTTATGAGTAGTGGGCTGGCAGCAATATCTTAAGGGGACTTGACACAAAATATTACAAAGACTTGGCAAACTTTGTACAAGAAAATAAGTAGGTCAGGCTTTGTTATTGCATTCCAGCCATGATAATGTCTTTATGAATTTGCTCCCCACACACCTACATTGCCATTAAATCTTGCCACTTCTTTCTCTAACATTTTGAAAATCCTATTTTGTCTCTTCATCCTGACAATTACAACACCATAGACCAGTGTTTTAATCTCCCATCTTAACTACTACATCTTCCCCCAATTTGGCCTCCCTACAGCCAAAATTACTACTTTGTCAATTGATCATATGTCACAGCCCTCTCTGCATTGCTCCACTGCATTTGCCTTACACAGAGTATCCAGCTAAAACTTCTAGGATAAGACCTTGCAGCACAGTGGAGGGGGAAGCTAAGGTGGCCTTAAGCCAGCTTTGCACCCTCCCAAACCTGGGCTTCTCTGCGTAGCTTAGAGTATGTTTACACTGCCATTGAAGGTGTGATTTGCAGCTCATGTAGGCATACTGTGCTATCTTTAATCCAGCTAGCTAGTGTGGGTAAATACAGCAGTAAAGATATGGCAGTGTGGACCCTGGTGTAGGCTAGGAATGTTAGTAGTTTGGGGTAGCTTTTATAGCTCGTGCTAAAGCCTGCACGAAAACCTGTGCAGCCACATCCTCACTGCTATTTAGCCACTCTAGCTAGATTAAAGGTGGCTTGGGTATGTGTACAAGAGCTGTAGTCACAGCTCTTGGCAGTAGGGGTCTTTTAGGATATGTCCACACTGCAGCTGGGAACATGCCTTCCAGTCAAGGTAGAAAGACAAGCGCTAGCTCGGCTCAAGCAAGCACACTAAAAATAGTGGTATGGACATTGTGGCATAAGTGGTGGCTTGAGCAAGCCACCCAAGTCCATGCCCACATGACCCCCTGGATCTGTGCTCAAGCCACTGTCCATGCCAGAATGTCCACAATGACCGAGAAGGGGAAAAGCATCTTCACCCACTGCCTAGCCAACCTAGTAAGGAGCCCTTTAAACTAGGTTCAAAGGGGGCAGGTGACAAAAGCCCACAGGTATAAAAAAAAAAGACCTTAACAGAAGGCTAAATGTTCAGTCGGGAAGGGGGCAGAGACAGAAAATTACAACAGGGTCCATAGGAGCAACCAGAGTGATAACGGGGTGGGGGGAATCTGCTTGACGTTTTAGATGTCTGTTCACAAATGCAAGGGGAATAAACAGGAAGAACTGGTAGTATTAGTACATATGCTAAAATATGAATGAATGGGATAAATCTCATGACTGAACTATTGATATAGAGGAGTGCAGCTTGTTCAGGAAGGACAGGCAGAGAAAAAAGGGAGGAGGTGTTGCATTGTACATCAAGAATATATACACTTATTCTGAGGTCCAAAAGGAGGTGAGAGGCAGACCAGTTGGAAGTCTCTGGGTGAATATAAAAGGAGTGGAAAGTCATGGTAGAGGGACTATTATAGCCCAAATAAGCAAGAAAAGGTAGATGAGGCATTTGTAGAATAAATAATAAATATCCAAGACCTGGTAGTAGTGGGGGACTCCCCAGAGATCTGTTGGAAAAGTAATACGGCAAAACACAAATTGCCTAATAAGTTCTTGAAATGTGTTGGGGTCAACTTTTTGTTTCAGAAGGTGGAGGAAGAAACCAGGGGGCAGTCATTTTAAACTTGATTCTGACCAACGGGAAGGAATTGGTAGTGAATCTGAAGGTGGAAGGCAACTCAGTTCAAAGTGATCATGAAATGATAGATTTCCTGGTTCTAAGGACAGGAAGGAGTCAGAGTAGCGAATAAAGGCAACGAATTTCAGAAATGCAGACTTAAGCTCAAAGCAAAGGTAGGTAAGATCCCATGGGAAGAAAATCCAAGGGAAAAAGGAGTTCAGGAGAGCTGGCAGTTTCTCCAAGAGGCAATATTAAAGGTGCAACACCAAAAACAATCCTGATACGAAGGAGAGATAGGAAGAATAATAAGAGTCAACTATGGCTCCAGCAGAAGCTCGTTAGCTGAAAATCAGAAAGAAGGCCTAGAAAAAATGGAAATACAGACCAATTGTTCAGGACGATTACAAAAGAATAGCACAAGCAATTAGGAACAAAAATTGAAAGGCTAACGCACAAAATGAGTTGCACCTAGCAAGGGACATAAAGGCAATTAGAGGAGGTTTTATAAATATATTAGAAGCAAGAGAAAGAGGAAGGAAAGTGTAGATCCTCTAGTTAGTGGGGAAGGAGAGCCAATAAAGGACAACATCAAGAAGGCTGATATGTTTAGTGCCTATTTTGCTTCAGTCTTCATTAAAAAGGTAAATTGTGGCCACATACATAACATAATTAATGTTAACAACAAGGGGGAAGGAATGCAAGCCAGAATAGGGAAAGAACCGGTTAAAGAATACTTAGATAACTTAAATGTATTCAAGTTGGCAGGGTCTGATGAAATTCATCCTAAGGTACGTAAAGAGGAACTAGCTGAAGCAATTTTGTAATAATTAGTGATTATTTTTGAGAACTCATTGAAGATGGCTCAGGTCCCAAAAGACTTGAGAAAAGTACTATGTTTTGCCCAGCTTTAAAAAGAGGAATATAGAGGACTCAGAAAACTATAGAAAAATCAAGCTAACTTTGATACCTGGAACAAATTATTAAACAATTATTTTGTAAGCACCTAGAAGTTGATGGTTATAAGTAATAGCCACCATGGTTTTGTTAAAAAGAAATCATGCCAAACCAACCTATTTTCCCTCTTTGACAGAGTTCCCGGCCATGGAGATGGGGAGAAGTAGTAGATGTGATATATCTTCATTTTAGTAAGGCTTTTGACATAGTCCCACAAGACATTCTCATAAGTACACTAGGAAAATGTGGTTTAAATAAAATTACTATAAAGTGGGTGCAAAACTGGTTGAAAATCTGTACTCAAAGAAAAGGAGGACTTCTGGCACCTTAGAGACTAACCAATTTATTTGAGCATAAGCTTTCGTGAGCTACAGCTCACTTCATCGGATGCATTCCACTGTTCCATTGAATTCATCTGATGAAGTGAGCAGTAGCTCACAAAAGCTTATGCTCAAATAAATTGGTTAGTCTCTAAGGTGCCACAAGTACTCCTTTTCTTTTTGCGAATACAGACTAACACGGATGCTACTCTGAAACCTGTACTCAAAGACTAGTTCATGGTCAAACTGTGACCCACAGAGGTCAGTCCTGGGTCTGATACTGGTCAATATTTTCATTAATGACTTGGATAATGGAGTGGAGAACGCGTTTATAAAATTTGCAAATGATACCAAGCTGGGAGGAGTTGCAAGTACTTTGGAGGTCAGGATTAGAATTCAAAACTATCTTGACAAATTAGAGAACTGCTCTGAAATTAGACCAAGCAGATGAAATTCAATAAAAAAACTGTACAAAGTACTTCACTTAGGAAGGAAAAATGCACAACTATAAAATGTGGAATAAATGACTAGGTGGTAGTACTGCTGAAAAGGATCTGGGGGTTATAGTGGATCACAAATTGAATGAATAAACAACGTGATACAGTTGCAAAAAAAAAAAAAAGCTAATATTCTGGGGGTCTATTAACAGGAGTGTTATGTATAAGACACAGGAGCTAATCGTCCTGCTCTACTTGGTCCTGGTGAGGCCTCAGTACTATATCCGGTTCTCAGCTCCACACTTTAAGAAAGATGTGGACAAATTGGAGAGAGCCCAGAGGAGAGCAACAAAAAGGATAAACTGTTTAGAAACTGACCTATGAGGAAAGGTTAAAACTGGGCATGTTTAGTCTTGAAAAAAGAAGTCAGAATCCAAGCATAAAGGTGGGTCACCCTCTCTTTAAGACAAATTACGAAAAACATTAGCTAAGAGGACTCCTTCCTCAGGCTCTCCCAATGTCTTGGTGTTTTCATATAGGTTATAAATACTCTGTGTCAGACCCTCTTGATAGATGTGCTTTGTATAGCGCTGAACACACAGTGCATACTTTCCAAATAATTATGGAAAATAGTATAGTTTGTATCTTTGCATGTGCTGATATGTTCACATCTTTCTTTTAGTTACTGGTACAAATGTTATATGTACAGGTGTTTGTACATATAAATCAGTGTAGCTGAACTTACTTCATTTGATACAAATTATTGGTCCCTCTGTGATCAATGTCATGGCAGAAAGCAGCCGCAACCATGGCGAAGGCTTCGAGATCGGTATAGTATTTCTTTAGTCTACCTGTCTATAAAGCAGGAGAGACTTTTTTGAGTATATACCTGCTTGAAGTTTACAATTTCTGTTGAACTTAAAAGAACTACAAATTGAACGTAAGGTAAGTTTTCAGTGACAAAACATACCATTAGTAAGGTGAACATTGTCTGTCCCACGTTGAATCCATGCCGCCAGTTATGGTAAGTTATATTTCGATAACCCTTTCTGACTGTGTACATCCATCTTGTAAGTACCTGTTTCAAATAAAAGGCATATCCTACTCAATAGTGTTAAAATATAACCAAGTCCTGGAATGTGTGTAAAATTAAGATGGAATTTCATATCTTTACAGGAAAATATGCAGCTTTTGGAAAGCTGAAACATTGTTTCTAATTAAAATAAACATACTTTATATACTTATTATGAATCTGTGAAAAAATCTACTCGGAACAGTGGAAAGGTAAAAGATATAGAATGTTTTATATGTAAAAAGCTAAGAACAAATGTATGCTACCGTTGCTTCTAATATTTTACTGTGGGACAGTTCTAGTTAAAAGAACTTGGTACTAAGGGGAAAAATGTACCTAATATGACAAAATAAATCTGACCTCTGCTGGGACTTTGAATTTTTCAACCACATTTATCTCAAAGAATAATCGTATTCCGCACTTAATCAAGCCATGCTCTGTAACGGGAAAGTCACTGAAGCGGAATTCATAAAGTTCCACTTCCTTTGGATCAGGTAATTCCTCTCTCTGTTAGGGAAAAAAAAAAAAAGACCACAACAGTTTTGCTTTGTTAGAAGGAAACTAGAGTAAATTCAGTTTTTTCCTTGCTTTTTTTACTCTATCCCTATATAAAGAGTTCATGGTCAGGCCTATCATGTGTACATAGCTCTCAGGTTTCAATGCACGCTACTGTATATTAAACTATAATATGTACTTTAGATCACTGCTGTTTTTCTGCTCAGAGGGGTTGGGTACCGTTTATTGCTTCCTGCAGACTGGTAGTTCTTCCCCACCTGTATTCCAACAAAATCCACATTACAATTATAGTTTCTTTAGCCCTATATTGGGTAAAACCAATGGTTACTTTATTTTAGAATGCATTTCTTAATTATGCATATAATTATTGTACTTCAGATTATTATTATTATTATTATTATTGTATTACATACCTCACCTGTGGGACTTCAGTGAATCTTTGGGACAGATGATCAACTATTACCCTAGAAATGATGGGTGCTACTGAGGGTGGGGAGGGATCATAGTTCAGGGCTACCTGGACCTCTGACCCCCTTCCCTGGTGTCTTCTGAGTGCACCCGCCTCTAGGTCTTAGGCCTCTCACTTTCCCTCTATGGCAGAATCCCATGATTCTCCCACCAAGAAAGATTACTCAGCAAGTCTGACTGGACTCAATACCTGCAGTTCTTCCCTTCAGGACCAGCAGTGAATAAAGTGACCCAAAACAACTTTCTTAAAACTATGTATTGCTGAATCTTATCAGTAGGAATACAGTATAGCCAGAGAAAAGTATTTTTAGGGCAATAAAAGGCCTACGTGCATGTTTATCTTGACTAAAGACCTGCCTTCCTTTAGCAGAGACCCTAGTTGGGCTAAGCTACCTTGAGACACTCCCAACCTCTGGAAGGCAGTTTCTTCCCCTTAAGCATCTCACAAAACCAATCCCTCTCCCCTTCAGAGAATGTCCCTATAAATCCCTCTCAGCCTTTGATCTCCCCACCTTCACAGAGTGGGTGACTTAGTCCTGGAAAAGCTGGTCTGGCAAGCTCACCAGGGAGGCGGAAGTAGCATATCAGTTAATAATCCTAGGTGTTTTCTGAGGAACTCTTATCTGGGCCACTGCCTGTCTTCCTGGGTAGTTTTTTTACCGTCTGGCTAAAGTACAGTAAATATCTTAACAATGCTCAGACAAACATAGAACTGATGTATTTGGTAGATTACAGGAAACTCCAAATCCATCACAGTCATTTGCCCCTCCCTACCTGCTTGTGGATGGTTCTGTGCCAGTTGTGTCCCTAGTGTAGTTTAGAGCAAACTCTGCTCTAAACTACACTGGCTTCCAGTCACCCCAAGGGACAGTTCTGGCAGCAGAGGACTGCCTGAGTGGATGCTCTTTCCCCTCATGAATACCCTTTATTTTAGAGGCAAGTGTAGCTACTGTCAGAAATGACCACTACCCTATCTGCTTGGTTTAAGATTGCTTTGCACTGAGGGACCACCAACAAAGCAGATTTAATGTGTATGAAGATCTCTAGCCTTTAGAGTTATTAGCACAAAAGATCTCTATTTTTACTTATGACTTGCTTTATTTATATTAGTTGCTCATACACATACAAATAATATACCAAGCGTATTTATTCATGATGCTCAAATGTCAGGAAATGCAAAAATTAAGACTCTTGTAGTAACTTTAATTTGTCCACATTGTACATAAGCTATTAAATATATATTTATACTATAACTGGTGGTGGTAATAATTATAAGTACCTAGATCATAAGTCTTGTTTTTCAGTAGTACATCTCAAAGCCCTTTACAAAGGAAGTCAGTGAAATGTCAGATTCCATTTTACAGATGGGGAAACTGGTAATGAATATATTACAAGTGTAATGTGGGCAACATTAGGATGAGAACTCTAATTTGGATTGCTCTTTAAAAGAGAATCTTCATTGTGTATTGATGCTATAACTTTATATTTAATGTTCTTGTTTAAAAAAACACAAAAAAAGAAACTGCACATGCAAGTTAGAGTACCCACTTAATTGAAATGAATGGGATGTGGAACAGTGATGTCACACCTCTGCAATTGTTGCTGTTTGGTTGGAGATATTTGCTGTAAATATTGATTAATGTACATGCAAAAATATTTATGCCTTTTCTCCCAAATGTGGAATTTCCCTTTATATTTACTCAGTTCTGAGTTCAAGAAGAGAGAATGGTCAGTTCTGGAGCAGTGACAGTTTTAAGGCCCAATGCTTTGTGAGCCAGCAGATCTAGAAAACACCTGCTTGCTTTATCCCATTAGTGATCTGACATTCCAGGCTTCCTATAGGATTAAACATTTCTATGTAGCCAGGGCACTGCATGAGATATCAAACCTTCAGTTCTTGATACCCTGATGTATAAAAACGCTATTTAATTTCATTTCTAGAGGTTTTAAAAATCCATTCCAGTGTTTTATTTCACTTGGATGCCCCCAGAGGGTAATTAAGGCACCTTGATTTGCAAATGGAGAGATCTAAAAATGCATTATTGCTATTAATTTTTGTAAGTCTTAAATTTAAAATGAATTTACTTTAAAATGTGAAGGTATAATTTTCTGTTCATACTTTTCATTTCACTAGTGGATGTGCTTATATAATCAAATGTAATTTAATACAATCTTTCAACTGTAAAAACTGTGTACAGTCCTAAACCTGATATCTGCAATGTTTTTAGAGGAAGGAGGAAGTAGGGGAAAGGCAGAGTTCATTTTACTGATAATTGTCTGTAACTTTAACCATAAATTCCTGCTACATGGCAAAGTAAATAAAAGCCAGTTAACTAAAGTTTTTCAAATCCTAACAAATTATAGAAACACATCAGGTGTGTGCTACTGCTGTTATTAACCCCCTTCATGCCCTATACATTCACTTCTTATTCTGGTGTCCTGCCAATTTCCTCTTCCTTCGATGTATGTTGTACTAATATACACACAACTATACCTTTAAATTGAGTTTTTGCCATTCTTATATACAGTAGGTTCCCATATAAAACTCAGTAATATTCATTCATGCAGACTGAATGACGAATGAGCAGAGTCAATCCAATTAATCATAAAATAAAATGAAAAAAAAATTAAAATTATTAAGAAAAACAAATAGCAATGCATTTTAGGGAGGCAGCTATAACTCCTTCAGCCTGCAATAGTAACTAGGATAGTCCCTTTTTTCTCTTTGGGAAATAAGAGCCTGCAAGCACTTAAGAATGTAAGTAATTTTCAATGGAAATACTCATGTGAGTGACAGTAAGCATGTGCCTAAATGTTTGGAAGATCAGGCCCTAAGTCAGCATGCTGTGTATGTTAGCAACATATCTGTCCAGATATCAAAAACACATTTGGTGTTTATTTTCTTGATCTCTATTATGCCATTACTGGTTAACATAATGGTGTGAATTTTAATTATGGCTTTGTACAGTGCCTAATGCAATGGAATCCTGGTTAAAGACTGCGGTGGCTAGGTGCTCATGCTATACAAATAATAAAGAATTTCTGATACGATGCTGATTCTGATAGAGATGCAACACAGATGACATTAGCCCAAAGTCTCTTTTGTTTTAAACCACCTAACTCATCCTTGTTCTTTTCCCTCTCTTACCTATCTGACTTTAGCATCTTTCAAAAGGTATTATGCAAAGAGGTAGCAAGTTGTCTATTTACTGAAAATTAATTGATTGCTTTGTGAACATTCAGGTCAATCCTAGGTCCTAATTTTGCATTTTGCCCCTTTTTACCTACTTCTGGCAACCAAACAATACAAGCAATGTATTCAGTTTTCAACCCCTGTATGGTGATGCTGACCATGCAGCCTAGAATAGAATTTGGTCTATTTTCTTTGAATCAGAATACTATCGTAATGATCCTTGGATAGTTCAGCTCCTCTTGAACAGTACAAAGTCTTTACTTCCTGCATTACCTCTGACTGACTGTCATATGACAATCCAGGGAGGATGCTGTTTTAGTGGGTTGGTACTATGGGAAGTGTATAGGTTGAATATCTGTGTATGAGAGAACGTAACATATTGCCAGAAATATTTTTACGAGGCACCTGCACAAGATCCCTGGAGCTGATGACTAATATAAATATGTTGTATGAAGAAGGTTAAATAACACATTATTAACACAAAGGAGTCCCATCACAGACTGAAGTTAATAGGCTACTGAAATTTAAGAATCAGATTTCATAACTTACCAAAATCTTGAGGAGGGCTTTCTCATCACAGTCTTCAATACTGGTTACATTTAATTTCTCTTTGTATTTCTAAAATGAAAATAAATGAAAACTTAAGTTTCTGTTCCACAAGATTCCTATTTGAATTCTGGGGTACTAGAAAGACACTCACCAATATGGACTGAATTTCTTCAGGGGTGGCCTTTGTCTGGTACATGAGCATTTCCTGAGCAATGTCTTTCCTGTTTTCAAGCTTATTCATTTTGTCATAGGTGTCAGTATTTAAAACAGACCATCCAAGGAATTGTGTAAGACTCTGGAACAAAACAGGGGAAAATGGAGATGATGTAGTGACAATTCATTTGGCTTAATATTAAAGGAAAACTGACAATTTGAACTCCTTAAAATGTCCAGCAGGGTACTTACGTGCCTCCTACCAATACAGCTTCTGAGCCCTAGGCACTGGCTTCCTTCCTTGCCCCGAGAAAGCTCAACCCCTGCTCTACCCCAGGCCCCACCCCCGCTCCACCCCCTCCCCAAGCTTTCACCCCTGCCTCTTCCCACCCAGTTCTGCTCCCTCTCTCTAGTGTGCCCGGTCCCCGCTCTTCCGCCTCCCCCACAATGTCTCTTGCAAGGCCGGAACAGCTGATCGCGGCTGGTGTGAGGTGCTGGAAGGGAGGGGGAGGAGTTGATTGGTGGAGGCGCTGGAGGGGAGCTGGCTGCTGGTGGGTGCTAAGCACCCGCTAATTTTATTTTGTGAGTGCTCCAGCCCTGGAGCACCCACAGAGTCGGCGCCCATGCTCTGAGCCCTTCACAAACTTTAATACATGCAGCTTCACAACAACCATGTAATATAGGAAAGCATTATTCCCATTTTGCAGACGGGGGTCTGAGGTGCCCAGAGGTTAAGTGACTTGCCCAGTATATGGGTGCACACTTGCACCTGTGCAGAACCACACTGATGTCAATGGGACTTTACACAGCCTTGCTCTCAAGGAGCTCCTTGCAGGATCAGAGTCTTAAGGGTGACATCCAGTGAATCAGATGGTCTGTCATCTCTGCCCTGAAGACTACAAATACTAATTAATGTTAGTTAAAGGATTTTGACCATCCTTAACTAATCTAATATGGGTTTTTTTGTTTATTTGTTAGAATGATTTTTTATGGTATCTGCTGTCTGTTCACTACTGGAAAAAAGTTCACAATCCATCATAACTACAATCGTGTAAAGAGTTTTAAAGGAAATACTTTTACTATTAAGAATAATTGCTACCTAAAATAATCCTTTTAGTAATTTTTAACTGAGTCTTAACTAAAATATCTCTTAACATTAAATGATCATCCACAAAATCTTTCGTCTCATTAAACTTACTTCAGTGATCTGTTCATCAAATTCATCAAAGGGTTTTCCATCTTTTCTGTTGTAAAATGTAGCTACTCCTACGATTTCTTCTTTTTTGTTGACAATAGGCAAAGACAGGACATTTTTGATTACCCAGCCTGTCTCATCCACAGGCCCTTTCTGCAAGCAAGCCAAAAGAAGAAGACCTATTGCATATTTCTTTAAAAATAGTCATACAATATTTTGGTATTATAATTATAAATGTCACAGTTGGTACCCAAAGATCACAAATAAGTACAATAACAAAATTATCAGCCACCTCCGCAACTGTGGAATGTATGAATATTTGTGCAATCAACTTTATGACTAATGGGTAGATGGCATTAGGGTATTTTCCTATAATAATTACAATAAAAGAAATACTGTGTTATTACCTGAAATAAAAAATACTCATCTGCTCGTGCATTCATCATGTTACAAATCTGTGATATAAGGAAACAAAAAAAATCCCCATTGTTTAGGTGCAGTATATACACTCACATCCATAGTCTGGCATTTTAAAAAGGCATATTCATTTTCTAAGAGAAAATTAACTATTATTAAAGTAGAATTAGCTATTCTGGTATATGCCACTGGGAGTTCTGAAAACACTCTGCCTTGTGTATGGTACTCATAATATATTTTATTAAGCATGATAGTTACTTAACAATATGCAGGAAGAAGGCAAAATTTTAGGGCAGGACGTAAAGAAGAATATTATATCCAATTTGAAACTGCATGGGGAGTTTTAGGAAGAAGTAAATAGTTGAGTTGAAACTCAGCTCACTAGGGCTACTGCCTACTGTTAGAAAAAGTGCCACAGAATCAGCAATGACAACAGTACACATGGAGACCTTTAATTTTGTATTTCCACTGAAAGACAATATCTTACACCATGCTGAAGTCTTGGTTCAGATTTGGGGCCAATCCATCTTTCTGCTTATAACCCTGTACCAGGACTAAAACTAAACAGAAAATTCTACAAGTTTCTGTTTGCTGAGTTGCTGACAGATCATTCTTTTGTGAGAATGGATTTGTATGCCTGCAATGTGAGTCAGAGACCTAAGCCCTCCTACCCATGAGATGTCCTAAGATCTGTCAGGAAATCCACTGATTCACAGGTCATCTGCATAGAGGGTTTGTCCCTCCAGGCTACTGATTGGCCCCTGTTCTCCATGGCAGCTATAATCCTGGAGACAGTGTGATATAATAAATGCCTATATGAGAATATTTCCAGTCCTTTAGCCAATATAAGGAAGTTTTGGTGATGGCCTCTGAAGTCTCTGCTTGATCAAAGAACTCTATAAAATGTGTAACTTTCTTTTTTTGCAATTAACTTACAAATCCATTTTCAGCAACATACGTTGGCAACCCGCTGACAAGACTCCAGTGATCTGCAGGAGGTGACCTGTAGAGACACAATGAGATTAAATAAGTCAATGTCACAGATATAAACATGTTGCAGTTCTACCTGAGCAACACCGCTAACTGCTACATAGTTAACAAGTTGATAATGAATACTTACGGAATGACTTTGATTTCTTCTTTTCCAAGTAAAATATAATCAATAATCTTATAAAAGATGACTTCCTAAAGAAAAGATGAGAAAAACATGTATTAATTATCCTGTGCAACTAAATTCCAAAATTATTATGTGTAAAAAGGAAGCATTTATACTTACTCTGCCATCGGGTGTTTTTGGTCCTTTATAAGGCTCTACTTCTCCCAGCTTGATTGGCCATTCATCATAGAACTCCTAAAAATAATTACCCACAAATTAACAAAACAAAGCATTTCTCAGTTACATACCAATAGGTAACATGAAATGCATGGACAATAATTTATGCTATACTTCTCCATAACCCTACTTGGTCTGGTCACATCTCAAAACAGTATGAAGAAAACATTGTTAAACATACACCAAACAAAAGTTTTAGCAAGTAACTTGCAGGTTAGTGTGAAACTAATGCCAGAAAACTGCATGGCTTTCTCAGCATTTTAGTGGGTGGGAGAAGTAAAAATAAAAATAACCACCTGAGCCTAATCTGCATGCCTTACATATATGGCTGGCTCTATTTTTATATATTTCACATGTAATTTTGGTGATTTATATTAGTTGAATATAGTCCATGCCTCATGTCATTTGGAAACCATATTTAGAAAGTATAGCGGATTAATTCCATGGAGAAAGGCACATTAGACATGACAGACAGATTAGGTAGTTAGAGGGATTAATTTTTTATAATGATCTTGAGTTAAGTGAATTCTACATTTCCAATTAATTGGTAAAATGCTGGTTACCTTCTCTTTGGTCATATCCAGCAGACCAACAGAGTATCTTTCACAGTTCAAATACATTCGAATAGTGTACAGTGCTTTGTGAAACTGTCGCTCAATATCTGTCAGTTCTTCAAATACTTTGTTGGCAGACCACAAAAGCATCTGCTTACAATGAGAGAAAACTGGATAAATATTCAGGTGGTGAAAAGAGAATGTATTACAGATGAAAACAAAACATAGCCTCATGCATTTCAGATATTAAAGAATGAATTAATAATGGCTGTTAATACCATTCTGTAACATGATAAATATATCCTACCCTTGTTTTTATGTATTGTCTATGGAACAGAGCGAGACCATGTCACTAGTAATGATTTCACATAAGAAAAAGCTAATGAAGGTTCTCATTAACAAATCCTTCTTTACCTGACTTCTTCGGGTTTCAATATTGTAGAGATATGTGATATGGTATTGTTTTATGGCAACAGAAACAAAATTGAGGTATTTCTTAAAGACCTATAAATGACAGAGAACAAAAATAAGACAAAATATCAAGCCATATTTATTGTTAAAAGAACAATAGTGTTCCTGTTTTAATGTCTACAGTTACCTCTTCATCCTCTTTAGAGAATTCAGGGGCATTTATTTTGTTAAGTGCCATTACAACAGCAAGCACCTCCTTGCCCTGCATAATAGGGGTTGCCAGCATGCTGTTAGTTGTGTAACCAGTTTGCTTGTCCACAAAGTCAGAAAAATGGTTATTCTGAAAAAACAAACAAAAAACAAACCACATTTAGTTATGATGAAGACCATTTATTATTTGTTACTTATTTACACGGTGCCATATATGTGAATGGAGTTTCACACTACAGAGAAAGATGGATTCCCAGCCCAAAAGAGCACACTGATCAGAGGCCCCAATCCTGCAAACATTTAGGTGTGTGCTTCACTTTAACATTAAGCACATGTGTACGTGTTGGTACTGAGCTTACACAGGTTATCCTTAAAACAATGACAAACAGGAGGAGGAAGGACAAAGGAGAGAATAATACGACTATGTGGTTATTTGGGAGACTAATGCCTATGACTTGAAAATAATTGTTTATATTTATGTATGTATTACTAATACTTATTATTTAATCATTCCTGTAGATAAAATGCTTGATATTACCTCCTCATACGATTGTGAAGCTGACATAAAAACATAAGGCCACGTTCTCAGGCCTGCTCCATTCTAAATGATCAAACTCTCACAAGTGTACTGCTGTGGATGCTTCTGGCAGGGAAGAGTTCCCAGCAGGTATAGACCTAGCAGAGATAGTTGCTACACTTCCCTCCTGGCCATCCCCCACTCCCTGCACAGAAGGCATGCTTGGGCTAGGAGGACATGACAGAGGGAATGACCAGAGTGTGAAGGACAATCCCCAACTGGTATATGATCCCTTGGGGCCATGGTCACGCAGTTAAACAAGAAACCAGAGCCCTCTCTCTGACAGCCCACTCCTGAAACTGGATGCAGCAAAGAATCTGTGATCTTTGAAAACAAGATTTGATGTCATCAATGTGCTTTAGTAAAATGCTGTTATTGTTAGGGAATAAGTTGCTGTTCTGTGCAGCTGTTTTGTATTTATATTTTGAAGTAAACTTAAAGATCTATTTGCAATGCTTGTAACAAGTAGTAATATTTAAAATCATTATATTATCAAGGACACCTGATAAAACACAAACTCTGGAGATATTTGGTTTCACAATTTGCTTGAGAACCCCAGGATGATGGAAAATGGAAGCTGTACCCTTCCCATGCAACCAACTGTTAAGGGTAGCTCCGCCATTAGACTAGCCAGTCAGTCTGCTCATTGGGGCTGCATGACTTCAGTCAAATGGTGAATGCTGTTGGCCAGTGGACATCACTCTCCAAGCTTCATCAAGCTGACTGCAACTAGGAAGACTGCAGCACTTGATGCAAAGTATCTCTTCATGCCTGGATGATGCTCCTTTGTGGTATATTAAAGATGAGATTGTGACCATTAGAATTTTCAGCTAAAATACATGGCTGTTATACTTGAAGAAGCATCGGAAATTATCCTATTGGCTTTCTTTTATGAAATGATTTGCTTTTATTTAACACAGAGGGTGAAATAAAAGCCAGCACAAAAGGCTTGTGCCTTAAGACCTATTTTGAGGGAGTAAATGAGACTTAAGTGGTCCATGGGCTTTGTGCTGGTTTTCTGCACAGGGATGAATTTTACCCCAAAAGAAAAGTTCATAGAGCTTTTAGAGAACAATACAGAAGTCTAACTAGCTAAGATGCTGGCACATTCACAGTAGCAGCTTTTAAATTGCTTCTCTGCACAACTGCCTAACTTTTGACTAAGGGGCCATACTGCAAACACGTATGCACAAGAGCAGTCCCATTGACTGCATATGTGCCCGTCTGCAGGATCAGACCCCAATTAATTAGATACAACAATAAACCAGAACATTTGCTGCAACAAAGTCTCAACTTTTGTTTCTTCCAAGCAATGCCTAGCCAACAGCCGGATCTTAGGATTGTAGACTAACCCTTTACCCACTGGATTAAAATTGTGCAATGTGCATATCTAATACCCCTCCCCTGTAAACAATAACTTCCCTAAATTTACACACAAACAAATATAGACAGTTTTTAAAAAAATGTCACTAGCAGTTTTCTGTTTGATAACCCTCTCACCTTAAGTATTGCTTGTCATTAAGTCTCTAACCTTCATATAAATCATAACATAGCACCTGGAATAGGTTGCAGAGCCTCTTGTTTATTAATGCAAACATTGTCTACTAATGTTGTTAGCATTCATAACCCAAAGTGTTTCAGTGGACCAAGTACCTTTTTAATTCCCGTTGTCTGTAACATATCATTTTACTACACTGATTTGCTTGCTTCTTCTGTGTCATCTCCAACATCTCTTGTTTTGCAGGCACTACGTAAGCAGAGTTTACTGTTTTGTTTTTACATTTTTCTGTTTATCTGTCTTGTCTTGTAATTCCTTTGCTGTATGGAGAATTTCCAGGGAAGGTGAGCAGTGAAAGAAAGCACTTGAGGGCCTATTGGCAGAGAATGCACTGGTCATAGACCAACCGTCTATCCTGATCCAAACATGGTCATCAAAATAGCTTCTGCTAAGAGCTTTCAGTATTAGATTAATTCTTTTTGACACCATGGTAAAAATGCTACTTGGTATCTTATCAATAATAATCTGATTAGAAAATAAACTAATGAAGGAAATCCATACAAGCATTAAAGCTCTCTTAATTTTCATTATAGGTAGAAGTGGTAGCACCATCCATTATTAAGGTCTCCCAACACTTCCCATTATAAGACCCTGTTTTCAGTTGCTCATAACTTTGCCAAACATTAACCATTTGTTTGCTTCAGACTGAAAAATGTTTAGAAAATTTCAGCCAAAATGGTCCAGCCATTTCTGAGAATAAAGTTAGGGAAATATATGTTGTTTTGCTCATGTTAAAAAATTCTTAAGGCCTTTTTTTTAAAATGCCTTGGCATTCCTATGCTTTGGAACAGGGACTTGAATTTGGTAGTGGAGGTGGGGGAGTCTTTGTGGCAGGGATGAACCTCTCAATGTCTCTGTGAAATTCTTTCTAAATTTGGCCATGTTAAAAGCTTTTGAAAAATCACAAGTTTGCACATACTGACTAGAGACTTGCTAGAGCTTCACACCTAAAATCACTGAAGATTCCATCTTCACTGAGCATGCTCAAAAAGTCACACCTCCTAGAGCTGACCAGATCGTGCATGCACCACCCCCAGAGAGCAACTGAGCGTGCTCCAGCCCAGAGCTCTGAGGTTGCAGAAGGACTTTCCTTGTAATTGCTGCTGCAGGCTGGGGTGGGGCCACATCCCAGAACTGAGAACCTGGAGCCTGACTGTCTTGTGCTCTCAATGACCCACCTGCTGGCACGTAGGCAGAGTAGAAGAGGAAACCACCTGATTCAAATGGAGAAGGAACAAGAACCAGATGGGCGGGCAGGGGAGAGAAAGGAATAAATTGGGACAAGGAGTCTGATGAGACTTGGACAGGAGAGGGGAGAGACACTTTGATTGGGAGCTGGGACTGCCTGGGAGCTGTGGGAGGAGGCTGGGACTTGTTGGACAAGGAGACTGGTCCTGAGGGCCTTTGGAGGGGGAGATTGGAATTAGGAGCTGGTGAGCAAAATGGGATGGGAAATGGGAGTCAGTTGGCTGAGAGGAGTGGGGAACACTGAGATTGGACATGGAGCTGGGGGTAAGAGGGAAACTGCTTCTTGCTGGACAAGGGAGCTGAGTCTAGGAAACACTGGAGGAAAAACAGTAGGGAGGGAATGAGAGATAGACCTGATGAGGAGCTGGAGTATGGGGGGGGGGGCAGGGAAGAACTGAGGCTGGCTGGGCAAAGTGATTGGAGAAGGAGCTGGGTATGGAATTGCTGGGAGATACTGAGATTGGATGAGGAGCCTGGAGGGGTTAGATGGGACTGAGAGCAAGAGAAGGGGCTGAGGGGAGAGATGTATCAAATGAGGAGCTAGGCAGCATGAACTGGGACTGCCTGAGCATGGAGACTGGGGACAAGAAGCTGGGACAGAAGGGGGAAACTGGGGCAGGCTGAGCAAGGAGACTGGGAGTCAAGGGGGAAATTGAAGTTTGGAGAGCGATCCCAGAGCAGAAGACAAGGACTGGTTGGACAAGAAGACTGGGATTGTGATGAGAAGCTGGAGGAGTGGAAGCTGGGCCTGGGTAGGAAAGGAAAATGAGACTGGGACAAGGAGCCAGGAGTAGTAAAGAGACAGGACTGGGACAGAGACAGGTTGAAGGGAATGGGACAGAAGAGGTCAAGCTTGGGGAAACCCAGCAGAACAGTCTGTACCCACTAGTGCACGTACTTTCCTCCAGAACCTGGAATGGAACCCAAGACTTCTGAGTCTCACCTTTCCTCTGCTGTCAGCAAAATCTGAAACTCACTGACAAAGTATGCACCTTATCCTCTTCAAGTTGACAGTCTCCGATGCTATCAGTCATTCAATTAGCTCAAGTGGCGGGGGACTGTGGTGTGGACCGAAAGGTTCCAACCCCTCTGATGAACTTTTGCATGTTAATATGATGCCACACAATGGCATTTCTGTTTTTCTGTTTGCTTTTTTTCAAAACTGAGATGACTACACATACACACAAACTTTAAGTTAAAAGAAGATTATTAAGATTGTGAAATCAGGCTCCTAAAAGTTAGGAAATGACAGAATAAAGTTACCATTGTAACATTAATTCAGTCCCCTTATGTATATGCATTATGATCACAAACTATTTTGTTCCCCAGGACCCCTGCCTAATCTAGGATAGATCTGCTCTGGGGATTAATCAAGATTGTGCAATGAAGGAGAATGTTGTCTGTAGGACTCCTGCCTCTTTTGTTACAGAAGTTGGGAGTTGTATACTATTTTGTAGTACTGAGGCAGGTGGGTCTAGGCCTGCCCATAACTAAAGGCCCACCCCCCTCAATTAAGGGGGAGAAACCCCTAAGCTCGGGCCACAATTGATTTCTGGGGACAACAAATGAAAAAAACAGGAGTGTGAGTGAGATCAAAGGTAAAAAATCATGGATCCAGAGTAGAACACCAAGTAAAGAACCCCTGGCAGTGTCCCCTGCTCCTCAAGGGTGTCCAAGGAGTCAGTGGACAGTGTCCAGAGATGTGACTGAACAACAGACTGTCTGGAAGATGTGTACTATTTGAAAGTCCTGGAAACCAGCAGGTCTAGGCCTGCACAAAACTAAAGTCCTTTACCCTCAAATAAAGGGAGCTCCAGTTCAGAAGTTCAGACTCCAGTTGATTGTGGGGGACAACAAAGGAGAAAATAGGAATGGAAATGAGATCAAAGGATGAAAATCAAGGAACCGGGAGGGGACAACAAGCGCAGAATCCCAGTCAGCACACACTGCTCCTCAAAGGTGTCTAGGGAGTCTGTCAAAATTTGATTCTATCCCTGCCTTTGCCACACAGTTCCTGTGTGATGCTAGATCAGAGACTTAAACCAAACTTTTCACAGGTGCTCAGTAATTACATGTTCCACATTTTCTGGGTGGCCAAGCTGAGATCCTTGCGCCTGATTGCAGAAGTACTGAGCACACACAGCTGCAACTGAAGTTAATGGGAGCTGTGCTCGAATATATAGGGTGACCAGATAGCAAATGTGAAAAATTGGGACGGTGTTGGGGGTAATAGGTGCCTATGTAAGAAAAAGCCCTAAATATCAGGACTGTCTGTCTTAAAATTGGGACATCTGGTCACCCTACGAATATATAAAGTGCTATATAATGCTAACTAGACTGAAAAATCAGGTCCCAAACATCTCAAACTAGACACCCCAAATTAGTGGTTTCTTATGACCTTAATCTCTCTATTTTCATGTCTATAAAATGGAGATAATGCCACCCTCACAGGGGTATTGTGACAATAAATTAAATAATGTTAATGAAGCACTCAGATACTATATTAATGAGCACCAGAGAAAACCCACGTGGAACCGGATAGCTGTATCTTCAGAGAAGGGTTTAAATAGTGTGCAGTAAATAAGGCCTATGGCCGCACATTGAGCAATGACTGTAAAACGAAATAATGAATAACTGTTCATTAACTGAGCACCATCCAGCCTGTCAACTGAATGAGGCAGGGAATCTGTGGAAAAATAGTATTTGAGTGTGTAATTAAAGACTGTATTAGAGTTGTCGATTAATCAGTTAACTCATGCAATTAACTCAAAAAAATTAATCACGATTAGAAAAATGAATCATGATTAATCACAGTTTAAATCACACTGTAAAACAATAGAATACCAATTTAAATTTATTAAATAGTTTTGGATCTTTTTCTACATTTTCAAATACATTGATTTCAATTGCAACCCAGATTATAAAGTGTAGACTGCTCACTTTATATTATTATTTTTATTACAAATATTTGTACTGTAAAATGATAAACAAAAGAAACAGTATTTTCCAGTTCACCTCATACAAGTACTGTAGTGCAGTCTCTTTATCGTGAAAGTGCAACTTACAAATGTAGATTTTTTTTTGTTACAAAACTGCACTAAAACACAAAATAAGGCAAAACTTTAGAGCCTACAAGTCCACTCAGTCCTACTTCTCGTTGAGCCAATCACTAAGACAAACAAGTTTATTTACATTTACGGGAGATAATACTGCCCTCTTCTTATTTACAGTGTCACCAGAAATTGAGAACAGGCGTTTGCATGGGACTTTTATAGCTGGCATTGCAAGGTATTTACATGCCAGATATGCTAAACATTCGTATGCCTCTTCATGCTTCAGCCACCATTCCAGGGGACATGCTTCCATACAGATGATGTTCGTTAATAAAATTAGTGACTGAACTCCTTGGGGGAGAATTGTATGTCTTCGGCTCTATTTTACCTGCATTCTGCCATATATTTCATGTTATAGGAGTCTCAGATGATGTCTCAGTACATGTTCATTTTAAGAACACTTTCACTGCAGATTTGACAAAACGCAAAGAAGGTACCAATGTGAGATTTCTTAAGATAGCTACAGCACTCAACCCAAGGTTTAAGAATCTGAAGTGCCTTCCAAAACTACAGAACCTGAACCACCAAAAAATAAAATTAACCTTCTGCTGGTGGCATCTGACTCAGATGATGAAAATGAACATGCATCAGTCCACACTGCTTTGCATCATTATCGAGCAGAACCCGTCATCAGCATGGACGCATGTCCTCTGGAATGTTGGTTGAAGTGTGAAGGGACATATGAATCTTTAGTGCATCTGGCATGTAAATATCTTGCTATGCCAGCTAAACAGTGCCATGAGAACACCTGTGCTCATTTCAGGTGACATTGTGAACAAAAAGTGGGAAGCATTATCTCCTACAAATGTAAACAAACTTGTTTGTCTGAATGATTGGCTGAACAAGAAATAGAAATGAGTGGACTTGTAGGCTCTAAAGTTTTACATTGTTTTATTTTTTTTTACATAATTTTACATTTGTAAGTTCAACTTTCATGACAAAGAGATTGCACTACAGTACTTGTATTAGGTGAATTGAAAAATACTATTTCTTTTGTTTTTTACAGTCCAAATATTTGTAATAAAAAATAAATATAAAGTGAGCCCTGTACACTTTGTATTCTGTGTTGTAAGTGAAATCAATATATTTGAAAATGTAGAAAACATCCAAAAATATTTAAATAAATGGTATTCTATTATTGTTAGTGTGATAAATCGTGATTAATTTTTTTAATTGCTTGACAGCCCTAGATTGTATCTTAATGCACCGGCAAAAGGAGGCCAAAAATGAAAGAAAATAGTACTGTTTGCAGAGTACAAAGTACCACAACGGCTTGTAAGATTTGCCATTAGAAGCTTCAAAGGGGT
Source organism: Chelonia mydas (assembly GCF_015237465.2). Classification (NCBI taxonomy): domain Eukaryota; kingdom Metazoa; phylum Chordata; order Testudines; family Cheloniidae; genus Chelonia; species Chelonia mydas. The sequence continues at coordinate 91,812,870 of NC_057853.1, forward strand.
ATTCAATTGTTTTTCTGCTATTGAGTATCCTCAAGAGGAATTTTAAGATCTTGAATTCAAGGTAGAGGACTTATAAGTGTCTCTCAGTGAAGAGGTGGCATGGCAGAGATGGAAATGTATTTGGATTGGGCCACCACCTCTGTGTTCCTCTAATCTTTGCTTTCCCACTTGAGGAGTTTTGCCTTTAATAATTGTTGCTAGCCAATGTCTAACTTGTAGGCCAATATAGAAATGCTGAATTGTTCAGAAGTCTTTAGTGTTGTTCCCTGGAAAAGGTCTCCTTTAGTATTAGTCTTTTGACATCCCATCTTTTAAAATTTGCATCTTTCTGTCCTAGAGGAATATCTGCTAGCCCACAAATCTGGGTAGTCTTCATATCTGGGAAAGGAATGAGGATTTTTTCACGAAACCAAGATACTTTATGCTTTCTACCATATTTGCAGAGTGGTCTCTTGTATAGAATGTTTGAGCTCCTGAGGAAATAAAATATCTTCACCATAAATCAAGTTGGAAAGAATAAAAGGAGAGCAATATACAGTTTTGGTGCTTTGATATATGGGGCTATTGTTCTGAGTTTCTGTAAAATATACTCAGTTCCAAATTCATCACATTACAGCTGCCCTGTTACAAAGTTTCCAGTCAAAGAGATCAGTGTCTCCTTCCTTTTTCTTTTGACCCTCAGCAAGCTGATTCTTGGTAACTTTCTATTACATTAAAATTGCTGTTATTTTGTCTAATTCTTTGTTTATCTGAAGTAAGTAGCAGTACTGGGAGGACTTGTAGGAAATGCAGTGTTCGAGGAACGATCTTCATTTTTATCAAGATGAGTTACCTCAAACATGGATAATAGTAAGTTTTGGCATCTTTGAATGTCTTGACATAAGATACATAAAAGAGAGTGCAGATTTAGCATTAGTAGTTTAGGTAATGGAATGGAGAACCAGGACCACTGGGTCAGATTCTGCTCTTTGTTATACCGGTAAGAATCACAAAACAGGATAAGCTCATGGAGTCACCCTGGATTTACTCTGTGTAACTGAAATCAGAATCTGACTCAGTTATCCTGAGTCATAGAGTCATAGAAATGTAGGATTGGAGAGGTCATCCAGTCCAGGACTCCAGCCCCCACTGAGGCAGGACCAAGTAGACCTAGCCTAGACCATCCCTGACAGGTTTTTGTCCAACAGGTTCTTAAAAACCTCTAACGATGGGGATTCCACAACCTCCCTTGGAAGCCTATTCCAGATCTTTACTACCCTTATAGCTAGAAAGATTTTCCTAATAGCTAACCTAAATCTCCCTTGCTGCAGACTAAGCCCTTCTTCTCCTATCTATTGTTTTACCTCAGTGTAACTCCACAGTGTCTTCATATAGAATAATGAGAAAAAGCCTGAAATTGTTGATTATAAAACCAAATATATCAATATTTTTCCATAAATTTAGATACTGATAATTTGATCTCAAGTTTTAAATGACTTTAGACTCTGGGCCCAATCTTCCTCTCACTTGCACCAGCGGAAATCAAGAGTAATTTTAGTGAAAGCAATGCAGTAACATCAGTGTAACTGGCAGGAAAATCAGGCCCACTATTTCTGAAAACAACTTGCATATATTTTTCATAAGGCTGGTGCAAATGTGAACATGTGTAATTAAGATCCAGCTTGCATATTTAGACTACCATATATGGAGTCTGATTCTGATACCAGGTTACACCACTGTGAATCAAGGGTAACTGTACTGAATACAATATACCCATTATGGGGTAAAACAAGTGTAAGTGAGATGAAACACTGCAGATCTTCTGAAGAAGAAAATAAATTAAAAAACTGAAATCCACATTTGAATTTTCTGGAATAATTGTACCATTCATTTATAGTGAATCCAGCCTTAGTTTAAAAATCAGTTCAGAGAGGTTCTCACTGTCTGGTCTTTCCCCGGAAAAGCTATTTGCTCTGTATCTGTCCCCTCCCATGGGCCTCATTCCAGATCTCAGGTTTTTCAATGAAAGGTATGTTTTCTCCTTTAACATTACAACACATTTTTTGACAAGCCTTGTGTCTTTTGCAATGACCCCTTCTTATTTCTCTGCTTTTAGACATCCTGAAAATCTTAAATGTATTCTGACAAAAAAGTTATGCAAACTGTTACAAATGTTTCATGGTTTTTTTTTTTTTATTGTTTAGTCAGACTTAAAAACAGTGATACAGATCAAAGTTCTGACGGTCTAGACTTCATCCAACCATTTAATGCAGTGTTGACTAAGAAATGTGTATTATCCTATAACATTATCATTAGCTAATCTAAAAGTCTTCAGCATTTATGACTGCATTTACAGGCAAAATACAGACTCAGGTAGACGAGTTCAACTCCCATGCAAGTCTCCGGGTCAATTTCAGTGGTGTAAATTTCTCATTAGGGGTAAATTGTTTCAGAAATTGGGAACATTGTCATAAGTGGCAATGTCCTGAAACCTGCACTAATATGATTTTCACTGGATGTTTAAAAGAATGTAACTTAGTACTTACACATTTAAGGGGGGGAGGTGGAAAGGGAGTAGCAGAAAAAGCAACTCAAAAAGAGGGTAAGTGAATGTGGGGCCCTCTTCCTAGCAGGCCTGCCTGGCTTCTTTATCCTACTGCTAAAGGAGCTGGAAGGAGGGTGGTGTACTGGTTTATTTTACATCCTCCCATTAGTTTCTGTTCCTGCTATAGCCTCTTCTGCCCCCTCCCTGTGATAGCGACACTTATTTTTGGATTCCTGTTGTCAGTGTTACCAGAGACTCAGCCTTTTAAAACAAGATGTTAAAAGCTGAGTTACATCAAACTGGTATGCTTTTTACTTTACCTCTTACATACACTAACCTTGTTTTCTGACCAACCTACACAACTGTTATGTGGGCACTGGGTTTTGCTTATGATGATTCAATTGTGAATTTGAATGGAATCAGAAGCATATCTAATCTTGGGTAAGAAAACGTATTCAGTTTGAGGACAGAACAAAAGACTACCAATTGAAGTCAATAGGCCAAAACCAGATGTGGTGTAAGTGGGTGGAACTCAGTAATGTTGAGCTATGGATTCAAAAGAAGGTGATATACCCCTGAGTTCTAGATGGCAGACTTCTGCATCATGAAGACATTACTAAGCTTTCCTATACATCTTTGCAAAAAGAAAAGGAGTACTTGTGGCACCTTAGAGACTAACCAATTTATTTGAGCATAAGCTTTCGTGAGCTACAGCTCACTTCATCGGAATATTGTCTAGTATTGTATAGTACAATGGGCTGGAATAATTTGTGTCCCTTTTCCAACAAGTTGCTCTTGGGCATGAGAACTGAGGTAGTCTATTTTTTTCTCATGAAGATCAGTATTCAGAAGATTTGCCTAGGAGCAGATACTACTCAAGTTACAACATTCCCAATAAAAAAGATCATTCTGCTCCATTAGTTGATCTTGGGATCTCTTCTTCAAATTCAATTAGCCTTTCAGATCTTCAAGAAGGCAGAGTTGCCGTAGCATTAGAATAGTGCTCTTTCTCCCTCCTCCTCTAATCTTTAATAATCCTGACCTTGTTTCTTGGAAACTCCTTTCCCAAGGCTGATCTAATAATCTCCCTCCAGCTTCCAAAGCTTGGTTTAAGATTCTCCTTCTCCATCAGACACACATTATTATAATACTGTGTTAATTAGGGAGGCGACAACCCTTTCTCTTCTGAACAGCCAGAGGTTGGAAATGGTGGCCTCTAAGACAATCGTTTGCTTTATCCTGAGTAACTCCTCTTTTGTTCTTTTGAAGTTCAGACCTGACCATTACGTTATCTTCCAATGCAATCTACTGTAGAAAGCTGTTTCCTGTATCCAAAAAAGAGTTCTGATTTCACAGTTCTCAGTATTGGCTTATTTTGAACCAAATTTTCGCTATTCATGTAGTATGACACCATTAAAGCTATGTTCTAATTTGGAACACTGTTTCTTGAACTGGAATCTAATTCTTAGTCAAATATATTGCCTTCAATTAGCTATAAATTTGAAAAAAAATTAATTTACATATTATATACTGGTTTAAATTAAAGAATAAAAGAAAACAATATACTGATCTGACTACAAAATTACATATGTACTTATACTTCAAGGCTGAGACCCTGGATTTATTTGTAAGTCTCCAAAATCCCTGTCTTTGCTGAAGTAGTCCCATAAGTAATAACATCTTTTAGAATTCTGAAATATTGAATGGCTGGCACTGAGAGATGCATGTCCAAAGATGCTCAATAATTGTGCACCTCATTGCCTTCAGTTACACTTACTATATTTCCTGGTTTTTGTTAAGCTAATAGACTCAAGCTATAAGAGTTTATGAGAATCCATTATTTTGCATTTGTATATTAGAGCAATATACTCTACCCATCACTGAGAATAATGAAGCACCATTTGTCAGGACAGCAGACCTGCCTGGCCTTCTGTTTCTCACTACTATTAAATCCTGGATTAAACACTATTAGCTCCAAAGATCAACAGGTCTCTAATCCTCAGGGGGAGGTTTCAGAGTAACAGCCATGTTAGTCTGTATTCGCAAAAAGAAAAGGAGTACTTGTGGCACCTTAGAGACTAACCAATTTATTTGAACATAAGCTTTCGTGAGCTACAGCTCACTTCATCGGATGCATACTGTGGAGTGATCACTTTAGATAAGCTATTACCAGCAGGAGAGTGGGGTGGGGGGAGAGAAAACCTTTTGTAGTGGTAAACACCCATTTTTTCATGCTTTGTGTGTATAAAAAGATCTTATGTACTTTCCACAGTATGCATCCAATGAAGTGAGCTGTAGCTCACAAAAGCTCTCTAAGGTGCCACAAGTACTCCTTTTCTTTTTCTTCAGGGGGAGGGAACTGCTGTTGTTACTAAGGTAATTATAGAAAGTCTGGATCTTTTCCTTTGGTTTTCTCTTGTGAACTGTTAGGATGAGGAGCTTCCTCGCGTTTATTGGTACTTTTCCAGGTTGAAAAAAGATAATCCTTCAAGCACTGGTTACCAGGTGCTGAAAAGGGGAATGTCTCATGTTTTAAATGATTACTTGCTGTCATTTTGTTCCACAGTCACTTTTCCTATTTGAACTATCTCCTGTCCAGCCCCAAACGATTTAACCTAAAACAAACAAAACAAAAACAAACAAACAACAACCAGGTTTCCTACTAATGTGTGAATCAATTACCAATATGAATTCATAAAACAGTGAACAGTATCTAATATCAGTGTGTATATATACAAGCACACACATAACATAGTCCCTATACTTTTAAATCAGTTTTCTTTCCTGTTTGCATATTGCCTTTTGTTTTCTTTCCCTTGTAGCCCTATCTTTGAAAGAAGGGGCAAAAATCCCATGGGAGAATCTTGTCATACTGAAAATCCTAAACATTTTGGATGAGATTCCACAATCCTTACTCAACTGAATAGTATTTTACTCCACGTGGATTCAGTGGGACTACTCCTAGAACAAAGTCCTACTGTTTTGAGTAAAAGTGGCAGAATCTGGTCCTTTGTTAATATTGAATTAGATATACCACTATCTTAATCTGATTTCTTCCTCACCCCTATGGCCAGGAAGTATTTTATTACTCTATATTCTTTTCTTTCTTTTATGTGTAGCACTGGTTGGTGCAATAGTCTTTTTAAATATTGGTCCCAAAGTGATTACTTAGTACTGTACTTTAACAATATATGTTGCTGTTGAAATACAGTGTATATCAACATTAGAAATTATTAGACATGACATCTTCTAAAGCAGTGCGGCAACCTTGAATTCTTTGCTGTGCAGTTCATATGCTGGAAGATCATAATGGACCAAATTAATTCCTGGTGTAAGCGCTGTGATGGGGCAAGCTATAGAAAAGTAGTGGGAGATAGATATATTAGCTCCAAGCTAAACAAATCCCTGGTACCAGGATAAGTGAAATGGCAGCTGCTCCTGGTCAATTAAGACACCTGGGGCCAATTAAGAACTTTCCAGAAGGCAGGGAGAAGGCTAGGTTGATTGGGACACCTGAAGCCAATCAGGGGCTGGCTGAAACTAGTTAAAAGCCTCCCAGATAGTCAGGTGGGTGTGCATGTCAGGAGCTGTGAGAGGAAGTTGCTCTGTTGGAGAGGCTGAGTAGTACACACCATATCAGGCACAAGGAAGGAGGCCCTGAGGTAAGGGTGAAGTGGAGCTTGAGGAAGTGAGGGCTGCTGTGGGGGAAGTAGCCCAGGGAATTGTACATGTTATGTTTCTAAAAGGTCAGCTACCGTAGCTGATACTATTAGCATCCCTGGGCTGGAGTCCGGCGTAGAGGGTGGGCCCGGGCTCCCCCCCCACCATTGCCCCCTGATTAATCACTGAGACTGGGAGACAACAGGGACTGTGCAAGGAAGGATAACTTCTCCTCACCTCCCTCGCTGGCTTATGATGAAAATGGCTCAGTAGACTGTGACCCTTGTCTCTAGAGAGAGAAGGGTTATGTGCAGGGTCACGGTGAGCCTCTGAGGCTAGCGAAATCCTTCAGGAAATGCGGGACCCACGGAAGAAAGGACAGAGCTTTGTCACAACTGGTGTCGGGAGTGGGACTTCATACACAGCATGGCGGAAGAAAGAGGTTAAAAAAAAACAGTGCACTGGGGGTTTGGATTTTTTTTTGTTTTGATTTGTTTGTTTGCTTTGTACCACAATGGAGGAGGTGGTAAGAGCTCTGGTACAAGCCACAGCAGCCCAGCAGGAGGCCACCCGGGTTCAGGCAATGGCACAACAGGAGTCTATGCGGCTACAGCAGGAAACCAATCAATTATTGATGAGCCAGGCGACCCAAGATCATGCCCTCTTGAGAGGGGTGGTGGACCAGCTGAAGATCCTCACCACCCAGGCCCGGGAGTCTGACGGGATGCGAACCCTGAGGGCCACTGGTTGTCTGCCAAAGATGACATTAGGAGATGACGTAGAGGCATATCTCCTCTCATTTGAAAGGACTGCTCAGCGTGAGGCGTGGCCCCAGGAGCAGTGGGCCAGCATTCTCGCCCCTTTTTTGTGTGGAGAGGCCCAGAAGGCCTACTTTGACTTGCCTGCCATGGATGCCACTGACTATACCCGTCTGAAGGCAGAGATCCTGGCACGATCAGGGGTAACGGCAGCGGTAAGGGCCCAGAGGTTCCATGAGTGGAAATACCAGGAGAACAAACCCCAGAGGTCCCAGCTATTCGACCTCATACACCTTGTGTGGAAGTGGTTACAGTCTGAGGTGTGCAGGCCAGAGGAGATTTTGGAGACCCTGGTCATAGACCATTACATGCGGGGACTGCCGCCAGATCTCTGCAAATGGGTAGGCCAGAACTATCCGTCCACGTACGACGAGATGATCACACTGGTAGAAAGATGGATGACAGCCAGGGAACTGACCCGACTACCCAAGGAAGGCCCCTTTTGAAGCAAGCACCCGACCCCAACCCTGGAAGGTTGGGCAGTCAAACCCCCGGGGAGTCCTAGGTGGAAGAAGGCGGGGGGGGCCCGAAAACCAGCGGGGACCCCAGAAGGAAGGGATTGGCCTGAATGGGGGGAACCCTGGGACTAAACCCCCTAACCCTGGGATAGGGGAGTGATTAAAAGCAATTATAGATGTTATGCATGTGGGGAGTGGGGACACATAGCAGCACAGTGTCCCAGCACCAAGGAGCCTATGCAATGTAACTTGGGGGACTGGGAGGCCCCATGCTCCCTTATTCACCTTGTGGGGGTTGCATTAGCCCCGCATAATTACACCAGGCCAGTGAGGATAAATGGAGTAGAGACTACAGCACTTGTGGACTCTGGGAGTGCTATCACCCTCATATCTGGTAAGCCGGTAAAAAGTATTCAGCTGCTATGAGCCAAATGTGTAGCAGTGATGTGCATGCATGGGGCCATGAACCATTACCCCACCATCCCAGTGGAGATAGAGGTTCAGGGAAACCCCATTGAGGTGACTGTGGGCGTAGTTCCTAAACTCCCATATCCTGTAGTCATTGGGAGGGACTATCCAGGGTTTGATAATTTACTCCCCCCGGAGAGGTTGGAGGGAAATGGGGACCCTGAGGACAGCGACTCGTCACTGGGGGAATGTCAACCCCCGATGTTCACTGAGATTTCTCAGGATCTGTTCTCAGCCCCCCGAAAAACCCAGAAGACAAAAAAAGAGAGGAAGGCCGCGAAGGCCTTGGGAACCTGGATCCTGACCCAGGGCCAGAAGACCTCCCTAGTAGGCAGATGGACGCGAGCAGCCAACAGAGAAACTTCCACCACAGAAGGTGAGCCAGAAGCTGCCCCCAGCCATGATGGTGGCGAGCCGTTGGAAGAAGCAGAAACCGGCCCCTGGGAGCTTGGGCAGGTTAGTCCTGGGAGAGAGACTTTTGGGCGGGACCAGGCGGAGGACCCCAGATATGATAACGCCAGGAAAGAGGTGGCCGAGATCGATGGGATACCCGTGGATGGGAAGGTCCAGGGTCCCGGACCTCACTTTATAGTGAAGAAAGATCTCCTGTACCGCGTGGTGCAAAGGCAGGAGCAAGAGATACAACAACTTCTGGTGTCACGAAAACATCAAAAATCCATATTGAGTCTCGCCCACAGTCACCTGTTTGGAGGACACCTAGGGGTAGAGAAAACCCAGGCACGGATCCTGCGGAGGTTCCTCTGGCCAGGAGTACATGAAGATGTCCGGCGATACTGCACCTCTTGTCTGGAGTGTCAGTTACACAGCCCTCGCCTGCACTTGCGGGCTCCTTTGATACCTCTTCCAATAATAGAGGTTCCTTTCGAACGGATAGCCATGGATCTGGTAGGGCCCCTAGAGAAGACAGCTCGGGGCCACCAACATGTGCTTGTTGTACTGGACTATGCAATCCGGTACCCGGAAGCTGTTCCCCTGCGCAACACAGCTTCCAAGACAATAGCTAAGGAGCTAGTACAGATCTTTGCCTGGGTTGGGCTACCCAAGGAGATATTGGCTGATCAAGGGACACCTTTCATGTCCAAGTTGATGAAAGATCTCTGGTCATTGCTCCATGTACAAGCCCTACAGACCTCTGTATACCACCCACAAACAGATGGCCTTGTGGAAAGGTTCAATAGGACCCTCAAGGCCATGATCAGGAAAGTGGTGAGCTGGGATGGGAAAGAGTGGGATACCCTATTGCCTTACCTCATGTTCGCCATCTGGGAGGTTCCGCAAGCCTCCATGGGTTTCTCTCCATTCGAACTACTATATGGGCACCACCCTCGAGGCATATTGGACATAGCCAGAGAAGCCTGGGAAGAGGAGTCAAATCCCAGAAGGAACATAGTTGAGCATGTACTGCAGATGAGAGATCGGATAGCCCGAGTTACGCCCATTGTACGGGAACACTTGGAGAGAGCACAGGAGACACAACGAACCCATTATAACCACCAAGCGAAGCTTCGATGGTTCCAACAAGGGGATCGGGTGATGGTACTGGTGCCCACAGCAGAAAGTAAACTGTTGGCCCAGTGGCAGGGACCCTACGAAATAATTGAAGCCGTAGGAAAGGTGAACTATAAGGCGCGGCAGCCAGGCCGCCGGAAATCAGAGCAAATTTACCACATCTATCTTCTAAAACCTTGGCATGATCGAGAGGCATGCTTAGTCATGCAGGAGACCCTTCCCCAGGAGGATAACTTACACGAGCAAGTGAGGATATCATCCGACTTGACGCCGATCCGAAAGATCGAGGCAGCCGACATGATTAATTGCAACCGAGATGTGTTCTCTACAAATCCAGGGTGGATGACTGAGACCTATCACCATATTTGCACGATCCCTGGAGCCAAGGTAACACTGAGACCCTACCGAATCCCAGAAGCCAAAAGAGAAGAAATCAAAGCCGAAGTAAAGAAAATGTTAGAATTAGGGGTTATTGAAGAATCTGGTGGTTCAGTCAATGGTCCAGTCCCATTGTTCTAGTGCCTAAACCTGACGGTACCATGAGATTCTGTAATGACTTTCACCGACTCAATGAAATATCCCAGTTTGATGCATACCCCATACCACGCATCGACGAACTGGTTGACCGACTGGGTAGTGCCCGATTCTTGACTACACTGGATCTGACAAAAGGGTACTGGCAGATTCCTCTGATCAAAGAAGATAAAGAAAAGACAGCATTCTCCACCCTGGATGGGCTATTCCAGTACACCGTCCTCCGTTTTGGGCTACATGGGGCCCCAGCCACATTCCAGTGCCTCATGGATAAGCTGCTGCGCCCCCATACTAGTTACGCAGCTGCATACCTAGATGATGTCATCATCCATACGCCAGACTGTGGAACCCACTTGGAGAAAGTTGAGGCAGTACTGTGCACCTTAAGGCGGGCTGGTCTCACTGCTAATCCCGCTAAATGCGCCATAGGGCTAGCAGAGGCTAGGTGTCTGGGATATATTGTGGGAAGGGGCATAGTGAAGCCCCAAACGAATAAGCTAGAGGCAATTCAAAACTGGCCCCGGCCGACCCAAAAGAAGCAGGTCCGTGCATTCCTAGGCGTGGTAGGCTACTACCGACGTTTTATTCCCCACTTCGCCACTAGGGCAAGTCCCCTAACGGACCTGGTGAAGGCCCGAGGTCCAGACATGGTAAAGTGGACCGACGCAGCAGAGGGGGCATTTACAGACCTTTGGACTGCCCTCTGTAATGACCCCGTACTCATAGCCCCAGACTTTAACAGGGAATTTATTTTACAAACAGACGCTTCCGAGGTGGGGTTGGGGGCAGTTCTGTCGCAAATGGTGGGAGAAGAGGAACACCCGATCCTCTACCTAAGCAAAAAGCTTCTCCCAAGAGAACAGAAATATGCAGTAGTCAAGAGAGAATGCCTTGCTGTCAAATGGGCTATGAGACACTGCGTTATTACCTCTTAGGCCGGCGATTTACTCTTGTGACGGACCATGAACCCCTCCAGTGGATGCAGCGGAATAAGGAAAAGAGTGCAAGGGTCACCAGGTGGTTCTTATCCCTCCAACCATTCCAGTTCCACATATGGCACAGGGCTGGATGCCACCATGGCAACACTGATGGTCTGTCACGAGCATACTGCCTGGCGTCCCAAGTTGCCCAACTCTATGGTGTTGAGCAGGGGACAGGGCAAGGCCAGATGGCTATAGAAAAATAGTGGGAGATAGATATATTAGCTCCAGGCTAAACAAATCCCTGGTACCAGGATAAGTGAAATGGCAGCTGCTCCTGGTCAATTAAGACACCTGGGGCCAATTAAGAAGGCAGGGAGAAGGCTAGGTTGATTGGGACACCTGAAGCCAATCAGGGGCTGGCTGAAACTAGTTAAAAGCCTCCCAGTTAGTCAGGTGGGTGTGCATGTCAGGAGCTGTGAGAGGAAGTTGCGCTGTTGGAGAGGCTGAGTAGTACACACCATATCAGGCACAAGGAAGGAGGCCCTGAGGTAAGGGTGAAGTGGAGCTTGAGGAAGTGAGGGCTGCTGTGGGGGAAGTAGCCCAGGGAATTGTACATGTCATGTTTCTAAAAGGTCAGCTACCATAGCTGATACTATTAGCGTCCCTGGGCTGGAGCCCGGAGTAGAGGGTGGGCCCGGGCTCCCTCCCCCCCACCGTTGCCCCCTGATTAATCACTGAGACTGGGAGACAACAGGGACTGTGCAAGGAAGGATAATTTCTCCTGACCTCCCTCGCTGGCTTATGATGAAAATGGCTCAGTAGACTGTGACCCTTGTCTCTAGAGAGAGAAGGGTTACATGCAGGGTCACGGTGAGCCTCTAAGGCTAGCAAAATCCGCCAGGAAATGCGGGACCCACGGAGGCAAGGACAGAGCTTTGTCACAGCGCATTAACTTGAACAAAGTTACATAGGGATGAATTCTTTCCCTTCTCCTTAATCGGTGACACGCAGTTAAATACTAGACAATGAATATGAAGTGGAAAGTGGTCAGCAATGGTAAATCCCTACTGTCAGTAAGTCACAACATAAATGTTCTTGAGACATCGGTATGTGAAAATGTTCACTCATTGCGCTCCATGGCCACGTCCACACAACGAGATGATTCTATAGCTATGTATTGTTATTACGTCACTAAATAAAATTAAACTGTATATAGGTAGGGCCCTACCAAATTCACGGCCATGAAAAATGCATCACGAATCGTGAAGTCTGGTCTCCCCCTTGTGAAATCTGGTCTTTTGTGTGCTTTTACCGTACACTGTACAGATTTCACAGGGGAGACTAGTGTGAATTGGGGGTCCTGACCCAAAGGGAGTTGCAGGTGGCATTGCAAGGTTATTTTAGGGGGGTCATGTATTGGCACCCTTACTTCCTCACTGCCTTCAGAGCTGGAAGACCAGAGAGTGGCAGCTGTTGGCCAGGCACCCAGCTCTGAAGGCAGCAGCACAGAAGTGAGGTTGGCAATACCATACCATGCACCCTTACTTCTGCACTGCTGCCTTCAGAGCTGGGTGGCCAAAGAGTGGTGGCTGCTGACTGAAGGCCCAGCTCTGCGGCAGCAGTGCAGAAATAAGGGTGGCAATACCATGCCATGCCATCCTTACTTCTGTGCTGCTGCTGGCACCGTCTCTGCCTTCGGAGATGGGCTCCCAGCCAACAGCCACCGCTCTCCAGCTGCCCAGCTCTGAAGGCAGTGCTGCTGCCAGCAGCAGGGCAGAAGTAAGGGTAGCAGTACTGCAACCTCCCCTACAATAAGCTTGTGACCCTCCACAGCTCCTTTTTGGGTCAGGATCCCGACAGTGACAACACCCTGAAATTTCAGATTTAAATAACTGAGATCATGAAATTTATGATTTTTAAAATTCTATGACCATGAAATTGACCAAAATGGACCGTGAATTTGGTAGGGCCCTATATATAGGTGTAAATGATTTCATAGATTCCAGGGCCAGAAAGGACCATCGTCATATTTTTGCTTAGCACTCAGGTAGTGGACAGTCCTGTTTTCCTGGAAGCACGTAGAATGCAATTTGAATGAAAACGACTCCCTTTTCAAGACTACGTGATAAGGATTTAAGGTCTGATCAGCAGGAGCTCCTGCTTCAGTATTATAATTAACCCATGACATAAGAAATGTTACTGATTAAAAGCCCAATCCTGCAGTCCCTACTTAGGTAAACCTCGCAGTGACGTGAGTGGGAGTTTTGCATGAGTAAGGAGTGTGGGTTTGGATCCTTTAACTCTTTTACTGGTAGAATGGAGATGTTGATCATTTTAAGGATTGCACAATTATTTTTAAAGGCCAAATCTTGGTCCCATTGAAATCTATGGGAGTTTTGCAATTGACTTCAGTGGCACCAGGATTTGGCCCCAAAGTTTCTAGTGCTGCTGTATTGGCATAGACTTCTGTTTCCCTAATAAATGCATGTATGAGTAAAAATACAATAATTTCATTAATTATATTAAATTACTTTTAAAAATTGGTTGGTTGAATAATAATTGGACATCAGACCTTGGCTCTATTACGTTCCCAGAACATACACACAGAACGACTAATGGGGCAAAAAGAACATTGTGATCTTATTTAAAAACATTCAGATTATTTTTAGCTTGGCACAGTTTTTTGGACACAGAACAGAAGAACAGTAGAACTAGATGAGCCGCCCCGCTGCAAGCAGCCTTACACATGATCATATGAAGTGAACAGTGCAAGGTCTAAAGAAATGCACATCTTTCTTGATCCTCTTGATCTTTTCTCACATAATCAGCCTTATGAATTTAGAAGGATTATCCACCAGTCTCTCCATTTGTCGGTAAGAGGCAGTAAGTCAGATACTCTGTGTCACAAAAGCAGCAGCATCTTAGCAGTCAGTCAGATATTGGGCCCAATCCTGCATTACTTTGACTCCCAAAATTCCCATTGACTTCAGCAGGAGTTTAGTCTATGTAATGACTGCAGGTCTGAGCCTTTTGTTTTTTAAAAATTAGGAAAAGTTCTTTTCACACGTACTTGTCTCTTTTCTTGAGTTTTAATAATAGCCTGAAACCAGGCCAATATAAGCTTGTAATTAAAATAGCCTTGATTTTGGCTGACTTTTAGCAATATGATTAAATGTAAAATGTCTTGTTTATCTCCATGAAGCCATGGATAGTTGCAATCCATAAAGGCTCCCATTGTGCATTGTTTGTACACTCAAAATTCTCATTGAATTCAGGATCAGGCCTTCTTTCTCTAAAACGGCACTGAATTTTGATATAAAACTATGAATTAAATGTCGAGGAGCCAGATCCTCAGCTGATCTAACTGGCATAGCTCCATTGGAGTATTCCACTTTACACCAGCTGATGTCTGGTGCTGAGAGGTTTACAGACGAGATGCCATCATTTGATAACTTAAATTCAGCAAGTCTGCAGATGTCAATATCCATGAGAGAACGTGTCTGCTTCCCCATTTATTTCAGAGCAGACATTCTGAAGCTGTCTTCGTTCATACATTTGGAATTGGAGTAATGCTCGTCCTATGATACTTATGATGTAACCTTTGTCTAAGTTACAAGTGAAAAGGATGAGTCTGTGAAAATAGATTAGGTGATCTGAAAGGTGATGAGCAGATCTGACCAGTTATGTCTCAGCTAGAGACGGATCTGAACCGAAAGCCAGGGTTTTAACACCCTCAAGCTTTCTGGGTGTTTTACATTGAAAACTAGACTTCAATCTGAATACTCTGGTTTGTGCCCATCTTTTCTCTCAGCTCATTCACCGCCTTAAAAATCACTGCCAGCTCTGACTACCAGCCATGCAGTGACCTAGGGAAGCAAAATGCTAATAACTGATCTATTCAGTAACGGTCTGAATGGGTGACTATGGAATAATAAGGGAGAACATTTATCACTTTGCTTAGGACAACAGAGAGGAGCCTACCTTGGTCATTAAGGACTCAAATTTACATCAGTCCCAAACTAATCTGATGCCCTCCTCCTTGTTGCACAGTAAATTATTTACATCACAAATGTTGAATCAGGAAATATGAAGTAACAAACCACACTAGATAAAATGACCCCACCTGATTTTAAACTTCATATCCCATTGGTTTTCTCATGTTTCTCATTCTGGGTTTCTGTCTCCTGTCTGGGGTTTGGCACTTTGAGGAACGAGTCTATGCAAAAACCCCATTCTGTACCATAGGCCCTCTACAAGAAATTCAGCAAAGGAATAGAGACCCAGGCCCCAGAACAAGACACTCACTTACCTTTTTCACATCAGGTACATTAAAAAGCTTCTTGGTATGAGCAACCCATCCCACTAGCCCAATGTCCAGAGGAAAAACAATCTCATTGTCTGGGGCCACCAGGTTCTCCTCAAACTTGGAGGTGGCGGTGATATTGAAAAGTCTGGTGGCAACCTCAGGGGTGCCATTGCGGGCACGGCAGATGAACATGCTACACCGGTCAGCTGCCACCAGCTGTGCCAGCCTCTGTAGGGCCTTGTGCACTATCTTCTCCATGCTGCTTGCTTCCTCCTGGATTTCTGTCAGCAGCTCAAAGAGCAAATGAGACTCCTCCAGCCGGGACATCTCTTTGAAGGAAACTCCATCCTTCACTTCCCCAGGGCTGACTTTGAAGACGGTTCCCAGCACTTCTGCCCTTAGCTTTCGGTCGAAATACTCCTTGGCAAACTGGGGGTTGTTCTCTAAGTATTTCTCAACATCGTCTTTATTTATCCCACCCATTTTGTGTGGCTCTTTCTTATGGCTTTTTAGAACTGCATAACCCTAGAAACAGGAGCAGCAGCAAGAAGTCCGAATCTGATGCTAGTAGGAAAAAAGTCCGTTGCACATACTGTAGCTGTCACGGGCATAGTACAGTAGGCTTGCTCTGTGGCTTCCAAACCTTCTGGAACCCTTGAGATATGACAGAAGGCACTGGCTTAGTGTCTTCTTAGTGTGGGATCTTGGAGGCTGCTAATTAAAGAGATGTCAGGACACTAAACCCTTGAGCACTCTTAGCTCATAAATCCCAAGGGAATCATTTTAGCATTTTAAACTAACCAGTCCAGTCTTAGGCTCTGTGCGGCAGTGTGATAATGAGTAAATATGTTCATGTATATACACACATGCTCTCTCTTGCATATGCTGTATGACGTACTGTACAAAAGGTTTCCATTGACAGTTAATGTGGGGAATGCCTCTTAGAATCTCTCCCCATATGTTTGCAAATTATTGCTGCATGTACATACATGTGCTCAGACATGCACATGCACAGACACACGTGATTGCAGGGTGAAGAGGGAATAGAAAACAGAGTTGCATAGTAAAGTTGCTTAAAATTTCAAGATTTTCTTCCCTTCCAGGTAGTTAAGAACTATAAAGCTATACATGGGCCTTACACAGGAAGAGCTTGTTCAAGTCAAAGGGTTTTTACCTGTGTAGGGATGGAATGAAAGCCTTAGGATTTAGTACAGTAAATGCAGGAAACCAAACAGGACTGCCATGTTACTTTTTTTTTTCTTTTGGTACATAGACATGATCTAAAAAAAGGGTAAAATAAAGAAAGTGACCAAATGCAAATTACAGTGTTAAACCTTATTGGCAAAATCCTTAGTCTGCCCAGAGTTCCATATGAATGAAATACATATGGTTGTATTTCTATTGTTGTCCAGTCATCTGCCTCTAATCATCCATGCAATAAAAACATTAATTAAAACCACAAATTGCACAATGACAAAACATCTTGTAAAAGAGCTGCATTAAATGCGCTCTCTAACGAACTTAAACTGTCTCTTTTCACCTGATCCCTCAGGAAAAGTCTGGTTGAATGGACAAGACTCACAACATGTCCGGAATGTCAACACACTTGGGCTCTCTCTCACACTAGGGTGGGCAGCGAGTGAGTTCTGGAGTTCACCAGAACACTCTGCAACCTGCTTGCTAACATTTAAATCTAGTGAATGCTGAATATTTCAGCTGATGTCAATTGTCCAGGTAAAATGTGTGGGGAAACATATTATCTAAGAAACCAAGGACCCAAGCCAGTAAAGGTCCAAAACCAACATCTTGAACTGCACCTCGAGATAAAATGAAAGCCAGTGAAATCTATGGAGCCTGTTAAAACATGCTGACATACTGAACCATTATTAAATAGCTGAAGTTTCGGAATGGCCCTCAGGTGTAACTCCATGTTGAAGCAATCCAATCAATCCAATCCAATCAAGAAGTGACAAAAGCAGCAATGATGGGAAGTGTGTGTAATGGCCTATATTGGATAGGAAAGAGTCTAATATCCTGGTCAAGTGAAGAGGAAAATAAGAAGTCCTGATTACAGCTGCTATCTGGAAATCCAGGAGCAGCTCAAGGTCCAGTAAAACTCTTAGTGTGCAAACATGAGTAACAAAAGGCAGGTGAACTCCCTCAACTAATAGGGCTTCTGCCATTATATCTGCAGAGAGACTGGGAGAACTCTGGTGGCAGATGGTAAAGATTAGAAATACATTTTTAGCCGCTAGGTTATTATTTATATTAGTTATTAGGTGAAGGAAGATTCTTGGGGAAGTCTTTTTTACAATTTTAGAGCATAGAATAGAGATGGTCCTTTCTATGTACTGTGAGTATATCTTGAAAATAAATAAATGAAATAATAATTGTTTTCCCGAGCACACCACTGTTGCTTGGTTTTATCAGGACTGAACCGGAGGACTAGCTCTCAAACATGCCTAAATCTCAGCCAGGAACTAAAGTGTTGTATACACTAGGAATTTTTCCATATAATTTGCTATCGTTGCTACCAACGGTTCAACTCCACAGAACCATCGTGGGAATGCTAATGCAGACAATGCTCTCTCAGTGTTTTAACTTGTGTACTGTTGATATCTGCTCTGAGTAAGGTTAGATTAAATTGTATTTAAAATTGCTGGGGAGCCCCTGAGACCACTAGAACTCTCACTATTGCCAGTACCAGTGGAGTTGGAATGATGGTAGCAATTGTGGAAAATTTGAGGGAAAAAAATCCCAATGTAGAAGTAGGCTGGGAAAACGGAATGGCTATAAACTGTTTTGGTCCACTGAACAGTGTAGAGTTAAATTCAATCAACATACTAATGGGACTGTGACTCAAACCAAACTCCTCTTGTAACCTCAACATACATAGTGAGGAAGGGATGACAAAATAGAACCCTGCAGAACTCCACAAGAGCGGCCCATGGAATTGACCAGTCCTACACTTTGGATCTTCTCAATGTGAGAAGAACAGAGACACCAAAGTAAACACTGTTTATCCCTGCCAGGAGCCACAGATGTATTAACGCCCACATGTGTTAACTGTTCTAAAGGCAACTGACAGATCTAAAAGAATCAGCATAGACATCTGGGGACAGATCCTCTGGCGCAGCCAAACTGCCCAGAAAACAAGTCAAGGGTTGGTGTGCGAACATGGCTTAAAGCTCATCTTTATACTTGCTTCTCTGTTCTGGTACATGCTGTTCCTCCTGCCCTCTGTTAAAGCAACCTGACAACTGCTCTAGTTTATGCCAAACTGCAATAGCCACAAAGGCTCATAAATGCAGCTGAGGATCAGCATAGCACACAGGCATCCTGGCAACCCTTCCCCCTTTCCTCTAGCCATGTTCCTTTTTCTTTACTACATCAGCAGCATGGTGAATGGCATAAATGCCCTTGGGTTGGATTTGTGGCGCTGGAGCATCTCCTTTACACCCTGAGCTGGTTATGTTGACTTTATGGCAGCATGGTGCAAAGCCCCTACATCACAATAGCTCTGGTCCCTGATCTTTGTCCACCACCAAAAAGAGATCAATGATCAACACAATTAACATAGTTCCTGTCCCATACCCAGTAGGCACAGGAGCAGGGTCAGCATAAGAAGTAGTCATCTTTCTATGTTCTTACACAATTGTTTCATAATATGATCAGAATGCGTGAAAGCAACATGACAGACATTTAATGTTTGTTTCTAGAGAGAGGCATTTATTCATAGAGTATTTTTTATATTTCCACATACATTATGCTACTTTTTAAAAGAAAGAATGATAAAGAACTGCACTAGTAAACCAAAGCGGGGGGATGACGAAAAACAAGCTTTGTGTTGTATTTTCTAATCCTTTTCTATCATATTTTTCTACCAACACAGGGACTTTCTATATAGTGATTCTTAGGGTATTATAAACTCTCCAGCCTGTTCTAGTTCACACCTTCAAGAAAATTACACAGAAACATTCCCCTTTATTAACTGTGAGAAACCAGCGTCGCCAAGATTAGTTGCGTACAATGGCATTATCTCATTAATTCTGAGAAAATGCAGCCACCTATGTCCAGGCTACAGAAGCAAAACTGAAGGGAGACAAGGCTGCCTAACAGCCAGTGCTACAGTATGTGTTGGTATAGTAAAATGGCTATGTAGACCCCTTTGTGTTGGCACAATTAACAGACTCATTAGCGCACAATAAATTGGGCTCCAATATTCCATACAGCATAAGAATCAAAGCTATGCAGTAGCAGTATGTTTTGTTAATTATAATCACACTGAGCTTTTTTTTTCTGTTTCTTAGGGGAAGGAATGACTACTCTTTTCCCTCCCAAAAACAAACAAACAACACAGGGCATTAACAATTGGTGGTATGAATAAGAAACTTGATAGACACCCATTTTTATATTGTATATAACTTTAATACTATATAGAGCCACTCTGTACTGTATTGTTAAAAACCATTGCAGAGCGATGTGAAGCAACAAATTAACATTGGCTGGTAAACTTAAAAGAATGCCAGTGGTAAAACCAGCATAGTCCTGTTTAAAAACAAAGTAGGCAAATATTTAGTGTTAAAGAACACCATTTCACAGATTATCAGCTGTGCAGCTGACACTGTCCAGTCAGGTTGCTGTGAACTCAAAGGGTGCCCAATCCTCCTTTTCACCTATGACATTACTGTTTCTATATGCTACAGCATGTTTCCAGTATCAGTCCATATCAAAGCTCTTTATTTTAATATTTTTTCAGTGTAAATCTCCTGCCTCATCCATTTGTGTTTAAGAAAGTTCATCATCCTGGTGACTGTCCCTGGTTTTTTTGTTTGTTTTTGTTTTTGTTTTTTGGGGTGGGGATGATGGGTGGGTAGGTGATGTGGATTTGAGGCTGCTAAAGCCTAGAAGATCAAACATTTTAGCAATAGTAGTTGAGTATATTTCCTGCATCATTGACAGTCCCATGTTGTTGCTATTCCTATATAGAATATATTTTTACACAATATATATGAGTTTCGATCAAAGTGTTATCCACCAAAGTGGGGTTTGAGCTTAGATTTTTGGTCTGCTTTTGATAACACTGATTTATTTGCAAAAAGAACAGAAGTACTTGTGGCAGCTTAGAGACTAACAAATTTATTTGAGCATAAGCTTTCGTGAGCTACAGCTGAGCTTATGCTCAAATAAATTGGTTAGTCTCTAAGGTGCCACAAGTACTCCTTTTCTTTTTGCGAATACAGACTAACATGGCTGCTACTCTGAAAACTGATTTATTTGTGATCTTATTATTGTTTACTTTCTGGGGCTGTCAGGCTCCTTGAATATTGTGCTATGGTTTTTATTATAGGAAATTTGATAGGACTTGCGTGCTCTTTAATTGCCTAAGAAAAAGAGTTCAAATCTTTTAGCTTCCTTTTAGACTAATTTTATAGGGTGTCATTTTTTAGTAGTTGATTGTTTTCCTTAGCTGTGACAGTTCACAATTAACTCTAGTATCTTGTGTCCCCATTTTTTAAGCAGATAACAGCTAAATTGGCTTAGTGTAATTCTGCTAAATTCTATGGCATACATAGATTCATAGATTCATAGATATTTAGGTCAGAAGGGACCATTATGATCATCTAGTCTGACCTCCTGCACAACGCAGGCCACAGAATTTCACCCACCACTCCTACAAAAAAAACCACACCTATATCTGTGCTATTGAAGTCCTCAAATCGTAGTTTAAAGACTTCAAGGAGCAGAGAATCCTCCAGCAAGTGACCCGTGCCCCATGCTACAGAGGAAGGCATGTGCTTATCTACAAATAATGAATCATGTTTGTTGCATGAAATCACAGGTTCAGACCATCCTTCATTTCAGATGCAATTTGGTTGACCTTAGGTTGACCTTTCTTTAAATTATTTGATAACTGCAAAGGATCTTCTTTATTAAATTCACTTTGGCACCTGCAATTTTTTGTGCTAAGTGTTTGTGAAAATATACAGAAAGAGATAGCATCAAAGTAAAAGCTCTTTATTGGTGCTTAGGTTACTTAACTGCTTTATTAAGCCTGTTTTATTTGTGCCATTGTTACTTGTTTTCTGAAGTCAGTGATTTATAACTAGGAAAACACCAACCTAATGATGCTTTTTGTGCTCCTTGTACTTCTTTTTTGTGATCTGTAAATTAAACTGCTTCAATGTTTAGGACCCCAGGACTTCACTGTAACTATATGCATTAAATTCATCACGCCCCAATAAAGCATCTGGGTTCTCTTACAGATCCCCCAGTCCTTCTCTCAGTTCTACAGTTTTAAAACATTTTTTTCTTAGTAATACAGTCCTACAAGAAGTTATACCTAAAAAAATCTGCAGGTGTTCCCAGTACTCAGATCTCCTAATATAGGATTTTACTGTCAAGTTTCCTAAAAGGTGTCAGTAAAGAACACATTTTTAGTGAATATGAGATTTAAATGTTCACACTATTATACAGAGAGATTTAACATTAGAAGTTCACTCAGCATAATCATTTTCAGTGCAACGTGAACAGAAAAACTAGTACACGTGCTTGGCATTGACAGTGTTGCTATTTCAAAGTAATTCTGACATATACGTAGTTTGTTATTTTAACATGTATGACATAGCCTACCTTTGACGTCTGCAGTTACTACATCACATAAAACTATTTATGGCATAGTTCTTAGTTGTATGCTAGTCCTGAGCTCTTACAGTCCATGGAAATTCCTAAGACGGATAACTGACAGATGTGGTTATTTAAATAGATTCAAGTAGCATATAAATGCCAAAGGTATTTACACGGTTTCCCATTCAGCTCAGTGTTTATGTCTGAGTGTGGTATATCTCCGTGTCGACAGTAGTTAATACAGTTAAATCATCTAAGATTTTCAAAACAAACATAGATGTAACGTGTTCACTTTAATTGCAAAAATTCCAATATCTGGATTTTTGTGGCCTCTGTCTGGATATATTAGGTTGATATGATTAATCCATGATATTAATGTTCAGAAATGTTTATAATTTTTTAAAATGTTTAGTAACAATTTGGGCAGAATACTAGTGCAACCCAATAGCACAAGATTTCTAAAATCTGTATAACTTTAGAATAAGTTTGGGAAAGCATCAACACAATAAGAAAATAAATAATGTAGCAAAAAATGTTGGCTTCATTTTTCAATAGATATATATTTATAATCCTTCTAACAAACATAATTAGGGAAAGCTAAGAGGCAAGAAATCACTGAATGAAAAGAAGTAGATGGAGTAGCTATTATACAAGTGCTGTTGTATGGACTTCAATACTGACTGTCTGTAAACAATGGACAATGATAAATGGTAATGTACTGAGCGGGGAAAAGATGTCCAGTGAGGTGCCAGAAGAATCTGTGCTAACCCTGGTTTTATGTAATGTTATTAATAATCGAGAACAAAAGATAGATAGCACATTAATTGAATTTGCGCTTGATACTTAATGGAGAGGCTTTGTGAACACAAGTGAGGACACAAATACAAAGGGGCCTACAGAGGTTACAAATATGGGCAAGATATAATAAAATGAGGTTCACCCCAGAAGAATGCAAAATAGTGCATCTAGATAAGAATTATCCAAAACATAGATATTCAATGAAAGGAAAGTATATGGAAAGTACTAATGCTGAAGAAGACGTAGGTATGATCATGGACAGCAAGTTAGAAATGAAGTTGCACTGTTCTTTGGCAGCAAAAAAAAAAAAAAAGTACTTTTGTGCTACATATAGAGACATATCATGGCATGGACCAGTGGCATAATATTAATAATCTATCTACATTGCTTTGGTGAGATCACCCTTATAATGCTATGTTTGAATTCTTGGCATCTTGATGCTAGAAAGATGTCTATGAATTGGAATAATTCAGAGAGAAAATTGTTAAGAAGCTAGGAGAATTGACTTACAAGAGATAAATTTGCATTGTTTGCCTAAATGAACATGGGAGGGATATGAAAACCATCTACAAGTATGTGAAGGTTTAAATACAAAAGTGGGAATGGAATTTTTAAGGCAATCCAAGGTAGCATAACTAAGAGTAATGGAATGACATAATATTAAACAAAGGAAAGTTTAGGCTCTGAAAAAGGAATAATTTCCTAAGTGTGAGGTCTAGTGGACTGCAGAATTACCTCCCAAACTAAGTCATGGCATTCCAATCACTTGAGTAATAGAAAACTGTCTTGGACAAATTATTCAAGAATATCCTGGAGGGACACTAAGGCATCAGCAGGGGGCTGGATAAAATAAAGCTAATGATCATTTTTGTATCTAATCCCCAGGATTCTACATATAGAGTAATTTATCTGTTGGATTTTAATCATCTTATAATCAAAGAATTAGTATTAAAAAATAAGGGTTTTACTCATGACACTTGACATAATAACCACAAACCTCTTACATGGTGCAATTATGCCCAGCAGGCCTGTGTCCCTAACAGTGCTAACTTTTGGAGCCTACAAAGCCTGGTGCCACTTGTCCTCCACACTTTGAGGGCCTAACAATGCACAGGCTAATGTCAGCTTTCATTTTTCTTTTTAAAGTAAAAATTTAGCCCTTTTCCTTACAAAATGTAAAAAAAAAAAGATCAGTTAGAGTTTTCCAGAAGGTTACGGGTTATTCATAGTTCCCTTCTACCACTATTGTCTACCTTTGGGGACCCGTCAAACCAATGGCTGTAGGTCCCCTCAGTTTTTGTGGGGGAGACACTAGAATAATTTGCTGCTGTAGGTTGAAGGTGTTGCTTGGTTGCCACTGGCAGCACTAGTAGCTGCTCAGACTTTCTCCCAGCTGGCTGCCTACAACTGAGATGGCTTTGGTGCAATGTAGCCTTTGCTCACTAGTGAAGGTTACTCAATAGCATGTATTGCAAATTAGTGTATGGACAAAGCATGTGCCTGACAGCAAAGGACACCAGCATTGTAATCCTGGCACTGACACTTGGGCCTTGATTTTTAAAGGTATTTAGCCATTGCTGCACTCGGCATTATACCTAACTGATTTAGGTGCCTACATCTCATTTTAAAGTGATTTAGGTTCTTGGGAGCCTAAATCCCATTGACAATCAATGAAGGCTCCTAAATAGCTAAATCCCTTTTTGAAAGTGAGATTTATGCTCCTAAATCAGTCAGGTGTTGCAATGCTCAGCACAGCACCTAAATACTTTTTAAAATCTGGGCCTTAACATTTCTGTGTGTTTCCCCATCTGCAAAATGAGGATGACACTATTTCCCTATTTGACAGGAATGCTACAACAGCTAACAGAGTAACAGCCGTGTTAGTCTGTATTCGCAAAAAGAAAAGGAGTACTTGTGGCACCTTAGAGACTAACCAATTTATTTGAGCATAAGCTTTCGTGAGCTACAGCTCACTTCATCGGATGCATACTGTGGAAAGTATAGAAGATCTTTTTTATACACACAAAGCATGAAAAAATGGGTGTTTACCACTACAAAAGGTTTTCTCTCCCCCCACCCCACTCTCCTGCTGGTAATAGCTTATCTAAAGTGATCACTCTCCTTATAATGTGTATGATAATCAAGGTGGCCCATTTCCAGCACAAATCTAGGGTTTAACAAGAACGTCTGGGGGGGGGGGGTAGGAAAAAACAAGGGGAAATAGGTTACTTTGCATAATGACTTAGTCACTCCCAGTCTCTATTCAAGTGACCCAACACTCTCACAAATCTTGGGAGACAGGCCAGTCCTTGCCTACAGACAGCCCCCCAACCTGAAGCAAATACTCACCAGCAACCACATACCACACAACAGAACCACTAACCCAGGAACCTATCCTTGCAACAAAGCCCGTTGCCAGCTGTGCCCACATATCTATTCAGGGGACACCATCACAGGGCCTAATAACATCAGCCACACTATCAGAGGCTCGTTCACCTGCTCATCCACCAATGTGATATATGCCATCATGTGCCAGCAATGCCCCTCTGCCATGTACATTGGTCAAACTGGACAGTCTCTACGTAAAAGAATAAATGGACACAAATCAGATGTCAAGAATTATAACATTCATGAACCAGTCGGAGAACACTTCAATCTCTCTGGTCACGCGATTACAGACATGAAAGTTGCGATATTACAACAAAAAAACTTCAAATCCAGACTCCAGCGAGAGACTGTTGAATTGGAATTCATTTGCAAATTGGATACAATTAACTTAGGCTTGAATAGAGACTGGGAGTGGCTAAGTCATTATGCAAGGTAACCTATTTCCCTTTGTTTTTTCCTACTCCCCCCCCCCCCCCAGACGTTCTTGTTAAACCCTGGATTTGTGCTGGAAATGGCCCACCTTGATTATCATACACATTGTAAGGAGAGTGATCACTTTAGATAAGCTATTACCAACAGGAGAGTGGGGTGGGGGGAGAGAAAACCTTTTGTAGTGGTAAACACCCATTTTTTCATGCTTTGTGTGTATAAAAAGATCTTCTATACTTTCCACAGTATGCATCCGATGAAGTGAGCTGTAGCTCACGAAAGCTTATGCTCAAGTAAATTGGTTAGTCTCTAAGGTGCCACCAAGTACTCCTTTTCTTTTTACAGCAGCTAAGTAGCTAATGTTTGCAAAACATTTTACAGGAGCTAACATTCACCTGACAGGTACCATGTATAAAAGTTTTTGTTAGAGGAATATCTCCAAAGAATTGCATGGTACAAAAAGAGCAATTATAATGATTATAATGTTCACAAAATATGCATCTAAAAATTTGCCATGTGGTCTTAAACTCCAGGTTAAAAAAAATAGTGATTAACAGTTCGTAAAACATCTATTTATTGCTACCTTTTTTTATCTAATCTCTCTCTCTCTCTCTCTCTCTCTTTCTAGTTCTTCTCTGGCAAATTGTATGCATGCATGTTTATCTAATCTAACAAGCATTTAAAATCTATAATAAATCTCTTGATCAGCTTTATGACATGTAATGCACATTATGATTTTAAAACAATAGGCAAATAACTTACCTGGTTCATCTCTTTCTGTCTCACATTGAACTGCTAAAAATAGAGTTTAAACTAGTCAGTTTACTAGAGTGCTAATGGCAAAGCTAGAAAGCATTATGAGAAAATTGAATGACAATGATTTAATAAGCAGCAAAAGTACTCACTGATACAACTTTTCTTTCTGCTATCAGGAAGAATTCACCTGCCAGCACTTCTGAGCTGCTGTCTGATACTATCTTGACAGGACATTATGCCTTGGTGACAGTTTCACACACTGAATATGTTTGTGCTTACTTATAGTGCAATAGATGGAAATCCATTGGCAAGCAGGAGGACAGAAAGGGTTTCCAGGAAGAAGTTGATCCTTGATTTGTCCAGACACTTACTGATGTTACTAGTCAGTGGTTGCTGAGGGTTACTGTCTCTGGTTTGAATATTAATTTGTTTGTCACAGTAAATGCTATCCTATCTACTGAAATGGATTCAGATCCTATGAGTCACATGGACTGAGCATGCACAGTAACTTCTGCTGAAGCAGCTGCCCTCACTCTGCCGCCCCCCCCCCCCGCCCCAACCAGCAGGTACAGGTCATCTCTGCTAGAGTTCATGATGCTGTGGCACTCTTAAATGCCATTATACAATATTGTTTCTTGGGCTGCCAAAAAGATAACCATAAACTATTCATCAGTGATGTGAACAGTGATGTAAACTGCACATTGGGAGCCAAATTTTCATTTCAGATACATGAGTGTAAATCCAGAGTAATTCCATTAGGCCAACACTTATGGGCCCGATTCTGCAACGACTACACACATGCGACTAGTCTGCACATAGGTAATCCCTTTGGCTTCAGTGAATAAGGATTATTTGCACAAGTAAGGATTGCAGCATCAGCCCCTCGTTCTTGACATGATTGAGATACTATAGACTCTATAAACTAGGAATAATAATAATACTGTTCTTCTAATGATTTGGGGTAAAATCCTGGCCCAATTGCAGTCAATGGGAATTTTATCATTTACATCAATGGGCCAAGATTTCACCCAAAGGTTGGTGAGTTTTTATTCATTAATGTTTGTTAAGTGCATCGATCTCCTCGCCTAGAAGGTGCTGTAAAAGTGCAGCATCATATTATTATTTAGTCAATTTGGATCAGAACAGGAAAAGTATGATGAAACATTGCTTTTGAAATGATTATTATAGATGGAAACAATTGACTCAGCTATGCAGGAAAATGCTAAAAAGCAACCAAGTATTCTAATGATAAACCTTGATTTGGTTGTTTCCCACATTTAATTATGTAAAAGCAAATCTTGCTTTTTGTCAATCAGCCTGTTTAGAGCTGCCAAGCCCCACTTCCATTCCCTGAGTGGCTCTGCCAGTCAGGGAAAGGAATTAAATGCTGGGGGTTTGTGATGCTAGCAATTCCTTTTGTCTGTCTCATGGATAAGCCACATGTAGCTAAACAATGGTAAACCAGATTTAATACATTTGGAAACATTCTTCACTTTGAATTGCTGACATTGCATCCCATATGGTACCCTCATTTTCCTTGGTTTTGCCTTTCCTGGGTGTAATTTTTTTTTGTCAATACAAAACAATAATAACAATACAATAATAAACTATAACTTACCACATATATAGCACCTTTTATTCTGAAACATCCCAAAGCACTTTCACAAACTTAACAGGTATGCAAACTACACGTGAGAATGGTCAAACCCCGCCCACACCTCCACTGAAACACAGCCACTTCTGGGATTAAATGTAGTTGCTGTTTAATACCAAGCGTGAACTAATGCTACAGAACAATTTAGGTACCACGGGGAGAGAACTACCCTGTCTGTGAAGCTGCAGGGAAACGGTAGGTAATTGGAATGGAGTTCCCCAAGTTGGTATTTGGCCAGGACACTGGGATTAAAGTCCCACTCTTGTGAAGATCTTTGGTCTGCAGAATCTGCATTTATGTCTCTTCTGCAGCACGGTGCCCCTTAGGACTAGGATGAGCTAGTGGTCTCTGAAAGAAGAGTGCCTGCAGCTCTGGCTTTGTTCCTTGATAGAGTGACCAGATGTCCCGATTTTATAGGGACAGTCCCAATTTTGGGGTCTTTTTCTTACATCGGCTCCTATTACCCCCAACCTGTCCCGATTTTTCACATTTACTATCTGGTCACCCTATTCCTTGGAGAACTCCCATACAGTTATGTAACTTTGTTTTAAATGTAATTTAAACTCTGTTTTAAATTCATCTGCATCTGACCTCTTAGAAGAAAAAGCACATAGCTCTTTTCATATTTTATCTTAGCTTAATGCAGCTGTGGATTCTTATATAAACATAGACCAGGGGAAAATTAATACTGACTGTGAAAAGGCCAGTCTCATGGCCTAGCACAAGCATAATATTTCTGCACATAGAGCATCCAAGTCTGAGTCTTGAGTTTGGTCCCTTGCTCCAGAGTGGCAGAGTCTGGTTGTACTGCACAAGCAACATACTGAGTCTGTGGTGGGAAAGAGTGTGTCTGACCAACTCAGAAGAGACATTGTCTGGCACTAGACGCATCTCTCTATCTCATTTGCTGCACGAACAATGTGTGTGATATTGGAATTTTTGAGTGTGTAAGGAGTAAATGGGAACTGGAGAGATCCTGGGGCTTTCTAGACAGGTTCTAAGGACTTGCCCAGGAAGCAAAATGCTGATGTAGAAGACAAAGAAATAAAAATAAAAGCATATGAAAGCCTCTCTTTCCACTTAATTGACAATATGTGGCATATTTTATTTTTCCCACCCTGAAAATTCCATTGTCATCAATATAAATAGCACTGTATTCCATATACTAAGGGAAAATTAACTGTCATAGCATGACGAATAAACCATGACAGATGGATTTGGGCGATGTGTTTAATGTTCAGAAGGAAAAAATATTATTGTAAATGAATTATCTCAACTTTGCTTCTTGTCTGCTCAGAAGAAAATCTAGGAAGGAGATGGTAGAGCCCATTAAAAGCAGACTTACAAGCAGACACAAACCCTTTTTCTCTCAAGGAATCTAGAAGAGAAATTTGTGAGCACAGAATCACAATCTTTATAAGGGAGACCACTTTGCTGCTGAAAATTCAGTTAACATTTTAAAAAGCAAATTATTTTAATTACTCTTTTTGAAGACTCTGAGGTGAAATTAGTGCTCAAGCAAAGAGTCAGGTTGTCATTTTTGGAAGCTGTAAGTCCTTTACCTACAAAACAAATACACAGGCAGGAATAGTGCAAGTGCTAACATTTTCCAGCCCATTGTATCCTTGGCCTCTATGCTTTAACTGCTGTCACCTGGAGGGGGTGGGGCAATTGTGACAGTGATGTGGATGTATGTGTCCTACAAAATACACTGAGATCACTGGTTCATTTCATGCCATTTGTTGTATCTTGTTAGAAATGACCTGATCTCAGAAGATAGTGCCCTGCACACTGCTACTTGTGAATGAGGCCCTAGAAATAAATAATAACAAGCCAACAAAGAACCAGAAGATGGGAACAAAAAGTCTTTCTAACTGTATCAAGCTGGACAAGACTGAAACTAAATGCTCTATATCCTATTGCCAATACTTTGCGCCAACTTTTCTCCTAAGAACTAAAATCTTACTACATTGCCATAAATAAAATTCTAGTCCTTTCAGTATTTAAACTTAAATGTTGCAGTGTTAGAAATGACTGTCACTGTCATTATGGAAAATATAGATACTATCATTACGGAAAATATTAATTACTTTTACAGGCTATTCATGGGAAAAGCATTGTAATGGAAAATCAGTGACAGAAATTCTCTTTTTTTCCCTCTTTACTAACTTTAGAATACTTTTTTTCCTCAGTAAAATGCATCTGAAAGAAATACATACTGGTTTCAAAATGTCCATACTTTTCACAATATGCTGTCAAAATTTAAGAATCAGCTAGTGAAACAGCACAAGTTTGACTACCGACCCATGTTGATCTGCGATAAATTTTGTAAATGTATGCTGAGTTTTATAAATAGCTCTTTTGTTTACATCATATTGGAGCTTTAAGAATGTTTTTTCTTCCTCCTAAGCTTTTCCAGGAATCTATGAGCCTTTCACTTCCATTCACATGATCTGTGTTCATGATTCTCATTGATATTAATAGAAATGAGCCCCTCCACTTCCATGAGTGGAGGGACATAAAACCTGCAGGTGCTACACTCTGAATATATGGATCTGGATGGAATAGTGCTGAAAGATCGTAGCCATCCTCCCATCAAACTCGCAGGTCAACCTAGGGTAAATTATCATTAACTTGCAAAGGGTTCCCTTTGCAATGTTGAATCCTGCCTGTGGGTGTGGTCAGGACAGTGGCTCGTGATGATACTCTCACAGCCTCAGCAAAAGCTGGATTGGGCCTGTTGCCTGTAAAAATGCAGGGCACACACATAATAAACTCTAAGGACAGGATTTCCAAGGGAACCTGAGGAAGTTAGGTACCTAAATCTCATTGAATTTTAATGGAGTTTGAGTGCCCAACTCCCTTAGACTCTTTTGAAAATTCCAGTCATAATGTTTTCAAAGGAGAATTATATTAGTGTAATATTAAAGGCACAGACCTGATCCTAAAAGTTGATTTGGGATTAAAAATAAGGATACAGATTTTACAGAGGTCAGAATCAAGAGAAAGGCTGGT
The DNA here is from genome assembly GCF_015237465.2 of Chelonia mydas. Classification (NCBI taxonomy): domain Eukaryota; kingdom Metazoa; phylum Chordata; order Testudines; family Cheloniidae; genus Chelonia; species Chelonia mydas. The sequence goes on from NC_057853.1 coordinate 91,843,758, forward strand.
AACAGTGCTTACCAAAGTGGCAGAGAGAAATTATAGACATGTTTTATCTGACATTAAATAAACAGCATAGGGCTATCAAGGGTAATAAAGTAAGTTACAACCCTCTTCATGTTACTATTGATCTTGTGAGAAGATGGACAAAGCGGATCAGTTATATGGAGTTGTGCACCCATGTATCTGAGACTGCTATGTGTATCTGTCTCGCTTAGAGCTATATGCAGTGCATAACTGTCTCCCACCAGTATTAACAGGAATTAAGGGAGAGGTTTTAAAAGCTGACCAGGGGATATGGATCCCCAGTTCTCATTAATTTAAATGGGTCCACAGTTCTTAGGCATCACTAAAAATCTCATTCTTAATTGAAAACTTTTGCTCATCGACATTACAATATACAGCACCTTTGTATGTGTTACATGCACTATTTTATAGTGGTCTTACTACAAACAAGTTTATGTATTATAGCTTTGTAAGAATATTTGTTATGAGGAATGGCTTCAAGAGTTGGAACTTATTCTCAATAGAGACAACCTGGAACTGACCTAGGATGAGATCTGAGAAAGAGAACCAAAATAAATTGCTCTTAGTGCAAAGGGTCCAAACAACAAATATCTCATCCTGAGAATCAGGAAATGGGGCATAAACAAAGAATTCAGGTAAACTATTCCACTAAATTAGTAGTTACTATATGGAAGAACTTGGCAAGGAAGATATATAGTAAAAAAAAAATTAAATCACACAGCTTAATATTTTTATGAAGAAACAGAGGAAACTGAAGGGTTGCGATAAACTTCAGGGGAAGGACATGTTTATTGGACTAGGTGCCCTATTTCTGTCCAGCATGTGCTTTTACAAAGCACTCCCCCCCCCCCCATCTTGTTGAGCAGCTCTGAATATGAAAGAGGTTTTTTTAAAAAAAATTCTGAAATGAATGAACATTTGGCACTGGCTTCAATTAACACCCTTAGCCCCTTACTCTTTAAAAACACGGAAGTGAAGTGAGTATGTGACCTGGTGCTGCTGCGAATGATTTTTCCTACCCTGCTCTGAGTCACATAGCTGGAAAATGGTTAACAGGGTTTCTCTGATGCTTCGAAAGATGTTGAAACTACAGAACAAATATTGACCAAGAGGCACCACCACTTGCCTGGACAGGAGAAAAATAATCTTTTATATAACAAAAAACAGTTTGCCAACAAAGAAACTGAAGGAACTTTGCCTCATCGTTTACATAGAAAGGGACCCGAGTGGTGGGTGCAAACGTTAGCACATTCACAATCATGTGCATCCCCACCGGGCTTGTGTTAGGACTGAAGTGAGAGGTGCTTTTTTGCCTCCTCCGAAGGCAGGACCCCAAAAATGTCCCCAGGCTGCAGCTGGACACATCTGTTGCTCTCTGGAGCAGGCGATGAAAGGCTTCCAGGCTGTAGCTCGGGACAGCTCCTGCTATCTGGAAGCTGGGCTTGGGTTCTCAGGCACCAGCAACAACCGGTCTGGGGCTCTGGAATAAACAGTTCCCGTCTGGCTGAAAGGTTCACACACGTGCCCCGATGCTGCCAGCATTCGAAGGGTAGAAACAGGACATCTGGGGGAGACAAACGAGGCCACAAGCTGTAACTCCGCTGGGCACGCTGGAGAAGCAGGACTCTGGAGCGACGGAGTGGGAAACGATATTGTAGTTCAAGAATAATAATAATAATATAAAACCGGGACAGTTGGCATCTCTCGCTTCTCTCACGTTCTCCCGCCCTGATTTGGGGTCTTGCCTTTGGGGTTGTGTGATACCGTAAACGCTTTTCTCCCCGGGGCTGGGGTTAAAGATCGCCTGGGTTACCCCGGCCTGCTCTGCTCTTGTTACGCAAGAGCCTGCTGCGCAGGGCCCCCTTGCCTAGCTGGAATCGACCAGGTTTCCCCACTCCACTTGTTAGTCTTTCGCCCCGCGAAGTTACGAAAGAGCAGATCCCCACCCCCAGCCCGGAGCTGTATAAAGCGCTCCCAGCCCCGCGCCCTCCGGCCGCCTCCTCTCCCCTGTGCGAGCGCTCGGGCTAGAGACCGGCTGACTGCGGGGATCGGCGCTGCTCTGTGAGAGACACGTTTCCAGCTGGGGGAGCCTCTCTCGTCCGCCGCGTGTGTGTGTGATGATTCGGGTCGCTCAGGGATGTGGCTGGAAATGCTGCAGCCCTCCTGCAGAGAGGCAGTGGGGACGCCCCACCGTCTGCACTGGGGGGCCCCTCTAGATGCTTTGGGGCCCCATTTCTGGGTGCCTGGGGACCACCCACCCTATGTGCTGGGGGTACTCTACTGTCATTGGGGGGACCCCACTGCTGCTTTGGGGGGCCCTCTGAGCATCTTAGGGACACTGGGTATGTTGGGGACCCCTCCTTTCCAGGTGCCTTGGGGCTCCCCCAGCTGATGATTTGGTCTGTCTCTGTTTGCTGTTGCATAGGAGTAGGATGGCTCAGGCGGGGAGATTCCTGGCCTGGCTGCTGCTGGTGGTCCTGGGCCTGCTGGGCTGTGGATGCCGAGCGGAGCGGGACTGCAGAGTGAGCAACATCAGAGTCCAAGAGAACTTCGACAAGGCTCGTGTAGGTGTCCGCTCCCCTCCCCGCTCTCTGGGGCTGGCTCTCCTTGGATCTTGCCAAATTTTGCCCTAAGGCCCAAAATGTACTATCAAAATAGAGACCCAGTCTGCCCACTCCTCGTGTGCCAAACACCTGGCCTCCAGTGCAGAGCACCACAAAACCTAGATCCGGCACCTGGGCACAGGCAGCTTGTGGCCCAGAGCCCCAAATGCCTAAACCGAGAACAAGGGTGTGCTCTAAACAGAGGGGGAAAGCAGCAGCTCGTCATGCAGCAAAAGATCTAGCCCCTGCTACAAATGGGAACAGCAACACCATAAACCCCCTCCCGCCCCCATCCAGAGACTTGAGCTTGCTGGATCCAGCTATTTGAAAAATTCCAAACTCAAAAACTCTATCAGAAGAGAGAAGTTCAGCTGCTCTAGTTTCACTGCAAAACTTCGGCCCCCCTGTGTGCCGAGTTACATTGTTATTACTCCGGTTATTTGTATTAGCCAGCAAGGTATAGAATTGGTTTGTACGGCAGGAGAAGCTATCCTTGTTCTCTTTTTAAACATTAGAACTTAGAGAATTGGGGTCAAAACCTGGCTAGATCCAGTTGCTGAATCTGAACCTTTGTGGTTCTTGTGCTCCTTGGTGCATTGTACCCAAATTGTTTTTGGTGACTTGGGAGCAGCTGGATTTATTCTCTAATTTGATGGTATGATTTGGAGGCTTGGGGCCAAAGATCAGCAGAGTTCTGCACGGTCCAGATAGATCCAGCTTTTATGGTCTTCCCTGCACTTGGGACTTCCATGCTTCCCAGGCCTAACCAGAGCCTCTCTCCTCTCCCTGCAGTATAGTGGCACCTGGTATGCCATGGCCAAAAAAGACCCTGAGGGACTGTTCCTGCAGGACAACGTGGTAGCCCACTTCACCATAGAGGAGAATGGACAAATGAAAGCCTTCGCCAACGGCAGAGTCCAGCTGTTCAAGTAAGTTGCCTGGCACCCTTCCTTCTCTTCCCACTCCAGTTCCCCAGGGCCCTGACTTTCTGCTGGGCTCTCCACTGCTCTAACCCTTCCTCGTACCCATGTGTTCATCACTATCTGACCCCAAGTCCAGGCTGCCCAGTTTGAACTCAGTGTCTTTTTGTCTCACTCTATTTGTAGTAACTGGGATGTTTGTGCTAACATGCTTGGCTTCTTCACTGACACTGAGGATCCTGCCAAGTTCAAGATGAACTACTGGGGTGTTGCCTCTTTTCTCCAGAAGGGAAGTGAGTACTAATAAGTAGTGGGGTGTTTTTGCAGCAGGAGACTCAGGGCTGCATGATAGCCCTTGTCACTTTTGGTGCATCTACATGGGGAAAATAAGGGATTTTTTTAGCCATGTTAGCTAACACATGGTAACTGCCACATGGTAAAATCCTAGAGTGGACAAGGCAGTTCCTAGTTTTCACATGTGTTAGCTGGTTGATGTTTATCCTAGTGAAGTCAAGGTCTTTGCATGGCAAAGATCATACATTTATTTTCCTTCCAAGCCCCATAATATAGACTAGCATCATCACATGGAAGGAGTAGATGGAGACTGAGAAGACTCTGAGCTCTTTTTAGTTCAGATCTGCTTTTTATTTGACTGTTAATTTTCTTGAAAAAGCCTAACTTCAGATTTAATCTTCAGCAACCTGGTAGAGGAGGATTTTGCAGCTCTTAGCCTTTGTGGATACTTTGTGAATACAGGGACTTTCTCTTTTTTTTTGACAAACTGTCAACAAATTAATACTGAGCCCCAGTCTTCCTTGTGTGAGATTAACCCGCCTAGGGAGTAGAAACTCCAGCACTCTTCACTTGAGACGTTTCCATGGAATACCTCTACTGGGGGAAGATGGAATTTGGAAGAGATGAGGGCTCCACCCCAAAAACACACAGTTCTCAGGGGATCTTCAGGAAGCCACTTGCCTCTGACTTGCTGTCCAGTTTCTTGCCAGCTCACTGCTGAGACATACTTCCCAGGGATTTCCCTGATTGCTGGATGCCCCATCCTGCAGAGATGGGAGCACTGTACTATACTTTGCTGCAAACTCTGGTCCTCCTGAAGAGGGAGGAAGAGAATCTGGCAGAACCCAGAACTACCTCTTTCAACTCCATGGAAGCCAAATACTGAGGAGAAGGTCCATGAGGTGTGGGAACTGGAGATGACAGCTCTTCCCCTTACACCCAACTCCCGCATTCATTTCTGCGGATGTAGGGAGGTTAGAGAGGCATTAATTGTTACACTAACTACTAAATAGCTGAGAATGATCCAAAATTCTAACTGCAAATTGTCACTAGGATTTGTGATACATCTCTTTGCATATGCCTAGCAAATACACATTTATAAGAAACCTAAGAGGCACCAGGATGATATGCTTTTTCCACACAAATACAGCTTAAAGCATTTCTGTGGTAGGAAAAGAGAGCTTTTCAGAAGGTAATGTGACTAGGAGAGCTGTGAGTAATCTGGTGCATGACCAGCAGGAACATATTTATTTTCTCCGGCTTTACCCTGTGTTTGACCATTTTAACCATTATGTATTCAGTCCTTAACAGAGCATATGCACCACTGTACACACAAAAATAAGGCCCATTAGACAGAGATGAAGTATAAAGAAAGTTCCCAAGTAGATTTATTTTGTTGTTAAATTTCTCCCATGTTTCAGTAAAACAATGAGTGACATTAATGCGTCACAGACTCCAACGTTATATTTTCTTAGTTTTAATTCAGACTTAAAACGTTGTCAAGTAATTTAGGCTTCATATTTGATCTACATGATACAAGCTGCTGATGGCAATTTCCTCAAAATTCAGAATATCTATTGTTTTTTTAATTCTACTTCTCTACCAAGAAATTTAAAGCAAAGAACCTCAGTGATAGTAATCGCTATGTAAATAGGGCTTAGGTGAAAACAGTATTTGTGATTTCTCTACTGTGGCTGCAGAAACATTTAACTAAAATTCCCAGAGCTGGATCATGTAATGTAATATAGTATGTTCAGTGCTGTTCTGACATTATCCCTAATGCTGAGGCAAAAAACAGAGAAGCAGGGAAAGGGAAAGGACTCAGACTCTGGGAAAAACCCTCATCATAACGGTGATGAGGTGGGTATGATTTCTTTGGTGATAGGGCTGAGAGGGGAATACAGGAGACATCCTCTGAGATTGCTTTGGAAAATAACCCTGTTCCTTGGACTGGCCCCAGAGCCCATCTGTCTCCTTGTGTGAAGAAACACTTGTGGGCTGTGTAGGTGATGGATGGATCCGGATGGCGAGTTGTGCAGTATGGGCGTTTTCCTTTATTGTCCTCCCACTGCCTGCTCCACAGCTCCCTCAGAAGGGGCTTTATTTTTTTCTTGTTGACCTTCCAAATGGGACTGACCTTTGCCCCAGAGCAATCAGCCTCACCAAAGAATCAGCACTTGCAGTTTTCTGAGGCTTGCATGGTCCAAAAGGTCATGGATTTATTCTGCCCGATAAGAGCTGCAATGCATGTTCTTCAGCATTTACATTAAAAATGGCCACGGTGCCACTATTCCCACCTAAAATAGATCCAAACTTCTACCAAGTTAGTTTAAAATTAAAGTTGGTGCAACCCTCCTGACTTCGTGGGCTTTTACTTTACATTGGCACAGATTATTTAAAAAAATACAAAATAATTTTTCCAGTTTGTGCACCTTCCACACTGTAACACTGCTTGTGAAAGGACTGTAATGTCACTGAAATATAAGCAAAAGAAGTCTGGTTGTAAGGGCAATAGTTTTCCATAATTTAAATTCAAATCACACAAATGAAGCAAACAGGCAGAACTATATGGGTGCTGTCTAAGAATTTTATCTTGATACCATAAAATGCATTCAGTATTGCAATCTAATACTAAAACTGTGTGCTTTTAAAACCCATATTGCTTCTCTGTGAGAGAAGTAATGTCCAGAAATACTCATCCCACCTTATTTTGGTTATAAATAAGCTTGAACCAAGACTCTAGCTCCAAATGCTCCTGTATATTGGGAAAGTTTGCATCCAGGTCTAAGGTTTGCAGCTCAGACCTATCTTTAGATATAATACGTATTTAAAAAAATAATACAATCCAATATCCACTATAAAGGCAGGTTCCACAGGTACTCACCCACAGTATGGCTATGACTGCTGGGCTGTGGAGGTGACAGAGACAACACAATGCCAGTTTTGGTAGTAGTCTGCTGGCTGAGACAACCCCCCCCCCCCCTTTAAAAGGGTGGACTCCCAAACTGTATGGCAGTTGGGAACGATCCTGAGGGACACACGTCCTAAGGTAGGTGGCAGGTTCTTTCCAGGTTAACTGAATGTCAAGCAGCCAGGAATGATTTTTAGAGGGGCATATGATTTCAAGATGACACTTCTCCCTGAGTGAGAGCTTCCCGCCAAAAAGAGGCCAAAGGTGAATTCATGTTTCTCAGACCAGTTGGCTCCTGTTGATTTATTTAATCTAATTGACTAAATGCATCCCACATGTTGTGGTGATGCTAATATCTTGGGACTGAGCCTGTGTGGTGCCAGAAGCATGGAACTTTCCAATATTTCAGTAAGTATTGTGGGTGCCAAGCACCTGTCAGGATCAGGCCCATTGTGGACCGTTTGCCATCATTAATACTAAAGTATGTGGTATTCTTCTGTGATTGAATAAATGCAGAATTCTCTCTAGGTGAATGTCTCCTCCTACCTCTATAACTTCCTTGCTCCTTCCCTATGGTTTCTTTCAGATGATGATCACTGGGTAGTGGACACAGATTATGACACTTATGCACTTCATTACTCCTGCCGCCAACTAAATGATGATGGTACCTGTGCTGATAGTTACTCCTTTGTGTTCTCCCGGGACCCGAAGGGATTGCCACCTGAGGCACAGAAAATTGTCAGGCAAAGGCAGGTCGACCTCTGCTTGGACAGAAAATACAGAGTTATTGTCCATAATGGTAAGAATATTTTTTTCAGAAAAATTTTATTTGGGAGGTGAAATGACTACCATGCTAGGAAGCTCTTTCTCTAATGGACAGCGATAGTAGGAAGGGCTGCACTTAGTAGCTGTGGTATATCTTATTTTCTTATTGCAAACTCAGAGTCTCTGAGTCTCAGAGTCTCAGATATACTCAGATTTTCATTTTTACTGCCCTGCGATTTCCTGGGTAGCCCATCGCAGGAAACAAACACTGAAGAGAGTTGCAAAACACCTAGATTAATACAAGATGCACTTGTGCTAGCTGTTTGTCTAAAAGATATGTTCTAGTTCAAACAGGAATTAATTCAGGGAAGTCCTATGGCCTGTCTTACAGAAGATCAGACTAGATGGTCAGAGTGGTCCCTGCTGGCTTTACAATTTATGAATCTATTAATCTAATCTATGAATAGATGAACAAAGATTAATATAAATAGTTAATTTTCAGCCTGCAATATGTTGACAGTGGGACACCACAAAGACCTACTAGAACAGGTGATACTAAATATATTTATTAGTGATCTGGAAAAGGTGGATGAACAGAATTAAAATAAATCTTGTCTATAATGAAAATGTGCAAACCACACAAAATTATTTAGGTTAGACTGGGCAGCACAACTGCAAATGAAATTCACATTTGATACAAGGCAATAAATATCTGCATGAATAATTTTAACTACTCATGCATATGGTTTAGTTCTGAATTAACTGTAACCACTCAGGGAAAAGATCTGGGTGTCACTGTGGACAGCTCAGTGAAAACGTGCTCAGTCTACAGCAGGAATCAAAAAAGCACATAAAATGTTTGGATGCCTAAAGAATAGGGCAGAAAAAATACAGGAAATAATATAATGCCATTGTATATATTTTCTCACTGTGAATACAGTGTTTGGTTCTGTTCACCCCACCTCAAATAAAATATAACAGAAATAGAGGGGCCTAAAGATGGGAAATTAAAATGATTAGAGGCATGGAGAGACTTATGTATGAAGAAAGAATGTAAAATGGGGTCCAGTCTTTGTGCTCCAGCTCCAGTTTAGAAAGAGGTGTGCAAAAGTTGCTTCTTGCATGTTCCTCTGAACCAATTGGTGCTGGCCACTGTGAGAGACAGGATAGTGGGCTAGGTGGATCACTGATCTGATCCACTGTAGCCATCCTGTGTTTCTATTAAATATACATGAAAGTATACGAAATGTTTGCACATGAGTAAATCAATCGTGAATGTTTGCAAGTTACAAGTTGTAAAGAAAATGTATAAGTTCATAAATATTCAGAGCTTGTGACAAAACATCTACAAACATCTCAGGAGACTCTCCACATAAAAGAGGACTTGTTTTCCACAAAATATTTGCAATTGTCTTTAATATTGTTTTTAAAGCACCGTTAAAATTGCAAATACACCCTCCATACTAAAAATATAATTAATAGAACATTAAATGATAAAATTTGAATACAAAAGTTAGGAAATTGCCTTCTAATAGTCTAGCACCAATCTTAACTCTGCCCCAGTACTAACTGCCCACTCCCGGTAAAAGCTGAAGACCCCCCACTTTTGTCACAAACCTTAACTCTGCCACACTGTATTGCATGTGTTTCCCTTTGTCTGCTCTTTCAGATGGTGGGTAGTGGTTGGAGGGCTGGTTTGGCTTCCATGCTTTTTGTGAGTGAGAATTGATGTTTTAGATCCTCTGAGGCTGCTCTATTTTATGCTGGGGACCAGAGTGGTGGTTAGATGACCCCAGCATCGAGTATCATGGTGACCTAAAGCCAACTGTACACCTCCTCCGCTAGGCAGGCGTGCCAATCACAATTCAGACAAAGCTCCGGATCATTTACCAGAGTGTTAATTAATTCTGAACTCCCTAGTATTGTTGAGCCAGATTCTTGCACACCAAACAGACATACATTGGAGCAATGGACAGTGATTGAGGATACTTGTACAAGAGCTAAAAGAACAAAAAAGATCAAAACATCTGCATTAGGAAATTCTTCATACAAAGTCCATGTTAATGCAACTTCTGTGTGAACAGAGGCCTCCCTGCATCTCATAGTTTTGCGAGCAAGAACTACAAAATTATTCGCAAGAGTGCCAAAATCCTCATGTCCTTACTCAGTTGTTATGCAGGCCTTACTGAGGTAAAATTCCCACTGAAGGGAACGTAAGAACATAAAAATGGTCATACTGGGTCAAGGCCAGAGGTCCAGCTAGCCCAGTGTCCTGTTGTCTAACAGTGGCCAATGCCAGCTGCCCCCGAGGGAATGGACAGAACAGGTCATCATTAAGTGATCCAGACTCTTTCAATTTTGATTCTGGACCCATATCTTCAAGTTAAATCTTTTTTCCAAAGATTCTTCAACTTTTTAAACTAATACTGTGCTGAAGTTCACAATAAATCAATTACTAATTACACAGGTCTTGGCTTGATATAAATACAGTTATATCTAAATAGCAGTTCTTGGTAAACTATCTTTATTTTCAAGCAAAAGAAGAGAAAAGGCTGGGTTTTTTTGGTTTGTTAGTTTGGTTTTTGTTTGTTTGTTTTTTTTGTTTTGTTTGCCACTTATCTTGCATTTCTGAAGCTGTATCTCCTACTGATTGTGGGTCAGGTTGGGCTACTACCTTGAGGTCAATTGCCTGCTTGTGGACTAAGGTATTTCCTAATGTGGGTAAGGGTATCACAGTTTTGCCCTCTGTGAGTATTCCCAATGACAATAAAACCATCACAAATATTTATATTGACCACGGGACTGCTTGCAGAACAAGCTATTACTTCATTGTAACCAGGGCATTGCAATCTGGCCTTGTATCAGCATATACTAAAAGCAAAAATCCACAAGAAAATAAATGTATGTGCATTAGGATAGTCTATTACTGCCATTTTTTGTGATCTTAAATCTTAAATGAAAAGTACGGTAAATCTTACTTAAGTCAATATATTTTGAAATGTTCTTGTGGTTGATCTGTGCTAGCTCCTTCTTTGCCTCAGCATTAATGTCTGGAACAAATGGAACAGATCTGATTAATTCCTGTCCTATGTTGAGTTGAAAATCCTTTGGAATTATGTGCTACAGATCTAAAGAGCAGAATAACATTGCAAATAATAGACTGATATTTGTAAGTAAGACTACTTTAAAGGAAATACATTTACACACACTTTAAATTTGGTACGTTTGTATATTTTTTCTTTCTAGTGCTGGTTTAGAAATATCATTAATTTTATTTTGTTTGTTTCAGGATTCTGCTCTTAAGGAGTTTTGAAACTATGGAAGCAAATGATGTAACATCAATATGGATGTAAAGTTTACAAATTGACTGTTTTGTTGTAGATCTTTAAAGCAGCTTCATTCAAACTTCAAATATATTTATCTGAGCTCTGAAGCTCACCCTGTCAATAAACCAATGAAACTTTTAATAAACATGGATAACAGGGAATGCATATTGTATAAATATAAAAAGATTATTGTTTTGTTGGCAAAAATACTATTTTACTGCAACGCTTAAAAATAGGAATCCAGATGGTGGCACTTATGTATGTAATCTTTCATTTTTTTGTTATTGGTTTTTGACTTTGTCTAGTAACCTTGCAGGCAAATTTTTAAAAAAATCCCTAATATCTAATTTTAAAATGCCTAAGTCCTCTTGACTTATTGTGGCTTCTTTATTGGACTCTCTGGAAAGCTAAATAGTATTTCAGTACAAAAGGAAGTTCATTGATCACATCACAGAATAGCTTTATTTTATTACATTCATACTTGACTGAAGATGTGTAAAAATGCACCATATGTAAAAACAGGGTAATTACAACCTTAAGAAAAATAAACATTTCTATCTACTGTAACATTGTTGAATCCAGCAAAATGGCACCAGAGATTGACTAGTTCTAAGGACCAAATTTTCAAATGTAGGACATACCAGCAAAAATGATCATGCGCTCATTGAACCAGCAAAAACCATATATGCCTACTCAGATTGGCATTTTATGCATAAAGGTAGGTTGCACTAAAGTATGTTCAGGCAGCCAGTCACCTGATTTATGCATGCAAATGCCTTTTTTTATTTTATGGACTTAGTGACTGCATGGAAATTTTTGAGGGTGCACTTTATACACCCATTTTTAAAAGTTGGTTTCTATTCTTACTGGCAAATGGATAGTAAAACTGGAGAATATCCTCAGCTGCTGTAAGTTGTCATGGCTCCACTGTAGTGAGTGGACAATTTACACTGTCTGAAAATCTGCCCCCATAGAGCCCAATTCTTCTCTGAAGTTACACTGTTTTACATTTCTGTGCCTCCACCAATGTCAGTGACGTTACTCCTGATTACATCATTATGAGAAGAGAATTAGGCCCATAGGATTAAATTCTGCAGTTTTACTCAGGCAAAACTCCCAAGACAATAACATTTTGTCTAGGTTAGGATTATAGAAGTTGAACTATAGTTGTATTTATTTTCCTATCTGTTTTCCTTAGCATATAATACAGTACTATAAAATGGTGAGCTGGTCAGTGTGGGAAAGTATGTGGCTTAGCAGCCAAAGCAACATCTGAGACATAGTTCATACATTACTTATTTAGAAATTACAGATAAGTTAGGTTCTGTGTGGTCATTTCTTCTTCCTGTGGTTTCTGTATTAGTCATTCTCCTTCCAGGAAGAGCTGCACAACACAAAAGAAATTGCCACCATTTATGTCTGAAATGGGTAACATTATACAAAACTGGATTGACGGCAGAGTTGGTAAAAGTGAATGCCATTATCCAGAAGAAAAATGATGGCAAAATTTTCAAATCATGTTTGAAGTTCTGAACTAAAATTAAGAGAACAGTGATGATAATTGGACTCCACATGATGAAGAAAGAGATCATCAGCACAAACAAAGTTCGAAATAGTTTGTAATCTCGTTGGGAGACTCGAATCTGATGCATTTCTGAGGCGGCTAAACTGATATTTAATCTTTTTCTTGATGCTTTTGTAATCTGCATTCAAAAACAAGATAACTTTTATTGTAACATAGAATTCTTGCTGAGTAACACTTTTTTTAAAGCTGCAGAAGTGAATCTTGGCAAATCATATTTCTGCTTTGGAAGTGACGATAAAAAGGGCAAGAGTTCTGTGTTTATTGCCTCTCAATGAGTACATTCCCAATGGACTCAGTTAACTAGTCGAAAAATAGTTTTGTTTTTTTTCTAACTGCCAGCCCTGAACTCAGCATGTCGGGTAGTCAAGCTGGGTTCTTTCCGTCTCATGCTCATAATCCATTTTGCATTTGAAAGTAATAAAGACTTTTAAAGTCAAATTAGGCCTTTAATTACCCCTGCAATCCCATTGCCTTCAAATGATAATCTAGGTTATTTCATCTATGTAAATCTGTTAATTTTTACACAGGTGTAATTGACTGTGACTGGAGTATAGCTAACAATCCTGTTGATGCACAAAGAAGAGAATCCAGCTCACTCTTTTATAGACATTTTTGCTCTGAAAGGTAAATAGGAGTAAAAATTAGTAACAACTTAATTTAGTCACTAAAGTCAGCAAATATGACTGGTACACAAATGAAGCTGAACTGTTGAGTAAGCAGGTGCCGTTTTTGCAGTCATTTTCAGAGGAGAGCTGCACTAACATTCTATTACAGATAGTTAGTTAGAGATGGGCTCAAGACTCAAAATGTAGATCTGGATTTTGACACCTGAAAAGAGTATGTAGGTGTCTGAGTCCAGAATGTTGGTTCTGCCCATTGTAAGGATGGACCATCTGCAGAATTTGGAACTGGGTTCAGATTTTGCCACCTCCAAAGTCTGAGAGTGCCTGGGTCCAGGGATTGGCTCAGACTTTTCTCTGTGTATGGGTTTTCAGTGGTATGGTACATTGGTTAAAGCAGAGATGTCTTTCAAAGGCAGAATATTTCCCCCCCACCCCCAAATTTCCTTTTGTCTCTCAAACCTCCCAGATGTATACTTCTTCCATTAGGTAATAGGTTTTAAACTTGAGTGAGAACGTATTTAAAATTCAGTGTGTTGTCTTTGACATCTTGTTTTATCAGCCACTGATCAGAATTACTTTGTCTACAACAGCCCTGACACCTTGTGCATCCTGTAGTCTTTATGAAAGTCTTTACTTTTTCTGTAAAGCGTTAATAAGCAAGATTGAGGCACATAGGCCCTAATCCAGATTGATTTCAATAAACAATTCAACTGGTTTTAGTAGGAGCAAGGCACTTAAGCATATTTCAGGAGCTGGGCTGTGGGGTCTAATGTTCCAGGGTGCTAAGAATCCGCAGTTCCTATTGCCTTCCACTGTAATTGTGAGCACTTAGTGCTTGTGGAAAATCCATTCTCGGGAAAGTCAGCACAGCAAAATTTAAATAATGGACACATTTTAAGTTTTTAATTGTAGAGCCAATAAAACTAACACCCAACCTCCAAAATTCAGCAGACAAACACTTCAGCTAAATACTTTCTCCCATTAGGCCAGATCTTCAGCTGGTGTAAATCAGCTCCAGTGAAGTCAATGAAGCTATGCTGATTTGGCCTATTTATTTTTATTCCAGAAGTTGCAATTTGACTCATTCAGTGTAATACTTCATTAATATTTCTTCTCTAGCTTAATCACTCTCTACGTACACATTATTTTTATTGAAAAAGCTGCATGAACTAGTGGATTGAAGGTGAGATTGGGAGGAGGAGCACTGCCACTGGTTTGGTATGTGGTTTTAGGTGTCACTTCACTTCTCTGTGTCTCAGTTTTCCTGTCCCTAAGATGTTGACAAGGGGACAGATTTTCAAAGGCACAAATCACAGTTAGGTGCCTAACTAGAAGGCTTTGAAAATCAGTGGGAGTAAGGAACCTAATGGCCTTTTGTGCCTTTGAACATTTCCCCCAATAAGAACAAGATTAATACTCATACTTGCCTTGCTAAGGTTAGAGTGAAAGAGGAGATAAACATTCAGCTCAGGACAAGCTTTTCCCATTATCAATTATTCTCTGTGTAAAATTCAGTTGATTTTTTGAGGACACTGTCAGCCCTGCAAACTATCTGTCAACCTTGTTTGAAGTGTTGTTGTAGCAATATTGGTTCCAGCAGGGCCACCCTTAAGGAAAATGGTGCCTGGGGGAACTTGACTAAGGGGGGCGGGGAATGATAGAGGTCTATAAAATTATAAATGGTCTGGAGAAAATGAATGGGGGAAGTGTTCTTTACCTCTCAACATAACAAAAGGACTAGGAGTTCACCCAGTGAAATTAATAGGCAGCGGTTTTAAAACTAACATAAAGCAGTACTTCACACAATGCATAGTCAACCTGTGGAACTTGTTGCCCAGGAATGGTGTGAAGGCCAAAAGCATAACTAGTTCAAAAAAGTGTTAGATAAGTTCATGGAGGATAAGACCATCAACGGCTATTAGCCAAGATGGTCAGGGATGCAACCCCATACTCTGGGTGTCCCTAAGCCTCTGACTGCCAGAAGCTGGGACTGGATAAGAGGGGCTGGATCACTTGAAATTGTCCTGTTCTGTTCATGCCCTCTGAAGCATCTGGCACTGGCCACTGTCAGAGACAGGATACTGAGCTAGATGGACCATTTGTCTGACCCAATATGGCCATTCTGTTCTTATCAGTGAATAATTTGTAATGAAAGAGGTGCTGGGACTCAAGCAATTAGGTGCCAGGGTTCAAGCAATTTTTTTTGTTTACTTTCATAACTGACACAGCAAGCCCAGAGGTGCCGGGGCTATGAATTGCCAAGCCTAGAGGTGCTGGGGCTCATCCGTGGCAAACCCTGGCACACGTTAAGCCCTGGTTCTTACCAATTGCTGCAGAGGTTGATTTTGATTTTAACTTTTAAGGCCCATCATCAGGCCTAGGTCCCTGATACCTTTTTGAGCCTCTGGCTTCCTATTTACCCTAGTGCTTTCTGAAGTGCTCTGTTCTAGCCTGGAGCTTGCAGGAACAGGAGAGGCACCATTCAGGTCTTTGTCTGTGAGGATAGGGCTATCTCCTTCCATTTGACTTGAAGACAGTAACAGAATTAGCCCTTTAAAGCAGGTTTCAAGACATTTTTATTTCAAAAGGTCTTTACCATGGAACATGAGTTTTATTTGCGGCTCTGTATTTATTTAAAACATAGTGTTTACCTGATGCTTTTAGTCCCTTAACCTGCATTTGTTTGATTAAAAAGTTCCCAGGAAACTTCTGTGTACCAGTGATGTACAAATAAAAATCTATTAGTATCAATAATAGTGAAAGGACAAGTAAGAGCTAGTTGACATTACTTGTGTTTTCCTTATCATTGCTCTAAATCACGGCTGTGCACACACCCAAGGTTGATGGATCCAGCACTGAAGAGATAATCAGCTACTGATCAGCAATGGAATGATTTACGCAGGTTATTTCAAAGGCTAGGCTGCTATTTAAAATGTTTCTTGTCTAGCCCAGCTCGCCAATCGGTTCAGCTAATCATGGGCGGCATGTGTTTCTTTGGGTGGCAGACGTTGTTTGCTTTCATGAGGTTTACATGGTATGCTTTCACTAACAGTGAAGTTGCATTCATGTCAGCAGCCCTTGGCCCCATTTGCCTATTTTTCTTCATAGGATGGATGGGCAAAGCCATTCTTGGAAACTGAACCTACTCTTGGAGCCTGCTTGTCCTGCTATAGGACATCAGCAACTCCCATTGTGCTCAACAGAAGTTACTGCTGTCTTATGGGGAGAAAAATAGCCCCTATTTCTAGAATGAACCAACTTTTAAAGGTTCCAATTCCATGTAAACAGTGTCTGTTCTAGGCTAGGGGAAAGGGAAGAGATTGGATGCCAATTCACTTGAAGCAGACGGAAAGCGAAAGCGATGGAGTCCGAAAAGCAAGGTGAGATAAAAAAGGGAGTTGCAGAAGCAAAGAGATACAGGAAGGAAAAGAGTGCACTGTCAGGAGGGGAGAGAAAAGGGCAGGGGCAGGGGTGGCAGTCCAGATTCAGATGAGAGAAAGCTAAAGCTAAACAGCATACCCAAGATCTTTGAGGATATATGCTGTGAAATACATATAGATAAACACTAATTTATTAATTATACAAAAGCATATGTTTAAGAAATGTTTAGGACTTGTTCAAAAAGCTCTGAGGTAATTTACAACCCAAAACTTTTTAGGCTTATCCTTCTCCTTCTTTATCCCTTATATGTCAGGCTGCTCAGGGTAACAGTTCACATTCCAGAATTGCTGACCATTCAAGTCACAGGTTAACTTGGCTTGCCTTAAAGCACCTCTCCAGTTTCATTAACACTGATTAAAAGGACCAAAAATCTGAATTCTGCAGTGCTTGTTGGAGAAAAACTCTCACTGAATTCACTGAGAGATTTGCTTAGTTAAGGATTGCAGAATTTAGCCAAGAGTTTTGACATTTTTAGACACTGCATATGTTTAACAAGCTAGTGACCTTATTTCACATCAGGTGAAATCAGCATTAAGTCTGAGTATGTGGGCTGTATATAGGTAAAATGTGGAGTGGTTGGGAAAATGAAACTCACACCTACAAATTGGGGCAAGGAATTCCTACAACCCCTTCCCCCAATTCCTAGCTCTGTAACTCAGCCCTGTTGCTGCTGGTGCCTCTCTCTATTGTTATTTCCTAACCCTCAAATATGCTTTTGAAGAAAGTGAAAAATAACTATGTTGAACAGAGCCATGAATACTTGTCCCAGTGCACTGAAAATAAGTGTTTGTCACCTTGAGAATACAAACCCTTAATCCTACTGAAGTGTAATTTGTTTATTGTTTGAATATTATAAAAAAGTTTCACCTTGTTTTCCTCTCTACATGATGTAATCATATTACTGTGTTGTTTTTACTGTGGAAGAAAGCTGTTTTACATACTGTCTTATCATCGTTTTCTAATCCTGAAACCAGTATGAAAATAGTGCTGAAGAGTTCGAAAAATCTCCCCTTTAAGGGGCAAAATCCTCCTTCCTCATGCACAGCTCCCACTAGCAGCAAAGATGGGTTACAGAAGCATGGTAATGATTGTGACTTGTGAAACTTTGGTTTAGTTTACTGAAATTCAGTTAAAGTGGGACCTGAATAGTGAAGGTTACTGTTCACTAGATGCAATATTTGGTATTTAAATATGTTAAATATTACCAATAACACTGCCCACCTCTCCAGCATCTAATTATGAGTAAGTACTTTGGTTCCTTATCATTAGCTCTGACCAAGGAATGCTCATTGCAATTTAAGTCACCTTAGCACTCCTCAGTTGTGGTGCTGCTTTGTCAAGGTCCAATACCCTTGTGCAAGAGAGAGCTGCTGGTGATGCGCCCTGCACTGGCCACAGGAATGGGTGGTGGTGAAGGAGCATAAGACGCTCTGCCCACCCTGGGTTTAGTGGTGCTGGTGGAGCATTGCAAAGCAGCCCTCAGGCAGGGGAGAATCAATCTTTTTGCACTCACATCATTTCATCACAGGATCTCAAAGCACATTACAAGGGCGGTAAAGTATTGTCCCTACTTTAATGTTGGAAAAGCTAAGGCACAAAGGGGTTAACAGACTTGTCCAAAATCACACAGGGAGTTATAACCCAGGTCTTGGCCACCAACAAACAGATCCATGTTATTAACATGGGGCAAAGTTTAGTACAATGTACCTATGACTTTCTGAACTTCAGCCTATGGCAGGCTGTTGACTCTGTTGCTGTTGCAGAGATACTGAGGCTTTGGCCTACTGAATTTCCAAGAGGCCTTGATAGATGCCGAGCTCCCTCAGCTCCTGTTAATTTCAGGGGGCACTGAGAAGGTTCAGCATCTCTCAGGAGGCTCTCAGCACTTCACTGACTTGGGTTCAGGGGGGAAATCATTTCCATGTGGAAAGTCAAAGCCAAGGAACCTCTTTCATGCTTGTAAGTGGTGGAAGGAGAATGCATAGAAATGAGTTCCCAGCCTTCTTTGCTCTACTACTCCCTGTCCTTAATCTGCCTCTTTCCCCCTCAGCCAGCTCCAGTGTCTGTATATGTTACTACAATCCTAGGGCTGAAAAGTAATTGTCCTGTATGGCCTTCATTGGCTGGGGAGACAGATTGCTGCTTCCTGGCATTAGAGTTGGGAACTCACATGGTGATGATGATGATGTTTCCCTATCTAATCAGTTTGGCTTGTGGTTGGGGTTGGGATGGATTGCTTTGTGGTGCTTGGCTGCATTCAGGTCTGTCTGGTCAATTAAAATTGCACTCTGGCAGGGACAGATACTTGCCACTTCCAAACAGCGCTCTCTCTCCCATCTACTGCCAATAGTTGCCTCCTTTTTAAAATTATGCTACTTGGTGTGCTACCATGTCATGCCCCATGATCCATTGCACAGTACCCAGATGAGGCCTCTATCTGGCAACAGAATGGGAAGTAGGGCACTTAAGGACCCTAAACGGAGACAGTTTGAAGGAAGTACATTAGCACCACATACCACACCCAAGTCAGCATTTATGTAGACCTTACATTCAAAGATCCACAGGTATGAAATCAGCTTTTTTCTAGAGCTCCAATCACTGATGAATGGAAGAACAAGGATGGTAGGTGTCTGTGTGCATTGGGGGAGCAGCTCGAGAAGGAGGGTGAGTTGGGAATTTGGAAGGGGTTGGATCTGTGCTGGAGAGGAGGTTTGTCTGCTGTAGAATAGCATGCTGGCCTGTAACCCAGTCAGTCCACCCAGGACTGGGGTTAATTTGTGGACTCCTCTTCTCTCTGGCTGAACTCTAGAAAAAAACCTGTTTTCATACCTGTGGATCCTGGGTGCGCACTAACCCTTTCAGAGAGGCTATGAGTCCAGCATGACCTGGTCTCAATTAAGCACTGAACAAGGAAATTCTGTCATTTGTATTCCCCAGAGGGACCCTGGAAATTGTAGGCTGCTGCAAGGCAGCCTGGGAAGGAGTGCCAGGAAATATAAGGAGAAACCTTTCTTTAGAAGAAAGAAAGTCCAGGGACAAGGGCAGGCCTGGAGCAGGGCCACTCGACCAATGAAACTGAGGAGGCTGCCCAGGAGGGGCTGTGATGAAAAGAGCCTATGAGGAAACCCTCAGGCTGGTAAGAGAAAAGGAATCCTGAGTAGGTAAGGGAGAAGACAGTTTGGTGAGCCTTGGAGAAGAGTGAAGCTTTTGACATGCAGCAGTAGGAACTGTGAAGCAGGGCAGGGTGTGGCCCATGCTTTCCAAGGGTGTCATAGCAGCTGTGCTCTCTTTGCACTCTGGAAGACACCCACAAGGGTGTCCCTAGCATGGCCTGTGACTAGAGTCACAATCTGGCCCTAGCAGCCCAATCCTACAAGGTGCTGGGGTTAATGGCAGTTGAGAGGTTGCGGCACCAGGCAGGATCAGGGCCCTAGGTGACTTGCCAAAAGTCACAGAGGGAGTTAGTGTCAGAATACAGGTTAAACTTCAACAGTTCCTGGCTCCCAGATCCATGTTTAAGCCACTAGAAAACACCTCCCTCCCAGAGAGAAAAGTAGAACGAAAATGTCACTTTTCCTGCCTGCCTTTTTTATTTTTTTGTCTACTGCTTATGTTTGCTGACATTTATTAAACATCCTGGAGATTGGGAGAGAGTAACTACACATCATAACTATGGCTTCTGTTTGTAGGGCACTTATTAATTTGATTTTGGGGGGTTAGCAATTTTTTAGTTTTATGTAGATGTCCAAAAATCAAGGGTTTGGGGCTTTCTCTTTGTATACACTCTAATGAGTACTCGCTTTGTAATATCCTCTAATGGGCTACAATGTAATACTGTTTCAAACAGCACTACACTAAAGCACTCTGGACAGTGAACCTCTCGTGTGCACCAGCAGTGTCTACATGGCCCAATAAATGCACAAAACGTTACTGCACTTGAGAAATCACACCCCACAAGTAACCATTTGTGCTGTTTATTGGAAAACACTGATTTCATTTTTTGTATCGGAGGTGTTGGTGTTTATCAATTAAAATCTAAAATCAGAAGCCCTAATTATGACACATAATTAAAGTAGGAAAAGGGTAGATTCAAAGGGAGTGGGGGGAAAATAGTTTTAAGGACTTTATGACCCAGGGCTGCTCTTCCTTGCTGTCGTACAGCTCCCATTGAATTTGTTTTGAGTTTTGGGGGTACAAGCAATGGAGGATCTGATAAACAGTGATTTTTCAGTTGTTTGAGATGTTTGTTAGTATCTCTAGCAAGTTTACATAGGCCCTTAATTATGATCAATACACGATATTAAGTAAGGTGCCCCAAAGTGTACATGAATTAAGACTGACTGGATCTTGGGTTTCTGGTAACACACTGTTCAAGCTTTGATGTCATTTATAATGGCAACAAAACTCTCTCAGTTCAAACTGTTAAACTTGAGCAAATACAATTGATACTGTTTAGCATTATTGTACTACATTACTAGCCAGCCAGATGTTGTTTTTTAATAAAACTATAAGAAAAAAATACCTGTAAAATCTTTGTATAACTGATCACAATGACTAATCCTGGTATTACAAAGACCACAAAGGTGAATGTTAGGTCCCAAGAGGTTTCTCCTGCAACACTGGGCCAAACCAAGGTGCAAATTTGAACTTCCTGTTTACAAAGAATAAAAGAAAATTATTAATATTATGTTTTAGATATTTACTTTCAGTATAAAGTTCTCTGCAAACTTATGTCAATGTTTACACTTCATCTGACATTAATGTAACTGGCCACTACATAAACAGGATCTATGGGAATCGTTACTAATGAAAACAAAATAGTTGTTTCAATGTGGAATGTTTTTCAAAACATGATGACAGGTGTGTAGTTCACAAGATTTGGTATGCAGATATGGAATTGCTGCAATAATTATAAAGCATAGCAAATGCTAGTGACAATTTTAAAATGTAAACTCATAACTTCTAAATAAACAAATGAAAAAAAATTAAAACCCTGGAAGGATTGATTAAATCATTATTATATTCTGTAAGCATATAGTTTTGTTTTTGCATGCATGTGGGATTATTGTACAATGAAAAGAAAAAGATGTTTGTGCATTATTCAGGAAAAGCTCTTGTATGAATTAATACAAGGCGCTACTCCATGGGCACAGGCAGCTGATCATTCTGAAAAGAGAAGTATGCGGAAAAGGGGTTTTGCTAGCTCTACTCTGGAGTACAAAGCCCCATGTTTATACAAGATGCTGTGCAAGGACAAAAGCACCGCTGAACAAAGTAACTGGTGATACAGTTCTACGGAGAAAAAAATCCATATGAGTGTGAATGTGGGACTGATCTACTGAAGACCTCAATTACAGCCTGATTCTGCTGTGCTGAAGTGAAAGGGACTTTTGCTATTTATTGACTTCAGTGGATCAGGATCAAGTCCTTCATTAAAAGAAGTTCATTCCTACTCTGATGTCACACCTCAATGGCTAAATGCAACCTAATAAACAGGGGTAATGCCCAACATCAATATCGGACCGCATAGGTGCTGGAACTAGGGGTGCCGGGGGTGCTGCCGCACCTCCAGGCTTGAAGTGGTTTCCGTCATATACAGGGTTTACAGTTTGGTTCCATGCCCCTCAGCACCCCCACTATACAAACTGTTCCAGCATCCCTGCAGGGCCAAAAAGGAGAAGGCAAGAAGGCGTTGCCAACCTTTGAAGGCTTTGTTGAAATATTACCCCCTTATAACACTTCATGGGGCATGAATCTCTTAACGCCTAACCCCAATTCCGGAGCTCGGTATAACTCTCCAGGTAATGGCTCTGGTTTATCATCCCAGGTCTCTCCCTGCAACACCCGCTGGAATAACAAGTCACACACCGCTGGACCCGAATCGATCCTAGCTGCCCTTCTGGCAGCAAGCTACACCGGCTCCCGGCTCAAGCTACACCGGCTCCCGGCGCACGGACCATCTTGGCGCCGCTGCTTTGCGGCGCTGTTGAGCACCTGGGACGCTTGGTCCAGCCAGTCTGAACAGATGCTGAGGCGTCGATTGGCTGAAGGCTTTAGCCGCGTTGACACTCTTTGGGGGAGGCGAGGCTGGGGTCAGGCTGGTCGGGGGGAGCCAAGGCTGGAGACTCCCAAACCAGTCTCCCCTTCCCAACCCGCTGGGGTCCCTGGGTCACGAGGCAGCCGCCTCAGGTGGGCTGGATCCCTGGGCACTGTACGGACCTGGGGGGCCCCCATCTCCCCAGGCTGGCGCCGGGCAGAGCTCGCCGGAGGGAGCGGCTCCTTACCTTGCCGTCCATGGGCAGGGGCTCCACCTGGAAGAAGAGGCAGAGCGGGAGGTTGGCGAGGGCGGCGAGCCCCCAGATGAGCAGCAGGGTCCCGGCCAGCAGCTTGCCGCTGCAGCGGGCCGTGTGCCGCAGCCGGACGATGCAGACCACGCGCTCCAAGCTGACCGCCGCCAGGGACAGGATGGTGACGCTGCCGCTGAGGCTTATCACGTATACGAGCATGTGGCAGACGACGTCCCCCAGCACCCAGGCCTCGGTCCAGCGCACCACGAGGATGAGGGGGATGGCGCTGATGAAGAGCAGGTCCACGCAGAAGAGGTTGAGCACCAGGCAGTTGGCGGTGAGCAGCTTCTTCTTCCTGGCCAGCGCCGAGATGGCGCAGACGTTGACCAGCAGGGACCCCAGGAAGATGCAGGAGAGGACGGCGGTCTCCAGGGCGCTCAGGGCCACCCTGTTCTGGCCCTTGAAGTCCGAGAAGAACGGGAAACAGGTGCAGTTCCCTTGGGGAGTCCCGCAGGCGCCTGGCATCTGGCTGGCACCGAGGGCATCACACACCGTCAGAGCCAGCGGAGCTGCGGCTGCCCCAAGCCAGGCACCCAGGGGCCAAGCAGCGCGGCGGGGTGGCAGCTCAGGATTGCCTATGGGGGGTGTTGGCACGGGGAATGGGCAGACAGCAGCCGCATCTCCTCCTCTTCCTCTGACATCCGCGGGGCCAGGTGCGGTGTCCGCAGGCTGGTTTACAGCACCTGGCTCCCTGGGGGAACAAGGAAGTAGCGAGCGAGGACAGTAAATATACAGCGCGCCCCGCCGCACAAAGGCGAGGGCGTTGTTGTGCTTTACAATCGGGTGACTAACAACGTCGCAAGCGAGCCAGCCCTTCTGTCCCGGGCGGGCTGGGCCCGGGGCATTTCCCGCGGGGCAAGCGGCGCAGGGCCCGCGGGGCAGCGGCTCACGTGTTCTTGGCGGGAGCCGCGCCTCCCAGCAGCGAAAGTCCCAGCGCCGGGCGCTCGCCCCACGTTCTCCGCCCAGTGCCGGGTGCCAGCCGGGGCCTGGGCAAGCCCCTGGACGCCCGAGAGACCCGCGGAGAGGTCGATGGCAAACCCCTCACACACGCCAGTCGGGGTGTGAACGTGCCCTCGCAGGCTGGGCTCAGGGCAGCCGACTCTCCAAATGAAAGTCTTGACAGACTCCTAGCCCTACCCCAGCTGCAGTACAGAGAGCCACAGCCCTTGGATTGGATCTGTAGTGCCCAACTCCTGCCTCGAGCCTCAGGGCTGGGGTAACCCCAGCAGCAGGAGCGCGCATCATCGCAGAGGAGCCGCCGAGGAATTCCCCCCTCCCCCCATGTACTCCGGCTTTGCGTTCAGCTGTCAACACTCAGGCTAGAGAGGGCATTTTCCTGTCACTCAGCCTGTCCCTTTGGTTTGGGGAACTGACCTGACACTATTCACTAAGAACTCCCGTTGATAGCCCAGAATAAGCGGGACTATTTTACGATCAAAAGGGGGGATTTTATCGTTGCTCCATATCTTGCCTTTTAAAACCACGTGTTGTCTTCCTCTGCGTCTGTGGTTTCTTGGGCTAATTCTTTGTTGCTGCCATAGAGGTGAAGAAGTTACACAGCATATATGATCAGTACCGGGTGCTAAGTTTGGAGTGATGCTAAAGAAACCTGATGCCTCCTTACATTATTGCGTGAATCAGGGAACTCAAAATAACTAAAAGTTAGGACAATAAAATGAAAAATAAGAGGACATTCCACTTGTAGTTAAAACAACAACAACCCTATCTAATGATTTTCTTGGCAATCAGATTTCTGAAAGCGACACACGCACAGAGACAGAGAGAATGAGATTTGAATAGTCAGAAAAGGCTATCAAAATATTATCACAAAGTACTGTATGTATGAAACAGCTTTATGTCATTTTAGTCACCTCTGGATGAATCAGTCTGGCTATATCCCAACGAGTTGATCTTGTAAACAGTCAAAGTTTCAGTTGCAGCAATGTGCATGTAACATTACTGCTTTTTATGATGCCTTTGGCTATTAAATACATTCTACTGTACTCTGAGATACTTAAACAATCACATTGATTTCAATAAGACTTTGTAAACACTCCCTGTACATCATATTGGATATGATGAACTACTATGCAAAGGTACTTGTAATGAAACCTGTTAAATGGCATTAAAAGGAAATCCAGAATTTCTGGCCATTATAACAGGACACTTAATAAAGTATGACAAAATAGTCACCTTTCACTTATGCATTAACCAATGCCTTTCCCACTTCCAGGGCAGAAATTAAAGCAACTTTAATTAACATCCTTCACATTAAAATAATCCCTGCTCTTGAAGTTGCTAATATTATCTATTCTGGCTCACTAAGAAGGGTGACTGTGGGGCAATTTACATGACTATTTTTGGATTATGTGCAGGAATTACAACCCAGATTATGCAGGAGGTCAAACTAAATGATGATAATGGTCACTGCTGGCTTTAAAATCTTTGAATCTGAAAAGTGAACAAATCTACAAATGACTGGAAATGCTTTAAGCAAGTGGCTGCCCACTGCATTATGAACTTAAATGAAGGCACTAGGAAACCTTTCAAACACAGATACCAGCCAGCCATCAACACAGGCGACTACAGATAGCAAATAGTCAGAAGCGCAGGTGTTGCTGTACTCTCATTTGCCAGGTTTAAGAATTCTGTGTATCATATTGTGAATAACCACAGAAAACTACCTAATAATACCAAGAGAGATTCTTCCTAGGCAAAACCATGGGTACAGGACATAGGTATTGGGGCCTGATCCCCGAGACGCTTAAAAGCCTCCTGAGATGTACCGAGTCCCTTCCAATTCCCATTGATTTCAGCACTTCCCAGGACTGGGCCTTTAGTGAAACCAGCAAATAAGCCCCACAGGCCCCTGCACTGTCCTCAGCTGTAGCAGGGATGTCACTTTTGAATATAAGATAGTATGTAGCTAGGAGTGAGTTCACAAACAGCCTGACTGCACGATGCAAAGGTATAAAACATTGAACATGACTTCAGTAGGAAATTGGAGGGCATGTAGCAAATGGTAGTAAAGCTAAACACAAATCCTTTTCTCAGCGAAGTCTATGGCAAACTCTACTGGGGCAGGCCCTGTTTGTTCAGTTCTGGGTGAAGATGAAAACAATGGAAACCCAGACTGGAAAATAAAACAGGAACAGAAGAGCAACAGCAGTTGCAATTTGCATAATTGCAGCAATATTACTGAGGAAAAAACAAGATGCTGTCAGTCAAGAACGAGCAAAAGAGAAAAAAAGTATGCGCAAAGAGCCTGAGAATTCTGGGACTACCATGGGAAAGAAGGCAAGATTTTTTTTTTTTAATCTTCTTGAAAGATGATCACTGGTACCTTTGTCACTGGATGTGAAGGAGGATCTCGCATTTAGTTGGTATGCGGCTACCAAATACCCCAGAGCTAAATGAATACTGGTCTCAGTACTCCGTGATATGGCCAAGAACCCTTGGGTGGAGCTGAGCAAGAAAAATATTTTGTACAAAGAAAATAATCATTGCTTTGCCCAGGTACACAAGCCAAAAGGAAGGCTCCAGGAAAAAAAAGTATTTTCTCCAAAAGAAAAGTTAGGTGGTATTTAGCCACCAAAACTGAGAGTCCAGCATAATGAGGTGTTTTGGGGAATACTGAAGAGGCAGTGAGCTCTTGGATATGAACAAAAGGATTTTTTTCTAGCGGTTAGAGCAAGGGCCTGGAAGGGAAGGCTCTTAGAGAGCTTTTCAGGGTCTCACTGTTGGTCTCTGTGAGTTTTGGCAAGTAATTTAAGCTCCCCTTAATTAAGTGATCTATTTATTGCCCAAGAACTTTGTTAATGTAGATTTAAAATTGACCAGCAATGCCTAATATAATTCCAAAATATTGACTGCATCTATATGTAAACCTGGAACTAGAGAGTTAAGGTACACCTCAGCCACATGCTCTCCAACTGCCCTTCACTGTGTTAGGAACAGATGTCTTGATTGGTGCAGGGTTTACTTGCAGTAGATTGACACAGATCACACTGCAATGACAAAGATCATGGACCCTCGTTTCTGCATAGAGTTATATCAGTTGGGCAGGGAGGGGAGCACCGTAGTCTATTCTTGCTGTGGGGATCTGTAACAATCTGGTAGCATATATGCACTGCAAGGCAAAGGTAAGTGCAGGTGAGGTTCAGGGGAAATCTTTAAGAGAAGGGTCAAGTTGGTTGACAATCTTAGTTGGTTGTTCAGAGTAGGTGAAGTGGTTGAGTATAGGCTAAATGTAGCTAGCTGTTATTCACTAAGCCTGTCCTAAATAGCATTTTTGTCACAGTGAGGACATGATATGCCAGTTTCTCATACTGTACCCATGTGCTGTGTCCCCACAGTACTCCATAGCCTCTGGACGAATACAGTGCTATGATATCTGTCAAAGGATTGCTAAAGTTGCACATTTACGCTGATGTGCATTGCAACTCTGTATTTCCTGTTTTAAAGAAGTTTAAATTTGTTTATCCATAACTTTTGTGACAGAATCAGGCCAGAAGGCTACAGGAGAGTGTTAGAAGGCAGATATATTAGTCCCAGATTAAGCAGGTCCATTTTCCCTGGGTAAGGTAACAGGGGCAGTTCCAGAACAAGAAGGAACTTGCTAGAATCAATTAGGGCAGGCTGGCTAATCAGGGCACCTGAGTTTAAAAGGGACCCTACTTCATTTTGTGGCATGCGTGCGAGGAGCTGGGAGCAAGAGGCACTAGGAGCTGAGATTGAGAAGGCATACTGCTGGAGGACTAAGGAGTACAAGCATTATCAGACACCAGAAGGAAGATCCTGTGGTGAGGATAAAGAAGGGGTTGGGAGGAGGCCATGGGGAAGTAACCCAGAGAATTGTAGCTGTCGCACAGCTGTTCCAGGAGGTGCTCTAGACAGCTGTAGTCCACAGGGCCGTGGGCTAGAACTCAGAGTAGAGGGTGGGCCCAGGTTCCCCCCATCCCCCCAGCTCCCTATTGGATACAGGAGGAGTTGACGTGGACTGTGGGTCCCACCAGAGGGGAAGGTCTGCCCCCACAGAAACTGCGGGGATTGTTCTCCTTCCTTTTCCCCATGCTGGCCAGTGATGAGGTTAGCTGAGTGAACGGCAGGTTTGAGCCACTAGCAAAATTGGCCAAACTGAGGGCTGCCGTGAATCTCTGTGGCAAGCAAATCTGCCAATAAGCGCAGGACCCACCAAGGCAGAGGAGGAACTTTGTCACACTTTGTACTTCCTGGTTTTCAGATGTTTAACTGTGGTTAAAACCAACATTCCGGAAGCGTGTGAGGCACTACCAGTCAACCTTAACTTAGTGTGAATGAAGCTTTTGGCCAGAGACTTTCCTTTGTTTTTTTGAGGAAGTGGTGATAGTAGTGAGGAGGGCATGGTTGAGGTGCACCTCTGATTGGGGGAGAGGGGCAGAAGGAGGCTTCCTTGGAACACTTCATTGCCACTTAACTACAAGCTCTTCTCTCCTCCTGGCTCCTCTATGCCCAGTACGGTTAAAGGTGCCATAGGAAAGAAGGCAGGTGTGAGAACTCATGGGCTGTGAGGAGCACATCTACCATCTAGAGGCAGCAAGAGGGGAAGGAGGAGCCCCAGACTCAATATTCTACTTCAGGAGCTAGTTTAGGGGAAATGCTCTACATCAAAGGAGGTCAGTCTTCACTGGAGAAAAAAAATGTGTTTTCACATTGCAATAACTAATGCCAGATAGGCTGTATACATCATGATAGCTAACAGACACAAGTCACAGGTAGTTTTCAACCTCTGTGGGTACGTCAACACTGGCAGTACTGGGTTTACAATGGCACCAGTGATGCCATGGTGCCAGGCCCAGGCTCCGAAGGGGTTCTGGCCTGGCGTACTCCACTTTGGCTGCACTCTGAGGCTACGCTAGCTCTTCTCCATCTCCGTCCCCTGCCCCCCACCCACCATTTGCTCCTGTTGGCTCGCAGGCTGACCGAGGGCCCGTCTCTGCCCCCTGGACAGATCCCACTGCAAATCCAGCTCCTGGCTATCTCTGCTGCCCACCACTTGTGGGGGTTCCAGCTGCCTCCGACCCCAGAGCCAAGCCGCCTGGGACCAATGGGGAAGCTGGGCCAGTCTAGGCTAGTGTGGAGGGCAGTGGCAGGGGGGCTTGGCTGGGCCCCTCCAGGGTGACCATACTTCCTAATGGGACAGCCAGGGGCTCACCTGAGCTGCCCCCACTCCCTGCAGGGCTTGGTAGAGCCACCACCACCTGGGCTGACCACCCCTCCCAGCTTGATGCCCTGTGCTGCCCGCATCTGGGGCTGAGAGCTGGAGCCTCGTGTTGCCTGGCTGGGGGACCACCCCCTCCTCCCCCAAGCTCCATGCGCCATGGCCAGGGGTTAGGGCTGCCCCCCACCCCCCGAACTTCCTGCACTGCTGCCAGGGCTAGGGCTGACCCCCCAAGCCTCGCTGCCTGGTATCTCACGTCACCATCACCCACCACACACATTCCTTCGCACCCCACTAAGGTGGTGGACCTGACTTTTTTGGTAAACTGGGCATGTGTTCATTTGCTCTTGCCAACTGATCAGAGCAAACAGGACAAATGCCTGGTTTTGTCAAAAGAAAGTTGGGACAGCTGGGACAGAGCTTAAAAAGGGGACTGTCCTGGCTCTGGCCAAAATGGGACATATGGTCACCTTACCTCCAGGCAAGTGAGTCCTGAGGGAGCCTGGCCAGGGCAGGGGCAGACCCTGGCCTGGCTGATCACACCACTCCCGAGAGACCAGAGCAATTCCTCGTTCCGGCACTGGACTGGCCCTGGCCGCACTGCCGGTTCAGCCTGGCAGACATAGTCACCTCCCAGCAGGGCTGGTGAGTGTGGCCAGGGGTCAGGGTGTGGGGGAGTGGGTTTCTGGGAGGGGGTCTAAGAGGGGGTTCTGGGCTGTGAGGTTGTGGGGCAGTAGGGGAGGTTTGTGTGTTTTGGCATGCTAGGCAGTAGGAGGGGTCTTTGGGGGGCAGTGGGGGAGGTCTGTGTGAGTTGAGGTGCTGGGCAGTGGTGGGGGGTCTGAGTGAGGTGCTGTGTAGTTGTGGGAAAGTGCACTGGACAGTGAGGAGTGGGGGAGATCTGTGTGTGTTGGGGTGTTAGGGAGTGGGGGTTCTGTGTGGGCTGCTGGGCAGTTGTGGTGGGCTGTGGGAGAGGGTGCTGGGCCATAGCGGTGGGGCTGTGCAGAGGTGTGTGTGGGGGTGCTGGGAACTTATGATAGTGTGCAAGGTGCTGTGCATTTGTGGAGGAGTGTCTGTGGTGGGGGGCACTGAACATAGTAGGTCTGGGAGTTGCTGGGCATATGGAGTCGGCAGGGGGGTGGGGGTTTGGGTGCTGTGTGACATGACGTGGGCCCACCCCCAAGGGGAAGGGGCAAGCTGGCAGCACAGGTCAGTGTGCGTCTGGTGACTGCTGGTTTGTATACAGTGCCCTTGCACTGGGCTGGGCGGAGCAGGGCCGCCCCTGCCATGCCATGCTCCATTGCCCCTCCTCTGGGCACTGACCTCCCCTCACCGTGATCCACTGCCCCCAGGGGGACCCACAAATATGTTTGGCACCGGGCCCACAAAAGGTTAATCTAGCTCCCTACACTGGAATAAAAGACCCGTAGCATGACTGTGTCTGGGCAGGTCACCTAACTGGGGCTCATGGGACTCAAGCTGCAGGACTAAAAATTGTTGTGTAGAGATTCAGGCTCTGGCTGGAGCCTGGGCTCTGTAATCCACCCTTCTCACAGCATCCCAGAGCTCAGAATCCAGCCTGAATGTCTGCACAGCAGTTTTACAGCCCTGCAGCCTGAGCCCCATGAGCCCAAGTCAGCTGACCACAGGTGTTTAATTGCTGAGTAGACGTATCCAAAGGAGCTAGCTGAGGTCAACCCAATACCTATGCTATTGCCCACAATAACAATTCAGATGTTATGAACTCCATGTAACTCACCTGGCCATCACAGGAAGTAGGTAACAGAATACCTGGGGACTAGGGAAGAGCACACGTTCTCGCCTGCAGAAACTACCCAAGCACTTGGGAAAAGGAGGTAGGGTCCAGCTATGTGCTTTTTCCTGGAGAAAGTAAACTCTTCTCTGCCTGGAAATGGTTGAAGCCTTGAGTCAGTAAGGAGTCCACTTGGTTCTTGGTAGAAAATACATGTGGTCCACACGACCTTAGATAGCTTCTGGGCAAGAAGGCCTTTGTTTTATTCCTGAACAAAGGGTCTGATTCTTTCTTACATCTCTCTGTCTGCCAGGGATTTGGCTATGTTTACATGAGAAGCCAATGACTGTTTTATGATCTCATGACAACCAGGAAGAGTTTAATTGAAAAAAGGGATAGCTCAGTTTATTTACTTCTCTAGAGAAAGACTGTTCCCGGAAGGAGGGACCTGTTGGACTGCACAGTGCTTGTTTTGTTGGGTGCACCTGACCCAGCAAAGACCCTTGTTTTGGTTACACCATCTATTGCAGAGCTTGATTGTTTGGGGCTGTGGGAAGTCATCCAGTGCACCTGTATCACAATGGGTAAATAGTACTTATCAACTTAATAGGTGTGCTGTGCTGCTTAATGTTTGCTAAGTTCTCTGAAATCATAAAATTAGGAATGTTGACTCTTCATCATGACAAAAGGCTTCAAGCTCGTTGGTGACTCAACCCTCGTCTCCATAAAAACACTTTTTTTTTCTGTGCAGCTTTAGGTTTTTTGTTTTTAACCTAAATTGCCCCACACAAATGATATTTTTTTCCTTTTTATCCTTCATCTTATTCTGCAATAAGTAATATGCTTTGGCAGTGACATAACTATTTTGGAAGGAGTAAGGTTGCTGCTGTAAGGAGTAAGTAACAGCTGTAAGGTTTGTTTGGATGCAGCTCCATTTTGGATTAACTATACTGCTTTAGGTAGTCCTCCACTGCTGTCCCACAGTGCACTGCTTCACATCTGGAAAGGCTGTCTGGGTTTTGGATTGGGCTGTCTGGTGATACCCTCCATTACTCTGGGATTACCTTGACCAGATGCCCCCCCCCCAGCCCCCCCGTTTAAATGCTGGCACACAGCCAAGCACATCTCCAGCATATAGTAAGTTCACAGACACCAAGTCCATTAGCATTAGTATGTTCCATGCTTCTATGTGATTATGTCAGGAGATCTTGAATGTTCTTGCACTCTGGGGAGAAGAGCAGGTTCATGTTTATCTTTCTAATAGTCACTGGAATGCCAAGCTTGATCAGTGGTTAGAGGAGCAAATGTAGGAGAAGGCATACTCCTGGGACACATGCCAGTGCCAGGGCAAAGGCAAGTAGCTGCAGGCAGCAGAATTACAAAGCTGTCCAAGACCTCTGGCAAAGCTCCCAGTACGTGTGCTTACTATGAGGAACTGGACTGGATTTTTGCCTGAGAGGCCATCACAGAACGCTGGTTCATGTTGGATAGTTTGGTCATGGCTCATGATGAGACAGATATGCCTTCAGAAACCACAAAGGCAGCAACGGTCTCTGACTAGGAGGAAATTCACTTAGACAGCCAAGATGTATTTGGCATCTTCCAGATGGTGATTCCACAGAGGGCCTCTCAACTGGGGCTCTGGTACTGCAGCTCTGTGCCAGGAAAATGGCCTTCTTCTTCCTGAAGTACTGAAGCCACTGCAAGTGACACCAGGTCTGCAACACTACCCTGTCCCACCAATCAGTCCTGGCTGGCTCGGCCCAGAAGTGATGTTCCCCTGAGTGAAAGTGGTCCAGGAAAATATCAGGCAGCCATAACCACTGGGATTCATCATTATGCTCCTCTAGCAATGTTTATGCAGTGTCATGGTGGTGATCTTCCATCTCCTCCAAAGCCATTGCCAATGCATCTGGAGCACTCTGTTTGAATTCATGATGGTTAGGATGTCAGGGTTCAGCACGGATCCCAATCTGCTGTCTGATGTCAGTCTGACAATTTATTTGAAACTGAAACAGTTTGAAAATTGTGCTGGCTTGTGAAAACCAGACTAATTATGGGATCCAGTGGCAGGACTCATGGAAGTTTGATACCCTCCCCCAGCCCAAGTCCTAGACATCCACTAGGTAGCCCACAATAAACAACCATACTGCACTGAATTTAGAGGCTGATGAATGCTGTGCATTTATTTTAAAAAAGTGCAGTGCTGTGCATTTGCTATGATTTGTAAGGGAAGTAGCTTAAGCGTCTTTAGACAAAGCAGTGTGGATATTTTTTTCAGTTGAGTTATACCTCTATACTTATAGCAGGAAAAAATTATGTACCAGGAAAAGACCCACATTTCCTGTAGGTAAGGCCTCAGACAGCAATGGAGGCTCACAATTTGCTCCCAGTAATTCATTGGTATTGCAGGTGTAAACATTTCCTTTATATCAACTTCTTTTTCTTAGTCTTTATTGTTGGTCAGCCTTGCCTCATCCTCTGCTCGCTTGTATAACACCCAGCCAATTTAGATTGCAAACTATTCAGCACAAGGACGTAACTAAATCATATATTCTATAAAGTTCTGTGCACATATGATGTTCTAAAACTAATAGTAATTAAATATTTATCACCAGCTGGATTTCCTGTCTAGCTAACAGAGCTAAATTTATGTATGTTTAAAGTACTTTGGCTGGAGGTTGTTAGCCTTATTGTGCCTCAGTGACTTTACCAGTGGCATAGAAAACACTTTAAAGAATAATGAAATTTTAGTATAGAGTGATGGAAGTGGCTCCATAGCTAAAACTGAAGCTACTGTTGTATTATCAATCTGATTTTTTCAAGCTCTCCCACCTCTAAAGTCTCCCAAAAACCTGATCTCACACAGAGCATGATATGTCAGCACAGATCATTACTCGGAAGCTGAGTAAAAAAAAAACAAAAAAGAAGTTTAAAGTAATAGGTCTCAATCCTGCAACATGGGGGTCAAAGAACAGGAGACACCTGAGGTGAGAACAAGGGCTGGATGTGCAGGTGATAAGTAGAGGTTTAACAGTGTGCATGCTCACACGCTCTCTGTTGCACACACTAGCCTAATGGATCAACTTATGATCTAGGACAGAGGCTCTCAACCTTTCCAGACTACTGTACCCTTGAAGAGTTTGATTTGTCTTGTGTACCTCCAAATTTCATTTCACTTAAAACTTACAAAATCAGACATAAAAATACAAAAGTGTCACAGCACTCTATTACTGAAAAATGGATTACTTTCTCATATTTACCATATCATTATAAAATAAATCAATTGGAATATAAATCTTGTACTTACATTTCAGTGTATAGTATACAAAGCAGTATAAACAAATCATTGTCTAGGAAATTTTAGTTTGTACTGACTTCGCTTGTGCTTTTTATGTAGCCTGTTGTAAAACTAGGCAAATATCTAGATGAGTTGATGTACCCCCCAGGGGTACATGTACCCCTGGTTGAGAACCACTGATCGAGGATACAGCTGCTGTGATTAGGAATGGACTAAAAAAAGGACAGTTTTGCTGCTGGTGTGGTGCATGCTGGCACAGCTGCTTCTTTGCACAGGACTCCATGAGGCAACCCACTGGCCCTGCTCCCTGCCTAAAGCCCCAGCTCCTGGAGTCATGAGAGTACATCAGATTCTAAGCTTTTAGTCCTGATCGTTTATGGGGTCTGGAAGAGCCCCTAGCTCCTGGGAATATGGATTCATGTGCCCTGGAGAGTTGCAATTCAGTTCAGCTGTGTGTACCTGTGCCATTTACTCCATTTTCAAGCAGGGCTAAGCTACACTAGTGGAAATTACTGCTCAAAGTGGCTTTGCCTGTCCAGACTAGGAGTTTGGCATCAGGGTAGCTATGTGAGTTCAGGTCATCACTGGCTGACATCAGCCAGTTTGCAGCTGTAGAGCAAGACAAAATAAACTGTTGTACTGCCTCCAGGTGCCATCACTGCTAATTTTGCATATGGTGAAATGATGACATTCATATATGATTCAAAATAGCCAGGAGGGATGGGATAAATAGTGTAGAATGAGGGGTTTGTTACCTATGGCTAACCCTGGTTTTTGTTGGTAATATTATTTTAGTGAAATATATATGCTGTGTACGGTACACATTTTATATACATATTATTACTCCTGAGGGCATTCTGTGCCAAAAAATGAAAAATTTTGCACACAATATTTTAAAATTCTGCAAATTTTGTCAAATAAATGTGGAGGCTCCAGCACGGCATTGGGGAGCACAGGCCTCTGGCTGCACAGAGGTAGGCGATCACTGTGCAGCTCCTCCTCCCCCTGGGACACGGATTCAGCAGTGAGGCTGCACCCAACCCTGACACCGCGTAAGGACCGGGCCTGCCCTAGAAACACCCTGAGCCCTGCCCTTCCGTGCCAGGTGCACTAGGTGTGGGCAAGCAGGCTCAGCAAGGCAGGATTCAAGTGTCAAGGGGCTTAGCATGGGGGGAATCCAGGTGGGGGTTGAGAGGTGAGGGGCAATCTGGGTGCAGGCGAGCAGTGGGGGATCTGGGTGTGGCGGGGGATCTGGATGCACAGGGGCGTGTTGGGAGGTTCTGGGTGCAACGATAATGGGATTCTGCAGGGGGATCCAGGTGAATATGGTTAGGGCTCAGCAGTGGGGGTCTGAGTGGGGCAGGAACAGAGCTCAGCCAGGGGGAGTCTGGGTGTGGGGGGGCCCAGTGGAGGTGTCCAGATGCTGGAGGACTGGGGCTCAGTGGGGTTGGGATCCAGGTGCAGCTGGTTGGGGCTGGGTAGGGTGGGGATCTGTGTGCAGGTGGCTCATCGGGGTGGTCCAGGTGCACAGGCAATGGAGTTCATTGGGGGAGGAGATGTTCTCGGTGCAGGGGGTGGGTGAGGCTTGTTGGGAGGGTCTGGACAGATGGGGGAGCAGCTCCCTGTATAGTGACCCCTCCCCCTGCAGCTGAGGAGCGATGGGTGCAGGAAGCGCAGGGGGAGAGGGGTTTGCAAAGCTGGGGGAGAAATCTGGGGGTGGGTCTGACCCGGCCCTGGATGCCATGCAGGGGAACAGGAATGCCATCCTACCCAGCCCAGCCGGGACTAGCAGCTGAGCCTGGCGCAGGATAGGAGCCACCAGCCATGTCTTCCCCTGTCCTGCCCCCTCCCCACAGTGATTTTCCTCTCTGCCAGCTGCCCTGGGTACCCAAAACATACTGCTGGGGAGGGTCGCATGACCGCTTTTGTGGCTTCCCTTTGCTTCCACGTCAAAGTCATTTTTCTGCAGGGAAACAAAGAAATCTGTGGGGGACATTAGCCTCATTAAAAACTGAGGCAAAGTGTTTGTTTAGGTGAATTTTTGAATTCCCTATGAATTTTTTCCCCTTGCTTCGGATACAAGCTTCAGATAGTTTCTGTAACTCTGACAAAGTAATTCTAAGCCTCCTCCACATTCAGATCCTTGAATTCTTCAGTCCAATCCACTTTCCTAACTAATTCCCTTAATTATTTAAAGTTAGCCCTTTTGAAATCAAGGACTCTAGTTAGTGGGTGTGGAACCATAACTCTGAATAAGGTAAAAATCTCAAGTGTAAGAATCTGATCACATAGTAGCTTGTTACCACAGTCTTTAATTTTGTTCAGTTCAAACTGGCTGCATAGATTTGAAAGCTCTTTGAGTTGTATCAAAACAGGATGTGACAGTGCAAGCCAGTTTACAGCATGTGACAGGTCAATATTTAAATGCTTTTTATATCAGCTCTGTTGGCATATTTTCATTGTGTAAGCCTCTGTCCATTCTCTGCTACACTTTAGAGGGAGAATCTGTTCTCCATAGATTCCTTGAAGACATTGTGTTCTTTGTTTCCATGATTCTTTTCAGGTGAACGGTGATGCATGACCAACTCTAAATGTGTGTGTGCTTCAACTTGATAGTCTTCCTCACACGTATAGTTAAACAATGTGCCTTCTTACTGGATTTTAATTGAATAGTTGTGAACAGATTGTTTATTGCATTCCTAGCATGAAGACATTTATAAAAGTCTTATTTGCACACGGCAAATAAAACAGCTAGGCAATACACTAAACGAGGTTTTAGCAAAGAAACAGATAAGAACACGGAATTCAAAGATGGACTTGCACAAGCAAACAGATGGTTATGAGTTGAAATGGTGGTTTTTAATAGGATGATGATCTTGGTATTTGAAAATAGCTGCAACTGAAGGGTTGCTACGCAACTATTTTATTAAAGAAAAAATATCTGTTCTCACCTATTATGAATGACAATGTAGTCATTGGGACAGGGAACAAGCGCGAGAATGACCCTATAGCCTGGTAGGTACACCACTTACCCAGGATATAACAGATCCAAGTTCAAGTTCCTGCTCCAATGACTAATCAGTTATAAAAAGCGTAACAGCTTCAAGAGGAGAGTGAGGCAAACCCCATGCCAGAATATCCTATAGGTACTCTCCTGCAGTGGGGGAGACAGTCCCAAATGCAAATTCCTGATACATGGTGGGGAGGGGGAAATGACCAGGATCTTCCACATCCCAGTTGAGTGCTCTAACCATTAGGTTAAAGCTTATAAAGGAAGCACTACCTCCCTCCCCACACCTTCATTTTGTGAATCGTGTTTCCTTTGTTTTTGTGAAAATGCAAAACAAAATGTTTCATTTCAACACTGCTGAAACAGCTGGATTAGTTTTCACTCAAATTCTGAGCTGATTCACTGAAAAATGTCATTTTCAGTTTGACCCAAAACACTTTTTTTTTTTAATTTTTCAAAATAGCCAGTGAATTGAACACCCCATTATTCACCTACCTCTGCTTCAGAGGGACTTAACCAAAGTAGGTGAATGGGCAGCATGATGACAGATGAAGCTCAATATTGATAGATGAAATACTGACAGAATCGGGGGTGGAGGGAGAAATGAACTGCTCATATGCTTACAGGTTTCTAAATGAACTATCCATTCAGGAAAGGTACCTGGGCCTCAGAACAACCTGATGAAGACTTCTGCTCAATGATCAGCTGTAGTCAAAAAAGCAAGCTGGATGTTAGGATGCATAAGGAATGGAGTGGAGAATAATATGAAAAATACTATTTATGCTATTATATAAATTGATTGTAAGCACTCACCTGGAATACTGAGTGCAGTTCTGGTCACACCATTTCAAAAAGGATATTGCAGAAATAGAAGGGGTTCAGAGAAGGGCAAT
This sequence comes from Chelonia mydas, assembly GCF_015237465.2. Taxonomy (NCBI): domain Eukaryota; kingdom Metazoa; phylum Chordata; order Testudines; family Cheloniidae; genus Chelonia; species Chelonia mydas. Next base: position 91,881,744 of record NC_057853.1, read on the forward strand.
CATTCAATTAGGGGCATGGAAAAACTCATGAAGGAGACTGATTGGGATTGTTTGCCTTAGAAAGGAGACACGGTACAAGTATGTAAAATAACAAATGATGGAGAAGGGAGACTGGGAGCTTCTGTTCTCCCTGTCTCATCACACAAACAAGGTGACAATTCAGAGACATTGAAAGTTAACAAATTCAGTACCGATGAGAAAATACTTTTTCACTCAATGTGTAATTGGACTGTAGAACTAAGCCACAGAACATCAAAAAGATCAAGAACTTGTTAAGATTCAAAGGAATGGATAAAGGTATCATCCATCATTATAACAGTAAATGCAAACCAAGTTTTGGAAAGAACAAAACCCGTGAATCGTCAAGATTTAAGACATATCTCTAACCATTAGGATGAGACCATCATTGGGGTAGATTATCCCACATCTTCCTACTATGGGATTCTTGCACCAGCTCCAAAGCATCTGATACTGGCCACTGTCAGACACAGGCTATTGGACAAGATGGACCATGGCATTTCCTATGTTCCTCGGCACTCATAGGTATGTGGTAAGAAGTTAACCTTTTTATAAAAAAAAAAACCCCACTGTTCAAGATAAAACCAATCCTAAGAAAGTTCAAGATGAATCTAGTATTTAAGCACTGTTAGACATTTCTAATTACACATCTAGAAGAATCCATCGCAGGTTCAAATAGAGCAAAACTCTAAAATAGAGACAGTTTGGCAAAGGGCAAAATTTGCCACTGTACTGCCTTACCAGCATGCAAGCCTTTATTAGTTCCCTTATTATTTAAAAAAAAAATAAAATAAAGTACAGTGACTTCAGAATGAGAAACCCAACTGCATTTTATTAATATTCCACTTGCAAAATAGGGACTCTTAAAACCCCCCATGGAAGTAAAACAGGTTTCCAGGGAAGTCACATTTCCCAGCTTTAAGCGGTAGGGTATAGCAGTGCAAACAGGAGTGTGCTTCAACATCATAAACTGACAGTTCAGCTTCTAAAAAGGTGCCTGGTTGCTCTCTGAAACTGGGGCTTCCTATTTTTCAGTAGACTAATAGTTGCTGGGAAGAAATTTGTTTTCCACATTTAAGATTGGTTTGAGTAGAGTTTGCTCACTGACCACCATTTCCATAACAGCCCTAGCTCAAGCCAGATTGTTTGATACAATGCTGAGTAAGATGCACGTTGAAAACACCACCCACCAGTAGGAAAAAACATCTTAACGCCTCTTGCAAAACAATTTACAGTATCAAGATGTTGAACCTATTCTCTAGTGGAATGCAATTATTGTATTAGGGCCAAAACCAAATTTATATAGCCAGTCTCAATTATGGTGGTTCTAGCTATGAGGCCCTAGAAGTATTGCACTCTTCATTTTGAGACCTGTTTATTTGGAGCAAGGTAGTTGCGTATGGGAAAACGGAGGAAGACAGTTTATGGGAGTTCGCTGTTATTTCTACTGGCCCCAATACATAGCTTTAATAGTGCAAAAACAAAGTCAGTAGTTTACAATTTTAAAATATTCCTATTTCTGATAAATTCTCGTTCACTGAACTTGTGGTTCTAGATAACTCTTCATAAAAATGCTGAGTGAAATATTTATACAAAGCCAGATAAATTACAATAATTTTCCATTCTTGTTAAATTGGAATATAAAACTGACGTGCTAGTCTTTTATACAACCTTAAAAAAAGGAAAAGGAGTTAAAAAGCCATTATTCCCTTTTGTAGGATAGAATCATGGCTGCATTTAAAATGCAGTTTACATATGGCAATTCCATTTGGAGCTTAATCTGCACAGAAATCAATATGAGCGAGTAACTCTCTATGCTGGCTTGTTGGATACTGTACTTTACATTTGGGACACTCAAGGAAGCTTTCATCAAGTAGATTTGAACGTTTCAGTGAGGGATTTTTGTCTTTTATTGTCAACATATCTTCGAATGCTGCTTGCAAACCATTTGATGGTTCTGTATGTCCAAATTCTTGGAGTTTCTGAAAAAAAAGTTTTCAATTGAAGCCATTATTGTCACATAAAATTGGCAGCCTAAATTGTACTATACAGGGTGCATTTGACAGCACAGTTGTATCCAATAGGTGAAGTCCTGCACACTCACAGCATTTGGGGAGAGAACATTTAAAAATAGCAATGCAATTAGCTGTACAACCACAAATATTGCTAATGGGCTCTCGGTGCAGTCCTACCATTTCTTTTAACTCTTTTTCAACCTGACTAGGTTTAAAGGTTGTCCCTTTAAATTATTGTGTACATCAATTTTGAAGGGAAACAAGAAAAGTTGAGCACAATCCAAGAGTATACACCAAAGATGGCTGAACTATTAATAACTTGTTCTGAAGAGCTTCCAGCACATGAATAGCCGCTGGCTTTCAAACTACATTTACATTGAAGTACAAGGCTGCAGAAATATGGCAGCCCAATATTCTGTAATGAGCAAGTTTCAGGCTGGCTAGTAGTCTGCTGCCCTGCATCTAGCAGTACTAGTGCTCTAGGTACACAGAACACTAGCTTCCCTGGCAGCAATTCCATTCCCCACAATGTGTATCAGAAGTGACCACTGCTCCCGTTAAAGCTGAGTGGCACAAGGGTACCAAAGACATGAATAGTGCTTCCCCACCCACCAACCAGTATACAGCTAACTGCTGTTCTTAGGACACGGCCTATTGCTTTAACTGAGACAACAAGAGGGTGGCCTGTAGGAGCATGGAAGACATACAGCATTCAGGATAAGATACCGCAGAGTGTAAATATCGTGTTTTTTTACCCTTTCTTGTGAAGCGTTCTGTTCTACCATTTTACAGTGGGGTTGGGAATGAAGGAATGAGCACCTCTGAGGAAAACAAACATTTTTATTCTAGTGCCATTTGCCTGCAGCACCAGTCTTTTGCATGACTGCAGAGCCCATATTATTAGTCTCTTAAACTGGCTTAAGATAAAACTACTGCAGTGCTAGTGCCATCCTTCCATTCCTCTTGATCAAGTGGCTTTTGGAGCCGGGGGTGGCAAAATGAAGAACAGATCAGTCTCTGACAAATGACACATAACACGTATTGCTATTTACCTTAGGGTTACACAGCCACCCACCACTGTACTAACTGCATTAGAGGGAGCAGCAGCCAGCTAAGGGAGACAGTGTATGTGTAAGTGATCTAAACTAACTGAACAAACCTAATGAAGAGAAGTGTGCACTAAACCATGACCAATAAGCAGCTTCAAAAAAATTCTAGTCTCGAACACACTATCAGGGGAAGGAGCACTTCAGGAGAATCACCTAGCCAGGGGTTTACTAAGTTACTCTCACCTACTCCTCAGTTTTTCTATTGAGTGATCTACAAGCTTTGGGGTTTATTCTCTCACTGATGAGTGCATGCAGCTCCATCACTTATAGGAGTTCCATGCATATGTACACAAATCAGACCCCTGGTAAAGACAGACTGCTTGAATTCAGTTGTAAGTTATTCAGCACTCACCAAGGGCTCCAGTCGTGTTATTTGCTCCCTTGCCTTGCGTAGCTCCTTAAGAACTTTATTCAACTGATGCTGCAAGTTCTGGCGATCAAGCTTTTCATTCTCAAAATCTGTAGTACACATTTGGATCTGGTGAATCCAATGAAAAAAAATGAGAAGTTACAGAGCTAGAACTACAAAATAAGAATTACTATTGGAGATAAGTTTCAATTTTTGACTGTGGTTGCACATTAATCTATTAAATTTTAAGCTGTAACACTTTGCTCTAAAGAGGCTGAAAATGGCATTAGTCACCATGTGGCTGCAGACTACAGTGTGACAACATGGCAATGTGGGTGGGAAAGGTATCCCACGTCTCAGGGGCAGCGTCCGGCCATTGGCTTTATGTATTGCACATGTATAACTCCTATTAATACGAATGTCATCTGCGCTTGCATATTGTGAACATGCTTTCCATTAAAATATATAGAATTTTAAGGAGACACAAGACTAAGGAGTTTCACAAGATACTATCTGGTAACAGATAGACTTGCTACAAGGCCATTGAAGATTTATAGATGTCAAAAAAATCAAAACACAATATAAATATAGAAAATACAAGAACAATAGGCCATTAGCTGACAAAAAGCATCTTCTACAAACATTAAGGAATGTGGACAGAATTTAATCCAACCACTAGTAAATGGTGTCAATATGCTAAATGATGTTAGAAAGCAGCTGAGTACTAAGATAACAATATTATTCTAACATTCCATCAAAAGGACAGCTGTATCCAGAACGGGCATCCTGACCTTTGATTCTAGTTTCCCATGTTCCACAAACATCAATCATCCTCTTAGTATACCAGTTACTCCCTCAGGCATAACATTCTCAGCAAGCAGCCATGTTTACTCTGCCCCCAATTACTAATTTTTGTGTGGTCATTAGATAGTAAATAGCTGAAAGCTGCTGTTACCCTTTGGGAACGAAACAGTTTTCCATCAGGACATACGACAAGTATGTAAAATAAGTCTTTTAGCATTTTTAAGACTGTAGCGGGGTGGTCACCTGCTCTTGCCCTGAAGGGCTTGAAATCAGCCCTGGGAGAAGGCTGTGGCAGGGAAGGAAAAGCAGGGCTGATTGGGAGAAATAGCCTCAGCTGGGGGCCACACCCCAATCAGGCCATGACTGGTTTAATCAGGGCCCAGCTGGCCCTTATAAGAGGGCAGTGGGCCAGGAGCACACAGAGTCTCCTCTAGCTATAGAGGGAGATGGGCCTGGCTGCTAGGGAGTGCACCAGGGTACTTGAGGTGAAGCAGGGCTGGGGAAGGCCAGAGGAGCTGGGAGGCTCCAGACTGGAAAAGCTGCAGGCCTGGCAGATGGCCTAAGACAGGGTACTGGGGTTGCAACAGGGCAGCCCAAGGGTAGGCGGAGGCAGCAGGTCCAAACCCCCCTTGCCTATGATGACTGGCTTATACAGAATGCAGTTGGCTCCAGTGAAAGGGGGCTAGATGGTGACTAGCAGTAACCCATAGGCTGAGGCAAGGTGGGGATAGAGGGTTGGAGGTTCCCCGGGGAGGGGAGACCCAGATCTGTGGGGTATTGCCTGGAGGGGCAGCACCCCAGGTAAAAGGGCACCAGGGTCCGGGAGGGACACTGGCAGAGGGCACTCTGGAGCTGGTAAAAAGAGTTAATTCCCAGACAGCCAGCAGGCGGCGCTGCTGGGTGAGTCTGCACCCCATTGCAAAAAGACATTGTCTCCTTTCAATACCATCATCTAAAACAGGGGTTCTCAAACTGGGGGTTGGGACCCCTCAGGGGGTCACGAGCTGTCAGCCTCCACCCCAAACCATGCTTTGCCTCCAGTATTTATAATGGTGTGAAATATATAAAAACACGTTTTTTAAATTTATAAGGGGGGGGTCACACTCAGAGACTTGCTATGTGAAAGGGGTCACCAGTACAAAAGTTTGAGAACCACTGATCTAAAACCTGGGGAGCAAGCCTGTTTCCACTAAATTCAGTGGTAGAAGCACAGACTCCAATGGACCAGGAGTTCACGCCAGGGTTTTTTCCCCACACACATTTGTTTTGATTGGTTGGATGGTTTTCATTTTGTTAAATGTTAGGGGTTGAATACAATTTCATCTATATTTTAGGACTAATGTTTGAGTTGCTGCACAAAATTACAACAGTATAAATGGTGCAGTTTCTCTTTACACAGTGCTATAAATTAATGTGTCTGTAGGAGAGATTTTGAAGTCTTAAGTGTTTGACTATGAACATACTACGGAAAACCATATGGCACAACCTTTGGTTAGAAAATAGAAACAACTGCCACCTCAACATTTTTCTCTAAGTGAAACAAAGACAATGTTAAAAGACATCCATACTGCAAACTTGACTTTGCTGATCTGTTCAGCTTGGGTCCCAACACTACACTGACCATTTTCTAAACAGTACATGGGTGCACATATTAATTTTATACACACACACACACACTCTAGTATCTTTAAAAGATATGAATTAAAAAAATAAGTTGGTAAGTTAAGACTGCAGGGAAATACAAGGAACAGAACTATTGAGATCAGTGTTTTATTGGGAAAACACACATTTTAGTTTGTCTGTTCTTAGAGAGTATTGAAGTTAATTGAGGTTTTAAAGATAGAATATTAGATTTTCATTTTAATTGGCATATTATAGTTCACATGTTTATATTTGACTATTAATTACATAGGCGTGGTAGCATCTGCTTAAATTACTGTATTAAATTTCTATAGTTCCTTTCCTTGTTACAAATTTGCTCCGACAAAATAATTCAGTGATGTGAACAGTCAGAACAAGAGCTTATTTCTTTAAAGCGGTTGGAAGGAGAGGTTGTCTATAGAAATAGAGTTTATTTATAACACAGCATAGATTTAAGATTGTAAGGAAGTGTCCATATGATTTCAGAATAGCTTTAAAGCAAGTGATTTTATCCAAAGCCTGCATGTAATCAGTAAGCCTGTAATTAGAATGAAATTACCACCAATAATGTACTACAGAGTACAGCAATAATATGAAAGGCAAAGATTACTTTGCTACATGGGGGGAAATCTACCACATCAATACTTTGACAAGGATTAACTGGGCAACTAAAAATTCATATAGAATTTTTGCAGCCTCCTGTCAGGCAAGTCTCACATTTATATCTGAACTTTGTTCTCACATGCATTATATTGAGAAAGCTCCAACGATTGAAATGAATGAACTGCTGCTTTTATCAGCCATCAACTACCATTCTTAACCTACACTTTGAGGATGTCATATTTTAAAAAACCTTATGTGCATAATCAAATTTAAGGATTTTAAGAGTCACATGCATTAATATGACTTATTAAATCAACTAGAACTTTAGAATGTAATTTGGTACCTGTTGTTCCAACAAAGCTATCCTGGTGTGTTCTTCTTGTTGTTTTAACAAAGATTTATGAAGAAATTGGACCTACAATGTGGAAAGAAGGCACTTGTAACCAATAACTTCTACATATAGTAATTATTATATCTCAAAGAATGACTGACTTTTTAAAAAAACAGGATTAGCTAGAAGTTTACATATTCCAGTGCTAAAGGAAATCTCTCATACATAGTATCCAAGCCAACTGAACTTCCCTCCACTCTTCTTCAGTAAAATGAAGTCCCCCGGAGGGGAAACATGTTTCCTGAAAGCTTTTCTAGGTGATCAGAATCCAAATCAATATCTACTGAAGTCAATGGAAAGCTTATTGACATCAACAGGCTCTACATCAGGTCCTTGGAATCCAGGAAATTAATTCCATGTTACCACATGCAAATATTCCTTTCCTCCAAGTACCTGAGTCCAGTACCTGGGTAATAGCCACAAGCAGTTTAGCTCCAGTAACTCTTACAGCCTTAGAGAATTAGCTAAACTCTACAGATTTCTCTTGGCCCCACAGCATCCAGATGCCACTAGGGCTGCAGTTGCCTACTTCAACACCTCCCCTGCTTGTCCAGGCTCACACCCAGGTTCCCGGTCAATATCCAGATTTGCCTCCCTTTGGACCTTATATACAGTTTGCATCAAGTCCATAGTTCCAGCTGACCTAAAGTCCAAAGGGAGTCCAGCTGTGAGCAGTCAGGCAGTACAGACAGTGCTGTGTCCTGTACAAGGAAACCAATTTACAATACAGAAAATCTGATCCTGATGAAAATATTTCAACAGGGCTACCCAAAGCGTAAACTAGTCACAATAAATTGCTTGAATTTAAATTGTGCTTTGCATAACGACTATTACAAAAAGTTTAGTCTTACTTAATTGTTGTTTTATCCATTGTACCCAGGAGCTGTTTGGTGTAGGCATATAGCTTTCCATAAAATATATCAGTGGAATCCATAGCAATCATGTTAACTAGTACTTCTGGCAAACGACTGTCCTTTCACAAGCAATGCTCCCACAGAGGGGAAAAAGTGCTAGAACAAAGAAGTGAAGTGCTGTGCCAAAAGGCACTCAGAAACTACAGTGATAGGTACAGTGTAAGAAACGAGATAGGTGCTTTAAGCATTCAATATGCAACAACGGATTTTAGTAAAGTAAACACTGGAGGATATTGAATCACTGAGCTTAGGTAGTGGAACCAGGTTAGCTGCTGTGAAGTATTCTCTCCAAGGGACAGAAATAGCTGGTCTGGCATTTGCTTCATAAAAGTTTACATTTGTATGTAAATTGTATCTGGTGGATTTTTAAAGATTCTAATAATTGGTGGTGGTAAAGAAAGTGCTAGTTTGAGAAGATTTCATGAGGCCTTTGATGCAAATCCAAAGAAACAAACTGCAGAGTATGGCATCACCTTTAATCATTTTAAAAAAGAGAGAGCTGTAAGGGCCTGTCTACACTTAAAACACTGCAGTGGCACAGCTGCAACACTTCAGTGTAGACACTACCAATGGGAGTGCTTCTCCTGTCAGTGTAGGTACTCCACTTTCCTGAGAAGTGGTAGCTAATTTGATGGGAGAATTCTTCTGTCAACCTAGCACTGTCTACACTAGGCGTTAAGCTGGTTTAATGCTTTGCTTAACGGGTGTGGATTTTTCACACCCCTGAGTTATGTAGTTATATTGACCTAAATTCCTAGTGTAGACCAGGCCTACATGTCTGCAGAAAGCAGATAATGTTTAACAGAGTAAAATAGTTTCGGACCATTATGACCCTCTTTTGTGCTTGAGGAGTTAAAAATATATTTAATTTAACCCTCTGCTAATGTATTTAAACTCACATACTGGATCCACTTACCTGAGATAAGAGATCTTCAGTCTTCTTCTTTTCTTCTTTGAGCTTTTCTCTGGTAATTTCATTCTCTTCCTTTAACCTCTGTATTTTATCTCCTTTGATTTTCTTTTCATCTTCTAGAGTCCGAGTAGCAACATTGTATTGTGACTGCAATACGCTATTTAAACTCATTACTTCTTGTTTTGTTTCTTCATATTTCTTTTTGAATTCATTAAGTTCAGATCTCAGCTGGGTTATAGTTTGTCTTTCAGTGTCAAGATCATTCTTGGCAGTCAGTAAAAGCTGGTCATAATATTTTTGTTTTTCTTCTTGAAGGTAACCTTCACAAGACAGAAATAAAACAGTGGTTTTCTAAAGTACTCTTTCTTTAATGACACTGGGCTAGATTCTGTGCCATACCTTAGGGTAGCTATATACAACCTATATGATCTCCAGATTCTAGCATGCTGCAAGGCCCAGATTAACCCCCATCATAAATCAGAATAGCTTCTGATGATGCTCTAATTTATGATAGCCTCCCCAGGTCTACTTATAGAGCATAGCAACCCAGACTCCCTATAGTGCTCAGTGCTACAGACACATTCCCCACCAACCCTTACATGGCAGGGCTTGTGAGGGAGGACTGCTTTGGATTGCTTATGTTGGCCCCATGCAAGTCCTGTGCTGGAGGAATTCTCCCCCAGCCTCTCGTGGCTCTGGTATAGCTTCTATACACTAACACATCGGTATACGGGGGGTGGAGTGGCCCCACCATCAACACAGGATTCTCAGTCCTGGATTTAGGCTTCCTAATACAGAGGCTGCAAAACTCCCACAGTTCAAGTTTTTGTTAAATACTAGGTTAGCATTAACAGGGCAGTGTGAGACCCATGCCACCTACTGGTTATCACATGCCGCCCTCTTCAGATTATACACCCTCAGTTCCTTGACACTAGCTGAAGGATCTTGTGCCTTTGTGTTCCCACTGCTGCGGCACAGAATACATTCTTTGATTGTAAGTACCAGCTTCCTAGCCAGTGACTATTGCTTAAATCAGGGCTTGAGAAGTGCACCAGCCACGAGTAGCCCAGGAACAAAGCTTATTAACCAGGGGTGAAAACACCAGTGTGGCCACACTCTTGCCCCTGAAAGCCATATCCCCTGTAACTGAAAAGAAATAAAGAGAGTTGTGTAGTGTCTTGTCTTGTACATTGTATTAAGCTATATCAGCTTTCTGTTTAATAACTGTTTTAAAATGTAACCTACTATTCAGGCTGATCATACTGTAGAAACAATATGTGCTGATATTTAACAAATCCCACAGCACTAATCTGTTTACTGAAATGTATTTGACCTTGTGGTTTTTAAAAGGGCAAATGCTCCTGTGATGGAGGGGCAGGGGAAAAGGGAGGGGGATTTTTCTCCAGTATCCTAAGCTTCCCTCAGCTTTTTGGCTGCTTCAAGGGAGGAGTTTCTGCAACTGTACCTCTCCCGTTCACAGGCTCCATTTGGAGGCCCCTCCCCAGAGTACTCCCAATGCCATCCTCTGCTGTAGTTTATTGTTGCTGTCAGCAGCCTCTGCAGAATGAAGCTGATCTGACTGTCAATTTCAGTGCTGCCCTCAGGGACCTATAAAACCAGCAATGGAAACTTACACGTATGGAAGCTCAATAACAGCACTAAAGTGGTCTGTCTGCAGCCTGAAGAGTAAAGCATTGAATTGGTTCCAGCTTGGTTTGGCTTTGGAATGCTCTCATCATGCATAGAGACTAGAAAACTCTTATTTAAAATTTACTTTCTGCAGCAGATGACTCACCCTGAAAAGTTCCCTATTTGCCTGGAATGAGGATTTTTCAGTTCCTAGCTTAAGTTTGCTTTGGGCAGGACACCTGCTTCAGCAGAACAGAAAGAGGGAGGAATTTTTTTATTTATTTATTTTTTTTTATAAGGATGATGTTCCTGGATTTTGGTTGGGAGTTCTATCTTATCCACCTCTCACTTGTATAGTAGGAATCTTATAAAAGCGAAACTCCACTCTGTACTAGCTGTTTTTCTCCCCTCATCTAGGGCCTTGTTGTTGCTAAAGAGTTGGAGGGTTTGCTACCCTGACTTCTTGGATTCTCTTCTCCAGTGAATAGCTCCTGTATGTTTGTGTCTAATGCCACTCTTAAGCTTTCTAAGCAGCAGCAGCATGAAATTAACATGACCGATCATTTTACTGCTTCCCATAGGGATCTGAATAGCACCAATGAAATCAATACATGGCTGATTTCACTACGATCCAATTTAGCAAAGTTATGAAAAGAGTAGCAATGAAGTTGACTGAAGAGTATGTTACATAAATTTACTGTTGGTTCACATCTGTAAGGTTATAGGCACAACCATGTAGGTTCCTCATTCGCCACTGAAGAATGGATTTTTCAATACTTGCCAATCTAGTCCAATATTTTGCTAGTTCTACTCAGTCAAAATTTAGTAGCATGCTTTGTAAATACACCATTCAAATGAAAGGTAGAATTATAGGAAATTATCCATGTAATCTATTATATTGAACAGAAAAACCTGAAACCTGAGAAATGCCATGTCTAGCTCAGGACAGTGGATACTACAGAAAACCAGTGTAGTATTCATAATACTCAAGTCAGGTTTTCCCAGTAGCGGGTAGTGCTGATAGAATGCTCAACCACTTTTAAGGAGCCAAGCATATTCAGGTAGTCTAACCAAAGTACTTTTCATAAATACTGCAGTCAGCCCTGCATTTAGGGACTCTGCTTGGTCCCTCATATAAAAACCATTTCTTTTTGACAGGCACCATTTGTTCAATCTATAAGCAATCTAAAACCAAATTAAATCTGGATATAACTATGTTGTGAAAAAAATCTGTGTGCAATGTAACTACTTTATACAATGCCAAGAATTCAAGTACAGGTGTACTGTTTTTTAAAACAGATTGTCCCTGTTTACTGGTATCTGAACTATTGGTTAATATTTAAGAGACCTGAATCAATATACAAGTTTTTTAAAAAAGCAAAACTGTCTTTGGATTGACCAGGTTATGTAGCAGTACAGGTTAGCGACAGACGCTAATAATATTCCACTGATGACTTGAAGAAGCCATTATGCTTTCATTATAAGAGTTAAAGTTCACATTTCAATTCTGCTAGGAGAATAGAGTACGTGCAAACACATAGGAGGGCCATAACCTCTCTCTAATAGTGGCTTTACTTTTAGAGACCTTGCTTTGTAGCATTAAAGGTCAATGAGAACATCTGTTTGAAGCAATGGTAATGTGGAGCTCTCCTGTGGTGCTGCCTTTAGTCTGGACTCTGTACCACAACACACACGCCACAGGGAGCCTAAACAGTAGTAAAGGAGCAATACTAAACTCACCCATGCAGGTTAACATCCAAGAGGAGGTGGTGGTGTTTTTTAAACCAAGGAAAAGACATCCCTGAATTGCATAGTTAAAGCGAATCATGGTGAAGCAATGTCTTAGTTTTGCTTGGTTATTGGATAAATGGCAAGGGATGGCACATGCAGCTGGTGGAAAGTAGGCAGAGAACATTCTAGTGACCTTTGGTTCCAAATATTTTTGTCAGTCCCAGTTCCATGTCAAATTGGAGGTAAACTGTAAGCTGCACAACTCCTGACTCTGGGCCATTCTCTTGCATCAGCACCCATTTACCTCTCTAACTGATCAGCCACACAGCAACGGATATCAGTTAACTATTGTTTGAAACAGTGCTGTGCTCTTAACATCCCTCCTGCCCTTTAGTTTATCAAGTATCTGGTCACTTCCCGCAAGATAGCTAATTTTACAGCTTCCCAACAAAGCAGATCCCTGGGACAATAGGTAAACCAATAAGAAAAGCTATTCATGTGATAGGTTGGATATGGGCATCCTAACAAAATAAAGTTTTTATAGTTATGTCACTTGTAGAATATAATTCCTTAACTTTTATTTCTCCTTGTATTTCCCTCTCCAATATGTTTGTCAGCTGATCTCTTCAGATAATTCTACACACAAATCTTGACCATATATTTCATCCCATTCATTACTCCTTTTTCATTCAGGTAGAGTACTAGCTCCCTTAGAAACAAGGGCCTTCTCCTCTTGGTGACGGATAGGTTCTTTATCAAGTGCATGTTCACTGATGCCCACACTACTGGCCACAGAAACCAATCTGGTTGGAAGCATCCCATGCAGCTTCTCAAAAACAAAGTCAGTTTATCTGTTTACTTGCTGCACCTTCATACATGTTTTCCTGCCACAGAGCAGTAACCCTCTATAGCCTGCTTTATGCAAGGCAGACATGTGGATAATATAATTCAGACTGAATGAGATCTAGCATGGATGCCCTGTTCACTTACTTCTCTTTTCTTTTCCCTCAAAACAGGTGTACTGCTTTGGCTTCTCTAAAAGCTGTAGTAGTTCAATTCTGCAACTCCCAATGTTCAGGTATAGATACTAAGGCAAGTGCTGCTTCCAGCAAAGGATTACAAAATTTATACCAGTCCATGTCCTTTAGCTCATTAGCCAAGACAGCAGCCTGAGATAGCAGTTCTCAAAACACAAGTGTACAGAGTGGAGGTCTCATCAAGTGGCAGTGTGTATCCTGGGATATCTAATTGCAGTAATAGGAAGGAGTATCTTAACCATTACAGGAGTATTGTTAGGGAAAAATGACAGGGATTATCAGACTTGTGTGTGGAAGACTAGACTTTGTTTTATGAGATGGTGTGCGGTGGGGGAGGAGGGGGTTGTTTATGACTACACAATCACAGTACATTTCCAAGTGATGTCAGTGGGATGTTTGTTTGCACAAAGATCAATAGGTGAAGTGTGGCATCCTTGATTCAGTACTTTAGCATCATTTACTGGGAAGATTGCTCTCCTTGAGGAACACCATTATTTTTCTTTTCTTTCTTTCTTTCCCTACCCCATGTTTGAGTCTTCACTCCTTTCTTCCCCCCAGCACTTCCCAATTCCCGGCCCCATGGGTTTTACCCAAACGCTTCCTCATTCCATCCACAAAAACAATGAAATAACTTTTTAAATGTCAAAAGGCTAATACTTTAGAGTCAACATCTTAGGGAGCTTAATTGGAGAGAAAATAAAGGAAAGTTGACATACCTCCCTTGTTTCAAGCTGCCTGCAAAGTTGGAGAAAGCAGTACAACAGTTCAACTGGGTTCATAGGTTTAGTGTTTTCTTTGCAACAAGCTCTAGGAACTTGCTGCACCCCTGCAGATTCTAAATACACCACACAGGCAAAAAAAAATCCATTCAGTGGGCTAGGTGTTTGGCACAGTTTCATTCCTGTGACGGATTAGGTCAAAAGTGTCTGACTTGGTTGCTAGCAGAAGTGGCATATGATTCGGTGTCACCAATCATCAAGCATCTGCTACATGGGCGCAAACCAAGATTTTAGCCAATGTTTGAGGCACAGTCTTCCTTAGATTTTTTATGGGTCCAGATCGTGCAACTGCCAGTGAATGGGGGATGGTCAACACCATTTTACAGAATTTTTTGTGCTGTAAAAATTGTTAGTTCTTAGATCTGCAAACACTTCCTATGAGTCATCTTTTACAATGTGTATTTTGGAAAAATAAATCCATACCTAAGCAATGACTCTTTAATGAATTCTCAACACTGGTTAGGAGTGTAATGTGCAGGATGGGTGGCATAATGATGTTTGCTTAAAAGAGTACTATTTGTGCAAACAAAAAGGATATCAAGTTAACGTCAAGAAAAAGTCCACCTAGAAGTCTGACTGCTGACTTTTTATGGCAAGTTTACCCTTGAACAATAAAAGTGTTTTCTTGGCACACATTGTAGCAGATATGAATAGCAAGAAATTTGGAGGATTCAGTTTTGAGTGTAGCTAGATAGCAATGAACTCTTGTAAGTCTGGCAAGCACAATCTTTTTCCTCATCTTTCCACATGAAGGAACTGATCTGATTAGGAAATGCTTAAATTCTATTAAATTAGGGATTTTCTTTTGTTTTAATTCTCAGACTTATTCTACCAAATGTCATAATATAACTCAAGAGACAAGGCGGGGGAGGTAAAATCTTTTATTGGACCCAGTTCGGTTGGTGAAAGACAAGATTTCAAGCGCAATAGGGCTCTTCTTCAGGTCTGGTAAGAAGAAGAGCTCTGTGACGCTTGAATCTTGTCTCTTTCACCAACAGAAGTTGGTCCAATAAAAGATATTCCTTCACCCACGTTGTTTCTGGGACCAACACTGCTATAGCAACACCACAAATAATAATAAAACTCAAAATTTTTGTCCACTTCTGAAGGAAAGTTTAAATTAATACCTTCTGCAGTGGCCTCTCTTGCCTGCTGTTGGTTAACTGTTTCTGACTGCTGCTCAAGTTCAAAGATCCTTGCCAACAGTCCCATGACATATGCCTCTCGCTGCTGGTCATATACCAGCCACTGCTGGTTTTTCTCCAGAGCCTTCATGCATGGGGAAAAAACAGTATTAGTCACATTTTTAGAACATCACCATCCCATTTTCTTTCCAATACTCAAAAATACAGCCAAGGAAAGCTAGTTAATTTCTAGTCTGCAAGATCTAGTAACTTTTTTACATTGAGTAATTTCAATTTTATATATTTACATCTCTGCTGTCTGTCATATGGAAAAGGTTCAGAGTTTGTTGAAGATCTTAACGTTACAGTTTTCCACTGTTTGAATTTATCCACATCTGTACTGCTAGTACAGATTAGTTTGTCTCTTGGAGTAGAAAAGGCTCCTTAAAACCAGGGACTAAGGAGTTAATTTAAAATGAAAGAATGATTAACTAATACTTTTTGGAAAGACTGATTTAAATAATGGTCTCTGAGGACAGAATAAACCAAAGCTGAAGTTTATCAAGTCATTTTTGAAACAATGTTCCACTTAAAAAAAAAAAAAAAAAAAAGTTTGCAAAAATGAGAACTCTGGATTTTTCAAGCCGTAATATATAAAATGCACATTGTCTAATCAGTCCCCAAACATTCAGGAAGTATTTTCCTTGTGGAGGAGGATACAAATGAAAAATTAGTAGTAAATTAAAAGCTGAGCATATTTCAAAACTCTTGCTAACAGCAGAAGGCTACTCACAGATTTAACTATGGAAAGAGTAGTTTTATTTCCATAATGTAAATTGAGATCCCCAAACATTTCATGTTATCAGATCACATCAAATGATCCATATATATCAACATCTCCAATCTTCAAGGTGTCACCTCTCTCCCATAGATTTAACAATATGGATTTAATGAAAATTGTATTTGCTTTTTGATGCACTAAATATTGATATGCAACATCTCCCATTTACTAATTTCTTTAAGTGAAAAGTCTGTACTGTAAATATTGCAATATAGGATGAAGAACAAGAGTACTGAAACTACAGGATGCAAGTTTCCCTACTTGTACATCTCCCCTGCCATAAAGAACATTTTCTCCACTTGCATAAGTATCTCCCATAGAAGCTGGTTTGCCAATACTTAGACCAAAGTTTTCTATGGAATACTCCTGAGGGACTTCTGTGCCAAAAAATTAAAAAATTCTGCTAAAAAAATGCGCACAATATTTTAAAATTCTGCATATTTTATTTGTTAGATAAATGTGGAGGCTCCAGCACGGCAGTGGGGAGCACAAGCAACTGGCTGCATGAAGGTGGGAGATCACAGAATTTAACTAATATAATATTTAGAAGGGTGTGTTAACACAACTCAGTTGTCTAGGTCCTAAGCTTGTATCGATCAGCTGCTTGTTGGCAATATTGTAAAGATACCTATATACAAAATTCTCCAAACGAATTTAAATAGATGATGTAATCTTCCAAGATAAAGCTAGCTAAGGTAAACTGCTATAGCCAGTACAGATGAGTTTCCCTGTCAAGATCAGCCAAGTGTTGCTTATTTTATAGTGCAGTTCATATCAATGCATATTAAATATTAAAAGGTGAAGTTTAATGTGTGCATGACTTTATTTCAATATGTAAAGATTGTAAAAATAGTTAAAAGGGTGTGTGCACCACTACTGACTCTAAGATCTCAGATAAGACATCCTGGGAAAGGCCAAATGTTTTAACTCCAGTATAGTTTGGAAGTGCCAAATGAAGTACTACATTTGTAGTAGTACAGTACACCTATTTTACTGTTTTAGAAAGTAGCAATAGCACAGTGCTTTTGTGGGGGTGAGAAGGGTACAAACTTACCTCCATTTTATTCATGGGGAGGGAGTGAAAAAAACCCAACAGATTAAATAATTTGCCTAAGACCATATGAGCCAGTAGCAGAGCCAATTTCTTGCTTTTAACCCAGTACTCAAACTTAGGGACAACATAAGCAATGTGGTCTTGGTTAATGGGTTTTTGCTGCCCTAACCATCTCTGAACAAAAGAACACTTTCAAATACTAGGTTTTGACTCTTATTTAAAGTGCTTCCACTCCTCACCACCCTTCATAACGTGCAACATTCCAGACTGGAATGTTTCCAAGGACCCATCAGAAGGACCCGTCCTATGAATTTCTAGCAAGTTTGTCTTTGCATTGTGAGAAGGCAATGATTTTCTTAGTTCCTTCGTAAAGGATCACTTATAACTTGATTTTTTTTTTAAATGCACTCAGAGCTATTTTCTGATGGGTGCTCTTATATGCCTGGATTTCTTTATTTAAAGAAAGAGAAATTTTGTAAGGGTTTGTTCTGCTCTCCTATTGGTGTATTTTGGGCAGGCCTGAAATCAACACTAAATGTGCTCAGGCTCCCTGTTTTTTCCTTTGTGCTACTAGTGGCCTACTGCCTCTTTGTTTTCAACTTTGGTGAGGCTCTTATAGGCAAGTACCCACTGAGGAGGCCTGGAAAGAACACATGTGAGCAGTGGCATCCTAACAGTACAGGAAACCTGAAATATAATTGCACCACAAAACTATTGAAACTGACTATACACATAATGTTGTCAAAGGCACAAAGTAAAACTGGAAAAATAGCACACTGTTCTTATGCCTTGCAGTTATAATAGCCTTAAGGGTTACTTTTAACAACTGTGGGTTTGATATTTTCAGATAGAAATAGGTCTTTCAATTTCCCTTTCAAGTATGCTATGTATTGTTTACATTGTCATGCATGGAGACACTTACAATAGTGAATATACATTTAGAATGTTAATAAGGAAACTTACATCTTTCAATTGTTTTTCAACTTCATTAAGATTACTTGGTGACGCAATGCAGTTCATTACAGCTTTCTGCAGACAAAGAAGAATGCGTTCATCTGTATTTCCTCTAGAAAAGTGTATTCTCAACTAATCTTATAGTCTTGTAAGAAAGAAGCACTTACCATCAGAGTTAAAAACCAAACACATGTAATTCTGATATCAAGAGTATTTCTTTGGGCATCCTCATATCACCACAAGTTGTTCCAAGTATCAAACATTTTGATTCACCTTCTTGTATTTGGCTGCAAATGGATCTAATTTCTGTGGTGGAACACTAGTTTCGCAGATTTTAAGACCAGAACAGACCATTATCTAGTCTGGTCTCCTACAAAATGCAGGCCATAGAATTTTGCTTCAGTTCCTTCCTCAAGCCCATAACTTCTGGTTGAGCTAGTACATATTTTAGAAAGACATCCAATCTTTGTTTCTGTGGCACTGCTGTATTGTGCTGTAGCTTCTGGTAAGTTAAGAAAATTGAGGGTTTAAGTTTAATATGGAAGTCAATAAGTCAGTAAAGTGTTTCTTGTTATTAAGTTGAATTTTGCTCTGCTGTAAAGTTGTCACTATCTTGCAGACTTTTACTTATAATACCGATCTGTTGGGGGAAGGTGGAGGTTTCAATAGCTATGTAGTGGCTTTTAAAACACATTGGAAGGCACAGGAGCCAGTATGGGACTGTGGGAATGAGAAGGAAAAAAGGCAAGGGAGGATGGACATAATTAGCTAGGTGTTTCTGTAAAAATGTTCAGTTGTCAAATAGCATTGACATTTAAAGTGTCAGAGTTTCAGGGCTAAGACCCAACTATAATAACCAGCAGAAGTTTCAGCGTTTATAGGCATCACTGCATTAGTTTACACTGTTCATATTTTGAAGAACCTTCCAATTCATGTGTGCTAGAAGCTATTTTTTTAAAAAAGGTACAGGGGAGATTGTCAGAGCAAAATGTGAGGACACCTAAATCCCATTTGTGTCTTTGAAAAGTCTACCTCTAGATTTTGCAGCACATTTCTGCAACAAAGAATACATTTTGGGACAAATTCTGCAGCCATGGAATGTGAGAGTTTGAATGAAAGTATTAGAACTTTTATAAGCTATTCTGTATACATGAAGCATAAACTGTAAATCCTGAATACTTGTTACAGATGTATTTTGATTAAAAACTTCTCGTTTCCATAAATATTAGAACTCAGTATCTATGATGTCTAGGAAAAAATTAGGAAACACTTGTGTCCAATGTTATACATGCTACTCTTACACCACCTAGCATTTGTAAGAGGCATTACAATATACATTTTCAAGCTTGTGAAGACATCCAATCAAAAAGTCTAAGTTTACCTTTTTTGCACTTCATTTATTAATGACAATTTGAA
Organism: Chelonia mydas; assembly: GCF_015237465.2. NCBI lineage: Eukaryota > Metazoa > Chordata > Testudines > Cheloniidae > Chelonia > Chelonia mydas. The sequence goes on from NC_057853.1 coordinate 91,901,066, forward strand.
AGAAGACTGCTTCTATTAATACAAAGTTATTTTGGTAATCAGCCTGCTCCACAGATAAAACAATCCCATGTTTCGGCAACAATTGCTTCTGTGATAGTCTGTTTCCATTCAGAATAACCAGCCAAGAACATGTAGGATACTGTTTTACGATTACTGACAGGAAACGTCATCTAATGGGTGGGGTATTATTCCACTCTTATCTGCCCCTTCATACTTTATGTTTAAGATTATGTAAGTAGGAATCCTTCTGATAACTGACAGCTAAAACTATCTCTCAGCTGTGGCTATGCAGGAAAGCTAGCACAGATTAGCAACAGAATAATTCTTGGGGCTCTGGTACAGCTTTAAAGACACTAAAAACTGGTTGTTGTGGACCACAAAGATTCTTTGCCCTAGCTCTCCAACTGATGTTTACTTTGGATTTACCATCCTCAGCAGATCAGGTTTGTTATTAAATAGGATAGCTCTTTACAGAGACAAAGTCTATAGCTAGTTATTTCCATTGAAGATTTATGCTGCGCTTATTTGTAGCATGAATTCTTTAAACGAGACCAATTGAAAAATAGTATCTTCCCTGCAGGTAGCCAGAAAATGTCACCTTCTTCTTTCTATCCTTCCCATTTTGTTGCAGAAACGCTAACTAGAATTTAACACTGAAACCAGAGATATTTGGATCCATTGTCACATTCTCCAGAAGAAAGGAAGCAGGCTGCTGCATCTAACCAAAAACATTCAGGCTGTGTACTTACCCCTAAGAGTATCAAATTGCAGCAGCCCAGACTAGAGGGCATGAAGATATAGGTCTGTAGCCAGGTTATGTACAAGCTACTGGCCAGCTGTGGATTGAAAGCTGCATTTATGGAAGCAGTGGCCAAGTGTTCAGTGAGGAGTCCATAAAGATCCCAAAACTATGAACTGTGCTAGGGAAGGGCAGGTTTCCTCAATAGACTGTCACACTAAGATAATGATTAGTATTCAAAATACTATTTTTCTTCCCACCTATCTTGCTCTGATTCAGATTAAGCTAGTTACTTTTCATCCAGGAGCTGATCTCAGTTAGGCCCAGGGATAGCTGCCAGTGGTATTTTTACTCTGGAAGCAAATGAGACCTGGGCACAGTCAGTGTCTTGCTGGCACCTGAGAACATGGTGGGTATGTCTGCACTGCAATGTGAGCCCAGGGTTAGTGAGACTCAAGTCAGCAGATGCTGGGTTAGAGAATCCAAGGTTTAAGCATCTACACTGATTGTTAACCCTATGTTAAGAATTTTCTCTCCTGGGCTCGAACCTGGGGCTCTGGTGTCCACACTGCAGCAAGCAAACCCGAGTCAAACCAATCATATCTGACTCCCAAGCACCCTCCCAAAACGTGGCCACTCTAGGCCTTTGACCATGGTTTAATGCAGGAAAACTTGACTGTCCACTCTGCACATTACAGAAAGCTTGAACAGCCTGCCAACACATCCTGCCCAGCAGTCATTTTGGTCTGTGCACTCCCAGCTACCAGAGCCAGCAATGTGGAGGGGAGACCTTTTGAAAACTCCTCTTGTTTGGCTTTCACTCCAGTGTCAGGAAACAAGCAGAGCTTCTGAGAGACACTGATGGACATTTTGGTGGTGTTTTCCGATCCACAAAAGGCATCTGACAAAGCTTATCATGGAGGACGACAACACCACAGACATGGTAGACTTGAACTGGCTGATGCTTCTCATGACAGTCAATACAGCCGCTGACACCTCCGATGTAGGCTGGTGCTTCTGGAGTAGGGCCACAAGCACAGACTGATGGGATCACAGTCATGCATACCTGGGATGACCAGCAATGGGTCCAGAACTTTCGCATGAAGAAAGCTACATTTCTGGAGCTTTGGGAGCAGCTCGCCCTAAACCTCCAGTGTAAAGATATGAATGACGGCAGCGATTAGTCCAGAAGTGACTTACCATAACTGCCTGGAAGCTGGCTACCCCAGACTGCTACAGGTTGTAAAGCAACAGCAGAGGTTTCTAAGGCAATCAAGCATATGGTTTAAGCCAAGGTGGCAGGCATAAAATATATTCCTGGCTTTGAGAGAATGGAGTTTCCGCACTGCATTGGGGCCACTGATGGGACTCACATGCCCATGGTTTGAGGTTTATGTATTTGTGCTCCTCGAGGAGGGCAAAGGCCCAGTGGAAGGAGGAGAACAGTACCTTTATGAATGTGCTTGGGTGTGGATGGGGCTCATTGATTATGTGTGGGCGGGGGGTGATTGCCTGGCAATGTACTTATGAATGACAGGGACACTTGTCAAATGAGGGTGGGAGGATCAATTCACAGTATGGATTGATGTAGACAATTGTATTGAGGAATAGTGTTTGCATATAAATGCTTAATTATCCCATATCACATGTTTACCTGTATTATTTTAAATACACACTGTATAAAGTGATTCAGTGATAATAAAAACTTTCTTGATAAAATAAAAAGCTTATTTATGAATATGTATTAGAAAAGTACAATGTTAACCCACTGCCAAGCAGGCCAGCTGCCATTATCACACTAAGACACCAGTCTCTCTCACACAAAAAAAGTGCATGAACAAGTTCAAAGAGAAAAGCTATGTATAAGACAGAAACCCCCTACCATAGCATGTCCCCTGCCCCCTGGTTGTCCTTTCCCTTCTATTCCTGTTTGCTGCATGCTTGGTGCCAAGGAGTGGAGGTATCCAGTATAGGGGATCAATCTGGAGGGCTGCATGGGGCAAAGTTGCCCAGTCCAGCTACTCATGAGGCCCAGCTGTATGGACCACCCAGCCATGGAGTTTTTCAAGCTGTTTCTGGACTGCATCACAAGATAGCATGCAAGGGACTGAGGCTGTGATGTGGGTGATTCAGCAGGAGTCTGTTCTCTTGCAGCCATTAGTGATATCTGCAGCTCTTTCTGCTGAGCTCTGTCCTTGTCTCTTAGCTGCTGTTCGTGGAACTGTGAAGCAAGCGCCTGCTCCTTCACTGAAGCCCTGTTCTCAAACTGTGCAGCAAGTGTGAGCCTTTCCTCTTGCCTCAAGACTCTCTGCCTTTAGTACTGGACCTGCTTCGCGGCTCTGTCCGGAACTTCAACCATCAGTTCATCACAGAAATGCTTACTCTTGGAATGATCTGTGTAGTTACACTGGCCCAGACTTCTGCTGCAGTGTTGGTGAGCTGTAGAAGTACTGAAGCCAGTAGACGTCAGGGGGCCTGGAAAAGCACAAGACACAGAGGGTTACTGTCTCAAATAGTTCAGGCAGGAGCACAGAAAAAATCCTTGTAGAATTTCAAGGACATAAAATGCTACTTTTTCAAACTGAAACTTCAGTATATTGATAGAGGGATATGCCAGACCACAGAGCTCCCATGGACACAGCCTGATTAATCTCAGTGAAAAGCAGAGAGACAATGGTAAATTAAAAATCCAAAGCTGTTTTTTGTTTTCTAAAAAAATTGCAGAACTCCTGGGGTGTGGAGAGGGGAGAGAGACAAAAGGTGCCATCAGTGGCTATGCTACAAAAGCTTTTGCTATCATTTCCGACCCTCCACATTTTGGAGGACATAACAGGTTTTGCGGTGCCCAACTGGCAAAGGGAGATGTTATTCCAAGCTGCTGATGGGAAACCTGTATGCAAGCAAAGCATTCCACCATTGATGTGCTGTTCAGTCACTATATGAGTGAAATGGGCATGTCAGCTACTGAGATGGCCCTGTAAAATACGTCCTTCTCCGCAATACGACTACCTATCTGGAGTTCCTGCATCAGGAAACCTGTGCAGCTATCAGCACCCAGGATTGCGTCAGAATCCATGAGGGAATCAATAGGATGATTCATTAACTTCCACATGGCTGTATGCAAAACACGCAGAACTCCACAGCCATCCTCCTTAACCATCCCCGCCACATTTCTGGACAAAATTTCAAACACTAGTTGAATTTGGCACAAATGGTTGTGTCACTTGCAGACTGCATGATATGTCCACATACCTACCTTTAACTGAAATGGACTAGATTTGTAAATGGAACACATTTCCACTCACCCACCAGTTCACTGTTTCCCTTGAGTGATTACAGGTGTGGCAATTAAGGCTATTATTTTTAAGAAACAGGAATGCCTTAGGAAAACTGCTTTCTCAGATAGAGGTTCACTTTGAAGGCATTTTTATTGTTTGCATTTCCCTGTTGCTATTTTGAACTCCACATGGTGGGAGGTGGGGAAGCCCAGCTGCTGGTGGCATACTACCTGCCCTTAGCAGTAGGACGTTATTAACTGGGGCTTCTAATAGCTTTTGCATTGGTTCATAGAACAGAAAACTCTCCCATTGCTGTATTAAACATGAAAATGGAACCAGAAACTTACCAGGCTCAGGAGCATCTTCTGTCCCTTCTGTGTCTGATACAGGCTTCCATAGCAGGCTGTTTCTCCGAGGGGGGGGGGGGAGGAGGAGGAGGAGAAGGAATCAAACAGCTTTTCCCAGGATGCGCTGTTGCAGCTCAAAGCCTCCTCTGGGATCGGTTTCAGCAACAGAGTCAGTTTACTGTCCTCACTTGGCACCTGCTGCTGCCCCCCATCTGTCCCCACGCTGGATTCTGGGGCCAGCAGGGCACCATCCTGGTTGACCAGGTCATCATGCACCACCATTGGCTCGGTGGTCAGCACAGTGCCCAGCACCCACTCAAACTCATCATGAATTGGGCATGATGTTGGCGAGTTGCTCAAGGTGTGGTTCTGGTTCCTGGTTTTCCAATACTCCATTGTGAGCTGCTTAGTCCACTCCCTGCACTAGTCTCCGGTCTGGTAAATTTGCAACTCTGCCAGCTTCTTCGCTATTTGTTGGTATGTGTGGTCACCACTGGTATTTTAAAGTCTACTGTCTTGCTGGTTTCACACCAGAGATTTACCAAAATCGGACTGTGCTCCTGTGATCATGAAGCAGCATGCTTTGCAAAGGACTTGTGTTCAGTCTCCACTGCAAACACAGAAGGCTCTCTGATGGTGACTTTGCAGCTTGGTGTTCAGAAGACAATGGGAAGGTTAAACACTGACTCACTGAGCTGCTGTACCAAACCAAGGGGAGCGGCTTCTGTTTCCCTGGAGTCGACTGGAGATTCTTAGTCGAGAGAGGACAAAGGAAGTTGGCCCCTGGGATTGTGGGATACTTTTGGTGGATTCCAAGAACCCAAGGTGGGGGGCTGCGTCTAAATTGCAGAGCAACAGGGCTCTAACCCTGGGTCCCGGCTTGACTGGGGCTCAAACCCTCCAGCCCTGCAGTGTCCTAGAACCTTAGGCCCAAGCCAGAGAGGTGTGTGTCTAGAACTGAAGGGTGGTTTAGTCTCAAGCCTGGGCTCAGGCTTATACTGCAGTGTAGACATACATTTCCCTCCACCAATAACTTCATGTGGAGGTTAAATAGGAGGGGGTAAAGAGTAGGGCTTTGCGGACCACAAGCGAGTGACCCAGAGGCAGGGAAACTGCACTGTTCTCTTGGGAAACAGTGGAAAGATTCCAAACATTTATCGGTTAACCTGTGCTCTATAGCATGCTCTGACAGACTTATCAAATGAGATCTAGTAACAGCATGACTAGCTTCTGAGAATATTTTCGACTGACCTAACTCAAGGTATTAATTATGGACCTCAGACTGTTCAGAAACATGATTTTGATACCATCACTAAATTTAGAAGACAAGAGATTACTAGAATGGTTATTGAATTTTTAGGCTATTCTGAACTGACTTTTTGTTCAGTTAACTTGGATTTTTCTTGCCTTGGTATAACGCTTTTCCTCCAGCCTACTTAAGAAGTGTTGCTTTATAATATTAGGGAGCCCACACTAAGTTCAGGGGCAAAGTCAGAGTGGTACTGCATCAGAAAGACAGGATATTTATGATAGTGTATTATTCAGAACAAAGCTTCCTTCTTTGAAGTAAAGAGTTGGGATTCATATTTGTCTTTTCTTACTTAAGGATCTGGCACAAGCCAAGTTACTAGAAGTTATTCAGCTAAAACCATGCAAATTTAGGGTGATCAATGCCATCTATTGAACAAGAGTGTGTGTGTGGGGGGGGGGAGGACGGGGACGACTTTCTATCCCCATTCCCACCAAGACTCAGAAAGAGCACGCTGACAATGTTTATAGCTAAGTTTTGCCAACTGAGCGTACATGCACCCCTCTTACTTGTATCCATGCTTTTCAGAAAGTGCAGAACTAACAGAAATGGAAACAAATGCCTTTATGAAAGCAGGCAGTCTCCTTGTATCTGGACACACTATAGTTATTAACCATTCTAAAAGTAATAAGCAACTCACCCTTGCATCCTGCTATCCACAACTCTAAAGGGAAGGAGAAAGAACTGGCCCTTAGCATTGTAGCCTATAGGAGTAACCTGTTTGCTTGTACGTATGTGTGTAATAGGTTTATAGATTTATATTAAAGTAAGTTTGGCTGTAATGCAAGGGACCTACAGGCCATATCCTGTATGTTGAGCTAAGGCAAAGTTAGCATATCTGCATCTGGGACCTTTCACCCAGATAGCAAGTTAACACCCACACACATATGTCTGAGACCTTTCACCTAAACAGACAGACAATGGTAAAATGGCATAGGGGATTTCCAAGTCTGTACCCACAAACTTAACAGGTACACCACAAGGAGAACAAAAACAACATATGTATGTACATGTCATCAATACGTACATACTAGCCTATGGAGTAAGCGTACCCTAACATTTTTATGGGTGAGGAATGAAGTTTGGGCATAGGAGGAAGAATTTCAGCCACTTGTGCCCTATAAAAGAGGTGACCCACCTTGCTAAAGAAATCTACCTACGACAATGACTACTATTAGTAGGCTGTACTTGTTTTTCTTAAACTTTCTAAATTCCAAGGGGACTAGGCAAAACTTGATTTCCCTAAGCTTTTGTTCTTAGTTATGTTTATTAGGTTTTAATTTTAAGTTTAAGTTAATTAAGTAAACTCTAAGTTAGCTTCGATAGCTCTTAGCTCTAGCTTTTTCTAAGCACTGCACCTCTCACTCAAAAATTGAGAAACCTGAACTGTTAGAGGCGAGGCTGGTCCTGTGTCTCTCACCACAAGGTTATCAAGGAAGGGTGTGAGTATATTAACCAAAGCTTTGTAGCATATATTACCATAATACCATATGTATCTTTTAAATAGCAGTAATACAATTGTAACTGACTATTTTACCATTTAATTACTACTTCATTTATTTTAATAAAAGAAGTCTTTACGGCTATATCTGTCTCAGTGTGAGCTTCCTGTCATACACCCGAAGGTCTTTTGTAAATTCTGTGGAACCTGATTTGGGACAAGAACTTTTATCTTCTGATCAAACAAATTGGCGAGCCTAAAACCCATATTATCCAAATTAATATTAACACCCTAAATCAGGCAACAGCATAAGATTTTCAAAGGTAATTACCAGGCCTAATACAGAGCATTAATCACAACCCGGACCCTGTTTTCAAACTGAATGTGGATACATTAACACAAAAATTCCACTCTTCAAGGTGGAGACAAGAGTTAAATCTCCCAAATCCACGAGACAGACAACTGCCATGTCACCATAACTCTGACCTGGGGAAGGGGGTACCTTTAAGAAGTCCCCCAGGGACCCAGAAGCATACTGTTTTACTGGAATTGAGGGATCAGTTTTGTTGGTTTGTGAAGGGAATATGGCTAAAGTTGGGAAGAAAAGAAATAATGTTAAGTATTAATACATGAAGTAAGGCTTGAAAACAAGAATTCAGAGCTTGGCTACACTTGCGAGTTAGAGCGCATTAAAGCGGCCCTGGACGCCCTAGCTCACTAACCATCCACGCTGGCAAGGCACGTAGAGCGCTCTGACTCCACGGCTAGAGTGCTCCTGGTACTCCACCTCGGCAAGAAGATTAACGCTTGCTGCGTCTTGGCTGAAACACCCAAGTGTCAGTGTGAATGAGGGGTTGCATTACTGCGCTCTGATCAGCCTCCGGAAATGTCCCATAATCCCCTTAAGTCAAGTGGCCACTCTTGTCATTGTTTTTGAATTGCTGCAGGAATGCGGATATGCCCTTTGAAAGCTTCATTTCTGACAGTCAGCTGCTTATCTGCTCCGAGACAGCAACCATTAGTGTGGAATGCTTGCGGGGGGGGGGGGGGGGGGGGTCGTCTGCTGCTGTCTGAACTTACAAGACAGCATGCTGACATGCTCTCACACCCCCAAAACCCACTTTCTTCCCCCACATACACACAATACACTCCCTTCATACTCCACCCTACCCCCCCATTTGAAAAGCAGTCACTTGCATGCTGGGATAGCTGCCCATAATGCACCGCTCCCAGTGCCACTACAAGTGCCGCAAACGTGGCCACACCAGTGCGCTTAAAGCTGTCAGTGTGGACAGACTGCAGCGCTTTCCCTACTGCACTCTACGAAGGCTGGTTTAACTCAAAGGGCTCTACGTTTGCAAGTGTAGCCATGCCCTAAGTGTTGCTGGGGAGGAGAGAAGGGGAGTTACTTTAGGAGGCTTCATCAGAAGTGCGGATTGCGTGCCCCGCATTGGAATGAACACTGCGGGATGGGAGGAAGAGTTAGACATTATCTCCTTTGTGCCAAGGTTAGATTTTCAGCAGAGTGGGGCTTTGCTTGGAGGAGGGGGAAAAGGGACCACTTATCCCTACAAGTTACATAGGAAGAAGTGAATAATTTGAAAAACGGAGTGAACCTCAGAGAGTTGACTGGAAGAGGGTAGACTGAGATAGAAGGTTGCACCTTGTGTATGTGAAGCCCATAAAGTCAATGATTGATTGTGGAAGGTCTAGACTTCTTTCACAACCCTAGTGGAGTGACAGTGGTACAAGAGAGAAGGAGCAGTAGCTAGTTTTATGAACAATTGGTTAAGGAGAGGACTTATGTCTCCTGGGAAGGGTGAACAGAGTTTTGAAGTAAGAGAGGGCCTTGGATTCAGAGAGGGATTGTTATTGAATCTGCTTAAGCATTTCTTGTCTTGGCAAGTCAAAGGATGCAGGACCTTAAGATATAGTTACCACATTTTCCTCCTCTCCCCACCACCTTCATCTCAAATATACTTTTACCAACGGATTGAACTGTTAGAGTGTATAAAGCATGGATGTTTAAGCCCTAGTAGTTCTTACAGTACTGTAGTCACTTGTAAAGCACAAGGGAGGTGATGGCAGCACAGAAAGCAAGCAGATAAAACATTTTCAGATCCTATATCAGACTACCTGAGCTATAAGTGATTTACACTTAGAAAAGGTGGGATTCATTTTCCCCTCCCTTAGAATAGGAAGTCAAAGCTCTTAGAGCACTTCATCTCTGAAAAAAATAAATAAATTGATTTCTAGTTTGGTCCTTTGGGAATTGTTCTTTAGATTAAATAGATGCAGCTGTTTAGCTAACCTCATTTAATCATTCAGCTATGTTCACTGTAAGTAGTAGTTTTGTTCTTCAGAAATGCATTGCTGTAGCATCCAGCTGTAGTACATTTACTATGCTACCCCACCATGCAGATTGAAGAGGACTGGCCTGTTGTCTTCTGTTAGCACAGAACATTCATGTACTGTTTGTGAGGTTTACATCAGATGTCACAGGTGGCCAGTTCTCAGAATTGCATGAGCAGTAAATAAGAATTTGTAAGACCAAAGAGACAGGGGAGCTCAAAGATGCTTTATTTTTGTGACCACAGCGAGGTCAGGTGGGGAGTTAAATAAGCATTTCTTTAAAAGATAGTGTGAGATTGTGCTGCCCCTCTAACAGCTTGGGAGCATGTATAATTCCATGAGCAAATTAATAATAGAAAGATAAAGAAGGTATCATTTTTTAAAAATCTACAGAATCATTTTACCCTCAGTGGCATGGGGTGGGGGTGTGCGACTTGCCAAACCACCTGTCCCTTTCCCCAGCACCCAGCTCCTCCAGTTTGTGGAAATTTTGATAATACAATGTCATTGGAAATGGGTCAAGCTGGGCATCATTCAAAAGCCCTTTCCCCCACAAATACAATGGTACCAAACATGACAAACCTAGAATAATTATGTAGGTACAGATTCAAGGAAGTGTCTTAAAAAAAAAAAAAAAAGATTATACTTTAACAGAGGCATGTCAACATGCAGCCCTCACAAACTTAAATCATAGCCCTCAACTGACAGTACTGTTTTATCTGTTAATGCTCAGAACATACCTGATTATTTTTTTTAACGTTACAGATTACTGTAAATGGAAGGGGAGCTTCAGGCTGATTTGCCATCAGCAGCAAAAAAAAGAAGCAGTTCAGTGGTATTGATTATCAACTTTGTTATAAAGAGTTTGAGGCACTGGTTAAGATGTCACGATCCAGCCAGAATTACTGGAATCCATCTGCAAACGGTATGCACGTAGTTACAGTACATAACATAATTGATGTCTTTTTGAAAAGCATATTAAACGGTTTGAAGTCATTTCCCAAAGGGTAGAGGACTTGCAATACCAATTACACACATCCAGTGTGCATTCTACTCTGTGACCTTTTGTGCACAATAGAGAGCTGCAGTATCACAGAATGGATGAAGCAATTTGATGAGGTTGACTCAGCAACAAAGCCAACTTTTGGGATCGCATGTCAATATATGAAGTTGGTTGATTGTTTGAAACTTTTTAAAGTGATCTGTCAGGACTGTTGATTGGAATTTGCACCATGCAGCAATTTGAGCTGGGGTTGCTCAGTCCGGCTGGCCGGTAGGGCTGGGGCCCAGGTCAGTCTCTGCTGCAGGAGAACCAGTTCGACACCCGCGGGCAGGTGCTTGAAAAGATGAGACAGATACTGGTGAAGTCATAAATGTACTGTAGGCGGTCATATGCTGAGCTTACCATCTGAAAACATTACAACATTTGCAGACCTACGTGAGTGGACATTTTCAAGAAGCAGATAAACAGAAAAATTGCCACTGACAAAGATTGCATTTATACCTTTTAGCAAGAGGCCAAATCATCAAGCAATGGAAAGGCTCAGAGATGATCAAGCACAACCAAAACTACTGTCCCTTATTGGGCATGGCTAGGTCTTGAAGGATGGCCTCATCACACCAGTTGTGTGTGAAAGACCATGCGCTTCAAAATCTAATGAATGAATGTTTTCAGGCCTACATGTCAAGGACAGCTTCCCAAGGATTACCAAAAAAAAGTTGATTTTTAAACCTCTCTCTCAAATAAATAAATTGTATATATTGGCAAATGATAGCTATATAATTATTCTAGGGTTGTCACATTTGGTACCATTGTGTTCATGGGAGAAGGATATAATTCAAAAACCCTAACTCGACCCATTTCTGACAGCACTGTGTTATCAACATTTCCACCAACCAGAGGAGCTGGGGAGGATGACAGCAAGTTCTCCTGGCCAGTGTTGCAGAGGGTGACATCACTGAATGTATGATTCTGTAGATTTTTACAAATCTAATTACACCTCCCTTACCTTTCTAGCACTAACTTGCCCACTGAATGAAATTTTACTATGTTACTCTCCCAAATTACAGAAGCTCAGTGAGAGGGGAGCCAAGGTGACTGTCACCTTTGTGGCACTGGGATTCCAGCATGCTCAAACACACCCTGATCCATGTCTCAATTATGACAGTCCCCCCTTACTGCCCTATGAATTTCAGCTCCGGCAGTTGCAGCATCCACGACAGCCACAGCCCCTCACTCTCTCTGATACCTTCAGCCACACACTCTGCACCAGAGCTTGTGGCAAGGATCTCGCAGGTCAGCGTAGGCTGACTTGCTCAGAGCCAGTGCTGGGGAACAATCCATCTAGATGTGGGGTTTATAGGGACCTTTCTAAGCTGCTGTGGCAGCTTGAAGAACTGCTTGAAAAGGGAGAATCCCTCAGACAGTAACTAGCTGGATTACTCCATTTACTGCTACATACAGTGTTCATACTGGCCACTGTCTCTCTTTATATCTTACGCTGTAGTACTGTCATAAGACCTTTCAGAAAAAGGGAAGTAGTATATCAGTGCATCTTGCTGCAGAGTGGATTTCAGTGCTTAACAAAAAAAAGAATTCTAAAGTAAGCTTATAAATGATTAGAGTATTTATTCAACACATACCTGGGATAATTGGAAGCTGCTAGCACGGTTTTCGAGTTCAGAGCATCTTGCAGTAACTGTAGATAAATTATGCTTCAAACGGTCCATCTCTTCTGACAGGGAATTAAGTAGTTGTTCTCTCCTCTCTGCTTCCTTTGTTTTCTCTTCAAGTTGATCAAGTAGTGAAGTGACATCACTACTTTTATTTCTGGTTTTAAGCTTGTCTTGTAGGCTTTGGATTTCTTTTTCCTTCTCCTCAAGTCGACAGATATATTTTTCTTTTTCAGTTTCAAGGGCAAGTATTTTCTACATGGAGCAAAACAAGAGCATAGATAAGCCAATAAAAATCACCGCACAGAAATGTGATGGAAAGTCCACAAGAGTCCAAACTGATACTCACTTCTGAATGTTGAAAGACCCACTTTTAGTCAGTTGAGAATATTCGTTTTACTCTAACTAGAGAATGCTACAGAGGTTATCTGAAACATTTATCACATATGCAATAATTTGAGTCTCAAAAATATTAGTGTTACCACTCAAGACAAGCTAGAATATAATTACAGAAGGTGAACACACACATACTAATTGAGTCTACGGTGGATGTAACCATGGAAATGACATAAGCAACAAAAATCTCATTGGCTTGGTAGGTACCTATACCGCCATTCAAGTTGAAAAAAGTATTCTTCCAGATTTATATAAATTTGGAAACATGTATACCATGAGAACTGCAGGAGTCTTTGGGGATGAAGCATTTTTCTTTGGCACATTTCTTATCACTGCTACTGTATCCAGTATCTTGAGAGACTGAGAAGCTCCTTTTATGTTTAAATTCCACTAGAGCACAGTAAGTAGAGCCTTTTCATGTGGCAATTTAGCCTGCCAAAACCCCAACACAAAAACAAGTAGTACCATGACCACCCCTCCAAAAAATGTAAGTGATGTAAGTGAAGAAAAGCTGACAGTGTGACCATTAAATCCTGTCTCTATACAATCTGGTCTTTCAGCTTTAAACTGTTCTTCACTCGACTGTATCTTCCATTACTGATGACTGACATTAAATATTAGAACAGCACTGTAATGGGTTCTACCCTGTCCTCTAATATGTACGTGTGCATCATTTCACTTTTGTACAGGTTTCTGTCCACTAGAGGCAGAGGTTCAAGCCCAGATACTTGAAACTATGAAGCTACTGGAGGACTGAAGCAGAAGTGGAGAGAGCGTCCAGGAGATGGAATTTAATGTGGCTCACTCAAAGAGTGAAACTGGTGAAGATCACACACAGAGCACCTATTGGGATTGTGTTCTTTCACAACAAAAAGGACACCCATTATATTTCAGTCAGAGACATGGTGCCATTGCAGGAGGGACACAGCTTGCAGCTGGTGGACTGTTTCTTCTAGTTCAAGTTAGCAAAGAAGTCTTGAGTGGAGCAGGGAAAGGCTCAATGGAGCCACAAGACTAAAAGGCAAGAAAGACAAAAACTTAGCTTAAGTGCTATTTTTGCTACGCACAGCTATTTAAGCTAGTTAACAAAACTGAAATAGAACATCAGGGCAGCAACTGACATCCCCAAATTCCTGCTCTCTGCCTATGGTGGCATAAAGACATTTTATGGTGGTTGAGGCTGCAACCCCTTAGGTGAGTGTGAATGGGAGCACAAGAATACAGACCAGGTGCATGGACATGCTATCCAGTGAGTTCTCATCTCATTCACCAAGGGTGCTTATATAATCCAAAATAAGGATCTCTGCAGGCAATACTCCAATTACTGACATTTTTAGAATGCTGAAACAGCATTAAGAAATTACAGGACATGTCTTACTGGCTACTAATTGAGGCCCTTGGCCCCAGGCCTCTGTATTTAACCACTTTGTAAAATAACCTGGAATTTATTAGTGCAGGCACAACTGAAAAATACCTAAGAATGGGTGCACCATATTAGGACACTACATTTTAAAAATCTGATTTTAAAGTTACAAGGAGAATAGTCGTTTGTTAAGAAATGCTATCTTATGCAATTATGGCACCACAGAAACAAGCCTGAAAGTCAAAGTGTGCACATTACCTCTAAAAGTCTATTCCTTTCTGTATCTGTCATTTTGCTTTTCCCTTTAATAATTTCCTCCATTGACTTTTTGAGGGCTGCATTCTCCCTTTTATACTTCTCCAACTCAGTTTCAGATTTGGAGTTACTAGACTTGAATCCCCACTTGCCAGAAATTAGATCTTTGGTGGCCTTTGATGTCATCCTCCAAGCGTTCTGTGAAAACAAACAAAAGAATCATGTATACAACAGTCCCTTCCTGTGTTAAATATTAAAGATTCCAGAGACCTAGCAAAAATATGTCTTTATTCAAGTTTGATAAAGCATGATCTAATGGGTAAAATCCACAACTAAGTCAGATTGTATTCTATTCCTGCACAGCATAGACTGAGTTAACCAGTTTCCCTATTTGCAAAATTGGTTTCCCTATTACCTCCCTCACAAATGTTTGTGCAGTGTCTCAGCATTGGTCTCAACAGAGGTTCCCAGATACAAGGTACTATAGAATTGCAAAGCATTTTTAATGTAAGTTATTTTTAATATGGGTTATCATTGATGGCAGGGCTTGAACACACACACACATTCCTAGTGAGAGAGGAACCAAAACACCAGCTTCTGCAAATTAAGCTTTCATTTAATTATTAAGTTTTTAGTCCTTATGGCTGTAGAGATAACCTTGCAAATGTGAAATGAATGAGAAGTGAAGTAAAGCTATGGCAGAGACTATCCTTTTGTTCTGTGTTTGTACAGCACCTAGCACAATAGGGTCTTGGTCTCCTAGGTGCTACAGTAATACAAAAATAATACTGCTAATGAGAACAGCTCCAGTACTCTGCACTATTGCTTTGGAAAACTAACCTCAGGAGCAGAGGCTATTTATCCCTTACCCAATCTGATGGGTTTTGGAGTAGCAGAGATCCTCTCTACTCAAAGAAGCCAAGAGTGGGGTGGACAGATAAAAAGTTCCATCCAGGGATTAGACAGAGGTTGTGCTTCAAGTTTAAGAGTAAGTCAGAGACAAATCCCAAAAGAGAAGTATCAGGGAAAAACATTCTGAAATACCAGCAGGCCCATTATCTTTAGGTAAGAGTGGCAGGGGCTTCTTCTCATCTGGAAGTTGTCCCTGGAGCTAACTGATGGAACCAGACCTTTATCTTTCATAGCTACAAGAGCTGGGCACAAAAAGGTAATTCCATTTAACAGACTGGGTTTTTCTATTTTGAAAGCTGATTTTGTTCTGATACTGATGGAAAATGAAGCATTCCAAAGTTCTCTGTGAAAGGGAACAGAGTGCCACTTCCAACAGAACTCATGGAACATTTCACTTTTTGACTAAGCAGCAAATTCCGCTGAAAAGGTGTTTTGTCCAGAATGTTTGATACATCTGATACATTTTTCGAACCCCGCACCTGAAGACCAAAACGGTAGGCACATTCATCTTCAGTTACTTCTGCCTCTGGACTTGAACATTTACCAAAGATTTAACTGGAAGACAATCTATTAACCAGAAATTACAAAAGAATGAGGGACATGCCAGCAGTCTCCTGGTGAAAAGGTCAATCCGCAACCCTAGCCACTAGAAAGGAGCTATAATTCCTATCAGCGTCTTGTCTCTAGACTGGTCAGAAGCTTCATAGTTTCTCTTTGTTTTCAGCTTGTAGTGCCTTGTCTACAAGATGATTTGTCTGTTTTACAAGGATACACTTGGATCAGTAGTTTCAATAAGGTAAGCCCTGGCATCTAGGACACAGGTATTTTTACTATCTTAGACATACAAGGCGGGTGAGATAATAGCTTTTATTGAACCAACTTCTGTTGGCGAGACAAGCTTTTGAGCTTCGCTCTTTGAAAAACAGAAGTTGGTCTAATATCTTTTATTGAACCAACCTTTTCTCTCCAATACCCTGGGACCAGCACAGCTACAATGCTTTACTACCTTGTCAATTAACCCATGATCAGCAGAGCTGCCTACACCACTTCACCGGTGTCAGCTTCAAGACGCACTACTGAATAAAGGCTAAGATCTTCATGTGGGCGCATCTGGTGCCTAGATACACTCGCAATTTCCCCCTCCGCAGCTCATCACGAGGTCCCGCCGCGCCAGCCTGTCCGGGGCTGCGCTGGGCACAGCTCCAGCGCTTGCCTCCTCCGATGCGCAGTTTGCGCCACAGGAGAGCGAGTCCGGAGCCGCTGCGCGTGACGCCTAGTGCGGCCGCGGCGAGCCTGACCGGGGCGCGTTAGGTTTGCTCCAGGAGCAGTGGGCAAGGCCGTCACTAGCCACAGGTCCGTACCCAGGGGGTCGAGGGTTTTACCTCCACGGAAGCTCGGGGCCGGCGGAACACGGGGAAGCCGCCAGCCCCTCCGGCGGGAGCAGGGCGGTTCGCTGCGAGTCGACCGGCAGCAGTACGGGGCCGCGCCGGGAGAGCTCCAGGCTCAGACCACTACGAGCAGGCCGCAGGGTCGCCAGTACCACCCCCACCCCGCCGGCTCATCCCGACAGTAGCATCAGGACGCCCCCACTTACCTGAGCGGCGGCAACGACACCCCTATAGCTCCCCTTCCACTCAACCACACCTCCGCTTCCGGGAGTTTGAATCCCGCGGCTCCGTCAACGTCACTTCCGCTCAGGAACCTCACTACCGGAAGCGAGCTACGGGGTCCCGAAGGGGTCAGGCAGTACGGAGGACGGTGTTGAGGGGAGGGGGCTTGGGGTAGGCGGAACAGCAGGGTGGGCGAGGCTGAGGAGAGGAGGCGGAAGGAGAACTGGGGAGGGGCAGGAGCAGCCACGGAAGGGCTGGAAGGAAGAATGGGACGAAGCGATGGGGGAATAAAGGGGAGCAGTGCAGAGAGGGGAGGAAGGGGCTGGGGAACGGAGCTGGGGAATCTCCCTTTAGCAGCTCCAGGGTGCCCCGTGTGAATAAAAAACCTATATTATCATATTTGCTCCTTGGAGGTTTAACAACTGCCTATCACCTTGGCATCTGGGCACTATGTCAGGCTGAAAAATGAATAACTGCGATATAGGAAAGTGATCACCCCTACTCTGGGCCTGACACCTGTGTTTATACACCACCAAGCTGTGGGGAGAAATTTCCGAGTCACCTTCAACATTACAATACAAATAGGAGAAATGGGGTGACAAACTAGGTATCCAACATACTATTTTATGTAAAGGATTTTTAGTGCCATCTTAAATGTCTAGAGTCTGGCTTTGGAGATTTCTCTTTCTAACCCTTAAAACTAGTTTTAAAAATTGCAAACAAACATGTTCCTTTGTACACGGACATTTCAAATTAAATTTTACTCTGGAGTGAATTTCTGTTGTGGAGTTAAATAGATTTTGGTTTATAAGAGTGTTTGGGCAGCAGCCAAAGTTGGTGCTGTTATGCATAAATATGGCTGGTTTGGGAGAGCCCAATCAAACTTCCGTTGACTTCAGTAGGAATTGAATCAGGCCTGTGATATATAAATTCTGCAATGTGTAAGTGTAATGTGGTGAGGTATAACTCAGAGTTTAATTACTTTTCTAGGAAACTTGGACCCTTACAGGTATTTTAAAACTCATGTTTTCTGTAACATTTTTTGTGCTTAGGTATGCTACACACGCCACTCTTACTGCATGCTTTTAAAAATTGTTGCTATAGTTAGTGCTATGATTTTGTCATGGGAAGTTTTAGCTTCAGTCTTTTTTTTTTGAAGCAGAGGTATTTCATCCTGTCAGAGATTTTCTATTTATCCTGTAAATTAAGACCTTTTGGGAGAAAGGGTCACTTTCATTGGTTCTTGGAGCTCTGCTACTGGCCTACTCTGGATTAGAATGCTCCACCTTAAATCCCCTTGATCTTGCATTCCAGACAGCTACAGTAAGAAATCTGTATTTGTATCAGTATGTTTCCACATGGATAATATTAAATTTGTCTATGCCCTTGATTATTTTTCTCAGCTTCCACCAGATAGTAACCAAATGGGCCAACAGACTAAGGAAATGAACAGCCACTCTCCTTGTTAGCCTGTCCCATATTGCAATTACAAGAGGTAACATGATGAATGGCCAGTTCATGTAGACCAAATGAAATAAAATACTACTTCATGCAACATATATTTAATATACAGAATGAAGTACATCTAAAGGTCAGCAAGTACAATATGATGGCTTGGAGAATTTAATGACTATCAATAATATTTGCAGTTAATACAAGCTAAAAATAATAAGATCTGAGGTTCCAGGGCATAATGTGATATTTGCAGAGATCAGGATAAAATTTATCTCCATGTATGTTTATTGTACAAATAGATATATTGTGTGGTTTTGCTTTGGTTTGTTTTCTTCTGAAACATCAGACAGGAATCAGGACTAAACACACTAATGGTTTGAACTGGTATAGCCAATTCTTTGTTCTTCTGATTCACCTGGTTTCCTTTCAGTGGATTCCACTCCCTAGTTTTCTCTGGTTAAGAGCAATCATTTATAGGTCACTGAGCAATAGACAAGGTCTTCTCTCCTTTTAGGGTTAAAAACTTTCAGATTTTTCTTCAGACACCATATTATTACATATTTCTTTTTTATTATTGCTCCTAGAGGGGCTTGTGTTTATATAACAGTGCAATTCTTAAATGCAGAATGTATAGTAGCTACACAGTATAGGAGAGGTTTATTAAAAATGTTGTTCCTGAGCCCTACAGAATGAGGAGTACTTAAACTGTTTTGAAGAGTAGATATTTTGTGGATTTACAAAATAGGAAAGAAACATGGAAAATATATTAAAACATGATTCATTGAAAGCAAAGATGAGAAAAGTGTAGACCATTATAAAGTTCAGTGACATGGTATATTCAGAAGTATAGTTAAAAGAGGGAGCTGTGGTGTGTCTGACTACTAGGGTTGTGTTTAATTTTTTGCCAGCTATGTACTCCTCTTTCCCTAATCACTTATATGAGGTTCATATGCTCAGGCTTTTTTTTATATACTGTTTACATTGTACATTTTTCACATGACCAGACTTCACAGGATGGTGCTTGCTTTGCACAGGAATTATGGTGTCAGTTTACAGGTAGTTTTTTTTCTACAGCCTTTAGTAACTAGCCTGTCATAGTTCCACCCATCAGCCCTTTTTCTGTGTAAGCAAACTGTTCCTTGCTGCCTCCTCCTAGCTTTGCAGTCTGGAGGAGGACACAGGGCGTCTGAAGCACAGACTTTCTTAAGTTCCTTTTCTGACGGCAGTGGTTTAACACAAGTTTTGAAACAATGCTTCGGGTGATTGTGGAATCTGCTACCAATATCCCTAAAACTAAATTTGGAAAACCGGATCCTATTGTTTCTGTTATTTTTAAAGGTAAGGAAAACTAACAGATGTACTCAATCAGATTTCTGTTTGCATATTTTTTGTAGCTTTGAGGACAAAGTGTTCTATATTGATATTTTAAAATTATGAAATACTGAAGTTACACAAAATTGAATCTCACCATAATGTTAGCAAAGACGCTTTTTACCAGAAAGACTGAAGTTATCTGCACAGGGCGTGATATGGGTGGAGTATGTTTGTGGGTGTGATTTTCTTTTTCTTGGCCTTTGGGACTGCTTTCCCAAGACTCAGTTTCCAAGCTCCTGTAAGGGTTTAGTCCTCTGCTTTTTACTTATAAATCTATTTTAGTGGTAGTATTAATTAAAGTCTAAATTGTGCGACTTTGAGTTACAATCCAGCACCTTAACCTGTGATGTTCATGCTAAAAATCTTGCATCTTTAGTTTCTTTTTGATTTGGCACAGCAGCTGCTGCTCACTACCAATTTTGCTTCTGCAGCAGTTCCCTTTTATTGTAATTATTTTACTAAAGTATTTTTTAGCATTTCTTTTAATATTATTATTAAACCTCCTAACTTTCCATATCATACCACTTTCAGAGTTACCTACTTGTTGCTTAAGGGAGAAAGAGAAAACACTTATTAACTAACATTTATACGTAAGATTGACTGTTAATTTCATTTTGATATAAGTTTTGTAACTGATTAAAGTTTCTACGGCTTCTTCTTTCTCCAGTACCAAAAGGGGTTTAGCTACAAGTTTAGTGTTGTCACCTTCAAGGTGGAGGACCGAGACAATCTTGTATCAGGCAATCCGTCAAACAACTGTGGCCAACAGTTAAATTTACTCTTGAGAGTATTATTGCTTGAATATAAGCTGAACTGGAAACAAAATTTTCAACGGATAAAAACAATTGCTGAGATTTGGTATCTCAGCAGGGTGAGCCCAGAAGGGTGGCTACAGTGTGATGGGGAAGGGTGGTCTAACTGCTGAGAATATCTGAAAAAATTGTTGCAATCTGGAAGCATTTTATTGTCAAAAAGATGTGCACCCTTTCCTCCCCTTTCCCCCTTTGTCTTAGATTTTCAGGTTTGTTAAAGTGATTAAGCTTTTCCCCCAAAGACTCTTTACTTCCTAATACCTGAATCAAGTCTTTCTGTGCGGAACTCACAAACGCTGTTCTAGCAAGGTAGATTTTCTCACTGTTTTCGCTTTGCCTCTTCTCTTTTTATTCCTTTTTCTCTCCTCTCTTTGCTTTCCTCCTTAGTTGTTTCTTCTTCCTATATTGTCTCTGTTCCCTCAGTCCCCATTTTTCATCTCTCAGTAGTTTTGTGTCCCTTCTCCCCTTTTTGCCCCTTGCTGATTGGTTCTGGTGTCCTTTGGTCTCTGTGCTTCCCTGATTTGGTGCTACTTTTCATGATCAAGTCTATTCCTCCTTCCTGAGCACACACTATTACCAATGCAAGTTTCAGAGTAACATCCGTGTTAGTCTGTATCCGCAAAAAGAAAAGGAGGACTTGTGGCACCTTAGAGACTAACAAATTTATTTGAGCATAAGCTTTCGTGAGCTACAGCTCACTTCATCGGATGCATGCAGTGGAAAATACAGTGGGGAGATTTGATATACACAGAGAACATGAAACAATGGGTGTTACCATACACACTAGCTGTAGCTCACGAAAGCTTATGCTCAAATAAATTTGTTAGTCTCTAAGGTGCCACAAGTACTCCTTTTCTTTTTGCGAATACAGACTAACATGGCTGCTACTCTGAAACCATGCTTAACTCTGTGCACCTGAGTACTCCTATTGACACGATTGAGGCCAACATTGTATTGTAAAATGTAATTTTATGATAGACTCATTATGGTATTTCACATTCAATCAACAATATTTTCTAAATTAAATTAGTCATTTAAAACTCATGGACTGATCCTAAGAAGCATCAAGCACAGGTAACTTCTATTGATTTCAGTATATGGTTTAGAATATGTTAAAACTTCAGTGGGAGTTGTGTGTGCTCAGTACCTGGATTAGGCCCTTAGACACACCAGTTATGAAAGATTTATCAGTTTAGACCCTGGTCCTGCAAACATTTATACACATGAGTATCTTTACAGATAAGCAAACTCTCTGTGACTATTCACATGTGAAAATTTCTCACATTCATAAGCATTTGCAGGATCATAGCTTTAGTTTATTTTCATTAGCTTCTGATGTGTGTATCAGGTATTAAAAATACAATTTTATCTGCACCTTGAATAAAGCTCATTAGTATATACATAGTAATGTATAGCTGGCATAATTAACATACACCGCCATATTAAGTAAATGTTATCATAAGATATGCACAAAACCCTACAGTGATAGACTTTATCTGCACTAGTTTTTCTTTTTTTTTCCCCCAAGAACTTTTATTCTAAGCCCTGTGAGCTTGACCTTTTGTTTTTTATTTACATAAGGAACAGCTCATCATTTAAAGAGAACTACACACCCAAATGTAAACTAATGCTGCAAACACAGTTAGAGGCTGTAATAGCAGAATTCTGAGCTTGTCATAATTTTGTATTAAGTGAAAGCATTATTGAAATGGATAAGGAAGAAGTGTGAGAACATGCCAAAATGTCACTAAACACTAAAAGTTAAGGCAATAAAACATTTTTACATGTGGGAGATAGTAAACTAGAAAAAAACCCTGAAACTTCCTTTAGATGTAATAGGTGACATGTTTGCTTATATGCATAATCAATAGTATGACATTTTATTGGCTTGCTACTTCCTTTTAACACGTAGCATTCAGTTCTGACTTAAAATTATTTGGAGCTATGACTTCTGTTTTGTTGGGCCAACTGGGCTAATAGTGGGCTGATGCTCTTTTTTTTTTTACTCTCCTCTTCTGTGTCTAAGGGCTTGTCTACATGGGAAAATCAATTTGCAGAATTATAGTGGTCTAATTATAAAACTTTAGCTATGCCAGTATAAATCTCCATGGAGATACTCTGGGAATAAAAGTGATTTTGTTCCGATTTAATTACTCCACAACGTTATATTTACTGGTTTTCAGAGGTTAAAGTTTAGCCACTCTCCACATTCTGGAAGGACACAAGATACCACTGGGCAACCTTAATTCTGTCTTAATGAAGTTTTTGAGCATGTAATTGTATTAAAGTTGGGGATGATGGTTTTTAAAGTATATTTTAGTAAGGAAGTGTGGCGTATTAGCCCTAATGATACCACTGTCAGATGATTTTTAAAAAGGTAGATGATAAGGGTTTTTTAACACTATATGATGCCTATTTCTGCTATTGTGCTATCCACTGAAGTCAACAATGATGAATTATAATAATGTTAGTCAATTTGACTTCTGAGGGTGGATTGATAGCAGTATGGTTAGAATTTTTAAGGAAGGAGTACCTTATCCTAAACAAAATTCATATCTAGTTAGTGAAATTCTTCTGGTTAACATGCACATCTCACCTATCAAGAACATTGACAAAGGTTCACACTAAAAATGAATTACCATTTCCAGTACAGAGTATGAGAAAATTATAGCCAGAAGTAGTTGTCATACTGTTTGGAGTGGCTCACGACCGTGAGTGCCTACCTCAGGGCAGACTGTGAAAAACAGCGCAGAAACCCCAAACTGATGGTGTGTTCTATAATTAGATTTCATCAAGCCAGTAACAAATGTGAACTCCTGGATCACTATAACAGTCTCACCACCAACTCATCCACAATCCCTTTAAACTCTCCAGTCTATCTTGCCGCCCAGGCAAGCTGGACTTAGTGATAAATGATCACTTACACCAAAAATCACAAAATATTCAGGTTGCTTTCAGTACCAAGAGACTAGTCACTTACCCCAGATCCATTTGTATATTAGATCTCACACCAAAGACAATGCCTGTAGCCAATCCCGTAATAAACTAACAAAGGTTTATTAACTAGGAAAACGAAATGAGAGAGTTATTGACAGGTTAAACAAGGAAACATATACACCAATTAGTTGCAATCTAAATCCTAAGAGTGACAGATCTGTCAATTCAAAGTTTTTTTTCAGGGCAGACCAAGGAGTTACCCCTGTGGGATCTCTGGCTTCAGTCTGGTTTCTCTGGCCCTGTGAGAGTTTAGATAGAAAAGAGAGAGACAATTTTCCTGTGTCTTTGTTTTCTTTCTTTCATTCAGTCTCCAAGTCCATAGGACAAGCTCCCTTGTACATAGTGTTTCCAAGGTACAATAGTAGCATTCATGTCTAAACACTAAATACATTCTTATAATACCTATTTTGAGCAACATTAACACATATGTGAACTGGTCCGGTCTCCAGCTATGAGTTTATCAGTTCTTAGCTAGTGCATGAAGCCTTGGCACAAGCTGGCAACTGACCTGCCAGCATCACACCCCGAGTGCAAAACAGGTGTAGGAAAGGATGTCACTGACGCTCCTAAATATGCATCAGAATAACCCCATTCTTGATAAGGCATCAGCCACTACATTTTGCTTTCCCTTGGAACACATTATGTCCATATCAAATTCCGGTATGGCTAGACTCCAACAAAGTAGAAGTGGTTTCCTTAGCTCAGTGCAACCACATCAAAGCGGTGTGATCTGTCAAAACCTGACTTTTTTTTTATTACACAAACAAGGTTTACAGCCCAAACGATGGCATAGCATTCCTGCTCAATGACAGCATAGTTCTGTTCAGTATGATTAGTTTTTTTTACTCAAGAAGGCAATGGGATGTTATTTGTCTCTCCCCCACCCCTTTCTGCATTAGGACTGCACCTAATCTGATGTTAGAAGCATCAGTGCATGGTATAAATGATTTGCTGAAATCAGCACTGGCCAAAACAGGCTCTTTGGAAAAAGCCTCTTTTATGTCCTGAAAGCCTTTTTCACAAGCCTCTGTCCATACCATCCAGTCTTGTTTCCCCTTTTTTGTAAGGTCTGTTATGGGGGGGCCACAATGCCACTAAACCTTGTTACAAATCTCTGGTAATAGCTGGCCAGACCAATAAAGGATTAGACCTGCTTCTGGATTCGTGGGGCAGGCAAGTTCCTAATCGCTTCCTACTTTTAAAGGATCACAGCAAACAAAACCACTGCCCACCCTGTGTCCTAGGTAGGATACCTCTGCAGTCCCCATTTTGCACTGGGAGACCTTGACAGTGAGGTTGGTTTCTTTAAGCCTTTGCAACACAGTTCCCTTGTGAAGGGGGAGGGATAGCTCAGTGGTTTGAGCACTGGCCTGCTAAACCTGGGGTTGTGAGTTCAATTTAGGGATCTGGGGCAAAAATTGGGGTTTGGTCCTGCTTTGAGCAGGGGGTTGGACTAGATGACCTCCTGAGGTCCCTTCCAACCCTGATATTCTATGATTCAAGTGTCTTGCCAGAAACTACTGAAAATAGCCAAGTCATCTATATAGGGCTTGGCAAATGGTTGTAACCCCTGCAGCACCTCACTGAATAGCCCCTGAAAGTAGCTACTGCACTGATTAATCCAGAAGGCATACCCTTAAACTCATATAACCCATATTCCACTATAAAAGCTTATTTTTCTTGAGCACGAGCATCTAAGGGGATTTGCTAGTACTCATGAGTCATGCTTATGAATTTTGCACTCCCCAACACAGCCAGTAGGTCCTCTATTTGGTGTGTGGGGTATGGGTCAGGTAAGGTGATAGTGTTTAGCTTCCTAAAGTCCACACAAAACCTCATGGCTTTATCCTTTTTAGGTACTGTCACAATGGGAGATACCCAGGGACTTTAGTAATTACTCCTATCTCCAGTATGCTATCTACCTCTTCCTGGATCTGTTTCTGCATTTCCCCTTTAGCACAATATGCCTTGTTAGGAGCAGGGCAGGGCCCTGCTAGTTCAATGAAATGTATAATCCTGTCAATTAAACCTGACCAGTTGGAAAATACCTGTTTGAGGTGCATCAAAAGGGCCAGGCTTGCCTGCTTTTGGGTTAGATCCAAACCCTCCCTGAACTCAATGCTTTTCAGGGGAGTTTCGTCCTTGCTCTTCCTGACCAAATCAACCAAAGGAGTATTAAATATTCCTTCATCAACACAACAAATCATATTCACTGCCATCTCCCTTTCATGGTAAGCTTTTCATCAGTTTGCACAGCTCCCCTGCCATAGTGTTTCCTTACATCATAAGTGACCTCATTCACTCTTTCTATCACCTTATAAGGTCCTTCCCAACAATCCTACATTTTGTTTGTCCTCACTGAAATTAGCATTAATACTAAATAACCAATATCAAATGATCTTTTTTCAGTATTCCTGTTATACCAAGCTTTTGCGATTCCTGACTTCTACCAAGGTTCTGCTGCATTAATTTAATCATAGCCTGTAAATTCTTAAAATGAGTGACATACTCCCCTACAGGCTTTCCTGTCCCCTCAGTACTGCCCTCCCAAGAACCTCAAATCTGCCTCCCCTCAACTTGCCTCCCACGCAGGAGATCAAAGGGGGCAAAGGCAGTAGATTCTTAGGGGAAACATCTGTACACATATAACAGATAAGGAAGCAACATGGCCCAGTCATCCTCACACCTGGTGACATACGTTTTCAGCATAGCTTTCAAAGTCCCATTATATCTTAGAAACCATTAGTTTCTGGATGGTAGAGGGCAGTTGTTAGATGCCTCACTCCACATTATAACTCTATATAACTTTTTAAAACTAAAGACATCAAGTTTGCCCCACAGTCTGTCAAGATTTCTCTGGGAAAATCTAGTCTGCTAAAAATGGTGAATAAAGCTGTAGCTACAGTCTGAGCTTTGACATTAGATAGTGTTGTGGCTTCAAGGTACATGGTGGCAGAATGCACCACAAGTATATATCTCTTTCCATTCCTGGAAGGTTCAGTGAGGGGGCCCCACAATATCCACAGACAGTCTGGCAAACACCTCTTTAATAATGGCCAAAAGTTGCCATGATGCTTTGCAGGGTTCCTTCAGTCTCTTAGGCCTGGTCTACACTACGAGTTTATGTCGGGTTTAGCAGCATTAAATCCGAATTAACCCTGCACCCGTCCACACAACGAAGCCATTTTTTCGACATGAAGGGCTCTTAAAACCGAATTCTGTACTCCTCCCCAACGAGGGGATTAGCGCTGAAATCGACATCACTGTTTCGAATTAGGGTTAGTTTGGATGCAATTTGAAGGTATTGGCCTCTGGGAGCTATCCCACAGTGTACCATTGTGACCGCTCTGGACAGCACTCTGAACTCGGATGCACTGGCCAGGTGTACAGGAAAAGCCCTGGGAACTTTTGAATCTCATTTGAATCTCATTTCTTGTTTGGCCAGGAGAGCTCATCAGCACAGGTGACCATGCAGTCCCTTGCATCTTTACTGTTTCAAACATGTGAGACCAGTAGAAATTCCATTTAAGCCTGTCACAGGTTCTCTCCGCTCCTAAATGTCCTATGAATGGACAATCATAAGCTAATTGGAGCAATTCTCTCTGTATTTCTCAGACGCAACTACCTGCTTGCAAACCTCACCAGGACAACACTTTTTCCCTATGGAAACCTCCCTATATAACAAGTCTGCTTATACAAAAAATCTACCATTTCCTTTCCCAGCTGGGGTATTATATTCTGAGCTGCAACCCCTCTCCTTGTCCAGATAAGGGTCATCTTGTTAAGCTTTCACAAACTCCTTCTGAGTCTCACCTAAGTTTAGAGCAGACTCCAGCACAGCAGAAGAATCCTCAGATTCCTTCTCAGAAGCTACTACTCAATAGACAAAGGACTGAGGGCATTCCTCCCCACCCCCACAACTTTGCCTGTTGTCTACAGATAGCAGGTGAGTCAGGGCCATACTCTCTCTGGCTGCATGTTATAACATGAACCTGCTTAGATGTGGCTAAAATGATAGAGGGAAACAAGAACTTATAAAGTTTGCAGATGATGCCAAGCTGGGAGGGGTTGCAAGTGCTTTGGAGGATAGGATTACAATTCAAAATGATCTGGACAAACTGGAGAAATGATCTGAAGTAAATAGGATGAAATTCAATAAGGACAAATGCAAAGTACTCCACTTAGGAAGGAACAATCAGTTGCACACGTACAAAATGAGAAATGACTGCCTAGGAAGGAGTACTGTGGAAAGGGATCTAAGGATCATAATGAATCACAAGCTAAATATGAGTCAACAGTGTAAGGCTGTTGCAAAAAAAGCAAACATCATTCTGGGATGTATTAGCAGGAGTATTGTAAGCAAGACACGAGAAGTCATTCTTCTGCTCTACTCTGTGCTGATTAGGCCTCAACTGGAGTATAGTGTCCAGTTCTGGGTGCCACATTTCAGGAAAGATGTGGACAAATTGGAGAAAGTCCAGAGAAGAGCAACAAAAATGATTAAAGGTCTAGAAAACATGACCTATGAGGGAAGACTGAAAAAACTGGGTTTGTTTAGTCTGGAGAAGAGAAGACTGAGAGGGGACATGGTAACAGTTTTCAAGGACATACAAGGTTGTTACAAGGAGGAGGGAGAAAAATTGTTCTTCTTAACCTCTGAGGATAGGACAAAAGTCAATGGGCTTAAATTGCAGCAAGGGCGGTTTAGATTGGACGTTAGGAAAAACTTCCTAACTGTCAGAGTGGTTAAGCACGGGAATAAATTGCCTGGGGAGGTTGTGGAATCTCCATCATTGGGGATTTTTAAGAGCAGGTTGGACAAACACCTGTCAGGTATGGTCTAGATAATACTTAATCCTGCCTTCAATGCAGGGGACTGGATTAGATGACCTCTCAAGGTCCCTTGCAGTTCTATGATTCTATGAAATTTCACCCTTAAAATCCTCCCATGTAAGGTGGACTTTAGTCAGGGGCACAATCACAGAAAATTGAGCCAAAACTGAAATATTTAGACGTTTGCCAGGAAGTCTGTCTTCTTCCCTTACCAAGCTTTCCTTAATCAAAGTGACCTGGGATGCCATGTCCCTTCAGCCTGTACATTCAATGCCATTCACTCTAGCAGTTTTAATACATTCTTTCCTACCTTACCAAGACTCAGTCCTACTATACTTTATGAAGCCATCTGCTTCTATACTGTTTCCTCTGGGATCATGGTTGTAGCACTGGCACTCACTGTGGCGGTTCTGGGTGCAGATTGTGGGGTGACCTTAAGTTTGAGGCAATTTGGTTTTATATGGCCAGGAGTCCCACAGTGATGGCAGACTACCTGCTTTCTCTTAGGGTAAGAGGTTTTAAAATCTGGGCTCCTTTGACATTTTTTAACAAAGTTGGGGTTAGGTTTATTCCTAGACCCCTTCCTCTCTCTTAACCTGGGAAAAAGGAGCATTTCCCTTCCACTGTGGTTTGTGCCCCGCACAATCCCTTGACTCAATATATTTATCTGCAATTTCTGCTGCCTCCAAAACTGTGGAAGGTTTTTTTATCACAGATGGCAGCTTTTATCTCATCAGTTACTGTCCACAACCATTGTTCTCGAACCAGTTTTGCTGCAGCGGTTTCTATGGCATCTGGGGCAGTGGGGTGCTCAGACCCTGCTCCCTGCTCAAAGTCTATGAGCAAAGCTCTCAGTTTCTGATCAGAGGCTTTTTATGGGATAATCCCCTATTCTTACATAATTTTTCAAGGTTCTTTGTGTCAAGACCCTCATATGACTGCAATTCCCTCATTGTGACTACTCTTTAATACTTAAAAACTTGATATCAAATGTAAACTTTTAACATGATTGGGGTTATGATCTATTAACCCAACTGACCAGTGGCATGAGAATCCTGCCAAGACTACAGCAATTGTCACACTATCTGGAGTGAATCACGACCGTGAGTGCCTACCTCAGAGCAGACTGTCAAAAACAGGGCAGATACCCCAAACTGGTGGCTTGTTCTATAATTAGATTTCATCAAGCCAGTAACAAATGTGAACTCCTGGACCACTATAACAGTCTCACCATGGAGACATACACAGTCCCTCTAAACTCTCCAGTCTATCTTGCCACCCAGGTGAGCTGGACTTAGTGATAAATAATCACTTACACCAAAAATAATGAAATATTCAGGTTGCTTCCAGTCCCAAGAGACTAGTCACTTACCCCAGATCCATTTGTATCTTAGATCACACACCAAACACAATGCCTGTAGCCAATTCTGTAATAAACTAACTTAAAAGTCTAATAACTAAACATATACACAAATGAGTGGCAATCTAAATCCTAAGAGTGACAGAGTTGTAGGGATCTGTTAATTCAAATTGTCTTTCAGGACAGCACCAGTGGTAACCCCTGGTGATCTCTGGCTTCGGTTTGGGATCTCTGACCCTTTGAGAGTTCAAACAGTGAAGCGATGGAAAATTTTCCCATGTCTTTATTTTATTTCCTTCTTCAGCCTTCAAGTCCATCGGACAAGCTTCCTTACATGTAGCATTTCCAAGGTGTGATACAGCCATTCACCAATCCTTTGTATTGCAATGTTCCTTGATGGCCCATCTGATTTTGTTAGTTCTTCTGGACAGATAGGGGGGGAAACTTTCTCCCCATCTGAGTTCACAAGTTCAGAGCAAACATTTTCTAAGTTATAAAGCAAAACTTACATATTTCCTTATAGCATGGAATTCAGACATTACAAATAAGATTAATAAGATTACAAATAAGATTAATGCATGCAGCAACTTGCAGACATTCTATCGAGTCTAAACACTAAATACATTTTTATGAAACTAATATCTATTTTGAGCAACATTAACACATACATGAACTGGTCTGGTCTCTAGCTATGAGTTTGTCAGTTCTTAGCTAATGCCTGCAGTCTTGGCAAAAGCTGCCATCTGGCCTGCCAGCGTCACAGTAGTACAATAAATCTATTTGTAAACTTAAAATGACAAAGATAAAGCAGGGGAGATATAACCTGCCTTTATTTCTGGTCTCTGTAAGTTAAGTGTGCTTTGTTAACAAAGAAAGTAATATAAAAAATATCCTATATTCCTTACCTCAAGGTGAGGCCAAAAGAAAAACAATAGATGGCCCACTGCCCTACTGTGCAATTTACCCAGATTTGATTCTCATCAGATGATATGATTTTGAGTCTTGCTTTTCATGGCTGGGTTCACAGCCAGTGGGGGAGTACCTGATATCAAAGCGACCCCATTTGCTGAAGAATGGGTGATGCTGAAGGGCCCCAAAGGGAATCCTCTTGGCCAAGAAATGTTGCTATAGTATAGTATCTTAAATGGGAAGGGGAAAGTTTTATGCTGCAGGTACAAAAACATAAAGTAAAATAAGTGGCATTAAAAGAATGGTAAAATAGACAAATATGAAGAGGCAACATAAAATTAAGGGAATAAACACTAAAAATCAACCTCAAATGTGTTAACTCCACGTATGGACTGACTCAACTTGTGTATGTTTTTTTAACAAAATCCTGCTAATTTAACCCAAAATCCTTCTCATTACTTTCAAATATATGACTATAACATTTTTTTTCTCAGCATACACTATAGTATGTATAGTATAAATGAAATCATGAACCTTATTTTTATTTTACTATTATTTTTTAGTAATTAGTACTAGGTAGTCAAGAATGAGCTCTCCCCCTTGTCAAGAGGGATCCTGGCCAGTGTTTACACTACACGGACCCTCACATTACTCTACAGGATTGTGACTGAGGTGTTAGCTGGCTTGAGTGGGGATTGTAGTGCTTGTATCCATCAGTTCAATCAGGGCTGTCTCTATGGTACAATTTCCCCATTACATGGAACTGCCAGTAGGACAATCCCACCTTCTGTTGACCAAAAGACTGGGAATCTCAAGATCTGTTCTGAACCCCAGATTTTTCAGGTAGCCGTGCTCAACAGTGCAGCATTATTGATTAGGTGACCTCAGTACATAGGATTGTGAATATAGCTGTGGGAATAATTGATTTTTCAGTTTGCTGGCCTTTCTGAAAAATCAAAAAATAAAATAAAATGAAATTAAAAAAATGAAATTTGTTTTGGGTCAAAATGAAACAAATATTTCAAAATTTTTAGAGAATTGAAAAAAACGGTTTAATATTGAATGAAATATTTTAATATTTAAAATTAAGGAAATTCTAAAAAGTCATTTTAAATTAAAAAATCAAAATATTTAATTTCAGAAATGTCAAAACAAAACATCTTGATTAATTTCAGAATATGTGTCTTTGGTTTTCTTTTTTGACTAGCTCTAACTATGCGTGGAACTCAGGTTGATATTATGAAAATTAGTTCTTTGTTCCGCAAGATGTGAGTTTACAGCACGATAGATTAAAAATGCTTTTCCTCTGTGGTATGATGTGAGTCAGTATCCTGCATAATTTGTGGCCAATTCCTGTTACAGAAGTGTGTGTCACTTCCTTGCAATGTATAGTATGGGCTAATTTTTCAGTGCCTTCCACTTTCATCCAATAGAAAGAGCCATCCAATCCCACCACCTGAGTAATGTGGAAACTGACTTAATATTGCCTCACTGACCTTCTCAAAGTTTTACTGACAATGTGTAGTTGAAACTTGCAAATGACAATGTGAGCTTGTAATATTGCTTCACTAAAGGAGTGAAGGTAAGAAAGAGAGCAAGTAAAAAGTCTGTAAATGTCAATCTTTCTAGTGATATCTCTGTATTCAATAACTCAAAGATTAGTTCACTTAGAATGGCCTTGATAATGAGTACGGCTAATATATTAGTTATTCCTGTGTGGCACACACTTCCCCTTATAAATTTGTATGTGTTCAGTGAGTATACTGTATTTTATGCTGCCAAGTGTCAAGCAAGAGACAATGTTTTCCTTCCTCCATACATATTTTTATTTTATTTTATTTTATTTTCTATATATAAAGAAAAAGTCAAGACACCTAGGATCAAAATGTTAGCTGATGTAGATTTGTTATAATGGGGGAATCCTCTTGGATTCTGTTCTCCTTTCTATGGGTGAAATTCACACAGGTCTGAAGGGTTTTGTAAGAGCCTCCGCACCACTTAGTCCCCATTGTGCCTCTGAAGGGGAGGAGCTTGAGTAGAATGGCCAGGTCAGACATAATCTACCCTGGTTGTGCACCATGGCTTACCCCAGGGGACACAGACTGGTTTACATTGAAGTAGAGCCAGTGCCTGGGAGCCTCCACTTAGGGGATGCAGCTATTGCAATTTATATTCTGAAATGGCAGTCAGTGCATTGACGCATTGCAGCATTGCAAGTTGGAGGTGAGAATTCTATCCAACTAATCCCCCTAGAAACCTCTGCACAGAGCCTATTTACTCAAAGGCGTGAATTTCCCCTTATACGCATGTGTAATTCTCATTAGTATCAATATCTGTGCATATGAAGCAGAGAAGTTTTAAAATTTTAACTCTACATTCCTCTGCCTAGACTTTTTTTGTTTAAATTGCTGCCATTTTAGAGGAAGCTTATAAAATATTAACAACAAGAATCCAAGAACACAAACAAGGGATTAAACAAAATGAGAGATATGTTCTTATGAACAAGATCAGTCACACTGGGGCCACTGTCCAAGGCTGTTAGTCTGGCCCCTTTCATCAACACTAAACTCACATCAGAAGAAAAAGGACTAAGACACATAAAGGTTTTTAGGGGAAAGAAGTTGGTCCAGTCAGCATGAAACATTTGTTATGTGTAAACTAAATAAATGCAAACAAATTACTGTGCAAGTAAACCAACTAAAATCTGTCCAAAGGAATTTTCAGCAACAAAAACTACAGATCCTGGATGGGCCAAAATAGTTTGATCACATTAAGCTTTAAAAAAATCTTTTATGAAAGAAAATGGAAAGATTCTATTATTATTTGACTTAATATTCTAAGCCTTTAATAGAAGCAAACAATCACATTTTATTTTTATTTGCAGATGAAAAAAAGAAAACAAAGAAAATTGATAGTGAACTCAGCCCTGTTTGGAACGAGGTGACATTCTCATAAAATTTTTGTTTTAGTATACGGTACAGTGCGTTATGGCTACAAAATTAGTATATTAGTCACTGCAGTTATGAATCTGAGATACAGATAGGAGTTAAAGTAAAATACTTTCCTATAAGGTGACAGTAAATGTGTTTTGCAGCTGAGTAAGCAAACACAAGGTGGGATGGGTGATCCAGTGGATATAGTGTACTTGGACTTTCAGAAAGCTTTTAACAAGGTCCCTTACCAAAGGCTTGTAAGCAAAGTAAGGAGTCATGGGATAGGAGGGAAAGTCTTCTCATGGATCAGTAACTGGTTAAAAGATAGGAAACAAAGGGTAGGAATAAATGCTCAGTTTTCACAGTGAAGAGAGGTAAATAGCAAGGTCCCCCAATGATCTATACTGGAACCTGTGCTCTTCAATGTAGTCATAAATGATCTGGAAAAAGGGGTAACAGTAAGGTGGCAAAGTTTGCAGATGATGCAAAATTACTCAAGTTAGTTCAATCTAAAGCAGACTGTGAAGTTACAAAGATATCTCACAAAACTGGGTGACTGGGCAATCAAATGGCAGATGAAATTCAGTGTTAGTCATTGCAAAATAATGCACATTGGAATACATAATCCCAACTATACATCCAAAACGACGGGGTCTAAATTAGCTGTTACCACTTAGGAAAGAGATCTTGGAATCACCATAGATAGTTCTCTGAAAACATCTGCTCAATGTGCAGCAGCAGTCAAATAAGGGAACAGAATGTTCGGAACCATTGGGAAAAGGATAGATAATAAGAGAGAAAATATCATTATGCCATTATTTAAATATATGGTACACCCACACCTTGAATAGTACATGCTGTTCTGGTGGCCCCATTTAAAAATGATAAATATAAATATAAAGTGGAAAAGGTACAGAGAAGGGCAACAAAAATGATTAGGGGTATGGAACAGCTTCCATATGAGGAGAGATTAGTGGGACTACTGAGGTTAGAATAGTAACGTCTAAGGGGGGCTATGATAGAGGTCTATAAAATCATGAATGGTGTTGAGAAAGTGAATATGGGAGTGTTATTTACACTTTCACATAACACAAGAACCAGGATTCACTCAATGAAATTAGTAAGTAGGAAGTTACATAAGGAAGTGTTTCATCACACAACGCTCAGTCAACCTGTGGAACTTGTTGCCAGCAGATGTTGTGAAGGAGAAAAGTGTGACTAGGTTCAAAAACCAATTAGATAAGAATAGGTCCATCAAATGGCTATTAGCCAAGATGGTCAGGGATGCAACCAACCCCATACTCCAGATGTCCCTAAACCTCCAGCTACCAGAAGCTGGGGCTGAGACTTGATAAATTGCCTTGTACTGTTCTTTCCCTCTGAAGCATCTGGCACCAGCCACTGTCAAAAGACAGGAAACCGGGCTAGATGGATCATTGGTCTGACCCGGTTGGGCTATTCTATGTACTTCTGAGCTGTGACAATTGTATCTCATCTCATTTTAAGTACATGTAGATGGATTTCTGGTTTGTTTGGGGCCTGCTTCTCCTGCCATTGAAGTCAAAGGAAGTTTTGGCATTTATATTAATAGTGTCATGACTGGGTCCCTGATATGAGCACTGCCACTTTGATAATTAACTGTACACCAAGTGTAATGAAAAATGGTAATGCAAGTTAGGGCTAGGTGTCTAGAGGGGTGCCACAAAGGTCAGTGTTAGTTTTAGCTATATTTAGCATTCTCTTTAATGAGCTAGAAGAGAGGTTAAAGTGCATACTCATGAAAATCATGGGTCATCATATCTACAAATGAGTGCAGGGTGTAGAAACACAAAGGCCTGAAATCACTGGCAACCCACTTCCCCCCATGACTGAAATGGGAATAGGCCCAGGTCTTATGATGGAAAATAATTTATTCATATTAATACAAGGGAGGAGAACTAGAAATACTGTAATGGGGCACTATTAAGAAACTCTCCTTTTTAATTGCAATGTGCCAGTAACAAGTCAAAATGTACTACAGACATGTTCTGAAGTTTTTCACTTCATTTTTCAGATATGCAGATGTAAGATCAGTCAGGTTTAACTGTGTTACTAAATGTAATGTTCATTCATGAAAAGTTTTATTGTTTGCCTTCATAGTGTTAAGGTACTTTATATTTTAGCTGTATTGATCAGTTGTTTTTGCTCTAATTCTCTTTGTACAGATTCTTGAATTTGATTTGAAAGGGATAGCACTCGATATTTCATCATCCCTGACCATTATTGTGAAAGATTTTGAAACAATTGGACAAAACAAGTATGTACTTTTTTTCATTGTTTAATTAATCTCATTTTCAATGTAACTCAAAAGGCCAAACAAAAACTATGAATCTGATATTTCACTACAAACAAATAATTGCTGCTATTAGATTGGTTGGTTGATTGAATTGGCTGATATTTTATTGTTTTATTGTACTGTATTCTAACGATTCTCTATACATTTTAGGCCTGTGGTCTTCTCTTTGCTCACTGTAGTCTTCTCCCTCACCAGTGTTTCTGTACTGTTGCTCTGGAGGGAGACTTCAGCCTTCTCCGTGCACTTGACCTTGTGCACAAAGTTATTTCCTTTGTTTTCTGCCCCCCTTGAGAGGCCAGAGATTGAACTTCATCCATACAATTGATATTAATGGGTTTTGGATCAAATGCATCAGACAAAAGCTCTTCCAGATAGCAGTCAGAGAACCAGTTCTAGTTAGTTTCAACAAAGTCAGTGTTCATTGGTAATTTTACAGAATTAGAAAAAAAATGACAGATAGTTAAACCCATTCTTGTCTGGATGAATATTGCAGGAAGCATTGATAGATTGACACTAAACCAAAAATTATAGGCTATTGAAAGATGGTCTTATAGAAAGTATATCTGGTCTCTTCCTCAGTGGAAGATCTGTCAGAACAAGTGTGTCTTTTTTTTCTTACTGTTAATGCTATTGAAGAAATAGTCATGTTGTATAAAGGAAGCTATTTTTACATGAAAGGGAAAAGACATAACTAAAAGTTCAGGGGGTAATGCAATGTTCTTTGTTTTTAGTGCTGGAAGTTTTGTATCCAAGAGTTTTTATTTTTTATCCTTACATTTTTATAAAATGTTAATTAATAGAATGAGAAAGACAACACTGCAAACAACTAATAGAATAACTATCAAGCATAAACTCATCAAAAGTATTTAGTTCCCTGAATTGTTTAAAAAGGCAAACTATGTATTTTTAATAAATAAATGTTTGAAAGCTAAAATTAAATAGAATATATAAAGTCCTGTAAATTAAGCTGGTCAGTATAACTAAAACAAGTAAAATGCTACTGCATAGAACACTTACTAAAAAATCCAGAGAATCATTTTTTTCCAGGGGGATTGTCTAGTTCCTGGAATACAAAACTTTCATGTTTGGGATATATGCTTATAAGCAGTTTCCTATACATGTTAGAAAGATTTGCTATGTTGCAAAATGCATTTTGCATAAAACTATACATTATGCATGGAAAGGTTTCACTGCAATTAAATCATGGCCTACTTATGTACAGTATGTAGATAACATTGCAGTATAGATATTCAGTATTTTGTCATAATTATTATTTGTATTGCCATAGTGCCTATGAGCCCTAGTTGTGGACCCGATTGTGCTAGGCACTGTACAAACACAGAACATGTGCTCCAACATGTTTTTCATGGTTCTGAATGGCATGATAGGGCAATTAGTACAAACAATGCTAGAGGCAAAATACAAATGTGTTTTTTTGTATGATTAAAGCTTTAATTTGTCCTTAATATCAGAACTGAAGGTGTGCAGGATACCTGAAAACAGTGTGTATAGACACACCCCATAAGAGGATGATGTTTAACTTACAGACTGCGAAAGTATTAATGACCGTTTAGTAACCTCTCAGAGTGTACTAATAAGAAGAAAAGATTCTTTGGGGAATGAATGGGAAAGATTTTATTATATTATTATTCGTGCATATATTTTTTTCTTGTTTTATGTATAGAGCAAGGAATCACTTGCATTTTCTGTGCAATCCTGCTCCCACTAAACTCAGTGGTAAAACTTCCATTGACTTCACTGGGGCCAGCGTTTCACCTTGTATAATCATAAAAAGAGGAATATTCATAACAGTGTGATATTTCTAGTCCTCTGCATTCACCAATACTCTACTTATATATTTCTCATCTCTAATATGCCAAATACTGCACACACTATAGATTCATTAGGGTAAGAAAATATATTGTATATGTTTTTATTTGAAGCATCTTAACACGTTTTCTGAGCCTCTGAGGCAAATCCTATCCCTTGCACAAACTCTAAATAAATGGGCTTTGTGTAGAGGTGTTCTGTGTATGGGAGGAAGTGGAGAATCCAAAACCTTCCCCCAAATGTTTGCTTCATGGCCCCTGCTGCAGCTGACTCTACAGCTGCTGCATCTCTGTGTTACATAACAGGTTTAACCAGTGGATCCATATAGCACAGATCTACTGACCACGTCTCTGCACTCTCCCTGAGCCACCCAATGCTCCCTATGCCAGGGCAGATGGCATCCCTGCAGAGCATAATTGTACCACCTGTGCAGGCTGTCCAGTGCCTTCACATCTGCACTGCACAGTAGAACCACTCAGTTCCCATAGTGTTCAGGACCTTCTGCTGGCTACGACTTGGGCCAAAGGATTTGTCTCTAAATGTGACCTGTGAATTTGAGTGAACTGTCAAAGGGAAAAACGGGGCCAAGTTTACTTCTAATCAACCTACTGAAAACCCTAACATCCTTCATAAGCTAAAAAAAAAATAATCCGACAACAAAAAACACCAGAACAACTTGCCATCTCCCC
Organism: Chelonia mydas; assembly: GCF_015237465.2. Classification (NCBI taxonomy): domain Eukaryota; kingdom Metazoa; phylum Chordata; order Testudines; family Cheloniidae; genus Chelonia; species Chelonia mydas. The sequence goes on from NC_057853.1 coordinate 91,939,268, forward strand.
ACCTCTTTCTATAAAGTGATCAAATGTTAACTAAGATCCATGCCACTGTTCTTGCTCTTTCCTCTCCAGCATGGCTGACATTGTGAAGCTGTAACAAGCTGTGTCATAGCTCTATTGATTGCTGGTATTCTGTGGGAAGAGGCAAAGAGCGAACATGTATGAAACATCCCCATAGTGCGAATGCCCAGCAGTGGTATCACATTCATGTAGCACACATCTTCCCCTTTTTTAATAGCAGTGCCGAGTGATGCTATCAAAAGATGTCTATGATTACAGATCCATTTTTATCTTGTTATTTTCAGTTCAAGTATTGAGCTCTTATGATACTGAAAAATGTATAAATTCTGCATTTATTGGTACATTAGTAGTTCCATTTTCGCAATGAACCTTTTTTTGCTTCTTTTTCCTCCTCTGATAGCCAAGTGACTCTCCTGCCTTTGGTGATACTCCATAAATCCCATCATTGAGTTGCTGGTAGGACATTTGTTGTAATCAAATCTCATATCTTCTAGAGGTTCACCAGGGTGAAAGGGGCCCAGAATGCACTGCATGACCCTGATCTCAAGGAAGCTCCAGAAATCATGATATCTGAAGAAAGAAATTGACACAGGAAAGTCTGCCAGCCCTTCTGAGTTCTTGAGATGGATTTTGCATGACATCACCAAAAGATGGGAGAATTATTATCTGAACCTTTGAATAGGGTCAGCTCAATATCTGGGCTAAGATTCCAGTTGATTCTTATTTTTTCCAAACTAGATAATCTATCCTTAATCCAAAATCATATTTGCAAACATCAGCCATGTCCGTTTGTATTTCTCAAAAGAATGATCAAGGGCTGATCATTACAAATATTGATATTTTTGTTTATGGATAGGAGTTGGCTCACACTTATATATTCTATGTACACATAAAAACTGAACAAAGACGACCCCCTGGAAAGTGACGTACTATATATGGAGCTACAAAAAGCATATTCATGCAAAGTAAATAGGAGGATGGTGAAATAACTATTTCACAGTCACTAACTGTTTAAGGGTCATGAGCTAATGCTCATTTGATGTGTGCACATAATATTTCCCATTAACTTAAAAATAGCCACCATAATTTCCAAAGGAAAAAAAAAGCATAAAACAGTAGGATTTAGAAGAAGAGTCACTTGGGTTTCACACGATAGTCATTCTAGTCTTTAACAGCTTGTATTCTTTTAGCACCCCTTCATATTAAATTTTCAATATTTTATGTAAGTAAGTATACTTCTTTGTAAATATGTTCACACACAATCAGTAATATGGAACAAATTCATTCCAATTATTCTAACTGTTGCTATAGATTGCATTGTGGGCTTTCATGTTTATTGTCTCTCAATGATTCCAGAGGAAATCCATTCAATTTACAAATAATGAGGTTTTTTTAAATTGCCAGGCCTGCAAGCTCAAGCCAGAATCTGAAAGCCACACTGTGTTCTTTCTGTCTCATGCATTATTGACTTAACTGACATGTATTACAGGTGTAGTTAAAGTGGACAGCTTGAGGTAAAAAATCTGCAGAACATAAAGCATTCTGTTGATGTGTGAAACATAATATTATTATTTATTTGTATTATGCACCTCAGAGCCCCATTCATGGACCAGGGCCCCATTGTGGTAGGTGCTATACAAACACAGAACAAAAAGATGGTCCTGCCCCAAAGAGTTAATAAGTAGATGACAGAGTTCGCTCTCTGATAGGCAAGCTGGCTCTATAACATAAAAAAGAGCACAGTTAAGAGGTCTTTCAAAACATAGTTACATATGTGTAGTTCTTCAGTGTTCTAAAGAAATCCAGTGCCTCACATTCAGCAGCAACAGAATAGGAGTAGTGAAATGCAGGGTTTTTTTTCTTGAAACGCTCCACTACTGTATAACTAGACCTGCCTTTTGCAGGCAGTTATTCATGCTAACTCACAGTAAGGAACAGCTGAGGTGTAGGTTTTTTCCTTGGTAAGGTGTTAGTGGTATATTACTAAAACCATGATGGAGACTTCCTCTCCCCCCACGCTCCCCTGCACCGCCCAAAAAGTCCCATTGACATCAGTGGAATGAGGAATTGACCCTATATGCATAAATAACCAGGGAACTATTTACAAATTCTCAAAGGGGTTGTGGCAGTGCTGAATGAACTCCTGGCAAATTACACAATTCTGCTCATTCCACCCTAATTCCTATTTCTTTTTAAAATCTCTTTGTGAATCAGGCCAATTTTTTTTTTATTTGTGAATGATTTTGTTCCTCCATAAGGTGAGTAGCCAAAATAATGCACAACAGCCTCCTTGCATGTTTCCTCCAATGCACCTCAGTCCTGAACTGCAACGTTGCACAATTCCCAAAAGAGGGAGGAGACTGTAGAACAGGCTGCTTTAGGCTAGCACACATGGCAGTTTTGGGATATGTGCAGTACAGTGGCATGGCAGTACATGGCAGTACAGTGCCTACCACTTGCCTCTGGGCACTACTGTAATACAAATAACAATCACAATGGAGAACAGGAGATCATCACATTCACTTTGACTCGTGAAGCTTGTCATGATTTGGATTCAAGTCTCCAGAGGTGAAAGCCTATTGCACATACCCACTGTGGGCCATATCCTGTTCACATTAGCCTCGGGAGGACTTTGAAATAAATGTGACTAGTCCAAATGAGTAAGGCAAACAGGATTTGTCCCTGTGCCAATATTCCCCCAGGCCTAAGGACTCACAGTGTTATTCACTTTTTATTTTGCTGTCTGAGGGGCAGTTTTTAGGCTTAACTTTGAGTATGGGGGAGTTTCCTCCGACAGGCCTCATTTATCTTGTGCTGCAGTGAGGTAGGGGCAATAATTTATATCACCTGTTTCAGGGTACAGCTTACTCCCTATCTGTCATTCAGCCAGCTCTGCTGACTGGCACACAAGGTAGAAGTGGAACTATAGGTCTCACCTATCCTGCCTTGCCATCCTTCCCTGCCCGGTCACTCACAGGGAATGTATCAGGCACATAGCCCTAACTCTGCTCCTCCATTCCTGGAGCAAAGATCTGGGCAGATGCTATAGAACAAGGGCACAGTCTCCTAAAAACTTATACAGTAATGCACTTAGGCCAGTATTACACAGTGCAGGAGAATCAGTCTAGTAGAAGTTCCCTTGCTTTTACACTCTGCCAAAACACTACTCATTGCTGTGGTATGTTTCTGCAATTAGGCTAATGTGAACATTATGCATATTTTTCTGTTTCTCCTGGAACCAGAATTTACTGCTACCTGCAGAAATTTTACTGTAAGAGCAGACTAATATTGCATCAACATTCATCATGACCCAAAGCCTGACCCACTGGAAAAGAAGTTACATTAAAAAAGCCCAAATCACACTGATATAATGTTCACATAGATCACTCCAGGGATAGACAAAGAGAGCTACCACGTGACAAAGTGCAGAGCTGGCTTTCCCCATATAAAAATGTCTGAGAAGAGAACACATCTGTTTTCCATTATGTTGTTAGTCTAGTCAACGTTTAAAATCTCTCATTCCACTAGGAAAATGAATCTACACAGTGTAAGGAAAACGTAACGTTTAGGATCATTGTCAGTAACTGAAGTACAACGGGTAGATTACCAAGTTATAAATACCACAATCTGTACAGGAAGTTACATTGTGGTCTGATTTAAGTGAAGTGATTTTATTCCATGTGTAGGAGGGCAAGTCACTAGTTGTACACATTTTTCCAGACTGAGTAATTAGTAACCTGGCAACACAGAGGAAAATAGGCTAGGCACACCGTTCTGTTTGGTGAAGAATGTAGTCCCAAATCTAAAGCAGGGAAGGTTAACTACAGCTCACTGTTGAGACACTGTTAGAGTTGTAATTATAACTGTTCAATCAATTTCTTACCCTGCCACCGAAAATATTTAGACCATCCTCTTGCAATTGGATCCGTGTGGGTAGACCTCTGTGCCTGACAATAGGGCGGCAGGCATGTAGGAGTCTGCCTTCATAGATCTGAATGCAGGTTGGGAGCCTTACATATTAAAGTTTCTTCTGGTTTCTCCAGAAGGTTTCACCTTTGTAGATGATGATGTGCATGACATTTTTCTTTTCAGATCTATGCACCTGTAAAAAGCAGTATCAAATAATCAAGGAAGATTAAAATAGTACTATTTCTGTTTAAGCAAATATATTTAGCTGCAACAGTATGTATTAGAAGATTGGGACTGAAGGTCTTGGATGGACTTTACCATGTAACAGATATAGCCAGCAAGATATTTGGATGTAAGCCATTATAATTTATGTAGGAGGAGCAAGGATGATGGTGACAAATCAGTGTGCGTCCACTGAAATCAGTGGTGCTACCTTCGCTCCTTTATGGGGATATTGGGCCAGCCACATCTGTGCCATAATTATTTGCTTCCCAGCCTGAGAAGGTGAGACTATGGAGGGGCAGGAGATAGATTAATTGACACCTGGACCTTATCAAAGGACTAAGAGTGAACCCTATCAGGAGTTGGAACCCCAGATGGCCAGTGAGTAGTTTGTCCTGAACCAGGGCATGTAAGGAAAAGGGTATTCCAGAGGGAAACAACATGAGAGCTGGGAAGTATATGAGACACAGAACCCAGAAAGGGCAAGCAGCAGGGCCCAAAGAGTGGGCTGAAGAGAAGACCCAAAGGGCAGAGGGACCTTTATGTGTGGTGGGCACTTTTTAGTTTGGACTCTTGGTACTCTGGAAGGGATTATGTTTGTTGTGACTTGGCGAGAGGGCTAAGCCATATCTCCAGCACAGATGTGTGTGTGGAGGGCTGAGTAGGCTCACCTTGGGGAGGGAAACTGAGGAAGGGAGTGCTGGCAGAGCTATGCTTGGCCAACAGGGGATGCTATGGAGCAGCCACACCTTTATGATATACCCCAATTTACACTGGTTGAGTATCTCAGGAATGCTATATAGAAAGATAACTTCATACTACAACAGAGAGAAACAAACTTCTTAATTAGTGCTGTGAGTTAGGATTTCCTGATACTAGCACCAATGGATTAATTAGCTATGCCAAAAGTACAATGCTATGTTTAACAATTGCTTACCTGTAGTTTATAGATTCTACTTTTTTGAGATATGGGAAATACTGTAGGCCTAGCACTGATATCAAATACTCTTGAAATTGTGGATTTATCTTTCAAAATCAGCTACTATACATGAGATCCAATTTAGACCTCAAAAGTTAAATCTGATTATACAAGAAAGTGTTTATACTGCTCAGATTGTACTCCTGGAGGTTTCCTACTGTGCTGTTTGAAACTTACAGCATATTCAAATGAGTGCACCACTATAATTTTGTTTAGTCAGGGTAGGTAGGTATGAGGAAATGAAACTTAAATTGGAAAATTTCAAAACCATCATGATTCTTGAACTAGTGTCATGGGATGCAAGGGTGTGGTTGATGAGACTCATCCAGATAATATGTGAGTCCAATCTTCTTATTTGGTTTTGTAAATTCTCTTTGAAGTGTATACACATTTATGCATATTGAATGGTTCAGGTAACCTTTCATTTAAAAAAATCACTGCTAGCTACATTAAATCAAACTAGCAAATTTATGAAATTCTTCAACAAGTAAACAAAAATCAATACTGGGAAAGCCTCTGTCTCTCCCCAGAATCAGAGTTACCTTTACCATTTGTGAACAGGCCTGTTTAAATTATTCCCCCACCTGCAGAAGTGAAACTTGGCTACTTGTTCTTTTCAACCCCCATGATTAGTTTACATCTGTTAATATTGATGTTTATGTTTTCAGGGCTATCTTAATGAGGAAAGAGCTAGCAACCTATGTAAGAAAGAGAGAAGATAAATGAAATTCTATGGATTTCTAGCTCTCTCAAATTAGATGGCTCCAGAGCTTTGGGAATCACAGGCCAAAGGGCAAATCCTCTTCTTCTATTTTTCTTTCCAACTTTGTCCAACAGTTTCAGTGATTGTCTTCAGTATACCTGATTTTCACATAGAAAAGGTGGCTTGGATCTCTCTAGAGTTCTTGTTTAGTGAAAACAAATCTAATTTAGGCATCCCCACTTGAAACACAGATTGGCCAAGTACACTGGTGAGTGTGGTTTGGACATACTTCAGTAATCAATTTTTCTCCTCATTATGAAATGTCAAGTAAATATGGTCCCCATGTTGCACCAACTTGTGGGACACTGAACCCACAGAAAAACAATTTTTGTCTTTTTCTGTGGAAAGCCATCTATTATTGTCTCCTAGGCTGGTCCTACACTAATATTAAAAGGCAGGATTGATAGCACTTACGATCAACAACCATTACCAAATTTTGGTAACCAAAATGTTACCAAATTGGTAACACAAATTTTAGCATAACTTGGCCCTTTCTCCTTAGTAGCCAAAACATGGTTGAAGGGACAGGTGGTAACCAGCAATACAATAGACCTCCCAATACAAAATATTCTGTGTGTTCATTAAATATCTCATTGTGGCTTTTCCTAATCTTGCTTTACACAGAAGTGAAAGTCAACATAGTTTATCAGAAGATGGATGCCTTAAATTTCTTACTTTGTTGTGTATGCCTAAAAGAAAGACAAGTGAAAAAGTAAGAGACTTCTGATTTACAGTAACAGTGAACCAGAAGGCACTCAGCAACTACTTGCTGAGCAGTACTGAATGTCCATTTAAATGTCCATTGGTACTTACCATTAACTATGGTGATAGATATTGCCCTGCTACATGTTTCACTTTGGCCCCTCAGCTACTGTTGAATATGTGTGCTGTTCTCTAACAGGTACAGCTAAGAATATAGCATGCTTATTCCTAAATATAGATACCTTCTTCTAGTCCCACCATCAAGCACAATCCAAAATAGCCTGATGAAGACATCTATCTTTTTAAAAAGTTGAAAGTAAACCTATTCCAGTGAGATTTCAGTCCAGTTTTGCAGCCCTCTGAAGTTTAAACAGTGTAGTTCAGATAAAGTCTGGATTAGCATCTGACCTTTTGGGTGTTTGTATAAACTGATCCTCTAATTCTTTGAGGTTTGCCCATCATTTGCTGTTAAATAATACTGCAAAATGAGAAATTAAATACGAACATTAATGCATGTCCAAAACGTGTCTGTTTGAATTTTCATCATAGGTTAAATACCATTATGATTACAAAACAGCAGAAATGGGTTCAAGCCAGTTTGTATCTAAATTTCCAACACCATCCTGTTCAGGAGTGTGTGTAGTCAGGGATTTGGCTGGAGCGCCTCTCTGCACAACAGGATCATTTTGATGCGAACAGTTTGGGAGTATTTCCATTGACTTCAGAGGGCACTGGATTAGACCAATAGGGGAAGATTCTCTCCTGTACCAAGATCTGCTTTGCATAGAAAAGGGAGGCGTGTTCCTCAGAAAAATGGTATAGCTCTCTGATTCTTTGCCATGTGTAGCTTCAACCCTGGTCCTTGGGCAGGTTAGAACAGCCCCTAGATTGCCCCTGTATTAGCTCCCACACCCCATCCCTGGTGTAAGGGGTGTGTGAGGTGTGGCTGCATTGCTGCTGCACTCTGGTAAATGTCAGCTGTCAGACAGTCTCTTGGGGACCACTGCCAACTGGTATAGGGGCCATCTGCCAGTTGAGAATCCCTATGTGCAGAGACACCCTGGCACAGTCCTTACACCAAGGATGGGAGGAGGAACCATGTAAGCTAGCTTTATGCCAGCTGAGAACTCTGCTGGGGAAATTTTCAGCTGGACTGCATCTGGTTCCTTTGTGCCATTGAGTGCTGCTTAGGGATCAGACTGGGGAGAGAATCTGGCCCATAAATGATATTTCATAACGTAATTTAGATGTACACACCCTGCCCATGTCATGCACCCTATCCGTATTGTTGTTGTTTAACTAGAATTGCCTTTAACATCCATCAAGCAATATCATAGTATATCATCTCCTTCCCTGTAAATCCTTTCTATAACCCAAGAAAGATATTTAAAGTTGATTGTTACATTTTAATTACAGATGAATGTAGTATGTTTTGCTACAACAAATTATTGTACCTTCAAGGCCTTTCTGAGAGTATTGTCCTGATTGCAATTTAGATTACATGCATTTTGTAGTGTTTATGGAGAATCCATTCTATGATCTGTGCTGGTCTTTTAGAATACTGAGTATAGCAGCTGGGTCGCATGAGTTCATTCAGGTTTTGGTTTGAACTAGAGAGAGTTTAGTTAGCTGCAAACAGAGCAGGAAACCATCAACTTGAGCTCCACCCTGAGTAAAGGTACATAACAAACATCACCATCTGTGGGCCTATGTAAATGACTCAGTTTGGGCATTTCTTCAGCCATAGAAATATTTCAAAGCACCATAAGTGAGGTACTAGCTGGAATCCCTGAAGTTCTGAATGTGAGTGATGACATATTAGAATTTGGCACCACATCTGAAGAGCACGACACCGACTAGCAGCTGTTTTTGAATGAGTGCAGGAGCAGAATCTCATGTTAAACCCAGACAAATGTGAGTATAATAAACCCACATTAGAATTTTTTGGATACACATTCTCCAAAGATGGCATCTCTGAAGATCCTAAGAAAGTGAAGGACAGTCACAATGCCACTCTGTTCATGAATCCATCTGAAGTTCATAGCTGCTAGGGCTTTCAAATTATTGTGTCAGATTCATTCTGAGATTAGGCACTATCACACAGACTCTGAGATCTCTAACCAGGAAAGATTACATATGGGTGTGGTCAGATGAACATCAAAATGTATTTGACAAATCAAAGAAATCCCTTACCCATGATGTAGTCATGTCATATTTTGACTCCAGTAAGAGAATTTAACTTTTAGTAGATGCTAACCCTGTTGGATTAGAAGCAGTCCTGACACAAGTTGACCAATGTGGTCGAATTTACACCATTGCTTATGGCAGAAAGGCTCTTTCACCCATGGAACAATGATACTCTCAGACAGAAAGAGAAGCTCTTGCTGTAGCCTGGGGATGTTCCCATTTTCATTTATACATTTACAGATGTCATTTCATGATTCTGACTGATCGTAAGTCCCTTGAACCAACCTATGATCAATGATGCCTCTTTTTGCCCACCAACGCTCATTGAGCGGTGGGTGCTCAAACTACAAGATTACAACCACAAAGTTATTTATTGGCCTGGAACGGATAACCATGCTGACTACTTCTCCAGGCACCCTATTCCTGAAACACTTAATCACAACACTATGGAGAAAGCAGAAGCATTTAATAACTTCCTCTTCTCAGACACCATTCACAAAGCTCTATTGTTACAACAGATAAAGACAGCTGCAGAGTCTGACACGTCTCCAAATCAGAGGTGGGCAAACTGCGGCCCTCGGGCCACATCCTGCCCATGGGACCATCCTGCCCGCCCCCTGAACTCCCAGCCTGGGAGGTTAGCCCCAGGCCCTTCCCCTGCTGTCCTCCCCAAACCTCATGTCACCATGCCGCCAGCGTTCTGCCCCACCGCTCCTGCTGGGCAGCGCAGCATTGTGGCTGGCTCCGGTTGGGCGGCGGGGCTGCGAGCTCCTGCCATTCTGAGAGCTATGGTAAGGGGGCGGGGAGTGGGGGGTTGGATAAGGGGGTCCTGGGGAGCAGTCAGGGGACAGGGAGCGGGGGCGGGGTTGGATGGGGTGGAGGTTCTGGGGGCGCGGTCAGGGGACGGGGAACGGGGGAGGGGGTTGGATAGGCCTGGGAGTCTCAGGGGGCGGGGGTGTGGATAGGGTTCGGGGCAGTCAGGGGACAGGGAACGGGGGGGGGTTGGATAGTGAGTGGGGTTCTGGGGTGGTGGTGAGATGTGGGGGGTCCTGGGAGGGGGCGGTCAGGGGACAAGGAGCAGAGGGGGTTGGATGGGTCAGGGGTTCTGAGGAGGGCATTTGGGGGTGAGATTGGTGCTGGGGCCAGGCTTCTTTGGGGAGGCTCAACCTTCCCTACCCGGCCCTCCATACAGTTTTGCAATTGCGATGTGGCCCTCGGGCCAAAAGGTTTGCCCGCCCCTGCTCCAAATGATCATCAAAACCACTTGAAGTGATGACTGGAAAGAACTGCATAGTCTACAACGTTTGACTCCTGAAATACAAGCTGTTCTATGATCATTTGCCCATGTTAAAGGTGAACTTACTGTCATGGACTATGACCTCCTACTCGAAGATACAAGACTTGTTATTCTGCATTTGTTGTGGGATCACACATTTGATTTGTCTCTCAAAGGTCACCAGGGACTGGTAAAAACAAAATTCCTGCTCAGAGAAAAAGCCTGGTTCCCGAGAATTGATAGCCTTCCTGAAACTCTCCTTAAGTCCTGCAGACTATACCAGGCAGCAGTTCTGGAAAACCACATTCTTCCTCTATATGTCTCTTCTGCCCACATCCCCAGGGACAGAAGTTAGCATGAATTTTTGTGATCTCCCTAATGGAAAACATTTATTGGTTATTAGATACTGCTATTCTCGTTACCCTGAAGTTGAAATGATCATCACCACTTCTGCTGATGCTGTTGTACCCAAACTAGACAAGATTTTGTCAGTGTATGGCATACCTGCTGTTATTAAAACTGACCATTTCAAGACTTGCAGTTCGCTCAATTTGCAGAATCTCTTGGTTTCAAACTTACTCTGCAGTGGCTGCAAGCCAACGGAGAAGATGAGAGGTTTATGCGACCAATCAAGAAAGCACTACGAATTGCTGCAGCTGATGGATTGGAGTTATTTAATTTCCTCCTCAATTATCAAACCACTCGCCACTGTTCAACCAGCATGGCACCAACATCTCTTTTGTTCAGCAGACAATTAAGAACAAAACTGCCACAAGTTGAGAGAAGAGCAGATGATGAACCTCTACATCAACTTGACAACAAAGCGAACCTTGTCATGAAAAGATATGCCGACCAGCGCAGGCCAAGACCACTTCTTTCAATGTGGGAGATGTAGTTCTTGCCAGAAACTTTCATCTGAGCAACAAACTCTCTATGCCCTTCTTTCCTGAGCTTTACAAGACCACAGTGGTCAGAGGCACAATGGTCAGTGCTCAGAGAGGACCCCATGAAGTCACACAAAATGCATCTCACATCAAACCACTTTGTGGCACTCATATTCTCACGGTACAAGATGATGATGATGACAACCTTACACACTAAACCCCTTGTACTCTCTCCAACGCAAGTGAGCAAGTTAACCCGCTGTGCTCCAGAGGTTGAAAGTCACTCAAAAAGAAGTGGCCGTCAACCTCCAGTGCATTTGAAGGACTACATAACATAAGTAAGGCTATGTTTATGTCACGGAGGTCACAGAATCCGTGACAGACTTCCAGAGACCTCCCTGACATTTTCTGCTTCAGCCCCAGGGGCTGCCAGAGGGGCCCTCCCCAAGGTTCTAGCCACAGGTGACAGCCTTGGGGTGGGAGGGAGGGAGGGCCTGGGCAAGCAGCTGGGGGTGTCCCATTTTCTCTTTGGCAAATATGGTCAACTTGCAGCTTCCTGCCACTGTGGGTGGAGCCTCCCCCCCCTGCAGCTTCCAGCTGTTGTGAATGGAGGGGGAACCCTGCAGCTCCTAGCCACCATGGTGGCGGGGGAAACCATGGAGCTGCTGCAGAAAACTGTGGGTGTTAGATCCCCCCACGCCCCCACTTCCCATTTTGTCACAGTCATTTTTAGTAAAAGTCACGGATAGGTCATGGCTTCCATGAATTTTTGTTTATTGCTTGTGACCTGTCCGTGACTTTTACTAAAAACAATGACAAAATCTTAGCCTTAAACATAAGTGTTTTTGTGAATGTGTTGAACAATCATCAAACTTTTGACGTTGCTTCATTTATTCTGTGCTGCTTGTATTTTATTCATTAGGTGGATGTATTTCAAAGTGGTGAGCTTAATAATTGTTGTTTAATTTAAAGTTAGTGGGGGGAAAAGGAAGGATGTCATGTTTATGGCGAATCCATTCCATTGTCCATGCTGGTCTTTTAAAGTACCGAGAATAGCAGCTGGGTCATGTGAGTCCATTCCAGGTTTTGATTTGGATTAGAGAGTTGACAAGGGGAAGCTGCATGTTGAATTTGTGTTTTGTGAGTTACAGGATTAAACCAGTGGTCTGTGGAATCTTACTTTACTGCATCTGTGTGGTTCATTCCAGAAGCCCCTAATCAGTTAGGACGCAACACATTTCTCATGAGTTCTGTTTGAAATGTGTTGGTGAAATGCTACAGCTGCTGGGAAGAGCATGGAGATACTTTTGCAACTAATAAACTGTGTTGTGAATCACCTGTTATGCACCACCTGTTATGCACAGCACAATTCCACAGAACAATACCTCCAATTCTGCAGCTTTTATTAAAATTAGTAAGTTGCTGTCTATTAAACAAATGAAGCAGGTGTTTAGTAATGTTAAACTTGGATTGTAAAAGACTTTTTTATGAACTAGGACTAGGATTTTCAGGGGAACCTAAGGCACCCAGCTGCCACTGAATTTCACCTCCCGCTCCAGACTTGTGAGCCCAGCCCCCAGCCAAGCCCCAGTGCCTATACAGCTGTTTTTAGTACCATAGCACAAGCCGAAGTCTGTAGACCCTGGCTCTGAGACTCTCTGCCACAGTTTTAAAATGTAGAACAGACAAACCTGGGTGTTGAAGCTCTTGGCCCCCCTTGAAAGTCCCAGCCTCGAAGTACTGTTGGAAGTCTGCATTTTTAAGCTCTTAGGGATTGTCACAGAAAAGTGCAAAGTGCAGCTGATGTTGATTTCAAGGGGAATCGAAGGGACACTGAGCACTCTTCAGGATGTGCTCAGTACCTTGCAGGATGCAGCCCTGATGTTGCATCATCTGTTTTTCTCATAGTGTACAATACTGAGGTGTATTGTTGTATAAATTACAGTGCTCATGTCCATGTAGGTGTGGTGCTCCTGAAGTCCATTCCCAAATCTATGACATCAGTGCTGTCCTGAGAATACAGATTGGCTGCTTGCACTGCCATGAGAGAAACCAGGATTTGGTTCTTGGGCTTGCTGTCTTGCACCCCAGGTTGGACATGACTGAGATAGCAGTACAGGTTGCATGATCAGTTCATGGGAAGATTTAGTGTACGCCTTGTGAAGTTTCCCTTCATCTAACAAGTCATTCAGGCTGAAAGTATTCAGTTAGTCTTTCTGCACAGAAAAACATACACAATGAACATTTTTCTGCACAGAAAAGCATACATAATGAATGGAACAACCTAGAATGTATATTTACATTGAATGGTTCATACAGCATGAATTCAAAAGCACTTTGAAAACAATAAGCTAGGTGCTTATGACATATTTTATAAGCTACAGAAGATGGCTAGGATATTAGATTTGCCCTTTGAATTTGGAAAATGCTGTGGGATCCTTAGCTTCTGCCTGAAAAGCCACCAATGGCTGTCCAAAGGGACCTCAGTGTAAGCTCTCAAGTAGAGGATTTTTCTTACAATTTGGCAGGAATACTGCAGAGTTCTTTGAAAAGTGTGGTATGTTTAATGTTTGCATAGTAAATTTAGCCAGAGTTATCTCATCTGCAGAGATCTCAGTTATTCTAGGAATCTACTTCATGATTTGAGCAAACCATCAGTACATACCCAGAGTATAATTTCAGTTAGGAAATGACTCATTTTTTACATTTACAGAGAAGTTGCACTACCAAGGCTTGTATATTGTATTATTCATCTGCAAACACCTTATTGTGTTCTTAGGATCACATACAATAAATCTATTAATAAGACTTGATTTAGCCATAGGCTACAACAACTTCTTCCAGCATAACACAAGACTGTGAGCCTCCAGTGGTAGAATTCTGCCTGAAGGGAGGTTTGCACTGGCACAAAGTATTCAGAGCTTCATTCTTCTGAGGGGACTGGAGTTGGCCAGTACAGCCCAAAAGTGGGCAAAGCTGCCTTGGGAGAGGGCATGAGATAGCAATTTTTCTGGAAGCTTCTCCTGGAAGGGCTTGTGTTGAATCAAAGTCTAAGTGTATGTCTACACTACGGAATTAGGTCGAATTTATAGAAGTCGGTTTTTTAGAAATCGGTTTTATATATTCGAGTGTGTGTGTCCCCACAGAAAATGCTCTAAGTGCATTAAGTGCATTAATTCGGCGGAGTGCTTCCACAGTACCGAGGCTAGAGTCGACTTCCGGAGCGTTGCACTGTGCGTGGCTATCCCACAGTTCCCGCAGTCTCCGCTGCTCATTGGAATTCTGGGTTGAGATCCCAATGCCTGATGGGGCTAAAACATTGTCGCGGGTGGTTCTGGGTACATATCATCAGGCCCCCGTTCCCTCCCTCCCTCCGTGAAAGCAAGGGCAGACAATAGTTTCGCGCCTTTTTTCCTGAGTTACCTGTGCAGAAGCCATACCACGGCAAGCATGGAGCCCGCTCAGCTCACTTTGGCAATTAGGAGCACATTAAACACCACACGCATTATCCAGCAGTATGTGCAGCACCAGAACCTGGCAGAGCGATACCGGCCGAGGAGGCGATGTCAGCGTGTTCACATGAGTGATCAGGACATGGACACAGATTTCTCTGAAAGCATGGGCCCTGCCAATGCATGCATCATGGTGCTAATGGGGCAGGTTCATGCTGTGGAACGCCGATTCTGGGCTCGGGAAACAAGCACAGACTGGTGGGACAGCATAGTGTTGCAGGTCCGGGACGATTCCCAGTGGCTGCGAAACTTTCGCATGCGTAAGGGCACTTTCATGGAACTTTGTGACTTGCTTTCCCCTGCCCTGAGGCGCAATAATACCAAGATGAGAGCAGCCCTCACAGTTGAGAAGCGAGTGGCGATAGCCCTGTGGAAGCTTGCAACGCCAGACAGCTACCAGTTAGTTGGGAATCAATTTGGAGTGGGCAAATCTACTGTGGGGGCTGCTGTGATGCAAGTAGCCCACGCAATCAAAGATCTGCTGATATCAAGGGTAGTGACCCTGGGAAATGTGCAGGTCATAGTGGATGGCTTTGCTGCAATGGGATTCCCTAACTGTGGTGGGGCCATAGATGCAACCCATATCCCTATCTTGGCACCGGAGCACCAAGCCGGCGAGTACATAAACCGCAAGGGGTACTTTTCAATAGTGCTGCAAGCTCTGGTGGATCACAAGGGACGTTTCACCAACATCAACGTGGGATGGCCGGGAAAGGTACATGACGCTCACATCTTCAGGAACTCTGGTCTGTTTCAAAAGCTGCAGGAAGGGACTTTATTCCCAGACCAGAAAATAACTGTTGGGGACGTTGAAATGCCTATATGTATCCTTGGGGACCCAGCCT
The DNA here is from genome assembly GCF_015237465.2 of Chelonia mydas. Classification (NCBI taxonomy): domain Eukaryota; kingdom Metazoa; phylum Chordata; order Testudines; family Cheloniidae; genus Chelonia; species Chelonia mydas. The sequence goes on from NC_057853.1 coordinate 91,954,565, forward strand.
ACCCCTTAATGCCATGGCTCATGAAGCCATACACAGGCAGCCTGGACAGTAGTCAGGAGCTGTTCAACTACAGGCTGAGCAAGTGCAGAATGGTGGTAGAATGTGCATTTGGATGTTTAAAGGTGCGCTGGTGCAGTTTACTGACTCGCTTACACCTCAGCGAAACCAATATTCCCACTGTTATTACTGCTTGCTGTGTGCTCCACAATATCTGTGAGAGTAAGGGGGAGACGTTTATGGCGGGGTGGGAGGTTGAGGCAAATCGCCTGGCTGCTGGTTACGCGCAGCCAGACACCAGGGCGGTTAGAAGAGCACAGGAGGGCACGACACGCATCAGAGAAGCTTTGAAAACCAGTTTCATGACTGGCCAGGCTACGGTGTGAAAGTTCTCTTTGTTTCTCCTTGATGAAACCCCCCGCCCCTTGGTTCACTCTACTTCCCTATAAGCTAACCACCCTCCCTTCCTCCCTTCGATCATTGCTTGCAGAGGCAATAAAGTCATTGTTGCTTCACATTCATGCATTCTTTATTCATTCATCACACAAATAGGGGGATGACTACCAGGGTAGCCCAGGAGGGGTGGTGGAGGAGGGAAGGAAAATGCCACACAGCACTTTAAAAGTTTACAACTTTAAAATTTATTGAATGCCAGCCTTCTTTTTTTTGGGCAATCCTCTGTGGTGGAGTGGCTGGTTGGCCGGTGGCCCCCCCACCGCGTTCTTGGGCGTCTGGGTGTGGAGGCTATGGAACTTGGGGAGGAGGGCGGTTGGTTACACAGGGGTTGTAGTGGCAATCTGTGCTACAGCTGCCTTTGCTGCAGCTCATCCATACACTGGAGCATACTGGTTTGATCCTCCAGCAGCCTCAGCATTGAATCCTGCCTCCTCTCATCACGCTGCCGCCACATTTGAGCTTCAGCCCTGTCTTCAGCCCGCCACTTACTCTCTTCAGCCCGCCACCTCTCCTCCCGGTCATTTTGTGCTTTCCTGCACTCTGACAGTATTTGCCTCCACGCATTCGTCTGTGCTCTGTCAGTGTGGGAGGACAGCATGAGCTCAGAGAACATTTCATCATGAATGCGTTTTGTTTTCTTTCTAATCTTCACTAGCCTCTGGGAAGGAGAAGATCCTGTGATCATTGAAACACATGCAGCTGGTGGAGAAAAAAAAAGGGACAGCGGTATTTAAAAAGACACATTTTATAAAACAGTGGCTACACTCTTTCAGGGTAAACCTTGCTGTTAACATTACATACATAGCACATGTGCTTTCGTTACAGGGTCGCATTTTGCCTCCTCCCACCGCGTGGCTACCCCCTCAACCCTCCCCCCTCCCCGTGGCTAACAGCGGGGAACATTTCTGTTCAGCCACAGGCAAACAGCCCAGCAGGAACGGGCTCCTCTGAGTGTCTCCTGAAGAAAAGCACCCTATTTCAACCAGGTGACCATGAATGATATCTCACTCTCCTGAGGATAACACAGAGAGATAAAGAACGGATGTTGTTTGAACGCCAGCAAACATACACTGCAATGCTTTGTTCTACAATGATTCCCGAGTATGTGTTACTGGCCTGGAGTGGTAAAGTGTCCTACCATGAAGGACGCAATAAGGCTGCCCTCCCCAGAAACCTTTTGCAAAGGCTTTGGGAGTACATCCAGGAGAGCCGCGAATGCCAGGGCAAAGTAATCCTTTCACATGCTTGCTTTTAAACCATGTATAGTATTTTAAAAGGTACACTCACCAGAGGTCCCTTCTCCGCCTGCCGGGTCCAGGAGGCAGCCTTGGGTGGGTTCGGGGGGTACTGGCTCCAGGTCCAGGGTGAGAAACAGTTCCTGGCTCTCGGGAAAAGTGGTTTCTCCGCTTGCTTGCTGTGAGCTATCTACAACCTCATCATCATCATCTTCTTCGTCCCCAAAACCTGCTTCCGTGTTGCCTCCATCTCCGTTGAAGGAGTCAAACAACATGGCTGGGGTACTGGTGGCTGAACCCCCTAAAATGGCATGCAGCTCATCATAGAAGCGGCATGTTTGGGGCTCTGACCTGAGGCGGCCATTCGCCTCTCTGGTTTTCTTTTAGGCTTGCCTCAGCTCCTTAAGTTTCACGTGGCACTGGTTCGGGTCCCTGTTATGGCCTCTGTCCTTCATGCCCTGGGAGATTTTGACAAAGGTTTTGGCATTTCGAAAACTGTAACGGAGTTCTGATAGCACAGATTCCTCTCCCCATACAGCGATCAGATCCCGTACCTCCCGTTCAGTCCATACTGGAGCTCTTTTGCGATTCTGGGACTCCATCATGGTCACCTCTGCTGATGAGCTCTGCATGGTCACCTGCAGCTTGCCACGCTGGCCAAACAGGAAATGAGATTCAAAAGTTCGCAGTTCTTTTCCTGTCTACCTGGCCAGTGCATCTGAGTTGAGAGTGCTGTCCAGAGCGGTCACAATGGAGCACTCTGGGATAGCTCCCAGAGGCCAATACCGTCGAATTGTGTCCACAGTACCCCAAATTCGACCCGGCAAGGCCGATTTAAGCGCTAATCCACTTGTCAGGGGTGGAGTAAGGAAATCGATTTTAAGAGCCCTTTGGATGGGTGCAGGTTTACATCGATTTAACGCTGCTAAATTCGACCTAAAGTCCTAGTGTAGACCAGGGCTATATCTGCACTCTGCTCTCAGAGGGCCCAATCAAGGGCAAAGTCTATGTTGTCAATAGGCCGGTAGATTAATTCTGTGATGCTTACAACAAGGGAATCAGTTATAGCCATCTATTTCTTTATCTTTCTTCTTCATATATACAAAACTTTGATATCTAGCTCTGATGTAGTGCTTTTCATGTGTAGATCTCAAAATGCTTTACAAAGGAAGGTATCATTATCTTCAGTTAACCAATGGGTATTCTGTGGCTCAGAGAGGTAAACTGATTTATCCTGGACAGATGGATATACGCACAAGCTACATATACACATTATACTCTGCTGTACACTAAAACATTAATTAATAACATTTACAGAACAAAGAATGGCCTATGCCTACACTGTGAAATGCATTTTCATATAGCTATAACCCTCATCCTTCTGTAGCCTATTTCCTCCCCGCTGTTTGCAAGCCTCGTTCATTGTGTTAAGTCTTAAACTGAGACTATAAATTCTTTCAGATAAGATTTGTGTCTTCAGTGAAACAAATAGCACATTTTGGGGACCAAAATAAAAAATGAATAGTTAATAGTCTACAATTAGAGAATAATCGCAATATTTTAGTTGCTTTTATTTGCTTTGAAGTCTTTATATGCTCTACTCTTTTGGACCCATTTGGTTATGTAAGGGACAGCAAGCATGAACTGGCTACAGATAACAGGATACTTCTGTCTGCATAATTCACAGAGTATATTCTAATGTAATATCTTTTCCACTTTTCTTTCAGATTAATTGGAAATGCATCAGTAGCACTTAAGGAACTTGTAGGCAACCAGAGTAGGTCTCTTCCCTTCAAGCTTATTTCCCTGCTAAATGAAAGGGGAGAGAACATTGGCGTGAGTGATTTCCTTCTTTGTTTTACTGATTTATTGAATTAAATACTCTAACAAAAAGGTTTAATATGAAACATTGCAAAATCATTTCAGTTTACTTTATAGATAAAATTATTAGTGATTTTATAGGCTAAAGCACTGAGTGGAGAGACAACTAATGTATGACTACGTCAACACCATCTAAATGTTGCTCAATATGGACAAATATATTTTAATTACATATGTTGGTTTTCAATAGTATGTAAATGACTTAGAGCATATAGTTAATAAGAATCAACATAGCACTAGATGTTTAGAGAAAAAATGGAATTTACTTGCTTAATTGCCAGTTTGAATTCCCACATGCAGGTTTTGCTGCATACCTTGTGAAAATCAGCTACCGTGATAGGCCCTGATTCTGGAAAGCACTTAATAAACCTGTTTAAAAGTCCATGCCTCTTCAGAACAGTACTTAAACACTTTGACTTAAGCATGTGCTTAAAGTTAAGCCTGTGATTAACTGCTGTCCTGAACAGGGTTGCTTTCCTGCATCAGGAGCGTAGTACATGATGCACCGTAGTTAAGATACCTGGCAATACACACTTATGTGCTCAAAGGCAAGACCAAGACCTTAGTGCCAATTTCAGTTATCTTCTCTGAAGCAATTCAGAGTCATATGTGACAACATACAGACTTTTTTGTTGACTCTTTGTTATACCCTGTTAATGCTTTAGTGTTGTAAAGTACAACTAAGTGCTGCAGACCACGGTATAACCAGTATTGTAATGAGACTGGAAAAAGACACCGTGCTTATTTGTAGGGTAGAAGCATGGCCTGAGAGTTAGGAGAGCTGTATTCTACCTCCAGCTCAGAGTTGCTGTCACATTGAACAGATAATTTTCTCTTTTTCTGCTTCAATTTTCCCATCTGTAAAATGGGGATCATACTACTCACCTAGCCTGCATGGGTATTATGAGGCTTTAATTAATTAAATGTATAGAGTACTGTTAAATCATTGGAAATCAGTATGATAGGATTTTCTAAATGTCATAAATACAGTACCTCAGTTTCTCAAATACATTTTCAGATTAGTTGCAAAGGGTGTGGCCTGTAGTCTTTGTATGTGTATACTAACATAGCAAGGGATAATGCCCATTTATTTCTTTGTTTTTCAATTTGTCATTGTAAACTGTAGTACAAATACTTGTTTGCTGTTAAAGTTGACTTGTAGGACCACTTGTTTATCCTGCTTTAAGTCAATTATTACATATGTAACTGTAAATTTCTACACAGGCAACGATTGATTTAGTGGTAGGATATGAGCCACCAGCTGGGCCTGCAAATCCAAATGATCCAGGGGGGACCAATGCACAAGGCACTGAAGGTATATCATCTTTCTTCAAAATATTATATTCAGGTCATGCAAGACAGAATTGTTCATCAGAAAGAATGGAAAGTAACTGACAAGCAAGCGTGGCTAAACTGGCTTAGGGAAAGGTAGTCAGACGATAAATGCTTCAGAATTGAAGAACTGGAACTTTTGTTTCCTGTTAACATATGTTCTATCTGCCAGCTTTATCTGACACCATTGTCTTCAATGGGAACAGTGTTACTCAGGATAGCTTAGATCAAAAGCAATTTAAAGGCTGATGTGCAATATTTCTTTTAAGAAAGAAACTTTATTCCAACACACAGAAAAACTGCAATAAAGAAATCTGATGCTGTAGGGAAGGCCAGCAAAAACAAGGAAATGCATAGCTGGGGGCATATACTCTAAATCCTTGAATACCAAGACATATTTGAAAAAACATTAATGCCTCATCCACAGTAGACTGTTATTGGAGGACACTGTTATGTGTTATGTTAGGCCCCAGATTTGACTAACTCTGTCATTTTTATGAACTAGTAAGGAAAATTCTTTGGACTCTAAATGTTTATTAAATATATTTTAAATTAATCTCCTACTGAGAATGTTTTTTAAAAAGCCTCCAGTGTTGCAGATCACACGTGAAAGATGTGAAATTTGTCACTGCCTTCTCCTGCAACAGCCAGTTAACTAACAATTCCAGTATGCTAACAGGGTCCACATGAGTTATGCTAGTGCACAAGCAAAGAAGTAAATAAAAAAAATAGTTAAATAGTAGAAGGATATTATTAGCAGGTATGATATAATCCATTAAAAGTTATGGCAAGAGTTCCACTTTATTTGAAGGTTTATATTCACTTGCCATCTGTCTTTGGAGGTTTATATTCACTTGCAGTCTATCAGGAGAAAGGCCTTTCTATTTTCTGTATCACCAAATATCAGTCAGAATGATGAAATAAAGGCACTGTCAAGTTTTTTCAATACAACACATTCAACAGTGTGGTACTTCTAAAAGCAATGGAGGCTCTCTTTTATTTAATAAAGGACTAAATGATGATAGAAGGTGGTGCTATAATGATCTTTATTAACTTTAAATCATTAATCTGACATGCTTTGAGTAGTGTTTTGTTTGGCAACAAAGCAATGGGTTATACATGTGCTAATATAGATTTGATGACAGGGTTTGTTTGGGTTTTTGGTTAAATCATTCATACTGGCCATTGACACCTTGTGTGGATATTTGTATTTTGCTTATCTCAAGCAGTTTTATTCAATCATTTATTATGCTTGTTTTAAATTCGTCCACCATTCTTGAATTTCTGTTGTGTGTCATTGCCAGATTTTATTTATATAAAGGCTGTACAAGCACAGTCTGGCTAAGATTCATTGAAAAATATACAGTATACTTAGTAAATGAAGAAAGCAACATCTATGTTATTTGTGTATGGTCATAATTACTGAGGGAGAGAATGACCTTCATTTCAAAGCATTATATGGGAATTAATCTGTGAGACTGAAGTTTTAGCTACATAAATTAGTATAAATTATGTAGCTAAAACTGAAGGGTCGGGGTAAGTGATCAAAGCAATTATTTAGATAAGTTTTACCAGACACCATGTATAAGCAATCAGTAATAAGGGATATACACTATAATCAGTTTCCAAAGAAACCAGTTCCCCCGTATATGTGCCAAAGCTGGTACAGAGCAGAACAACAGGGTCCTGGCACTGAATTTGCAGTATTAAATATTTCCATAAGTTGAGATGCTCCCAAGTCACATATAAAGATCCAGACTTATTAGAAATTTCCCCAACCCATGAAATCAGAGGTCTGCAAAAGAAAACTGAACACATCCAACAAGTTAACTGAACCTGTTCTCTGTGGGTGAAATCCTCCCCTTACTTGTGTAGGAGCAGAGGGCCCTTTGAAGGAGAGTCTGTGTGGTTCTGATGGTCAGGTAGACAGCAGGATTTGGGAGAGTCATGTTTTGTGCCCACACCTACTTCACATACAGCCCAGCATACCCTGTGTGACTGAGCAAGGTGTATTTGGGGGTGGGGCTGTCCCACAGGGCACGGAAAGTTGAAGGATCCACTGCTATGCAGATCTTTTGGTTCTGATCCCTTAAATTTACCTTTCATGATTATTAAAAAGGACTGTGTGAAAATAGCAAATATTTAAACAAATCAGTTTAATTCTGATCCATTTCATGGCCTCAAAATATTTCTTTGAATGAGCTGATAGTTTCTCAAGTAAATATGCAACATTTTTAAATAGTGCATATTTTGATGTTAAAATTGATAATCTCGAAAGTTTTCCCCAGGTTGGTCCTGTTTTCAAAGTAAGTAAAGATGACAGTATATGAAGCTGTTATTGGAGTATTGTTGGACCTCTGGATTGTAGATATTAGTCATCCTGAGTTATCAGTTATGCTCTCTTTTCACTAGTTTTAGTACTGAGTGGTTGTCCTTCAGTTTGGTGGCTCATGAGTCCTTAACCAGCCCTTCCCCTGCTGGATGTCTTTCACCTTATGCTGCAGCCCTTTCTGAAACTAACTGCTTCACTGTGGTATTCAGCAGATCCTGTGGTTTTGAAGTCTCTGCCAGATTTTGACCTCTTAAGATTACTGAAATTAAGTTGTTATTTCCCGGAAAGCCTGTTGCATAGTCTGCAGTATGCTTATAGGGATTTAGTGTACAGGTGACGGGAGAGTGTTCTATGTAAAACATATACTTAGAGTCCAGGGTGTAACCTTTCAACACAGTTACAGAAACCTGTTCCTCTGGTTTGCCTCTAGGGATGTGTCATCTGCAATCTTTCGATTGCATTGTAAAAAGTGAATCAGTTAGGCCTTTATAACAAAGACAGAAATTAAAATGATAGATTTCTTTGGTGAAGTCCTGGCCCCATTGAAGTCAATGGGAGTTTTGCCTGAGAGGTGGGGAGTAGATACTATAAATCAGTGGTTCCCAAACTTGTTCCGCCACTTGTGCAGGGAAAGCCCCTGCCGGGCTGGGCCGGTTTGTTTACCTGCCGCGTCCGCAGGTTCGGCCGATCGCGGCTCACAGTGGCTGCGGTTCACTGCTCCAGGCCAATGGGAGCTGCTGGAAGCAGCGGCCAGTATATCCCTCGGCCCACGCCGCTTCCAGCGGCTCCCATTGGACTGGAGCAGCGAACCGCAGCCACTGGGAGTCGCGATCAGCCGAACCTGCGGATGCGGCAGGTAACAAACCGGCCTGGCCCGCCAGGGACTTTCCCTGCACAAGCGGCAGAACAAGTTTGGGAACCACTGCTATAATTTAACAAAGACTTTGGTGAAAATTTCTAAAATTCAGAATAGCACTATGCAAACTTTGACTTGAACTACAAAAGTATCAATCAGCATCAGTTAATATCTGGTATGTGTGACTATTTTAGATAGATAAATGCACTTAAATGCAGCCGCCTCCGGGGAGAAACAGAAACCCTAACTGTTCAGCAACTCTACATAAAACTTAGTTCAGCAAAACAAGTTACCAAACAAAACTTTGTTAGTTCACTTTTTCATATATTCAGTTCATTTCCCACAGCTCTGTGAAGTCAAACTGCCTGTTAGTCTAGTCTCAGAAATGTAGGTGAAGTCATTAGTAGAGCTTGTAACCAGTCAGTTGCATGGGCAGTGTGGGAGACAGATTACGACACAGATGTCAGTAAAATGGAACTGCATATTGTTGAAATTTATAGATGAGTTTAGTATATGGTACTTCATCTGTGTATCCAGGGACACATCCCACTAGGGACATTCACAAGACATGATTAATTTTTTTCATTCACACTCCAGGCCGACAAACTACACACAGAAGTTCAGTAGAGGATAATTCACAGTGTCAGCACATATAACATTAGCTTTCATAAAGTTGCCACTCTCCCTAAACTTCAGTCGTTTACCTGGAACAGGGCTTTTCAACATTTGCAGCTAACCCTCTTCTATCCAACACCCCTAACTCTAGGTTCTTGGCAACTGATGGCTCTGTTGATCAAACTTCCATCATTTCACCTAAAATAAATCCCAGGCTCTGCTCAAGACCCTTCCTTTAGCTAAAAAATTTGCAGGCCTCAGCAGCTGAATTATCTTTATTACTCCCAGGGGCAATTCTGTGCCACTGCACAATGCAGAATTCACACAGAATTAATGCTCTGTGCAGAATTTAATTTCCCCCTGCAGAATTGGTGATGCAGAACTGCTGGCCACCACGAGGGGCTGCTGGACTCAGCAAAGCCTAGGTCTCCAGCAGCTGAGCTACTTTTATGCAGGACCTTTGTGCCTCCAAATTCAAATGTCCCTCTCTTTAGGGACACGATATCCAAGTAATTCAATATCACCTCGTGTCCAGTAGGAAAATGGAGGGGGAGTTATGGTACAGCCCTAAGGATTATAGAACATTTTCTTGGCTAGACAATATACTGGTACTTGGTCTAAGGTTTTCCCAAGTTCTCAAATAGTGTTGTTATTCGGGACACTAAAAACCTTAATTACACCCAAACACCTTTACCCTTAGTCTGCAGTTTTGTAACTGTTTAATACCATCTAGACAGTTCCATCACTCCTGTAATACACTATTCCTTAATTAACAAAAGAAGTTAAAAACACCATGGGAAATATCCTTTTGTGGTTTGGTTGTTATGGAAGTTTTGCAATAGTGGTATATTAATGGATGGACCAATGTTGCAGTGCCAAGTTTAATTCATGTAAAAGTCATGTAAATAATTCATGTATTTAATTGATATATACAGAAACCTTCCCAGATTCATAAGTTAAATATTACAGGGGCACCGTCAGAATTTCATTTTAGATACAAAGATGAATGCACTAATCTCCATGGGCAAGTGGGAAAGCCTAAAAATGTTCCTATCTATTTAAAACAGGAGCCTGACGTAAAAAGCTGTGCTATGTTAGGGCCCAATCTACTCCCATTAAAATTAACTTCCATTGGACAAGAACTGGTCCCTTACTGTGCAGCTACTAATAATGAAATGGTGCCTTGAGGATACTGCCTGGATTCTGCTTTGCCAACAGCTTCTGGAAGTGGATTTGATAGATTGCAAGGGGACTCCCTTAGATAGTCTTCATCTTGGAAGTGACACGTACATAGTCATTGCATTTAAAATATACAATTAGCTGCAGGTGGTCCAACTCCACTAGCTTTCAAGAAGGAAGAAGCACGTTGATTAGAATTAATTGTTATGAAGTAGCATTAATACACTTTCTGTGCACATCTTTGACCTCATGCTTTTATTACTGTAATTTTAACTATTTGTTTACTAATTGTGCTGCTTTCCCCTGTGTTAGATGGAGAAGAAGATGGAGGTTATGAGGATGGGGCTGATGGTACAGTTGATGGCATTGCACCAGCAGTTCCAAGTGACACAAAGGAAGCCCAGCTTGCTCGGCGCATCTCTAAAGGAAAGAAAATGCGGAGAATCCTTTCTAACAAACCCCAAGACTTCCAGGTAGCTGAGTGTTAAATACTGTACTTTTCCTGCACAACCTGAGATACAAGAATGTCAGATACAAGACAAGTTAATGCATTGTAAAAGGATACAGATTATAACAGAATTGACAGCAAGCCCATCTTTCAAGTGTGTTTTTTTTCCCCAAGCACATCTGTTAAAGCGCAAATATTCACAAAATAAAATCTAGGAGTTTTGCACAACTCTTGCTGAAATGTAGGGAGAAATTTACCTGTTGTGTAACTATTGAGTTTAAACTAGAACAAGAAAGATTTCAAACATAATTATGGTAAGAGCAAGTGCAAAACTGAAGATGCTATCTGAGAAAGTTGTGTCCCAGAGTTCTCTGGAGAATATTTTTTAAAATTAAGGTACAGGACTAGCGAGGATGTAAAACAAGTGTTGTAATTATTGTAGTTGGAACATCTGAAATGTCTAGCCAGTCTAAATCTGCTAGCTGCTTTGGTGTTATCTTATTTTGGTGGATAATGGAAAAGAGAAATACTGTTGGTTTCAGCATGATCACAGACAGACAGACACGCACTGTAAGGTATCAGCTACAGCATGCCTTGTGTATTTAATTTTTTCAGATTCGTGTTAGAGTCATTGAAGGTCGTCAGTTGTCTGGAAATAACATAAAACCAGTAGTCAAAGTTCATATTTGTGGGCAGACACACCGAACAAGAATCAAAAGAGGAAACAATCCATATTTTGATGAGGTGAGTATTTAGAAAATACACATTTAATTATATCTGAAAATCAGTTAGATGGCACTGTCAAATCAACAAAAATCTGTTATTTCAGAAGGGATAGAGGGATCTGGTTCATAATGAAGCACCCCCAATCTGCTTAACAAATAAGCATTTTCTAACATTTTTAAGGTAATTCTGGTTAATGTGTAATGTTAATTTATAAAAAAAAACCATTTCTTCACATCATAAAACTCATGCCACAATTGACACCATTTCTGGCAAGAATCAGGGGCCCAATCAACCTCCCTTTAAAGTGGATAGAAGCCATCCTTTGATACAGCTGATCATGTGAAATAACAATGACTTGGGTAGACCAATCACATGAATGGTTCTGTTCTTTTCTCTTACGGAGAAAAGACAGAGTGTGGTGCTGAGCAGTTGTTCATCTCTTGAGCTCAAAGTGGTGCTATTCTGTCACCCTTCCTGCTCAATGTGTATGTGAGGTTTTGCAGGAGACCGTGAGACAGTTTGGACTGTGATACAACCATATAGGGATAAGGTGCAGGTCTCTGTCTCTTCTTTAGTCAAACTTAGGTGATGTGGTCTCTTTGCCTGGGCTTGGATGAGAGTGAGTTGGGAGAGGTGTAGCTCAGAATATCTGGAAAGTAATTCAAACCATGGATGCAGGAGAGAATCTGTCCCACAGACTTTATATTGAGGGGGAAAGGCTGAATATAAGGCTGAGTATATGGAAGTATTTAGCATATGGAATCGACATAATTAGTATTAATGACATGAGTGGCATTCATTTTTGTTACTACATTGTAAGAGAATAGGGGCTAAGCTCTGGCTTCTTGCACTACTCTGATGCCACAAAGGAGCCAAGTCGATGGATTAACTAACCAGCTGAAAATTCTTCCAGCATGGTGGAATCCCCAGCTTCTTGTTCTACACCACACCTACCCTACTGCAGCCCCCAGCATAGCTGATACGGCAGCGGTGCACACAGTGTGTCTGGAATACTGGTGCATTCCATCCATCCCTGCCTGATGTATTGGTCACTTGTGAGCCATTACCAGCCAATGCAAATGGCACTGGGGTTTGAACCAACCCATGGCCAGCCTCAGCAGGCTACAGGTGGAGTACAGTCACTTCTTCGCATCATCCCCTGCCACTTGGGTAATATGCTGAGCAGAGCTTGGTTGTGCCTGCAGGTCAAGGCTGGTGTTTTTTGGTTAAGCATATTTTATAAATAAATAAATACAAATACTTCACAAAATCTGTGCTACCAAAATCAGTTTTATTTCCATGCAAATAACCATGAAATTCTTAGTGCATGAATCATCCTAGCTGGCACTAATTGGCATCCTTGTTGATAATTGCAGCAGAGAGGCTAAAGATTGATTGAATGCAGACTGAACCACTCCATCAGCTCTTGAAGAGGTTCCTCCAGGGCAAGGTTAAGACACATTAGCAGGTCAATGCCGGGGAAATGTGCAGTGCAACTGCCCGTGCTATACCTATTCTGTGGATAAACAGTGGATTTCACTTTTCAAGGCAGTGCTAAATTCACATGTAGAACATCCAAACAGGAAGTAGACTAAATATATATCAACAGATATATGCCTGACAAGCTACTTAAATACTGTATGTAGCTGCAAATCATGATGTTAATGTTCTAAATCAGTTTGTTTCATCTTAACAGATGTTCTTCTACAATGTTCACATGACCCCTTTAGAGCTGCTTGATGAAACAATAAGCATTCGGGTAAGGAAAAAAGGCGTATATTTGAAAAACTCACTGGATGCACATGACACTGTCCAACTAGTGCTGTATAAAGATTGGAAAGGGTTTCATTCATTTTTTTTCCCTTTTAGGTGTATGATTCTTATTCTTTACGAGCGGACTCTCTGATGGGAGAATTTAAGGTGCGTATAAAGTAGACTTCCACATTCTGCGTATGTAACCTGCACACCTTCTGGGTGTGGTGTTCTGTCCCATCTAGTGGCACCGAGACCACTTAGAGAGAGAGAGAGTTAAATGAGTATGGTCTCCAGCCTTAGATAAAAGCAATAAGCTCCAGTGGTCTCTGGTTCGATCCCACCCGCCGATGACTGGTGTCTGTCGGCGTTACAAGTGGGGGCTCACCCAAGATTTCAACTGGGAAGTCTCTGAAGCTCGGGACACACTTCCTCAGCTAGGGGAAGTATGTAACCCACATACTTCCTGGGTGTGGTGTTCTGTCCCATCTAGTGGTACCAAGACCACTTAGAGAGAGAGAATGAGTCTGCTCTACAGCCTTAGCTAACAGCGAGTTGGCTTTTACCTTATGTGGTAGAGGCTCATGCACTGAGGTCCCCGGTTCGATCCCGCCCGCTGACGACCAAGGTCTGTCGGCGTTACACCTACACTTAGGGGCTCAAAGGAAGATTAGAGGAATATGTAAAGCATCAGTTTTAAATGTATTACTAGATACTGTGTTTGAAAAGGGACAAAAACTTACCCTTATAATGTTTTGCTTTTAATGCTGGGAAGCATTTACTCTTACCAGTAGCTTTGGGACAGTCAGTCCTATTGTTTTGTTTGTTGACCATTGTCTGTGCCTGCTAGCACTGCAAAGCCAAGGCAGTTAAGAGAACTAACTCAATAAGGTCAAGGGGAGTTACTCCATATTGACACTGGTGTAATTAAATGCAAAATGCAAGTTAAGTTACCTGGTCTGTATAATAGATGTACCTTTCATGTACAATTAATATTTATAAAATTGTTTTCTACCTAACGCAATAGGACTATCTGTCCCAAAGCTACTGGTAAGAATCTGTATAGTCCAAGAAAGGAAAAATGAATTTCAGTCTTCAAAGGGTAAAACAACTGCTGTGGAAGGTCACTGTCAGTTGTACTGTATCACCCGGGTCTTGAAGGAGGAATTCAGAAAAATTGCCACTGGTTCACAACATTGTCATATATTGAATCATGAGATACAGAATCTCAAAATTACAGAGAAAGGTGTCCCTTTGTTTAAATAGGCTTGTGTAGTAACAGAGAGGCAGGAGGAATCTCCTCAGTTAGTGTAAATTGTCTTAACTCTCTTGAAATCAATGAAGCTATGACAATTTACAGTTGCTGAGGATCTGCCCCGGGAAGTGGGGATGCCTACCACAGGCGTTTGTACCCAAAACAAATGTAGAAAAAATGTCAAACAGTTGTAATTCGTACTGGTGAAAATCCACTCCTATAACTTCCACCAGGTCAATATTGGTAAGTACGGTATTTCACCTTTGCCAGTTGCATGCAGTAAATGCTAGTGGGGTAAATTAAATCAGCCTGCAGAACAGTTTAATGTATATGTCTATGTGTATATATATCCAGGTAGATAACTTCCTGGAATATTTTATTTAGGTAGAAAGGAAGGCTTTTCTAAATGAATGAATGTCTCCGTCATCTAGTCCTGCTGAGGTTGCATCTCCTCCCCCCACACAGTGGCACATTCTCCACCACCTTTCCAGAGGATCACTTAGCAGCATATTGTACAAATGAATCCCCTTCTCTTCCCTCTGTTCCCTTTCTAGCCCTGACAGGAGCATGCCACACAAGGCTTTTATTTTTCATAACACAGAAACAATGTAATAACAGTATGAAAAATTGAAGGGAATTAGGGCCTAACCCCTTACATAATTTCTAATTATAAGGGTAGGTAAGCACTGGAATGGGTTAGTAAGAAAGGTTGTGGAATCCCCTTCATTGGAGGTTTTAAATAGGTTAGACAAACACCCGTCAGGGATGGTCTAGGTACACTTGGTCCTGCTTCAGTGGGGATGAACTAGATGGCCTCTTGAGATCTCTTCCAGCCCTGCGTTTCTAAGATTCTGTGATTAAAGCCAAACACACATATTTGTGACTGTATTCTGCTACTTCTTAGGATATAATATTTTAATCTTTATTTCAGATTGACATTGGGTATGTTTATGATGAACCTGGTAAGTAACAATCTCCTCAAAGCCTGAGTTTCTTCTGCTTTTCCTTTGGCTTGAGATGCCCAATTAAACAGGCTGTGACTTTTAGCTGTGTTTCTGAAGTAGAAAAATATGCCTAAACACATATGGATGCAAAGTTAGTTGAGACAGAGACAGATGCTTCAGACCTGCAGCATCTTTATCAAAACCTGCATTTAGCTCTTCAGTAGTTCCCAAATGCGGTATAAGTAGCTTACATTTTTTTCACCCTGAAGATTTTAATTTTGGTATCATTAACTTAAAAACAAGAATTAAGTATCAAAAGTCATGCAAAAACATGGTGAGAGAATAGTTTCCCTTAGTATGCCACTCAACATTTTAACATTGTTGCACAGCTTGTTGGGGGCTGGACTTTTTAAAATCAGAAGGAATTGTTTTTAATAATTATGTTCAGGGTAGATTGTACTTTGGGACAATTGGCCTTGATTGTACGGCTTACGCTTCTACTTCTTCTGTGAAGGAGAAAGCTGATTTATCTATTTTGCTTTATTTCAGGCCATGCAGTCATGAGAAAATGGCTTCTTTTGAGTGACCCTGAAGATACAAATTCAGGAACTAAAGGCTATCTGAAAGTCAGCATGTTCGTCCTGGGGGCAGGAGATGAGCCACCAGTAGGTTTCCTTTGCAAATGTGTTCATCTTCTAGTCATGTCCCCAGAACCTTCTTTCTTATACACTACGTGCTTGGTACTGGTTAATTCACTTTGTGAGCATCGCCAGGAACTAAGGCCAAGATTTTCAAAATAACTAGGGATTTTTGAGTGCCTAACTCAAGGCACCTTAAAGGACCCTGATTTCCTGAAAATCAGGCCCCTCTGAGGTGTCTCAGGTTCAGCACCCAACATATTAGTTACTTTTTTAAAATCTTGACCTTAATTACATGGTACTAGCCAGAAAGAGCTAAAAATATAGAACCTCCTTACAATCTGTTTCTTTGTCTAACTACCTCTCCACTACTGCCTTCAGTCCGAATACTGCCATACCAGCTTTCACAGTCCGCTGTTAAAGCCTCTCTCTGGTGTTTTCTTGCTCCCATTGCTCCCTTCCCTCCCAGTAACCTGGTGTATCTCCAGTAGTGGCTCCCACTACTACCTTCCCCTTCTCTATCCTGGTGATGCTTGCAACAAGGATGATTGTGAGAATTTGACAGTTTCCTGTTTGTTTTCAAAGGGGACGTTGTAAATTCTCCCAAATTACTTCAGGAGTTGTACACAGTTTCCAGCCGCAGTAACATGCTTTGTCAGGAGATCTTGTGACTTTTAGTGGATTATACTTTTATAATCCACTAAAGGGTGTGAAAATTCCATACACTCACCTCTGCCCATGAGTGCAAAAAAGCACCAGAAACCTATAAATATCACATCTTCATGGTTTATGCTTATTATTTTAAAAATAGCTATATGGACTGCCTAGAAAAAAAGAGAGTGGTTGCTCCAATTTAATACTGATGAGGTTGAAACTGAAAATAACACATTTTAAGCAGAACAAATTTTTATGGTTTTATAATTTTATAAACCTTAGTTTGTAATGCAAATGCAGATAGATTTTAACTTGTGGGCGGACTAAAGGATGCTGCTATGACCAATTACCATATTATTATACATGACTGTTTAGCATATGATGCCTTTCTTATATATAGGTTGATAATATATACCAATGTATCTCCAACAGATGGAAAAAAGAGAGCGAGATAATGAAAGTGATGATGTGGAGAGTAATCTTTTACTGCCGGCTGGAATTGCACTTCGATGGGTCACCTTCCTTCTTAAAATCTACAGAGCCGAGGATATTCCCCAGAGTATATAGCTTCTTATTACTGGATTGTACAAGACTGCAATCGATAACTTGTAGAAATATCTGTTAACTGATTTAAAAAAAAATTCCCAGACATAAAACAAGCAACCATGTAGATTACCACATAGTTTGAGCCCATAATTCTGTGATGGTTTAAGCAGCCCATTTCTTTTTTCAATATTCAATCAAATCTATATAACTTTTGTAATGGGTAATACAATGTTATCATCTCAGATTAAGTGAAATTTTATTATAAATGGTGATGGTGTGTTGTTTGATCTACTGGTGTCCCTTTGTCCCTCAAACAGAGATTCGAGATGATAATTCAACTGAGTAGGAAGTCTGTATTTGAAATCCATCCTTTGATTCTGAGTTGTCTCTGTTTAATTGCTCTACACTTTCTCCAAACCCCAAGTCAAAGCTTGTTGAGACGAGTTCAAAACTCAACAGGTTAGACAAATTGTTCCTAAACAAAGTTATTAAAGCCCATCATTTTTTTCCAACTTATTCTAAATGCAAATGACACAAAATGAATACTATCAATAGATACTGGCTTCAACATTGGGAGAAGGGAAGCAGTCCCTGTGTGCAATACACAAAGTATTGTGCGTCCCTGGAAATTCATTATACCTTAGACATTTTTGGTAACAGAACGTGTCTGGCTTTTCTATTCAGTTCTTTCTCCTTCACTGCGCCCTTTTTATGTCTGGGATGACAAACAGGCCACCTTCAAGACTGCTGATCCACTGCTACTTGCTGGAGGGTATGAAAGGATTGCATAAACTCCTGTTTCCCAAGCTCTAGGCTAACATCAAAATTCACTGTGATCTTCTCAGGACCAAAATTTTAGAAGTTGCTTCTAAATCTCAATTATTTTTTCATTTCTAGCAGCAAATATTTATTTTTGAAAAATGAATACATACGGCAAGATTCTGACCTTAATTATGTCTATGCAACCGCAATGACTTAAGTAAGATTGCTAAGAAGTTACTGAGACCGAATTAGACCCATAATCTTCAAGAAAAGGGTTAAAGTTAATTTTTGCCTTATAATTTCTCCTTAGTGGATGATGCTTTTGCGCAGACTGTTAAGGAACTATTTGGAGGTGATGCAGACAAGAAAAACCTAGTAGATCCATTTGTGGAAGTTTGTTTTGCTGGAAAAAAGGTATTTGTCTGAGTTAATATTTAAAATCTTGCAAACTAGTCATATACTTGAAAACTGTATTCACACGTCTAAGTGTTTCTTAAGATGATTGAACTGTAGGTCCACAGTGCATTGTCAACAAGAGAAAATGACTTTCAGCATATCTAGTTCAACACTTTGTAAAACAGGAAGGAATAGGTGGAGCTAAAATCTAGGAGCGCACATGAAATATTAAAAATAAAGTCATGGGGAACTTCAGTTGATAGAAACTAAAGTTATTCATCTGCATAAGGGTTTACAGTACTGTAAGCATATTCAGTAGACTGAGGACATACCATAACATACCATAGAAAGGGTTTTTAAAGGTGTGCTAATGACTCTAAAAGAATGTATGACTAAGATGTAGGGGCTTGACCACTTCAGATTACCTGTTTATCGGGTGTTCCTGGTTGCTTTATATAACTGATTGTACAGTAAATCTAAGGGCATAGTTGCACGTTGCACATACACTAGTTTTTCATAATGACTTGCTTTCATTGCAAAACCAAACACCGACCCAAACATCAATTCCATGTTATTGTCAGCACTTAGATCACTGCTGGTTTTAGGCACCGGTGGTATAGACAGTTGCACACGATGCCACAGCAATGAGGCCTCTAATTGGCATCAACAAAATGGGAACCTGGTTGCCAATACAATACATCTTTCATCCAGTCCAACATGTAGACAAACCAAACATGAATTCACCAGGGCTGATCATCCCTTTTTGTTTATTTTCCTGCTGTCATTCAGTCATATCTGGGTGCCGCTGTGGTACTTTTTGGTGCCTGGAGGAGTTGATGAGCAGTTTTTTCTGTCAGTTAGAAGCTCCTAAGAACCCTGGTTTGGACAACGGTGGAATAGTTTTGCCTCTTGCATTTAGGTTGCATAAGCAGATCAGATCAGCAATAATTACCAACCTAAGCAGGACCGGCTCTAGGCACCAGCAAAGCAAGCATGTGCTTGGGGCGGCACAATTCCAGGGGCGGCATTCCGGCCATTCTTGGTTTTTTTTTTTCTGCTTGGGCAGTTGCGCTCTCGGTGCTTGGGGTGGCAAAAAACCTAGAGCCGGCCCTGAACCTAAGGCTAATGACTCACTAAATCATGGAAAACTTAATATTCACCAATTTATTTGAGCATAAGCTTTCGTGAGCTACAGCTCACTTCATCGGATGTAACTCACGAAAGCTTATGCTCAAATAAATTGGTTAGTCTGTAAGGTGCCACAGGTACTCCTTTTCTTTTTGCAAATACAGACTAACACAGCTGTTACTCTGAAACTTAATATTCACCATTAGCCACTGTAGGACCCTGTGATGGCATACCATTTGACCAGCCTGAATACAATTTATCCTAAATTGTGACTGGTTCCATGCTTTTTTGTCTGATTTTTGAGCTTGAGCTACTATAAAATCTGTTTCATTTGGGGTGTTCTTTGTTTTGTTTTGTTTTTTGCAGGTTTGCACAAATATAGTTGAGAAAAATGCTAATCCAGAATGGAATCAAGTTGTTCATCTTCAAATCAAGGTAAGCTTTCGTCTTGCTTCTCTAAATATCCACCATCAGTTTTGATTATTTTATTCAGAACATTTTTTTAAAATGTGAAAGATAAATAATGAATCATTTTATTTTCTCTACTTTTTTCCAGTTTCCCTCAATGTGTGAAAAAATAAGATTAACAGTTTTTGACTGGTGAGTTTTGATTCTTTTGTATAAAGTATTAGATAAAATAAAATTGTGTTGAGTGGAAAAAATCCTATTTCTGTATAATTCACAGGGTTTTGGAACCATAAGCCCTGATTCTGTAAAGCACTTAAGCAAATGCTTCATGAACAGTGATGCTTTCCTGAATTGGGGCCATAAATAGTATGGCATTGGCACACCATTGATTTCTGTGCATGAGATGGGTTAAAGAATACTTATAGAATAACTTTCTAATAAATTATTTTACAATTCTTCCCCATTATTTGACCAACTTGTAGAGATAGGTAAATAATTCACCAATATTTGCAAACATACATTGATTCCATATGTTTGTTTCCAAAATTTATATGACTATTTTTGTAATTATTTGCCTAACTCTAGTCAGCAATGTATATTATATTGATTACCATGACATTGGCTGATATTCAGTGTATCAAGCCTGTGTACAATTTTTGGACAAGTGGGCCAAACATTAATATGCTCAAGTTATAAGTTTTATTGTTCTTATTGTGGGCCTGATTGTGCCTGTTAGGCATAGTTCTAGGCTGGGGATGGAGCCACCCAACCCCCAGGGAGCGGAGCAGAATACCTCTTGGAGATCCAAGTGTACAGAGATTGCACATCTCTGGTTACTACACACCTTTATGGGTTGCAACTTACTTCCTCTAGCTGGACTGCCAGTTCTGAGACTGAAATTCTGCCTGGCCCTTGAACTCTGCAATGCTGGGAGCAGCTTCTTATGCTCTCCCCTCCTACTGCACAGCTATGTAAAAGTCAGACATCATCTGGTGTTTGTTATTAAAACATGCTAGGTGGTCTAAACATATATACCCTGTAAATACATTTAGCCATTTGTAGCTTGCCTCTATTTAGGATGACCATTGTTGCATTTAATTACAATCTTACATTTCATATAGGGATCGTCTTACAAAAAATGATGCAGTAGGAACAACGTATTTAAGTCTCTCCAAAATTGCTGCTTCTGGTGGAGAAGTAGAAGGTGAGTTATTCAGCTTACACATTTCAGCAAGTATTTTCTGTGTATTTAAGAGAAATGATGGGAGAGTGTAGGGAAGTTTGCTTTGCTGGAGTTCCCTGTGTTATACCAGTTCTGTGGCTTAAAGAAGATCTTCTGTTTTCAGTGCTTTCAAATTGGCCACTTTCCAGAACAGTAACTTTACTTTTTGAAAAATCGCATGGTACTGAAGTATTAATAATTAATTCACAAAATCTAAGAAAGTATTCTGTATATACTAGATAATTCAAAACTCAGTTTTCTGGTACATATAGAAAACTTTATTGAATATTTCAAACTCCATATAACTGTTAATTCTTCAGTTGATCTATAATCCAGAGTGCTATAGGATATTTTTAGTGAATTCAGCGTTTATGAAAGGGGCCAATTTGAAGTTCACTGTTTCAGAACCAGTATAGAATGGGGAGCCATAGCAAATGTGACCTTGCCCGCCATTTCTTTGCCACGCTGCCCAAACCTTTCTTTTGGAGAAACAGCCTGAAGTCAAGAGACGATTAGCCAGTCTTCCTGATGAGACTGCCTATAAGATGCCAATTGTGATGTGAACACCAGTCTGGTAAGAACTGGTCCAAGACCACCTCTCATTTCCCATATGCCACTGAACAGCGGTCAAATGGCAATGACTCTTGGTTACTACTCAGACCAGTGATCTAGAAGAGAGGGGTTCTATATCTCATTGCCTGAGCCTACCTAAACTGCAAATCATTGGATTCATTCAATAGTTTTCAATTAAATTATTTGTTTAAGTGGATCCAAGCATGTATCAAAGTTTTTCAGTCAATTGGTTCTGCTACTTATTGAGAAAACTAAAAAGCTGAACTGATGATGACTGCAAGAAAACTCTAGGTAGGCAAAGTTTCCATCCTCCTGAGATATTTTCTCTATTAGGGCTTGTGTGATCTGTGAACTTATTGAAATATTGCAAGAAAAATATACTTCAACAACATTTTTCTTCCCATAGATGGTTAAGAAAAGACAAAATTGAGATTTCCTTCCTGTTTCTGTTATGCTATACTTATAACTATTTCAGTGTAGTTTGTTTATTCCCATTAGTTACAATTATATTGTAATTTATTTTA
This sequence comes from Chelonia mydas, assembly GCF_015237465.2. Classification (NCBI taxonomy): domain Eukaryota; kingdom Metazoa; phylum Chordata; order Testudines; family Cheloniidae; genus Chelonia; species Chelonia mydas. The sequence continues at coordinate 91,976,424 of NC_057853.1, forward strand.
TTAATAATTTCTTTATCTACTCATAACATGTTTCTAACCTAATGATTGATGGATGTGTGTGTGTGTGTATATATACACACACACATACATACATACACAATTTCATCTTCTTATAGAAGGAGCCCATTTATTGGTGGGCCAACTCCTTGACAAGCATGGCGTTGTTTTGCCAGAAATACATGTTTAATTTTTGTCATAAAAGTTTTACAGCATATTAACTGTTCCCATAGAAGAGTTCACAGTAAATCATGCTTGATATTTATATAGCTGCCTAATATAACAAGTAAGGTGAGTTAGCCTGAAGGAAGCTGGCCCCAAATAATTTCCATCATTTGAATTCTGAATTAGTATTTTGCTCTGATATATGTAATGAAACATTCTTATAGTTGTCTAAGAAAAGCCCTGCTTGTCCATGAGTAAGCTACCAGGTAAGTAGTTTAAAAAACAAAACTACATTGGCCTCAATCCTGTAAAGACTTGAGCATGTATTTAACTTTATACACGTGAGTACACTGGTTTGAGAACTATTCATGTGCATAAAGTTTACATGTGTGCCAATCTTTGCAGCATCAGGGCCTATGAAGATTGTTCTGCCTTCTCCTCTGCGACAAAGTTACTTCATTTCTTCTGTGTTTCTGATTTGAAATCTGGGTGCTTAATTACTGGAAAAGTCTTGCTCAACATCTCTTCTGAAAATTGCTATTCCAGTGTCAGATCTTCAGTACAACATCCCAACTCTCCTCCCCTTGAGGTCAATGGCAACACTCCCACTGATTTCAAGGTGTGCAGAATTGGGTTCCAAAAGATCAACTGATTAGAACTAGAATCAACTAGAACTAGTCTAATCATTCCAATAAATGAAAGTATCCTAACATGTTCTAATCTGCAGCATGATTGTTTCCTTAAGTGAAAAGCTTTATGCAAAAAAAAAAAAATCTATTTGTATGATTTTAGTTTTTAAGATAGTAGTTAAAAGTATTTTAAATAAAAAATCTTATATGTGGCACTCAGACAGAGATGCTGGAACTCACAGACACCAAAATTGTATTTTGATGATAGCCCTGGGCATGTCTTTCTCTGTTTAGAATTCATAAAACTAGGGAAATACCACACTCCATTTTCTTCAAGCAGCAAAACTCCAGGCCACTCCAGAGTCACTTCAGCTTTGATTTAGTTTTAAAGCAGATTTCACTTTGATATGTTTAATTTTTAAGCTCTATAATTTCTTGTCATGTAACCTGTTGTCTTTTCATAATATAGAATTTTCATCTTCGGGAACTGGGGCTTCATCGTATGAAGGTTTATATCTTGGTCTTTAATTTGATTTTGCTATCCAGTGCCCAATCTGAGTAATACTGTCTCAAAGCAAAACCAAACTATTTTATAAACATTTAAAAAATATATTTAAAGGATACAATGTTACATTTGGAGACTATTAAGTATGACGTACTATTTAAATCAGTTTTGGCACTGGAATTGGTTTGAAAATATTCCTGTTTCGCTGATGTGTGGTGCTGCATTTTAGAGCTGAGCATGTAGTTGTTTCAGTTATTATGCACTCTGACAAATGGCTTGCAGTTTTTCAGTTAGTAATGAAAGGCTCAACTGTGTATGCTGCTGTAGAGCTCCCTGTAAATAATGAACTGCCTAAAAGATTTCACAACTCTTTTGCTTATGCTTAACTGGGTGGATAAATAGATCTGAAAAAGAAACCTGATTTACTCTAACTATGAACAAATTGGTCTTTGCGTTGTAACCTAGAGTTGTTTTTGGAAATCATTAAGTTAAAAGTTGCATTTATTTAATAGAAATAAATGCAGATTAAGTTTCAATGCAGTTGAAATGTAACTGAATGTTAATAAGTTTATCCACCCAAATGCTTTGCTTTCTTATCTCAGATCCAAAAGTGCAGCATGGCTTACTGAAAAATAGAATAATAGTGAATAAAAGCTGAAATCATTTTTATGAAGCATTGTCAAGCCTTTCTGATAATCAGCTCTTTAAACATACCATCTTTAAATGAAACAACATTGAGTTCTTTAGAAATGCGCTTCTGTTTGAATTTAGCAGCAACAGTATACAGCAGACCGATTAATTCAACATAGAAATCTATTTTTAGAAAGAAGGGGTTTTTTTTAGTATTATCCCTGTGTTTGCTTCTAATGTCAGAGGCAAGTGTTTCTGGGTCATTTAGCAGTGGAAGATGAGTTCAGTGGTATTCAGATGTAAAGCAGAAGAAACAGAGGAAAATTAAAACATTTAGGGTTGAACAAAAAGTTTCTACTCCATTGAAATTGCTCACCAAAAGTCTGGACAATCCTTAGCCCTGTGCACAGAGCTGAATTTTACCTACACTAAAGTTTTACGCTCCTTACATTCAATTTTAAAATATACCACATCCACAATTTTAACCAAAATTATGGTTGTAGAGTCATTCACTTTAGGAAACCAGGTTGCTTCATTTTCCCAAATCTAGATGATTAGTTTGTTGAAGCAAACTCATTTTAGCATGATATAGAATATATATAACTAAGGCCCTACTTGAATTGCAGGATGATTGTAAAAAATTTCAGCTGAGTTGCAGGCAAGCCATGGAAAATTGCGGAAAGGTAATAATGGACCTTATTATTTCCGGTAATAAAGTCCATTATTACTTTTCTGTGATTTTCTGCTGTCAAGGGACTGGGGCTGAGAGCAGAGGCTCCGGTTGTTGGCCTCCTGAGGCTGAGAGAAAGGGCTCCCATTGTCAGGGGCCCGGGGTAGAGAGCAGGGGCTCAGGGCTCCCATTGTCAGCTCCCACTGTCAAAATTGTGGTGGAAGCCTAATATTGCAGAATCTGCAATTTCCGCAATATTGCAAGTTAAGTAGAGCCTTATATATAAGTAATATACAAATCTCTACTGGACGGTGCATTTACCATTAATCTTTCCCAACAACATTATCCCTGTACATCTGCAACAATCAGGGAAAAGTCAATACTCAAATTAGATTATAGTAGTATTCCATCTTCAGGAAAGATGTAAATGTTGGACCAAATTCTGTCTTCAGATATACCTGTGCAACCTCAATGAACTCTGAGGACTTTATATGTAAGAAGAGCTGGGGCACTTAATACTTACCTACAATAAAAGGTCATCAGGCCAGTTCCAGATATTTTTTTCCATTAGTAAAATCATTTCAGTTCATATAAAGACCTATGACTGAATCTCTCTGTGGTCCAAACCCAACTAAGAAAGAAAAACAGCTACATAATCTGAGTGTAACATGAGCTGTCCAGATGAATATTAAAATGAAAAAGTATTTAGGAATCCTGTGGCCCCATCCACGCTCTGTAGTTTAGACATGAAAGAGTGTGAACCATTCAAAACTTTGACAAAATGGACAAAGTTTACTATCGTGGAAGCAGACAAAGCACAAGGCACAGAACCATTTTACATTCTGCAAAGCTGACACAACTGCATTTGTTTTGCCAGTAAGAAACATTGGGACATTCATATTCCCTTTTACTATCCAGCTAGCTTTACATATTGTTCAGTAGTCAGCAATCAATGAAAGACTTGTAGGATTTAGCCCTTTATCTTCACATTCTTCTGTCTTTATCCTAATGGTAAAGCCATCATTTTGTGCTTCAGATTGCCCAAAGTAGTTTCTGAAAAAACTGATAGGTGTTGATGAAAGACCTGGAGCCTATCTCTGATCTCATTTACTGCAGTATAGATGAGAAATACCTCCATTAAAGACAATGGAGATACAGCCGGGTAAAGCTGTAGAGAGCTCAGAATCATGCCCCTGATCTCAAGCACCATTCCAAATGTAGAGTATTTCTCTGCATGTATGGCTGATTTATTTCTAATTTTTCGTATTATTTATATGTTCATCTAACAATAACCTAAAAGCACTTTTAGGGGATATATTCAAATGTTGCATAAAGGCACAATTAACTCCTTTAAATCCAGAGCTAGAGAACAAAAGCCTGCTTCCCCTTACAACCATTTCAGTTTCCTCAGTATCCTGTTCTTTTCAATAAACTCAAGCCTGACTGTAATACATGCTGCAGTACATATGTACAAAACCAAATGGCAATAGCAATAATATGAGTAATGCTTCTATCTACAAATGACTTTTATACCAAACATAAAAATTAGAGCAGTACTCAAGTTACAGCAGTAGTATTGATATAGCTAAGGGCCTGTAAGCATTAAATTAGAAACACCTTTTCTTGTCTTTGTAGAGTGATGATTTGAAATAGTGCTGGTTTTGGCACAACACATTCTAAACCCAGACATTTAAAAAAAGGATTTAAATTATTTTGGCCATTTTAATTAAGAAAATGACAAATAAATGCTTATGGATTCATTTTTGGTTTTTAGCTCTAGCGTATAATTGGTATGTAAATTCTATTGAACTGTATTCAGAATTATCAAAAATAATTATAGCAAACAAACAGTCATCTATGAAAAATAAGTGAATGTGTAGACTTTCACTCTTGAATGAAATTTTAGGCCAGTCAAAAAGGAGTTTGTAATTCACAGGCTGACAATCCCTTCACTAAAGAGGCAGTAATGGGAGCGACTATACATCTAATTTTGAGTCTTATCCTGCATTCCTTTCTCAGGCAAAATTATTGAAATTAAGGCTCTCTGTTATGCTTAAGCATGGCAGAATTCAGCTTTTTATTTTTATAATTTTGATGGATAAAATTGATTATTTTAAGCATTTTGTTTTATTTTCATCCAGTTAAATTTTCACAGTCATAAAAAATTATGTGGAGGGGATCAGATATTTATTTAATGACACATTGTTCAAAAAGTTAAAGCTGTAGAAACAGTTAAAACACAAATTGCCAACATCACATGTCAACAGATCATATCTGTTTTTACTGTTCATTTACTACTCCATTTGTAACAAGCTTAATTCAAAAGTCTAAATCACTGGATTTTGACTACTCAGTTCTCAAGCAACTGGTTTCTGACTTTGCCTATCTGTACATTTCTATTATACATGGAAATATTTTTTCATTGGTTTGTATATGTACAGTGAAATCAACATTATTGACATTTACTGATACAAATCTAATACTTCCAAGCCTATTTATGCTCCAATTTCAGTCAATGGGAGTTTCGTCATTGACTTCATTGGGATCAGGATTGAGACCTAAAAATACAGCAGTTCTTTTAATTATTTTGGCATAATGGCAAATCTTTTTTAGATTAGTGCCCCCCCCAATCTCTTTCCCCCCCCCTATTTTTTTGCACAAAAAATACATACTACTCTACCTCCAGGTATGGTGAATAGGTTACTTAACAGTGTTACATACTGTGGTATACTTTAATAATTTTCATTCTACTAGTCCTTCCACTAACAGACTTGAGTCACTTCAGTAGCACACTAAAAACAGTAGGATTAACTAGGCATATTCTGTGATGCTGAACGCTAACCTTCCAGCTACTGTGTACCTCTTTATTGTTAGCTAGAACATAATCCTTGGTACATTTAAGTGAAAGCCAGTGGTATCTGGTATTCAGTTTAATCTATTTCTGAAAATATTTTTACACTAAAATTTTTACATTGTTTTAAAATTGTATTGGTCTTTCACATAAATGAAATGTTGATGGTGGGGATGTAGCATAAGGTCAATTTATTCTTTCGGTTTTTTATTGCATAAAGTATTATCTAATTTAAAAATCTTACAGCCATGTAAACAACTAGGGACAGCTATAGCTATGCAAATAGATACATTAAATTCATATTACTGAGATACACCCATGGAATAAAGTGTTCTTACTTTACTAACAACTAATATCTAACATTTATTTTACTATATGTGAATTTAAATTTTAATGTCCTTGTGGCTCTAAAAGATGGTTAGTTAATTTCTAATGATGATGTTTGCCTATTAGTAAACACAGGGGAAACAGAGGTGGGCTTTTTACCAACATTTGGGCCCTGTTACGTAAACCTTTATGGAAGCCCAAGAGAATACACTGGATTCCCGGACCCCTATGATGAACTAAACTCTGGAAAGGTTAGTTTCACGTTTATAATACAAACAGATCAAAATAACTGTTATTATCAATAAATGTAAACTGAATTGGTTTTAATTATTAAGTTTAAGGCAAATGTAAAGAAAACTTTTTATTTTTGTTTTTGCAAAATAACATACATTTAGCATGACGTCACTACTTAATAAATGGAACAGGAAAATTTTCTGTTTGTGGAAGTTTCAATTTTATATACAGTTTTGAATGAGCATTTGGGATTATATAGATTGAGGCCATTGGATTCCCATTCTAGTCCCACTGGCACAGGGAAATGAAATGGGACAGATCTCAGATGAGGGATTTTAAGGGGAGAGTAGCAATTTCACTGTATATTGAATGTTTTCTCCCAGTCCAACAGAAACCCCTCCTCCGTAGGTATTTTGATATGGCTGTTCTCCATGGCAGTGTCCCATCCAATCCCACAGGGATGTTGTAGCAATAAGAGAAAGTTGAACCTACCAACATCATTTTGAACTATCTCCCCTTCTGCATATTTGAACACACACACAAAGGGGAGTGGAGCACTGGCTAAAGAGCATGAGTGAGACAGGCTGATTAGCCATACTGCTGTGAGGAAACCATGCTGTCATGGGAAAGCAAGATGGGGATCAGTTGGGGGAGGGGGCGGGGGACACTGAACCTCCATGAAAATGTCCTGCGCTCCCCAGATGCCCCAAGATCAATGAGAGTTTCCTATAGAACTTGATACATCTGCCCATTCCCAAGAAAGAATGCTCCAAGTGCCATATATCATCCACTAGATTTTCCCCACAGATGGGATGAAAGAAACAGAAAATATCTCCAAAATCTGCCACAGAGATAGGTTTGAGCCAACCTGGTTTCATCCTCCCATCCTGCCTCCTATCCACAGAGCCTGTACACACAAGCTATGCACATTTGGACATGTGGGATTCTGGAAAGGGGTTTATGACTAGGCAGGGCTAGGGATAGCCTCTCTGTGTGGCATTATCCCTTGGCAAACCAATGAGGTTCTCTCATTTAAGTACAAATACTGACACTACGGCCCACCATCAGACACTGTCAAGAATGATTTGAGGCCAGGTCCAATGGGAGGCCCTGGTAGGATAGTTTCTCAGGGAGCGGTGCTGGCATAGAGGTCCTGCCAAGGGCATGGGGTCCCTTGCAGATTCTCCAGACATCTTTTATGCTCCAAGAGGTATGGGATTTCCTTATGCATCTCCAAATATCTGCAGGTGGTGAGGACCATGGCCATTACTTGCTCTGCACAGCAGCCCATATTACTGCTGAAGCTCTGTAGTTGTCTAAAACAGAGGGACACATTATCCTAAGAGCTAATATAGAAAAGCCTCAGCAGAAAGCAGCTGATTCTGCAGGTCATTTAAGATTAAAATGCAACTTCAAAAGGATTAATGATTGTATGGAGGCTGAAGGATATAATTTATAGGAAAACCTATCTACTTTGGGCTACAATGTGATCTCCAGTGGGCAGTAACTATCCATTTGATGCTTGTAGACTATATGTCCCATTGTCAGCAACTTCTTCAACCTAAGGGGCAGTAGTTTTCAATTACTCTACAAATCCAGTCTATATATTATATATTTGCTTAATACCAATGGTTTTGGTGCTGTCCAGAATAAAGCATACAAAAACATTGCATCTATAATTTACTGTTGCTTATTTCTTAAATATATTTGCTCTTCATTTATAATAGAAATTAAAGTATTGCCATTAACTTCAAGGGAGCCAGGCTTTCAACTCCAATTTTGCTGGCCAGCAAAGGAGTATGTTTTTTTTTAGCAGTTAGATATAGAATTTTGTGTGATTGTCTTACAGGAGGAAGGAGTTGCTTATAGAGGCAGAATCTTAGTTGAACTATCTACAATACTTGACAGTAAATCTGTGAATAAAAAGATAGAGGCGATCTCCAGTGATGACGCACTGGTTGTTGAGGTAATTCCTGGCGCACTTGTCAATATGTATAGATGCAAAATGCTTGGTTTTACTTTTTTTGGAGAATTACATGACATACTAAAATTGTAATAATTAAATCCTTTGTTTATTCAGGTCATTAATATACAATCAGAAAACCTCCCCACAAAAATAACTGATTATATGGCTGCAAAAATTACTTTCCCTTCCTCCCAGCATAGAAATTGCGATTTAAGAAATCTTTACTATTTCAAATGTATTATTTTATTACACATTCCTATTTTTACCTCTGCTTATCTGGAGTGTGTGTATGTATGTACATATGTGTGTTTCATAGAAATGTGTAAAAGTATTAAGGTAAATGTTGTTTCCATGTAGATACTGCTACTTTTTTCTAATCCTCTACCATTACATACAATTAATTAATTAAAACAAAAACTCTTGTAATACTGTACAGAAATATCAGCGCAGACGAAAATTCAGTCTGTCGGCTGTGTTTCATTCTGCTACCATGCTGCAAGATATTGGTGAGGCTATCCAGTTTGAGGTTAGCATTGGTAATTATGGGAACAAGTTTGACACCACCTGTAAGCCTTTGGCATCAACAACTCAATACAGCCGTGCTGTATTTGATGGTAAGTATGCTACGGAAGTGTGACTATAAAGATACAGAATTCTCTTTTGGAAAACCAATCTGTTTGTTGATCAAATTTTAGGATAACAACAACCTTGATTTGTTGAAAGACTATTGAAGATATGACTGAAAGTAATATGTAAATTTATATTTGCTCTTGATATCTTCTATCTTGTAATTAGTTACACATGAAACCTATCCAATTTGGGGTTGATACATCCCATTGAAGTCAATAGGCCCAGGGCACCAATAAAAAAAGTTATAAACACAAGCACAGAAAAGCTAGGATATGAAAAAGGAAAATACTGTTTTGAACTTTCTATGCTTTCTTCATAACTCTTGTTCAGTGCTTAGACAAGCGATTGGCATCTTAAAAGCAGATAGACTAGTCCAGTGGTTCCCAAACTTGTTCTGCCGCTTGTGCAGGGAAAGCCCCTGGCGCACCGGGCCGGTTTGTTTACCTGCCGCGTCCGCAGGTTCGGCCGATCGTGGCTCCCAGTGGCCGCGGTTCGCTGCTTCAGGCCAATGGGAGCTGCTGGAAGTGGTGCAGGCCGAGGGATATACTGGCCGCCACTTCCAGCAGCTCCCATTGGCCTGGAGCAGCGAACTGCAGCCAACGGGAGCCGCGATCGGCCGAACCTGCGGATGCGGCAGGTAAACAAACCGGCCCGGCCCGCCAGGCGTTTTCCCCGCACAAGCAGCGGAACAAGTTTGGGAACCACTGGACTCGATTGATTAGTAACATATACAATACTTTTAATTTTTACTTTAGTTATTGCACACTTTAGGTTGTTTTCATGTTTTTTTTATTTACTAGACAAAGCAAACAATTTTGCCCTCATAAAATTATTTTAAAACATTTTTATTCTAAAGAAAAAAATATATGAAGCTACTTTCAGACGTGAATTACTAGAGAGAATATTGTAAATATGTTATCAGACGATTAAAAAAAACACCTTATTGGCTTTCTAAATTATTCATGTCAAATGCTTATTCTCCAAGGGACACTACTTTACCTGAAAAATATAAATCAATTAGATAAATGAGGGCAAGATTCTCACTGAATAATACCTGCCTGCCTGAATAGGCCAACTGAAATCAATGGAACTAATCACAGAATAAGAAATAACTCAACATAACTAAGGATGACAATTTCAAGTCCTTAGTAAGTATGTATTCAGACTCTCAAAAACAGCTCTTAACACATTAATGTTTCACATTAGGTAACTACTATTATTACCTGCCATGGGTGAACACAAAGCCAGTAGTGACACTGACTTCCTTTTGGGAGGACATAAGTCATAGACTAGACCCGGTGAACCTAATCCTAACCATGGTTGAAAGACTGGTAAGTGACTCAGGACTTCTTATTTTATTCTCATGTTTTGCATCTAGATTATTTGTGTGAATTTAAGATTTAGGGATGGGGTGGAAAGAGGGCTTTAAGAGCAAATTTGGGAACCAAATTCTGGCACACATTTTGCTCTCCAGAATAGACATACATTAATGCTGCAAAAGCAGAGTTAATTGTATGTCTGTGTTCTGGGAAGTGACAACCATCCCTCCTGCAGTGTATTCTGGCCAGAAGAAGGAGTAAACTATACAGGAGGGGATGCATAGGACCATAGGATTGCACTTTAATTGGTACATAGGTGCAATATTATGTACTGTTAAGCATATTGGGCCTAACCCTGCACTTCTTTTTCAGCAGTTTTGCAAAGAATGCAGGATCAGGCCTATTAAATATGAATAAAGTCTGAACATGTCTTGGTGGTCTTTGGGTTTTTCTAGCAAAATAAATGTTGTTTTGTTGAATGTAGGAGTGGAACTCACATTAAAACTAATAACAAAATGTAAGTTTATATATTCTGTGCCTTTTCTTTAAACCCTCCAGCAATCCAACATAGCTGCCCTAAAATCAGGAATACAGGCTAAAGTTTCTGAAAACCAGTTGGCAGAGATATGGCTGAAGCTGATAGATGAACTTGTAGAAGATACAAGGTAAAAGTTATTGCATAACTCATCATTCAAAGCCCAGGAAGATAAGAACACAATGTGAAAATCACCTTAGAATCCATTTCTTTTGCCCTATCATTCTATTTTATATTAATAATTGACAATAATGAAACAGCACTTTTTAAAAAAAAAAGAATCTGTTGAGCAGGGCCATTCTTGAAATTGTGACTATGTAGTGTCCTTTGTCCCCTCCACACATTCACACACACTCAGAGACTCATACTCTGAAAGTGTAATGTGGCTTCTGTGGTGTTATACATTCAGCTGTTGTCTATTGGGGATGTTTTGTTGATATGGAATATCAGCATCTCCTTTATGGGCTCAGACAGTTTGTAAAAATGTAGTTGAAGGATTTTTTTTTTTTTTTTTTTGGTACATACCATTAGGACAAAGTGCAAATCTCAGAGTAATACTGTCTAGTACCTGGTTGCTGGAATTCATCAGTTAGCTGTGTGGCTACCCATGTTTTGACATAAAACATCTTCAGAGACTGAGATTTTCAGAAGTGCCTGAAGAAATTAGGTGTTTAAATCCCATTGAAAGATGATGGGATTTGGGTGCCTAACTCCGTTAAACTCCTTTGAAAATTCAAGCCTGGTCTTCTCTCCAAAGGGCTGAGTTTTAGGGGTGCCATCACAACAAATCAGTGTTTACTGAGAAGCGGCCCAGCAGAGCTGATGCTGAACAGATGGTTGGAACTCGGTTCAACTTGGTCAGGTGCTACGTCAGGCAAAGTCACCTGAGCCCTGATCAATGCACTCAGTCCAGAGGCCCAGCTGTTCAAGGCACGAACGCTTCCCACCATGAGAAGGAAGAAAGGTCTTCCATAGAGGATCTCTTTCTTGGGCAGGAGGGAGAAGAATCTTCTCTAGCAGCCCCACTCATGGGGAGGGGAGAGAGGAGAACTCCCAGTTTCTCCTCGAAGGCCAGGGCACAAAAAAATGTGTTCAAAAGTTTCTGTGATGAGATGACTTTCCCGGGAGGGAATGAAAGTGAGTCAATAGGTTGTGTGTATTTAGACAGAGCAATAAGTGTCCGAGCTGTGTTGTTTGGAGGAGAATAATTTCTAAACTTGGGGGAAGGGATTGGAGAAGAAATCAGAGAGATATTAATGGGCAGTATGAGAGAGAAGAGAGACTGAACTGGAGGAGAGGGAGATTGAAAAATCATGGGTAAAGTTGATGAGAAAACAACATAAAAAACAGGAAAAAGAAAAAAAAGTGGAAAAGAGGGAAGAATTTTACACTAAAAAAATTGGAGAGAAAACAAAAAGAGGGAGGAAGAGATTCAGCAAGATATACAGGAGGTGGAGTGAAAAAATAAGGAAAGGAAGGGAAAGAGAAGAACCAACACAATGGAGTTATAGTACATTTTAGTAAGAAATCACTAGTAGGAATTTTAATTCCTAAATGAAATTTAAATGACTTAGTAAAATGTTTAATAAGGGGCAGGACAGAATGGATGGCAGAAAGGGATTGGCATATTGAAATTCATTTAGGACAGCACATTGTCTAGGACCAACCCTAGTCTCATGTCATTACAACCATTTGAAGACTACAAACGTGTAGGTACATCCGCTTTTTATATATATAAAATCTCTCTGTCTCACTCGTGCACACACCCATTCTCTTTCAAACAATTCCTATGGCTTTATTAAACATATTATTAAACAATTTGATTGTGGTAACACCCGGGGGCGTCAAATAAATTAGTGCCCCCTTGTGCTAGGCGCTGTACAAACATATAGTAAGTGACAGTCACTAAAGAGTTTACAATAAACTTTTGAATGGCATTAAGAAACATAATTCCATATATTGTATTTGTAAAAGAAGTTTCCTTGTCACGTTATATTTTAAGTGACTAGAAATCTGCCACAAGCTTTAAGGCCCTTTATAAACCTGAAATCTGCAGCAGCTTTCAGGAGGTAGCTGGTGTAGCCTGAGTTCTATTATATTTAGGCCCAATCCCACAAACACCCATTACCAAGTGTAGTACTTACATTCAAGGAAATGGTACTACTTATGCTAGTATGCAATACAGCTGGCATTAAGGCTTTGCAGGGTCAGAGCTTTTGTACACCTGGTTTCTGATTACATGGTTCAGACTCAGTAGTAAGTCTTTTCAATCTCACCAACAGCTCAGGAAAATGCTATGAAAAAGAGCTTCTTCTAATGCCATATTAAATGCACCTTAATGAACTGAGTAGCAAGGAGCTTCTGTAAAATGAATACATTTGAAGACCTCAGGAAAACTATTGCTTTAACAAATCAGTACAATCACTTTCTCCCCTGGGGTCTGCTGCTGTACTCTGGAATTTCCTAGTTATGTTCATTGCAACTGTGCATCCTGATGTCTCACCAATTTCTATGCAGTGGACTTTCGTGCAAATTTTCAAACTTGAGTGCCTGAAAGTTAGATAACTTCATAGCTAGATACTTAAATAAGTGATTTATTTGTCAGAACTATTGAGCACTCACAGCTTTCAGTCAATGAAAAGAGTCTGAAAATGTTGATTTCACCTTTGAAATCCATTTCTAGACATGAATCTTCTACATTAATTTGATATGTAGAAAAATTGAAAAGTGTAGCAAAACAAATTACATCTATCTAAGGCTGTTTTACAGTAGTGCTTATTATAAACCGAGGCCTGCGGTCAGTGGGCTTAAACTCTGTAGTAAGCACTAGGCCCAATAGGAGTGTCTGTGGGACTGGACCCTACAGCATTATTCTGATGGATTTCTGTTATTTTTGTCGCCACTGGGAAATTCTGGTGATGATACATAATATTATAGAGCTTAGTTAAATTTTTTCTTTAAGTATGAACACCTATGCTCCTCCAACATTTGTTTAATGAAATTAGATGCTAAGAGGGAAGATTTATATTATTAAAAGTTTTTGTTTCTCTTTTCAGTAAGCCATTACCCCTCTTAGAAGGCAAATCCAATGTCACAGTCCTTGACACACAGATACAAAAACTGCGCCTCAAGTCTCTCAAACACATTCTAGAGGCAGCAACAAGGATGAGAAATGACGCTACCGATGTGAAGGCCACTTTGGCAGAAATTGAAGACTGGTTGGATAAATTAATGCAATTGACCGAAGAGGTCAGTACTTCAAAATACATATGATGCAGTTGGTTTAAAAAGACACAGTTTCTACAAAATAACTACAATGCCTGCATATACCGCAGATTCAAGCTGATGTATTGCACAGTACTTAAAAGAAAACTTCATCCATTCTTCTCCACCCAGTAATTTTCAAATTCAGAAAGTGAAAAATACTTCTTTCCAGGAATATGTTTAAAATGTATTTTAATGTAAAGTTTTTAATTGCAGTTGACTTCACTGAGAATTTTTCTTGGATTAGGGTAGCAGGATAAGACCCAGAGACTTGGTTCTAATCTAGATAAAGGGGCAGCACTGTCTGCCTAATGAGTCTGTCTGGAAATTGCAAATTTCCTTAGGGTTTGTGCATCCAGAATTTCTGTGGGTCAGCAGCTATAGAAACCTATTTAAATTGGGCTTAGACCAGTTATTATAATTTGTTTAAATCCCTTGAGTAACTTTAGAACATAATAAATGACTGTTTTCACATGGGCTAGTCTTTTAATTTGTTTTCATCTCATCTATAGCGATATTCATCTTCTCTTTGCCATTGCTAATTTTAAAAAATCACTGGTAAAAAGCCATGATAACCAGTGTGAGATTCACAATTAGCACACAGACAACAGAAGTGTATAAGGGGCAGCACAGCGCTGGCAGGATGTTTACTTAGCTTCTGCTAAATTTCTTGTTACAATGATTTCATCTTTCAGGCCCTGATTTAGGAAAGCACGTAAGCATGTGCATAAGTCCATTCTTATTCAGGAAAGTCTTTAAATGTGTACTTAAGTCCCATTGACTTTAGGCTCCATGCAGGCCAAGAATTCCTCAATAGTGGAGCAGCACAAAAGGGACATAATGGGCCAAAGGATCTAGCCTAGCATATTCATTATAAACCATTTGTGACTGAAAATGTTCATAGAATACTTCCAGTTTCTTTATCAAATCTTTTTATAAGACTTGTTTGGCTTTTTTCTAATCATCATCTCAGAACAGTATGACATTTAATTATTTGCAAAATTAATTTTCCTCCCATATATTAGTATCATGGATCTGTATTTCTGTTTTGTCTTAAATAAATCCCTGAAAGAGATCTGATTTCTCCTTTTGCTCTCCAAACACTGGGTTAGTTTGAAATTCTGCTAATTGCAGAATATAGTTTTGATTCTTTTTTTCTCTTTTAAAAAAACAGCCACAAAACAGTATACCTGATGTGATCATCTGGATGATCCGGGGAGAGAAGAGACTAGCTTATGCCCGCATTCCCGCACACCAGGTTTTGTATTCTACTGCAAGTACTGAAGCATCTGGTAAATACTGTGGAAAGACCCAGACCATCTTTCTAAAGGTACTGAAATAATTTTATTGTGCCACTTCAAACACTACAGCTTGAATTTAAAAACAATGTGCTATTTTTACCATCAGAAGTTTTCCCTTAGCTAATTTTATGAAAAGTTAAAGCCATGAAAGGCATGTGTACCTCCATTAAGATGCTTAGGGCCATATTGTACCCTCTGATCCATAGCATAGAGGAGAGACATTTCTAGTGCAACTTGCTACAAAACAAGGCAGAAAAACTCGTGAGTGGGTGATAGCAGCCTAAGTAGCTAGCTGCTGGCAGGATTTACAGTATGGCGCAGTCTGACAGGAGCACAGGAGAGGTGTAAGAATTCTGAAGTGGTGAAGTGATAAGACTCAGGGTGTGAGGTGTCAGCCACAAAGAGCCAAATTGCAGATGCTTTCACCAAAACAGCACACAGCGTATGATGGGAAAGCCCATTGTAACAGAGAATCAGAATCAGCTTCTGGTCCGTGGTTCAGAACCTCATCCAAGAGCTCGGAAGTATGATCTGGTTATTCTGCCAACGTGGCTGCTGGTGCTGCTAGAAGGCATGTGGATGGATCTGTCATGGCTAGAGACTCTTACTGGGTGGATTTGGATCATTCAGAGAAGCTGCTGATAAATATTCAAACTTTTGGATGTTAGTCTGAACCTAATACCTAAAGCTTGTCTACATGAGAAAATTTCCCCACACAGCTATACCAGTATAATTAGACTGCTATAGTTATGCTGGTATAACTTTCTGGTGCACACCCTAATTCCAGAATTAGAGTGACTTTTTCTGGTTAAGTTTGTTTCTTTGAAAGTCAGTTAAACCAGAAAAAGGCACTCTTATTCCAGGCTAAGAGTATCCACACAGAGAGTTATAGTTATACTGGTATATCAGTATAGTTATGCCAGGAAATTTCCCAGTGTAGACAATCTCTTACTTTAAAACTGTACTGTGTATAGCACTTGCCTCCTATTTGAGTGAAACATTCTTTCTGAACTCTGCGTTTCAAGCCTCTCGTGACAAAGAAATACTAATACCAACGCTGAACTATGAAGTTATAATTGTTCTCAGTACTGGGCAGAGGAAAACTTATTAGTATGCGAGACTTTGGAAAGGAAACACAGGAAAGGAGTTAAGCAATAATCTTCCTATGTTTAGCTCTTACATGCCAGTAAATCAAGGGTGGGGATCTACTTTTTAGGATGTTTTCTGGTGATATCTGTCAAGCACCAGGGGTTTTGCTGATAAAGACATTTTGAAGCAACCATTGAAGCAGGAAACTGCAGTGCAGGAGTATTTGGATAACCCATGTATTATTTTCTATATGTCTAAGCTATTATGTACATTTATTCAGAACCTACATTTACTGTCTATGATAACAGAGGATAACTATTCTTTTTACATATTCCAGTACCCACAGGACAAGAACAAAGGTGCCAAAATTCCAGTGCAGTTGCGAGTTAACATTTGGCTTGGGTTGACTGCAGCTGAAAAAAAGTTTAATAGCTTTGCAGAAGGAACATTCAGTGTTTCTGCAGAAATGGTAAATAAGAAATTATGCTTGCTAATGTTAAATATATTACTCTTACATGAAACTTTGTCACTTACTCTGGAATGTACTGACATTCTGACATGAATTACTGGTGTCATTTTACACTCATTTTGCATAGATATAAATGACTAGATTAGGTTCAAGGTAGTGGAGAATCAGACCCAACATCTCTTCCAGATGATGTCTCTGACAAACTCATAAAACTAGATTCTGATCTTGGTTAGACAGGTGTAAATCTGGAGCAACTCCACTGACTTCAGTACAGTGATTCTAGATTTATATTGGCATAATTAAGATTAAAATCTGTCCCATAGCATGTTGCTATATGAAGAACCTTTTTACTTTAATTGCTTGTTCATATCTGAGCAGAGAATAGATAAACATAGGCTGTATTGATTAGTAATGGTTAATCCACAGGAACAGAAAGATTCACTGAAACAAACACTACAGAAAAATTGAGGCAAACCCAGCAAATTCCAATTACAAGAGATAATACCATAACATGGCAGTGTTAGGAGTTACCATGGGTAGTGAGATGGTGAAAATTAGGTGGATAATATTTAAAATAGCCTTCTTGGTATGCTGTAATCGAAGAGCCCAAAATATCGGAAGAATCTAGACTAATCCAAGAAACAATTTTATTCTTCTGTTAATGATAAGATTCAGGCACTCTTTCTGTGCACTACCTACTAATTGCTACAGTGTGCTGAAGCAGTAATAGACACCAACATCTGGGATAGCTCAGTGGTTTGAGCAGTGGCCTGCTAAACCCAGGGTTCTGAGTTCAGTTTAGGAATCTGGGGCCATTTAGGGATCTGGGCCAAAAATTGGGGATTGGTCCTGCTTTGAGCAGGGGGTTGGACTAGATGACCTCCTGAGGTCCTTTCCAACCCTGATATGCTATTATTCTATCTATATAGTTGCTGAACCGCTGCTCATATGACAGCAGCCTGTGTAGCCATTACCCCTATAGTTAGTTGAGTTGGCAATAGTCGGGCACCTGTAGTGAAAGTAATTTAAAAAAGAAAGTGAATGTCAAAATCCATGATTTCTTAAGTATAAAATACAAATGGTTATGGGACAAAGTTTTTTTACTATTGGTACAGTAATCCAAAAATGTTCTAGGAATTTTACAGGAGGAAGGGGTTAAAAAGCCCAAAACCAATCTGGGATCAAATTTTGATTCAACATACAGCAGTATATATCTAGAATAATTCCATTAAAAACAATGGAAGTGTGAAACTAATGTAAGATCGGAATCAGTCCTATCGTGCCTGCCCTGATCAATTTATAATCCAATTTTACATGTGACTCAACAAAAAGAAGAAGGGGACATGGAGAAGGACAAAGTTTACACTAACGAGATCATGTAGTGATTAATTTATGGTACAACATGTTTTCATTATAATGGAAATTTATTTACCAAAAAGTTAAAGCTGTCTCTTGTAGGCAGCTTGGAAGCAGTAGGTTTGTAGATTTGAATGAAGAGAGGGTGTAGGTTTGGAGGGGATTCACTGCAGACAGGGTAGCATTGAAGAGGCACTGAGATGAGGGTAGGAGGAAGAGATGAAGGGATCACTGAAGTTGTCAGTGGCAGAGTAGGGATGAGGAGGAAATGTGGTAGGAGACGGAGACAGCAGACATAGAGGAGACAGCACCCCTACTTGTTTCTGTTTGGAGTATGAAACAGTATTTTCTATTTAATAGGTTGGTCCTTTGATTTCAGATATGGGCCACATATAGTAGAATGTTTGAATTGTAATGATTGCATAAATATACACTTATATTTTCCTAAGAGCTTTTCTTTGGACCCTAAACTGCTCTTTCATTCTTCTCTCTCAAACAGTATGAAAATCAGGCTCTTATGTTTGGAAAGTGGGGCACCTCAGGACTAGTTGGTCGCCACAAGTTTTCTGATGTCACAGGAAAAATTAAATTGAAAAGAGAGTTCTTTTTGCCCCCAAAGGGCTGGGAATGGGAAGGAGAATGGATGGTTGATCCTGAAAGAAGGTCAGATTTCTGATTTCTACACAATCCAGGGGTCTGTGATGTTTCCTAGTTATTTTCAGAATGTGAGGAATAAACTCATCTCTTGGGTTTAAGTGGGGTTGGGCAGATTTTAAACAGAATTTTTTTAGTAGGAGAGTAAGTTAGCCAATCGGCCAAAGCTATTTAATAACAGTACAATCCGTATTTACATTGTTAGAAGGAAGGATGAGCCTTCTGCTGTGAACATGCAGAAAGGATTTCCAGTGATTAAGGGACTAGCCTGGGACACTGAAGACCTTGGTGCAATTTTTGAATTCCCTGCTCTACAATAGACTTGCTGTGTGACCATGGGCAAGTCACTTAAACTCTCTGTGCCTCAGTTCTCCATCTGTAACATGGAGGTACAACTGAGGTGTTGAGAAGAGAACACTAAGGATACACTGCAGACTGTGAGGGGCTCAGATTGCTACAGCAATGCGGCCATATAAGTACCTAAGATAGATCAGGTGACTGTTTAACAAAAGCTTCTTCAGATTTCAGCTTACTGTGGAGTCCATTATAAACCTCCAGTTCACATCATATCCACGCAGTGTACAAATCACCATCTAGATGGGGAGATGATCCAATGAGGCTTTTAATTTTTATTTATTTATTTTGCTTTTTGAAGGGATGCAACCCAATAACAGTGCATGTTCACATACACAGAGAGAGACTGGATTAAACTGTAATAGCTACTAGTAGTGAAATTCTGGCTCCAAAATTCCCATTGATTTCAGTAGGGCCAAGAATTTCATCTCTGTGTTTTCTTCTTGTGTTCTGGCAGTGAACAAGCATAGGAGGACTGCCACTGTACAACAGGAAGAGACCTGCTGTTGGGTCCTTAAAATTTAGCAATTAAATCTTCATGTGAATGGACTGATTTTCAAGATTAATTTTTTCAATTGATGGTCTATGACATACAGAGAAGCAATAAGTATACATTTGGGAACAATTCAGCTGACAAAGGAGAAAAGCCTCTTGTGAAAACATGAAGTAAAAACAATTATGCCTGATCTCTTCCATTAGACAGAAAATAACCCACACAACTTTATTTGACCAGCAGATGGCATTATAAAACAGATTTCAGCTCTTTCTGAAATCAGATGTGACAGGGAATTAAAACTGGAGAAATTTATTTTATCTGAAATAATTAGTCATCTTTTAATAATCATGTTTACACTTCAAAAAATATATCAGTAAAATATTTTACTTTTTTTTTAAACTCAGTCACACCTAGGAGGTGGAGAAAAGTCAAAGTTAGTCCAAATTCACAGTACAGCTAACGTTTTTTGAAAAATTGGGAAACTTGAGTACTGTAATGTGGATGAAAAAGTTTGATATTGGATGCATTTCAGCAACATTTTAATGAACAAATAAACTAGCTGTGACAAAAGAATCAACTGGCAGCCCATTTAATTGCCTTTCCCCTCCTTATCCTAAGTTAGCTGCTGAGCAGTCATATGTAGCTCGTAGGTAGTCATCAGAGAAATGTTGATTTTTTTTTCATGTTATGACTGTCAATCATTCAACTAGAACAGTGATCCAGCACTATTGTACAATTGTGCAGTGTAAGTGGACAAAATAGGCTTGAAAAATGCCCGTGATTTACACGGAATAAGTGATAGAAAGATTTTAAGAAAATGTGAAAGAAAACTCTGATATGAGAATTGTTTATATTTTATACATGTGTACATATGAAATGTGTGTTTTCATGTGATATGCATTAATATTTTATATATTTACATATATACACTTTTTGAGAGCGTTCAAAGCAGGTCTAGATAGCAATCACGGGAAATTCTAGGAAAAGAAATCTTTATGTGGTCTATACTGCACACTATGGATAGTTGGAACTTCACAGTGACAGTGCAATAAAACTCAAATCTTTGTGCTCCAAAAGCACAGGCCTCTGCCACTGTGGCTGAAGAAAAATCTCCATTAGCTAAAAGCAATAGAGCTTTTGGCACATAGACTCAGACTTACTCAACCGTCCATTGGAGGATGGTGATAATTTTTTGTATGCATGCACATGTGCACACACTCTACAGTAGTTCTATTCAGTAATTGTAGTTTAATGATTTGCTTTGCTAATATATTTGCTTTTGACTTCACAGTTTGCTGACTGAAGCTGATGCAGGTCATAGTGAGTTTACAGATGAAGTGTACCAAAATGAGAGTCGTTATCCTGGAGGAGAATGGAAAGCAGCTGAGGAGCCCTACACAGATGTGGTGAGATTCTTACAAATCAATACTTTTCATTTTTTAAAATTCTGGTTACAAGAGTTCTGCTTAGCTATGAGCTATTTTGCTCCCTCTTTTCCTAATTTTTCACAGCATGATGGGCTTTTGAAATGTCTAATATTCTATTTTGACATTAGCAAAATATGTGTCCTAAAATAAGTTAGTACAGAAGAATACAGTGATGTTTCACCAGCTATTTATTACAAAAATATTTGCTTCATCCTGAGTTGCAGCTGAGAGTGGTTGATTTGAGCCCATCAAACCAACTTCCTATTCAGCCTTACAATATGGTTATGCTACATGTGCATTTTTTACATCTTTTAAGGTATATAACCCTTTGGTTTTTTCTACTTGAAAGAATGGAGAAAAAACTGCACCACCTGGTGAGATTACCTGTCCCCCTGGATGGATCTGGGAAGATGATGCTTGGATATATGATATAAATCGAGCGGTGGACGAGAAAGGTAAGATTAACTGTTTATAGTATACTTATTAGGACAAACTCTTCACAGTCAATCAGGTAGAAGAATGTATTCCAAAACTTTCAACAGGTTGTTATGTCTCACTACAATATTTTGAAATACAAGTAACCCAGAGCATGTTAGTAACTAGGTAGAGGAACATTAGTGATTTCTGGGAAATTTTTATATTTCAAGGCTGATTTGGTTTTTGCGCATGTAGAACTTAAAGAGGCGGCAAAATGTGACTTTAAATAGAAACTCGGCTGCAACCTTAACTTATGGAGAATCTAGCAGTTGTTTCATAAATTCAAAAACATGTTATGATTTAGGACCATCAATTTTTGGATAGCCATGTAAGCACACAGTTATAAAACTGTTACTCTCATACTCCAGTTGTTTGTTACACTCTACTTATTGTTTTATATTGGATTGTAATTTTGGGGGGCAGGAAACAGCTCTTCCTGGATGTTTGTACTGTGCTTATCCCAATGGAGTTCCCATCCTGATTGGGATCTCTGGACACTTCCATAATGATGATGATGACAGTGGTGTTGAATTAATGATGATGTAGGCTGGTGTTGAATTAAATACGCTGCAGGTGCATGAGAGACTGAGTGTGTGTTATACTTATTTAAGCCAGTAGGACAACAGTCATATTCTCCTTTTCCACCTGGAATCACATGTGCATTTATTTTTAAGTTCTGATGGTTTGCCTGAAAACCGGTGATTCTTCATTTGTGTGTTCCTTTGGATAATGCAGTGCAATAGGCTGAAGGGACAAAATGCCAGATCGCAGTCCAAAGGAATGATACTGCATTCTCTACTCAGGCAAAACTACCATCAGCTTTAAAATATAAAGTAATGGTTGAATATTTCCACCTGGGAAAATCTATGGGCTGAAATAACAGGGTGACGGTTCTACCCTCAAGACTGATGTACTAAGGAGACCCTCCATGTACACTTCTCCTCTTCCTGTGCAGAAAAAGGACTCAGCTACCATTCCCCTGGATCCAACAGAGGGTGCATAGTGGGTCTAGGGATCTACACTGCAGGACCTACATCAACCCCATACTGGCCTTTGGGGGATTTCTCTGAAGAGGGTCAGACGACACTGTGATTAAAATGCCAATGGCCAATCTAGTCGAGGGCTCCCAGCAGTGAAGATGCATTGGTGGGAGCAATATGGGAAATTTTAATGAAGAATCTAGCGTAGACAAAGCCACATGCTTCAAGTAGTTCATTATTATCTATTTCATCTTAATGACAATATTTACACTTGAGGGACCATGTACCCAGCAAACTGGTACCAGTTACGAAAGGAATCCACAATTAAAAATGCCCACTACCTATATCTGTTCCCATTTTTACCCTACTTTTACTCACCAGACTATTATCAGTCTAAAAAAAATCACTAAATTATGCAGCATTCCATAGTAGGACATAAATTTGCATGACATTAGGCAAAGTACTAGTAACAAAAGAACCTGGCCTCCCTTGGATCATAGGCACCACCATTTTGCACAGTATGTGAGTTTCATAGGTTGCCTGCTGTGTCTGTAAGCACATTTCATCAAGCAGAATCCAAGGTGGTGTACTTTTTTTGTGTCTTGTTTAAGTTGTTAAGCACTCATTGTCACAAGATACCACTGAGGCCAAAAGCTTAGTAGGATTTTAAAAAGGTCTGATATAGATAATGAGATATTTATATAGGCAATGAGAACATCCACAGTTACGTAAAAGGAAAATAAAACCTCAATCTTCTGGGCATAACCCAACTCTGACTGAAAAGGGTTAGGAAGAAACTTACATCATGAGCTGGTTATAAAGCTGTCAATGATGGGGTTTCCTGTGCCTTTCTATGACGGGCCGGGTACTGGCCATTGTCCGAGACAGAATATTAGATTAGATGGACCACTGGTCTGATGAACTTTAGAAATTCGCAAGCACAGTAAAGAGACACTATTTGTTACTAGAACTGCTGTTATTGCCAACTGCTCATAATTAATCCAAATATAAGATGGACCCATCGATCCAGCAGCAAATAGAATCATAGAATCATAGAATATCAGGGTTGGAAGGGATCTCAGAAGGTCATCTAGTCCAACCCCCTGCTCGAAGCAGGACCAAGTCCCAGTTAAATCATCCCAGCCAGGGCTTTGTCAAGCCTGACCTTAAAAACCTCTAAGGAAGGAGATTCTACCACCTCCCTAGGTAACGCATTCCAGTGTTTCACCACCCTCTTAGTGAAAAAGTTTTTCCTAATATCCAATCTAAACCTCCCCCACTGCAACTTGAGACCATTACTCCTCGTTCTGTCATCTGCTACCATTGAGAACAGTCTAGAGCCATCCTCTTTGGAACCCCCTTTCAGGTAGTTGAAAGCAGCTATCAAATCCCCCCTCATTCTTCTCTTCTGTAGACTAAACAATCCCAGCTCCTTCAGCCTCTCCTCATAAGTCATGTGTTCTAGACCCCTAATCATTTTTGTTGCCCTTCGCTGGACTTTCTCCAATTTATCCACATCCTTCTTGTAGTGTGGGGCCCAAAACTGGACACAGTACTCCAGATGAGGCCTCACCAATGTCGAATAGAGGGGAACGATCATGTCCCTCGATCTGCTCGCTATGCACCTCCTTATACATCCCAAAATGCCATTGGCCTTTTTGGCAACAAGGGCACACTGCTGACTCATATCCAGCTTGTTATGTCACCCCTAGGTCCTTTTCCGCAGAACTGCTGCCTAGCCATTCGGTCCCTAGTCTGTAGCGGTGCGTTGGATTCTTCCGTCCTAAGTGCAGGACTCTGCACTTGTCCTTGTTGAACCTCATCAGATTTCTTTTGGCCCAATCCTCCAATTTGTCTAGGTCCTTCTGTATCCTATCCCTCCCCTCCAGCGTATCTACCACTCCTCCCAGTTTAGTATCATCCGCAAATTTTCTGAGAGTGCAATCCACACCATCCTCCAGATCATTTATGAAGATATTGAACAAAACCTGCCCCAGGACCGACCCCTGGGGCACTCCACTTGACACCGGCTGCCAACTAGACATGGAGCCATTGATCACTACCCGTTGAGCCCGACAATCTAGCCAACTTTCTACCCACCTTATAGTGCATTCATCCAGCCCATACTTCCTTAACTTACTGACAAGAATACTGTGGGAGACCGTGTCAAAAGCTTTGCTAAAGTCAAGAAACAATACATCCACTGCTTTCCCTTCATCCACAGAACCAGTAATCTCATCATAAAAGGCGATTAGATTAGTCAGGCATGACCTTCCCTTGGTGAATCCATGCTGGCTGTTCCTGATCACTTTCCTCTCATGCAAGTGCTTCAGGATTGATTCTTTGAGGACCTGCTCCATGATTTTTCCGGGGACTGAGGTGAGGCTGACTGGCCTGTAGTTCCCAGGATCCTCCTTCTTCCCTTTATTAAAGATTGGCACTACATTAGCCTTTTTCCAGTCATCCGGGACTTCCCCCGTTCGCCACGAGTTTTCAAAGATAATGGCCAATGGCTCTGCAATCACAGCCGCCAATTCCTTCAGCACTCTCGGATGCAACTCGTCCGGCCCCATGGACTTGTGCACGTCCAGCTTTTCTAAATAGTCCCTAACCACCTCTATCTCCACAGAGGGCTGGCCATCTCTTCCCCATTTTGTGATGCCCAGCGCAGCAGTCTGGGAGCTGACCTTGTTCGTGAAGACAGAGGCAAAAAAAGCATTGAGTACATTAGCTTTTTCCACATCCTCCGTCACTAGGTTGCCTCCCTCATTCATTAAGGGGCCCACACTTTCCTTGGCTTTCTTCTTGTTGCCAACATACCTGAAGAAACCCTTCTTGTTACTCTTGACATCTCTTGCTAGCTGCAGCTCCAGGTGCGATTTGGCCCTCCTGATATCATTCCTACATGCCCGAGCAATATTTTTATACTCTTCCCTGGTCATATGTCCAACCTTCCACTTCTTGTAAGCTTCTTTTTTATGTTTAAGATCCGCTAGGATTTCATCGTTAAGCCAAGCTGGTCGCCTGCCATATTTACTATTCTTTCGACTCATCGGGATGGTTTGTCCCTGTAACCTCAACAGGGATTCCTTGAAATACAGCCAGCTCTCCTGGACTCCTTTCCCCTTCATGTTAGTCCCCCAGGGGATCCTACCCATCCGTTCCCTGAGGGAGTCGAAGTCTGCTTTCCTGAAGTCCAGGGTCCGTATCCTGCTGCTTACCTTTCTTCCCTGCGTCAGGATCCTGAACTCAACCAACTCATGGTCACTGCCTCCCAGATTCCCATCCAGTTTTGCTTCCCCCACTAATTCTACCCGGTTTGTGAGCAGCAGGTCAAGAAGAGCGCCCCCCCTAGTTGGCTCCTCTAGCACTTGCGCCAGGAAATTGTCCCCTACGCTTTCCAAAAACTTCCTGGATTGTCTATGCACCGCTGTATTGCTCTCCCAGCAGATATCAGGAAAATTAAAGTCACCCATGAGAATCAGGGCATGCGATCTAGTACCTTCCGTGAGCTGCCGGAAGAAAGCCTCATCTACCTCATCCCCCTGGTCCGGTGGTCTATAGCAGACTCCCACCACTACATCACTCTTGTTGCACACACTTCTAAACTTAATCCAGAGACACTCAGGTTTTTCTACAGTTTCGTACCGGAGCTCTGAGCAGTCATACTGCTCCCTTACATACAGTGCTACTCCCCCACCTTTTCTGCCCTGCCTGTCCTTCCTGAACAGTTTATCACCATCCATGACAGTACTCCAGTCATGTGAGTTATCCCACCAAGTCTCTGTTATTCCGATCACGTCATAGTTCCTTGACATCACCAGGACCTCCAGTTCTCCCTGCTTGTTTCCAAGGCTTTGTGCATTCGTATATAAGCACTTGAGATAACCTGTTGATCGCCCCTCATTCCCAGTATGAGGCAGGAGCCCTCCCCTCACAGACATGAAGCCTGTGCTTCCTCCCGGTATCCCGCTTTCCCACTTACCTCAGGGCTTTGGTCTCCTTCCTCCGGTGAACCTAGTTTAAAGCCCTCCTCACTAGGTTAGCCAGCCTGCTGGCAAAGATGCTCTTCCCTCTCTTCGTAAGATGGAGCCCGTCTCTGCCCAGCACTCGTTCAAGAGGGTGTGGGTGTGGTGTAAACCATGTAATGAGATGACTGTTAGGATACTATGGGATGTTTGGGGAAAATATTTGACTTCAAAGCCTGACAATAAACAAGAAATCTATGGAACATTTCTATAATAGTTCAAGAAACAAGGGACTTGAGAAAGAAGAAGGGACAGTTTTAAGAGAAGAGTATCTGAAGCCCAGAAGTCTGCAGTACTATCATGAATTTGGATGAATTCTAAAGAACCTGAAGACTCTCGAATAGCAGTTTTTTGGTTTTTTTTTTTTAAAGTCCAGTGAAACAACCGGCTGTTTGGCATCACTGGAATCTAAGTTTTCTTACTCCTCTTATGTAGTTTTGCCACCTGTGCTCAGGTTAAGTCATAATACCTTCCACACCAGAAAGTTAGACTACATAAAAATCTGGACCCCAGATTCTGGCTGTTGAATTCCAATTTTGTACAGTGGAAATATAAAAAGCAGTGTTGCCAAATCTTGTGATTCTTGTCATGTTTCTCACAATAATTGGTGTGTTTCTTAAAACCTGAGGTCATGTGATTATGTTTGAATTCCAGCTTTCATTTAAAATAAAAAGTAAGTTTCTAGCCCTCCTGGTTGTAAAGCATGCAAATATGACCCCAATGCGCCCTAAAGTCTCAAAACCCAGTAAGTAAATTTTTTTTGTGACCCGACCCATGACTTTTAAATGTTTAGGGTTGGCAATACTAAAATAGTCCCTTATGGATTTATTTTATTTCCAATGAAACTTTACCACCTGCAGAACTGCTTTAACACTGAACCCAAACTCCTCTTGTTTATAACTTACACTGTTTATCTGAAGGATAACTAACAAATCCTGTTTTAGGGTGGGAATATGGAATTACCATTCCTCCAGACAACAAACCAAAGTCCTGGGTTGCTGCAGAGAAAATGTATCATATACACAGACGGCGAAGACTGGTGCGAAAACGCAAAAAGGATCCAAGCCAAGTAACAACAGGAGTAAAGGTACAAGGAGCATATTAGAACTGTAGTTAAGGGTTTCTATTTCTTACACACAATACATGTTTTTAGAGGTAAATGTGTTTGAAATGAATCTCACAGATAAGTCTGAGTGCAGAATAACATTCTCTTTCTATCCAAAGAAAAATATTTTAAAACAACTTTATTTGACATGCAGTCAGGTTCCTTTTCCTGCTGTAGAATAGTGTCTTTGTTTTTGCTGTAACTATTGCAGACTTTTTATGACATTTATATAAGTAGAGTGTGGATGGTTTGTATTTCTTCTGATGTCTCCTAGGCAATGGCATCCCATGAAGATAAAGAAGGATGGGAATATGCATCTTTGATTGGCTGGAAGTTTCACTGGAAACAACGCAGTTCTGACACTTTCCGCCGTAGACGCTGGAGGAGAAAAATGTCTCCTTCCGAGACACATGGTGCAGCAGCTATCTTTAAACTTGAAGGTGCTCTTGTAAGTAGTAAAATCACAGCAGTAATTGTTTAATTAACGGGAAAATAAGTTTTAAAATTAGTGGTGGAACATTAACATGTTATTAAATACAGGAAGCTACTGCATGAGATGCTTTATAACCATTAAATTGCTGTGTGACTGAGGCATTCATAGGCTTCAAGGCCAGAAGGGACCATTATGATCATATTGTTTGCATAATATGTATACTATTTGACTCCTAGAACTATTTCTCTGTTAGCATGTATGAGACTTAGCAGCAGAAACTGAACCACTAGGTGACCCACCTGCCTGGAAAAGCAAAGGAGATGGTCCAGCTATAGTAAAGCTGCTCAAGGGTATAAATCAAATGCATAAAGAGTAATTGTGTCAGTAACGGGTATGCACAGGCATTGCCTCTGCTGGATATTTGTAACTTTAGAGGCAATCAAACAACTAAAGGGATGGCACAGTATGAAAGAAGACAGAAAGATATCTATATGGTCGCTAATAGATCATCACAAGTTAATTATTCCATAGGTTTGTTAAAGGATTCATTGTATCTGCTAAGGCATCAACTAGGGAATAGTATAAAGAACATAGCATGAGAAAGGAATATGTTTTACTAGGATATTGGACACAGAAAGGGTGGTGGCATCATATGAGGGAATATCCAATTTGTGGCAGTGGCTCTACATTTTTTTCTTGTTTTGCATCCCCAGCAGCACATAACAGCCATCTAGTTTATAATATCTATTTTTTTTCTTCCACCTCCCTGGGTCCTGACTCCCATTTGAACATTCGCTTTTTAGTGTCTGTTTCTTTTAACTCTATAAATATTGGGCTAGACACAGCTCATGGTTGCTGCCAGCTTGTACCAGTGTAACGGAGGGGCTAACGCCCCCGGCAGCAGACTAGCTCTTTAGAGGAGGTTGGTGGCCAGTGTAGAATGCTTGCAGCCTCTTCTGTAGCAGGGTGCTTGCAGGCAGGCCCATCGAGAGAAATGGGGGGCTCTGGTACACCATGTTCACTGGTGCCCCAGCTCCCCCCATTTCACTTTATTTACACAGACATTATACATTTTGGGGTGCCCCGAGCTCAGGCCCCCAATACAATTGTTCTCTCTTTCCCTCCTTCTCATCTGCCCAATTTATCCCACAAAGAGGGCAGCATTGGCCAGGAAGTGGACATGACCACCAGACTGATTTCTGTAGCGCTCTGACTGCAACTTAAAAAATTGACTTCCCAAAGGAGAGTGGCAGAGCAAACACCTTTGCCTTCAGCCAGGTGTGAACTTCTTCCGCAGTACACGAGGCTTCATTTGTTCAGGGAGGTACAATTTGCATCTCTTCTTGCCCCAACAGGAGTGAATGAAGCCCAGTGTGTACATAAGAAGACATTTACATGAAGATCATGTTATTTCTGTGTACGTAAATGTCAATGAACTTGGTTTTGTATATGATTTTAGGGAGCAGACACAAGCCTCGATGATGGAGAGGGGAAGAGCTCAGAAAAAGACAAGGAGTCTGCCACACGTGTATTTGGTGCCAACACTCCAATTGTTTCCTGCAGTTTTGACAGTAGGTTTTTGCCAGATCCCTGCTTAATGACTCACTTTTGTTATTATGCATACCGATCACTGATAATCAGTAGCCAGGTAGTGAACCACATTGTTACCCCATCTTCCTTCCCCCACTCCCCACCAGTGTACTTGTCTCATCCACTTGTTGCATCTTGTTACTAACCAAGATTGTAAATTGTTTGGGACAGTGTCTGTATTTTAACTATATGCTTGTACGTCTCCTAGCACAATGATGGTCAATCCCTGATGGGGCCTAGAGTGGCTACCAGAAGACAAACAATGCATAGTACGACTAACAATGTTCAACTTTGTCTGTTTCCATCATTTGAAGATCTAAATATAAATCCTATCAGCAGAAAAGTTAATAAAAATATTTGAGTGAACAGGATCAAAACCAATAAACTGGATTACAGAATATGGGTCAAATAATCTCTAGTAGCTCATAATTATATGAAAATTTAGGGATGCTTAGTTCCCATGTTGATAGGTGCCTTACAGATACCTAAAGTAGATTGATAGATAGGACCCTATTAGTAATAGTGCAATATAGACAGTTGTGCTATTGACCCTCCATTCACTGTACTCTTTTGGAGCCAAATGCATGTTTTTCATTGGCTACACAATCAAAGCAGCCAACCAGATTTGTCCTGGCCAAATCTGAATAGAAAACTGAGCTGTATTTCAGCCTCAAACCCTAATCTAAACATAATCCAGATCTAGATCCAAACAGTCCTCTCTCAGCTCATCTCTTTCTGTTTGTACAAATGCTCTAATTACAGTCTACTAATACCCCCGAGTTGTCCCCTCTCCCCTCCTTTTAACCATAGTCAAATGAGTCTGGGAGCACCTTGCAAATTCTGCTGTAACCAAGCAATGGTAGAAAAGGAAGAATTACCTGTCCTGAGCATAACATACACTTGGGGGCAGGGGGGGTGAAGGCAGTCAGAGGAAGGAACCAGAGCTTTGGTTTACAAGCCCTTTAACTGATTTTCAGGATTCAAATAGGATTTAACTCTGAAAATAAAAAGCCAAGCAAAAAAAAAAAAGTTTCCAGTTCAGACGTTTGTTTCTGTTTACCCTCTGATCGTCAGATGTTGAGCTAATGAAACTATTTTATGGAATTTTATTATTTTAAATAAAATGTCTAATATGCTTAAATAAGCTCCGGCTCCCTTTCAAGTCAATGGCAACACTTGTATTGAATTCAGTGGGATCAGGCTTTGGCCCACAATAAGCCAGTGAACTGTATAGACCAACATTTTGGATTTTCGGGAGACAGAGAGGAATTAAATGATGTTCAAAAATACATTCAGGGCTAGCTTGCTTTGGGGGTGAATCCTGCAGTTTTCAGTGCTACTTCTACCTTCAGTCTTGAAGAAAGAACTGTTGGTCCTGACCTCTAATCTCATATAATTGCAGACAGGTGCATGAGAAGTTACATCTGATTATCAGACCCTTTTGAATAGAGTAATTTGTTAGGACTTTTTAAAGTCTCCTGCAGAGTCAGAAGTGAAAAAACTGAATGGCATCCATTTTATCCTATTCTAGGGCTCTTCATCTACTTTGTGCTGGGCTGCAGAAGCAGCACCCATACATTAGCCTGATAGTACCAGTACACTGGTCACAAATAATCAAGTTAATATATGGTGCTAAAATTGCTCGTGCTTTGGTTAAGAAGCTACTGAATGCCTGTTTTATAAATGCAAAATAGCCTAATTAAAGGAATCACACTTGTTTAATTCTAACCACTACATTTGGACTCTCATTTTGTGTAGGAGTGTATAGTTACCACCTTCGCTGCTACATCTATCAGGCAAGAAATCTTATTGCTTTAGACAAAGACAGCTTTTCAGGTATGGAAAAATCCTATTAAAGTCAACAAACCCGCTCCCTACAATTAATGAATAGCTTATTTCAGCTATAGGATAGCTTGATTCACCTGCTGTAGGCCCCTATGGCAGTAATTACAGCTTTACTGAGTGGGATCTGGAGGTGGCCAGCCCATCCCCAAAGTGCACAGTACTGACCAACAAGGAGGGGTGGCTAGTGCATCCGGGAAATGCACTGATTCAGCAGTACCCTCAGGACAGCTCTGCCAGCTCCACTCCCCAGCAGATATCTGTAGGGAGAGTGGTGGTGCAAACATTGGCTATACTTCCCCATGGACAAATTTCCCCTGGGCCCCAGCTTCTCCTTTTTGGCCCAAGACTATGCAGTGTGTAACTCTGCCCCACTCTCCACATGGTAGCAGAGGTGAATCAAGCTATATCTGCTTGTTGTATCAACAAGTTCTTGCCTTATCTAAAGTTTTATATTATGTTAGCGCTAATATTGACTTGTACAGAAATTGCAGATTATATGTACCTTACTGCTAAGCATGGGTCTTGTTTATTTGTACAAAGGTATTCATTAGTGCTTAATTGTACAGGAACTAAAAATGTTTTACCCCTCAAGAGGCAACAGTGCCACATGATCTATTGTAAAGATTTATAAACTGTAGTAATTTATCCATGGTAGCATGATGTTCAGACAAATCGCTTTTACTGCTGGTATTCATTTGTATGACTTTATCATAGCTCCATCCATAAGGAAAGTCTTAGATATTTCTAGCTATGTGTATCAGTCTATCTTTGTAAGCTAGAGTAAACTAATGGGTAATCAGGTACTCAAGTATTTAATGTTTGTTAGTTGCAATGAAAAATTCCACTGGGTGGACAGAATGGGATACTGTGTAAACATGACTTTGAACTTCTAACAGGGTAGGGTTAGAATGAATACACTGTGGATGTGGGGCTGGGGTTTTCAGGGTTTTTTTGTTTGTTTTTCCACGTTTCCATCTTCTCTCTTCCTCTTCTTTCCTCTTTATTATTATTTGAACATATCTAGTGCATACCATAATTTGTTACAGAAACATAGAATGAAGTATATTGTAGCAGTGATGCTGTTTTCTCATATGTTGTCTGAGTTCAAATTCTATGTACATAGCATATGTCACTGTTTTGGACTTACTTGAATATGCAGCAATTAAAAAGAAATACAAAGAAACTACAACCACCCCCCTAATTGACAGATATCTCAGATGCACACACATATAAACCTAAACACCTAAACTTGTACTTTAACAGCAATAATGTTTGAAGGTTTACACAAAAATACATAAAACTTGGATTAGTTACTTAGCTAGAGGCTGTTGAAGCTGACCTAGAAGATAACCTTTAAAATAGCCTCTGGTGCTTGGTAACGGCAATTTGTACAGGAAATGTTAATATCCATCATCAGATACCTTCTTCAGAGATCCCAATGATTTAGAGGTCTATCTAATGGTAGGCCTAGAACACTTTAATCATTTAGTTCTGTTTCACAAGAGGAAGAGGGCTGCCATAAATAAGCATGTTTGAGGCCAAAGCTTGATCTGTGCAATAGCCTGGTAGAATTTATTGTTCAACAACTAGTCAGAACTAGAATGATCTCTTTGTATTATTTATGAGTCCATGGAGTTGTACATCAACAGAAGCATCAAGGAAAAGCTTAGATAGAGGATATATATCAGTAATTGTAAGACGCTAGTATATCAAAACTTCATTTTAGTTTTCAGGCTAATTTTCTGATTCATAGGACATTTTAATCGTTACACAGATTATTGTGGTGTTCAAGATGTGCACAGAGCAAACTCTGCGGTAACCAAACTGCGAATTTAAAAGTTCATCATCAGTTCTGTGTTAACCGTTCCATTGTGTTTGATGATGTATTTGTGTTTCATGAAAGGCTTTGAAGAGGCAACCAGGTGGCTCAGGAAACTGGTAACAAAATATGGAGACTGTCACCTCCAAGTTGTAGTTTCAAATCTAGGCATGCTTGATAATGAAAAATACTAGCAATCTTGTAACAGCCTAGATTCTGCCACTGGATTCACCTGTGTGGACCTCCACTGACTTGATGGCTCTTGAGTGCTTGGGACAGAAAGGATAGGTTTTAATGCTGTGATGCATCATACACAGAGTGAAGAGACTTTTTTAAGGAAAAACAGGGACACCTGTCATCATGGGAAATTCATAGATGAGTTTTTAATAGCTATGGTGGGCAAGTACCCAGGGCTATGGGATTGTGCCTGTTTCTTTTTCCCTCAGGGTTAGCTCCGCTAAGCAATCTTTGGTCCCTAAGACTGGATTAGAAATCTCCCCAGAGATTTCTGGACATTCCTTGTTTATAATCAGGCCAAAATTATTTATTTTATTTTCATGTGACGGTGTTAAGGCACTTGTACTTCTGATTCAAGCTAGAACAGGAAATACACAGGCATGTGAAAGTGAAGGAAAAATGGTAAACTTTTCAAGCCTCAAGAAAGGTTCAATGGAGGAATAGGTGAAGGTTCAGGTCAGATTAGTTTTCACAGCTCACATGCAGAGGTTCATAGATAAAACCCTTCCACTCCAGAGGGTTACATATTCATTACAGTGCGTGAGGAGTTATGTATCCAGGTAATTCTACCACACTTTCACTGTGGTGTCTATGAATATTACATTTTAGAGTTACATGCACTGCTTTTAATACTAGCAGGATAAGATTTTTCTAATCAGTACAATGGGATGTTATACTTTGTAATAGGTTGCTTGCTGCCTGCAATCACCACCCATAGGTGTTTGTTATAAACTGAGGTATAGAGACTTGAACTGGGAGGAGACAAAGAGGGAAGGAAAATAATGTAGGCCAGACCTTCATCTGGTGTACATTGACCAATTTCCACCAGCTGAGGATCTGGCCATGTTTTTTTAAAAATTAGATTTTCTAAATCTTTGTATGGTCTTTCAGATCCATATGCTCATGTTTCATTCCTCCATCAAAGCAAAACAACTGAGATCATCCATTCAACTCTGAATCCTACATGGGACCAAACGCTTATATTTAATGAAATTGAAATCTATGGAGACCCACAGACAGTAGCAAAAAATCCACCTAATGTGGTTATTGAACTTTTTGACAATGACCAAGTGGTATGTGAATTTTTTTGTCTTGATTCCCCTTTAGTTGTTTACTTGGAGATAGCAGATTAATTAAAGTTTATGATTTCTGATTGGCCAATTTGTCCAGGGCAAAGATGAGTTTCTAGGAAGAAGTGTTTGCTCTCCTATGGTAAAGCTAAACCCAGAAGTGGATATCACACCTAAGCTTCTCTGGTACCCCGTAATGAATGGAGGTAAAGCTTGTGGGGACATCCTTTTCGATGCTGAGCTTATTCTGAGGGACAAGGTAATTTAAAAATATATATATATTCTTCCAAACTGTATGGCATTTTGAAACGATTACAGTAGTGAATGTTTTACTATATACGATACATTCTGTTTAAGAAAAAGGAAAGAAACTTGTGCTTCTGTGCTTGTATTCATAGGATGGCTCCAACCTTCCAATTCTTCCATCACAAAGAGCACCAAAGCTTTACATGGTACCTCAAGGAATTAGACCTGTTGTTCAGCTCACTGCTATTGAGGTAGTGTATGCTACTCAAATTAACTGAATATAATGAGAGGAATCTCATCTTGTAGGGTAGAAAATGTCTTTATATATTTGCTTCCATAAATAATGTGGTAATGAAATAAATACAGATGGCTTATTTTCCAGTATAGTGTCATTAACATTTTTGGTAAAACACCTTGCAATATATGTCAGCCATACTTTATAATTGGAAAGACATTGTTTTCCCCTTCCAGTTATTATTTCAGTATCATTTTTAGCACACTGGTTTCCCTTAGTAATGCCTATATTGGATTTTATTTACAGATTCTTGCCTGGGGGTTACGAAACATGAAAAACTACCAAATGGCTTCTATTACTTCTCCAAGTCTCATTGTAGAGTGTGGTGGTGAAATGGTGGAGTCTGTAGTGATCAAAAACCTCAAAAAGACACCAAATTTTCCATATTCTGTTCTCTTCATGAAAGTGGTATGATGTTAAAATTACAGTGCAAAGATCTTCAGTAGTATTTAAATGTTCTACATTCTAGGTTTCGTTTTAGTAGAAAAATCAATAGAAGGAACAAGCAATTCTTCTTTGACTGAATGTAAGACATTCATCTTTGAGTCTGAAAGTTTTCATAATGGTAATTAAACATTTCTACACAAATGCTGACAAAATAATATATTCCCAAATGCTACCAATCAATAGGACTATGTTGATGATCTGTCTATAGATCTGTGTAGGTATTTATACGGCCCTCATCACTGTAATATCTGAGGCTCGGGAAATCTTACTTTGAGGCAATACATGTATTTTTAAAAGATTATTCTACTGACATTTATTTAATTAGTACAGCATAGAGCTGCATGATGTATGCAAATATACATGCACAGATCATGAGTTCAGTATTAAATTACTG
The DNA here is from genome assembly GCF_015237465.2 of Chelonia mydas. Classification (NCBI taxonomy): domain Eukaryota; kingdom Metazoa; phylum Chordata; order Testudines; family Cheloniidae; genus Chelonia; species Chelonia mydas. The sequence continues at coordinate 92,012,258 of NC_057853.1, forward strand.
AGACTGTGACCCAATCCTGCAGACTTTGCTCAGGCAAAAACTCTTTATTCTCCTTACCGACCATGGTTCTAAACACAGGCAACTCTTTTTAACTTCTAGCTTTTGCCCAAAGAGGAGCTATACACTCCATCACTAGTTATTAAAGTGATAGACCACAGACAGTTCGGACGGAAACCAGTTGTGGGACAGTGTACCATTGATTCCCTGGAAGACTTTCGCTGTGACCCCTACGCTACTAAAGAAGACATTGCACCACAACTAAAAGGTAGGCAGCTAGAAGATGACAACAATTCACCTCCTTTCTTGAGGAAGATTTGAGTAAGCCACCTTGAATGTTCCTATATATACAGAATAGATTTGTAGTAACCTAGTGTTGTATATTAAGTTAGAGAGTGGAAAATCAAACTCTCAGTATTAATCACCAATGCGGTAAGCTATAGAGCTTCAGAAGAGAGACAACAACCTACAGGGCGATGTCTGTATTGTTACAACAGACAGTGTCAGACCGTTGGATCAGCTGGTACCTCCGAAAGGCTTCTGTAGCACGTGCATGCAATATAACTACCTTTAAATGACGGTTGTAACTGGTAATACTGATGTAGAGAACGACACTCAAGGAGAAAGATAAAAGACTGAAAGCAAAGAGGGAGTTATTTCAAAGATGGCTTTACATTTTATGGGTAAATTTATTTAGAAAGCCATGATTTATTTAAACCTCCCATCTTTTACTTAGTTTATCTTCAGTGCTCCTTAAAAAACCATCATCATTATTCCAGAGAATGGATGGAAATACCACAGTAGCTTTTTTAAAAAAGGAAGTAATATGGAAACATAGGACCTAATCTGCTCCATGCATTTGGCCCACATAAGCACTCACATGGATCAACTTGAAGATCAGGCTCCTAATGGACCACATCAGTTCACTGTACTGTACTGTCATATTATGCATATAGGCACCATTTTTTCAGTTACAACCCATTATGGGAAGATTCTGAAAACCATAAACGGCAGGTAAGAGTCGAACATCCACTGACTTTCAATAGGCATTAGGTGCCGACCTGCTAGTTGCAGCTTTGAAAATGTCCCATGATGGCTTTTTCTTCAAACTCCATTGCATTTGATATGCGTTTGTGTGTGAGAGAGAAAAGTATGTATGTAACACAGCTAATGCTTGCTAATTTCTTTAAAGAGTTAATCCTGCGTAGCAGTTAACAAAACATTGCAAATAACTGCTTACTTTAAAAAGTCAAACCCACGCCAAATAAATTCCTTCACATCTTCTATAACATTTAAATTTAAATTCTGATAGCAAAATTGACTAGCAAAATATTTCACCTTAAGAAAATGTTTCATTTACAGTTAGCCTCCTGTCTGCTGTGCCTCGTCGGGATGTGGTCATTGAAATGGAAGACACAAAGCCACTACTAGCAGCTCAGGTAATCTTTGCAATTTGATGCTTGACTTTCATATTTTGGACACATGATTTACTAACAACCACTTAGCATACAACTTTGGATTTCTGTAAGCTTTTCTGCCCAAGTCACAGAAGCAACTGCAAAATTGGTGGAGCCTTTTGGAGTGTCATTTAAAATAAAATTTGTATTGTGGCAGGGGAGTAAAGGAAGTATTTTTATTATTATTACCCTATTTCTAATGGGTAACACTGAAATGATGTATTTCGTGCAAAGTAGAGTTGAGTAAATAATTAATAATAATGTATTCTCAATCAGTTTATTCTATCTGTTCATGAATTGTCTGTGAGCAGTTTATAAATTTTCAAATGGTTTCCTATTCCGAATTATTCACTAAATACTTTTGGTGAATAATTTTTGGTCTTTAGATCATTCATGAGCAGTTTGTTGCAGGTGTTCAGATATGAAATTCTAGAAGTGTTGATTGGCTTATTGGACTCCTAGGCCATATGGCACATTTCTGTTTCCTGATTGGATGAGTTGTACTTAAAATCAGGTTTCTGTTGTGAATATTTGCATTTACAAGTTCTAAACCTGTGCTCTGTGAATATTCTTGAATATTTGCTTACAATTCATAATATTTTTGTGACCACTCCTGCCCATAAACTCATTTTCTAGGTTGTTTGTAGAAAGCAACCACAAAAGCCAAAGTGAATTCAACAACAGACACAACTGGTGTTGAAGTTTTTGAGCAAGCACCTGCTGAACATTTTTGAGCTATTCACCCACAGTTAATGCTTAACACACTAAATCTTAAACATATGCTTCTCTGCTTATTTACCTTTTTTTCTTTTGTCATTGGGGTTTGCAGTTATGATGTGCATTATATTTGCTGAAATGCTTCTTTTCTTGCTTTACTGAGGATCCCACTCTGTGCAATCCCCTTTTGTCTTTCATGTAGCGTAGCTGCTCTGTAATTATGCTCTATAAACAGTGCCAGTGAAAGCAGCAGATGTTTATCACAGGCATACAAGGAGTGCTGCCAGACAATAGATGTATCAATATGTTCAAGCAGCTAAGAGTATACATTCAGTCCATTGTCCAACCTTTCCATTTGGCTAGAAGTAGTGTGAGGCTGAGCCCATTCACTGACACAGTCACCTCTGGAAAGCATTTGTAGTTTGCATATGGCTGACCAGGTAAATCAAAATACCAAAATATTGTGTTTTCTGTGTTGTTTCCATTTTAAAATATTTTACCTAATTTAGCTTGAAGGTTGCACTATGGATGTGAGAAACAGAAAGAGAGAGGAGTCGAAGATGTCCCCAGGTTATTTTCTGAGCAACAGAGAGGATTATGATGTTATCAGCAGTAAGAGAGAAAGCAGGAAAAGGCGCGGGTTTGGAGGAAGAAATAAGTGACACAATTTTTAATTTTAGCCACACTAAGCTTAAAGTTTTTGGTGAGACATTCAGGAGATGCCAGATTTGTAGATGCAAGGCAAAAGAAGAAGCAGGGAGAGGCATGCAAAATATAGTACCAATTAACAATTGTAATGCTTTCCAAATATTTTAAAAATAAGTGCATTAAACAAAATGCAGGGGGAGGAATTTCTCTGGTCAGCTAAGGTCTTTATGCAGTGCAAAAGGACCTTGAACCAGCCAGAGATAGCCAATGAAACATTCCCTTTACACAAGGGAACTCTGCCTCCTTCTGCACTAACTGCCCCCTCCCCTCCACCCTCAGCTTGGGCATTAGGGGAAGGGAGTGCAGTGTGGTGGTAGTGGGGTGATTTGAGGGGGCATGGTAAAGAATTGCCCAATCCTCCATTGGTGTAAATTTGAGTTGCCACTGGGGTTTGACACCCGTGAATCAGGGAGCCCCAACTGGCTCTCTTCTTCCCCTTTGGAAGTAGTAGAGAATCGAGACCCTGGTATAAAGGATATATTGATGCTGTTTGGAATGGAGGTGTATCTCAGTCATAGCTTTGCCACCCCCTGAGTACTGTGGCCATCCCAAATCCATATTAAGTGAAACATTTCTGCTGCCCAGGGCATCATGTATATTTTTTTCTATTCTGTCTTGTGGATTTCTTCAAAGTACTGTTCTGATTCTTTCAGCAATCCCATCATAAAACCTTATTTTACAGGTATTTATAATTCAGTTACAGAAGTTCAGACTTTGTTAAAATCCCCCTGATTTTAGGTTTGCAAAATTTGTCCCTTAGCTTGCAGGTTTTTTCAAAAATTACTGATTGCAGATGCTTTTAATTAACAAATTTCTTTAAAAACCAACAAACCAAACAATATTTTTAAAGGGTGTTGGGGTTTTTTAAGTTGTACAGATGTACAGATGTAAATTAAGATGTAATTCTTCATCCAGAATTTTGATAGATTTTTTCTTAAAGAATAAAAGCAGAATGATAAAATTCATATTTGGAAACCAGATGTTTCAAACATACAGGAACTTTTTCTCTTTGTGTTTTTTCTTATGCACATCCATATTAAATTTAGGCATAAGTTACAGCTTTGGAATTTAATTTGTTTTTGTTGGTTTGTGTGACTCCACCTTTTCCTTTACAGAAGTGAAGCTTTTTTTTTAATGTTACAAAGGTCATCAATGAAAACACTCCAGAACTTTGGAAAAGTTCAAACTCAGATCCAAATTTTGTGGCTTGGCCGTATTTCTAATGTGTTCATTGAATGTACTGTACAAATCTATCTTCTTTTTTCACTACTCATTCAGGATCTTAATGTCAGAAAGGGTGGACTCATTTAGACACCTCATAATAATGCATTATCCTATATTCTGTTTTCTCACACATAAGGACTTGATGTTTAACATAAAATAGCAGAAACAAAACAGGCCTTCTGTTCTAATCATGTTAATGCTTTCCAAATTCCCAATCCATATTGGAAATTTTTTGTGTCAGTTAATAATTATATACAAAATAGATGCCTAGGGTAAAAGTCCTGTTCCTAGTGAAGTCAATGGCAAAACTCTCATTGACTTCAATGGGGCCAGGATTTCACGCATAGAAGGGAAAACTTATAAATATTATACAATGTTCTCGACAACTTTTTTTTAGAATTGGACATCAATTTAGTAAATGTAATATTGCATTGCATACACTAATAGCATCCATATGATATAAGGACTCTTTAGAAGAATTAAAAGTACATTTTTGGAAAGCATATATGATGTGCAGATAACACACTAAGGGCACAGATGTAGAAATTTCATCAATTACATTCCAATTTCCAGTGCTTAAGCAGTATGTCAACCGCACTCGGCAAAATGGCTTCTCCAACAGCAGTGCATGTATGTATGAAGCTAATGCATGAAGATAACCAAAGTGGGGATTTAGGTGCCTTGGTCATGTGGCTTTCACTTCTCTTTTGATAATTCTGTAGAGAGATTTTGGAGTGAAGGATGCTTTTATATCACGTATAATAGCATATTTACAATTACTAGGGAGTAACAGTTCCTTTACATGTCATATATCTACACTTCAGAATTTGATTTGTTTAGCCCTACTACCAATATTTGACTTTTGTTTAAAATTAGATTTTCCAGGGGAAAACATACTGATTAAACAGTAAATATAAACATAATTCTGTTACCTTGCTAAGACTCAACTGTGGCTGATAGTACAGGGTCTCCATAAATTGGAGCAGATAAATAAATAGCAGTTCAATACTTGTTAGGAAAGAACATTTATAACAATATACAATGAGGTCATTGGATAGCTAAAGAAATTGGTAAATTGTTTTATCTGGTCTTTGCCATGTGACTATTTCTCTCCAAAATCTCAATTTATCTTATAATGATTTTAGCCTAAATCACTGGCATTTTATGAATGAGCATTGCTTAATAATTTTACAGCATCCAAAATATAGATCATATTTACAGTTTGTGGTGGGGATTTGTGGGATTTGGATTTTAAACATTTTTCAAAGCTATTAAAAATATTGTTTGAAAAGACATTTGAAGGTGTATCAGGAAAAAAAATTAGTCTTAAACCAGTCAGCACCTTGAACATTACGTTCTACTGAAAGATTCAGAGACCATAAATAATTATGTTTTGCGGTAAAACCCCCTAATTCAGTGTAAAGAATGAAGCTTGTTGCACAGCAATGCAAACAAAGTTGTTTCCATGAAAAACTCATTCATCTATCTTCAACATTGTGAACTAGTGGAAAAAAATGTAGATTAAAAAATGCAAGGTCTTTTAAATTTATTACATACCTGTAGGTGAACGGACAGGTAATCAGAGTTTCTGAGGGGAAACTGCTCCTTTAGAAGTTGTCATAAATCCTCATACAAGTATGAAATTATTTGTTGCCATGGGATACTTCTGATTTTATCTTAAAGTTAGCCATGATGACTGAAATACAGTACATTTTAATATCCAAACAGGATAATTACCTTCATGATAGAAATGAGGAATTTTGAGTAGTTCATTTGGTGTGTATACTGACCTGCTATTTTCTGGATTTCTTTTGGTTTGCACAACAATCTAATTATAATACCTCTAAATTAGAACACAACGGGTGATATAAACACAGAAAATCACCAGTGGTAATCATTGCTTCCAAATAAGTCTGGTACAGTATTTGCTCTTCATGGAAGATTCTTATTCATAATGTAAATTATATAATTAATTTTGCGATTGTGAAAGTTGTTGCAAGTATTTATAATTCTTCACATTTTTTCAGACTCCGGGTTGTCCACAATTTTTAAAGCTGCAAATTGGCAATAAAAAGACAAACAAAAAGACTTGTGAGCATTAGCAACTATTTTATAAGCATGTACGGAGTAAAATATGAGCGTCTTCAAAAAGAGCAAAACAACCCAAATTACTGTGTGTGTGTGTGAAAATCCTTTGGAACAAAATCTCCATGGAATTAAAAATCATTACGTTTGATTTAGATATAGTCCTGGACCCACTTGTAAGTGAACCAACCAAGCAAAGTATGGGCCAGATCCTGCACTCCTCCTTGCACACCCAAAACAAATCAGTGAAAGTGGGTGTGAGAGGAATGCTGCGTTGGGTCCCACGAGAGTATAACTACACTCTCACACATTTTCTCTGTTTAGTTTTTTAAATATTGTTACAAGAACCAAAACATAAATTCCCCAATTCTGACCACTTTCAACGTTTCATTGGGTATGTAATAAATACTATAGTTCAACAAATAAAGCAACAAATCATGTCTGAATAATTCCTAAATAAGTAAGTTAAACATGTTGTGAAATATAAAACTTACATATGAAAACTGAATTTTCCTTCTTTATCACCTGTCCCCAATGTAAAACACTATAAACCCTGTTTTTTATTTACCCTCTCTTTTTGTTTTGCTCTTTTTTATGAACGGATCCTTATGAGCAGCTTACAGAAAAGGTAATTACAATGTTCTTTATTTATAATAGCATAGTGCTTTCTTGTAGGTCAAAGCTCCAGATAGAAACCAGTACGTTAACTTTGTATTCTGGCTTTGGTACTTTTAAGGGGGTGGAGGAGGGATTTGTAACTTTTGAAAAACATCAAAATAAAATGCTGCCTGCACTTTGTGACCAGAATGAAAAATTTAGGAAAATTATGCAGAATGGAAATGTAAGCTTCCACATAGTCCAAAAGTTATTCAAAACAGATTTGTTGATTTGAGTAACACTAATCACTTCTATAAATGCCACAATCCTTTCGTATTTTTCATAGTTTTTATTCATTGTAAACATAATACTACCTAGATTTTTTTCTTGAGTGATTATTTTTTAAAAATAACAGGTGACTTTCACTGTCTAATCCCTATAGAGTTAGATACACAACATATCTATGATAAGATACTGACAAAATAATTGAAAGAAACTGTTAAAATTATTTCCTTGCTCACTATAATGGTGCAGCACTAGGACAATATACATTTTTTTTTTTTGCACACCGTTGTGAAGTATAAGGGGAAAGAAAAGTGAGGTAATAGTTTCCAGAATTCATTGATGGTTTCACTACTCCTTCCTAATGGACATATCTGTAGACTTTACTCTGACAAAACTCCCCTTGAAGTCAATAGGTCAGATCCTCCGCAAGTGTAAAGGCAGCATAGCTATATTGACTTTAGTGGAGTGATACCAATTTACACCAGCTGAGGATCTGGACCAATATAATTCTAACTGTATCAGTATTATTGAAATCAATGGGAGTTTTACCAGTCTCCGGACTGATGTATTTAGCTCCCATACAAAAGAATTTTATGACCTGTTTACTCTAGGTATTATGAATAAATTAAATGTATGTAATTTGAAGGAGAGACAGTCACCATAGTATCTAGAATTCATTGCAATAGCCAGAACGCACAGATTGCTGTGGCTAGGTGCATATTCAAGAAGAAGGGCCAGACCAAGTAGTATGTGCTGCTGTAGGCAGGATGCTAGACAAGACAGACCATTGGTAAGATCCGGTATTGTAATTCCTATGCGTTAAGTAAGACAGTTTAGCCCTAACTTTAAATTTCATTGCTCTCTTTTTGATCCAGACCTTTATTATTATTTGAATAATAGTTTTTGTTATACATTTAATTAGTCATTGCATCTGTCTTATAGATGATAGAAAAAGGCTGGAGTTCATTCTTGTCTACTACTAAAATGGATTTTTCTTTTTTTAAGGAAGAAGAAACTGTTGATTGGTGGAGCAAATTTTATGCTTCAACAGGAGAGCATGAAAAATGTGGACAATATATTCAAAAAGGATATGACACTTTAAAGGTACTATATAAAAAAATTAAAGGAACGTGTTTTGGTAGGTCAAAATATTCTCTCTTTTTGACATATAATTATTTTTATGTGATTGTTAGTCTCCAAAACAAGTCTTGTCTTTTCACATTGCCATAATTGTAAGCAATCCAACCTCATCGTAAGTTTCATCTGACTTTTCTCCAAAATATCATGCTGTGCATAACAGAACTTAAACAGTGAAACTGGTGGTTTTTGCACAGCCCCTAAATGGATTGGAGTCAATTTCCCATTTTCACCTGGTCAAAACAAGAGACATATAGATGTCTATCTACCTGATATGTTGGTTCATAAATAGTTAAGTATCTCAATACCAGATGCAACCACAAATAAATGCAAGCACATAACTGCCTGTAATTATTTTGGGCATGCAAACAAGGAAGCCAAGATAAAGATAAGACCCTTAATATCCTTCTGATTTTAATATTAGTAAGGAAAGTTGTGACTCTTCCCAGATCAAATTTGTCACTATTTATGCCAAAGGGCATGTGAGGAGGAGAGGGGAAGGGAGTAAAAGGTGTTCCAGAAAGGTCTTACAGTTTTTTCCTTTATTGACAAGACACAGATATTAATGGCTTGATCCTGCACCATTGATCTCAATAGGAGTTTTACCATTGATTTCTTTGGAGAAACGCTCAGAAGCACATTGATGGAGTCTGCAGTTCTGTATGTTTAAATTAATATTTTTCTTGGTGCATTGGTGTAAGTTGGAGCCAGAAATATCCTTTCTAAGACCACTCCCACTTTTTCATGTATACACCTATGGGGGCACAAGTGAGTTTGAGGCTGTGGAATGCAGTTGATTCAGGTTTTGATTAAGACACAAGTGGGGATTGGCTGCACAAGAAACAACTCACATTTTCCAAATAGATTCTGTTCTTCTCCCCCTGTAAAGAGGTAAGAGTGCAAATAATACTGAATGGTTTTGTGCCCTAACATCTCCTAAGTGGAGTACAGCTTTGCTACACCAAAACGACGCGAGCTTTTTAATGGACCTGGTGAATGTGTTAAATTTTTAAATGTCACTTCAATTTTACTTTAGGTGTATGATTGTGAATTGGAGAATGTACCTGAATTTAAGCACCTGACAGACTTCTGTGATACATTTAAGCTGTACAGAGGCAAATCAGAGGACAATGATGACCCTTCAGTGGTAGGAGAATTTAAGGTAAAAAAAAAAAAAAGGGATCCTATTGTTGTACCAGAAATGAAAAAGTAACCAAATGCTGGATGTAGCCCTTTGAATGTATCACTTGCACATACATTGAGACTACTCCTGTGCCAGACACATTCTGTTTGATTCTGAGAGATGCACTGCACCCACCACTCCTACTCAAACTCTGATTCAGCAAACCACTGAAGCATGTGCTTGAATACATTCCTATTCAGCAAAACACTTTGAGTTTGCTGAAGTCCCACTGACTTCCTTAGGACGTAACCATGTGTATAAGTGTCTTGCTAAATAGGGATGTTTGCCTGAGTGGAAAATGCAGGTGCTCAGAGCCTCTCAGGATCAGGCTCTTTCCTTTCAGTGGCATAGCGGGGGAACAACATAGCATATATCCCCCTCCTCCAGAGATACTTGCATGTTAATTCAGAGGACCAATGCTGCACGGGCATATGTTGAGAAGCATATTATTTTCCCATGGTGACTGCTTAGACAGGAAGCTGCCCTAATACTGTGGTTTTGAAATAATAGGTTTAAAAGAAAAAGTTCAGCTAACCCCTCCCCCCGCCAAAAACCATTCTGCTGTATCTGTTAAAAATACATTTTACATTATTATATAGTTAAAGGAAATAACAGGCCAGATTGTCAACTAGAGTGAGTAAGTTTAGCTCAATTGGAGTTCAATGGAGGAAGGCCATTTCACATCAGCTGAGGACATGGTATGCAGTCTCTATTTTAATATAATGAAGGCATATAAAGTGAAATTCTGGCCTCACTGAAGTTGATAACAAAACTTCCATTGACTTTCAGAGGGGTCAGGATTTTACCCATAATGTTTCTCAGTCAGGTGTACTTTTGGAATCAAATCCGAGACAGCTTATGTACTCCATTCTGCACTCTTTTTGTGGCTTTGTTCACAAATTATAAAGGTAAACATTAGGGCTGTCAAGTGATTAATCGCACTGTTAAACAATAATAAAATACCATTTATTTAAATATTTTTGGATGTTTTCTACATTTTCAAATATATTGATTTCAATTACAACACAGAATACAAAGTGTACAGTGCTCACTTTATATTTTTGATTACAAGTATTTACACTGTAAAAAAACAAAAAAATAGTATTTTTCAATTCACCTCATACAAGTACTGTACTGCAATCTCTTTATCATGAAAGTTGAACTTACAAATGTAGAATTATATACAAAAAAACTGCATTCAAAAATAAAACAATGTAAAATTTTAGAGCCTGCAAGTCCACTCAGTCCTACTTCTTATTCAGCCAATTGCCGAGACAAACAAGTTTGTTTACCATTGCAGGAGATAATGCTGCCCACTTCTTGTTTACAATGTCACCTTAAAGTGAGAACAGGTGTTCGCATGACACTGTTATAGCCAGTGTCGCAAGATATTTAGGAGCCAGATGTGCTAAAGATTCATGTCTCTTTATACTTCAACCACCATTCTATTGGACATGCGTCCATGCTGATGATAGGTTCTGCTCAATAATAATCCAAAGCAGTGCAGATTGACACATTTTCATCATCTGAATTAGATCCCACCAGCAGAAGACTGATTTTCTTTTTTGGTGGTTTAGATTCTGTAGTTTCTGCATTGGAGTGTTGCTCTTTTAAGACTTCTGAAAGCATGCTCCACATTGTGTCCCTCTCAGATTTTGGAAGGCACTTCAGATTCTTAAACCTTGGGTCAGTTAGAAATCGCACACTGATTCCTTCTTTGCATTTTGTGAAAACTACAGTGAAAGTGTTCTTAAAATGAACAGCATGTGCTGGGTCATCATCGGGGACTGCTATATGGGAAATATATGGCAGAATGTGGGTAAAACAGAGCAGGGGACATACAATTCTCCCCCAAGGAGTTCAGTCACAAATGTAATTAACAAATTTTTTTTAACGAGCATCATCAGCATGGAAGCATGTCCTCTGATATGATGGCTGAAGCACGAAGGGCCATACGATTGTTTAGCATATCTGGCATGTAAATACCTTGCAATGCCAGCTACAAAAATGCCATGCAAATGCCTGTTCTCACTTTGTGGTGACACTGTAAATAAGAAGAGGGTGGCATTATCTCCTGTAAATGTAAACAAACTTGTTTGTCTTAGCAATTGGCTGAACAAGAAGTAGGACTTGTAGGCTCTGAAGTTTTGCATTGTTTTGTTTTTGAGTGCAGTTATGTAACAAAAAAGATCTACATTTGTAAGTTGTACTTTCATGACAAAAAAATTGCCCTATGGTACTTGTCTGGGGTGAACTGAAAAATACTATTCCTTTTGTTTATCATTTTTACAGTGCAAATATTTGTAATAAAAAATAATATACACTTTGATTTCAATTACAACACAGAATATAATATATATGAAAATATAGAAAAACATCCAAAATATTTAATAAATGTCAATTGGTATTCTATTGTTTAACAGTGCAATTAAAACTGTGATTAATCACGATTCATTTTTTTGAGTTAATCACGAGTTAACTGCGATTAATCGACAGCCCTAGTAAAAATATTTTCAATGTGATTTATACACAGAAGGAAACCAGCAGAGGTATCTTTGGAATGGTGAAATACACATAAACACACTGGGCTAGATCCTCAACTGGAGTAAATCAGCATAGATCCACTAAAATCAAAAGAGCTATACAGATTTAAACCAGCTGAGGATCTAACCTTCTATACATTATGGGCTTGATCCAAAGCCCACTGACGTCAATGGAAAGACTCCAATTGACTTCAACAGGCAAGATCAGGATCTAATTTTTGTGCGCATATGCAAAGCAGTCCCTCCCTAAAGCAGGAGGTGGACAAGATAAACCTAGCAAAAGGTCTCCTCTGTCTCTAACTTGTCTGATTCTCTGGTACATATTCTTTTTAGGGTTCCTTTAGAATCTATCCATTATCAGATGATCCTGCTGTACCAGTTCCTCCTCGTCAATTCCGTGAGTTACCAGAGAGTGGATCTCAGGAGTGCATTGTGCGAATTTATATCGTTAGAGCCTTAGCTCTCCAACCCCAGGATAACAATGGGCTGGTGAGACTCTTTACTTTTATGAGGTTCAGGAGCTAACTTTGTGCTTAAGAACTCAGTGATACCAAGAAAAACTGGCACACGAAAAAAAAGTAATTACCTAACAGTATTGTTTCCCATCTTGTTTCCATACAGTGTGATTCTTATATAAAAATAACCTTAAGTAAAAAAGTAATTGAAGACAGGGATCATTATGTTCCCAATACTCTCAACCCAGATTTTGGCAGGTAACTCATTTTCTGATGGCTTTTTATCTGGTGTTTTCTAGAGTGTTTTTATAATCTCTGTCCATGAATAAATCATCACGTCACCATCATACCTTCAGTTCTACACTGCACTCATCTTATTTTTATGTATTTTCTAAACTCCCTGACACCCTATTCACAATTGGATGCTGGCTCTTTATTAGGGCCCACTTTTATAAAATTCTGAGCATCTCCAGAAATATGCCGATCCCCCTGCTCTTCTTTTGAAGTCAATGGAACCTGCATGTGCTCAGCGCCTCTATGGATTTAGGTGCTTAACTTTAGGCACCCGAGTCTGAACAATTTGGCCATAATTTTTAAGACTTTAAATGTGTTTTCACTGTACATATAAAGAAGTGATCTATATATATTGTGAATTGCTAATAGACATCTACATTGCTTGTGAGTTTTCTTTACTTTATAACAATCTGAAAATCTGCTAGAAAATATGTGCGATGGGGACACAGTGTGACTTGTATAAGAGAGTGCATGTCTCAGATGTTTTGATATTTATGCCACCCAAAACCACAAATTAGATGAAGAAGTTTTGGAAAGAGGAAACTGAGAATAATCATCACAATTATGGATTGGCAAGGTGAAACTCTTAACGTTTCTGTGCATAGAAAAACATGGATTAATAACAGTGAATTCTGCAAAGTAGCTATCAGGCCCCAGACAAGGGCATTCCCTAAACTGTTGATAGCTGTTGTCTACGTTCCAACTCTGGCTGCATGTGATTACAATGATTCTAAAAAATCTGCAGGAGGCAGGGGTAGGATCCTTAAAGCCACAGTACCCATATGAACACATACAGATTTAGTAATGTGTGTAGGCACACTGCAAAACAGCAATGGTAACTCTAATTTTAGGTCTATCAGCACCAATGGTATTTCTTTAAATTTCTTAAAAAATTACTACTTCTCAGAAATGAACTTTCATGACCACTAATATTTAACTGGACCTTGTACATTTAGAATGTATGAACTCAGCTGCTTCTTGCCTCAAGAGAAGGATCTGAAAATTTCAGTCTATGATTATGATGTACTGACTCGTGATGAAAAAGTTGGTGAAACCATCATTGATCTTGAGAACAGATTCCTTTCTCGCTTTGGAGCTCATTGTGGCATACCACAGCAGTATTGCATGTAAGTCACGCTTTTGTCTCCTCAAACATTGTGCCAGTAAAGTAAGATCTCCAATCACTGAAAAAGCCAGACTTTCTTCACTATCGTTTGGTTGTAATAGAAAATGCTAAGGACTCTATGCTACCTGTTTTGTGTACCTATAGAATCATTTACATTCTAAAGAAAAACTGCAATTTTTTAGGAAGAGTCTACAAAAACTGTTACTCCACACATTCTTAGGCAGATTCTTTCTTTAGATGCAGCTTTTTGTTAGTGGATACAGAGAGAGAACATGTAATCCAATTATCCGACAAACACAGGGCATTCAATACAAAAACATGAGTTGCATGAAGATGAATTTGCTGTAACGATTTCTCCTTTCCCAATATACAGAGATGGGTCTTAAAACAACACATATGAGTAACTTTAACTGACCTTGAATGGAATTTTATCTTTATAAAACCCTCACTAATACAGCAAAGTCAAATGGCAAAATTTTGCTATCGCATTTTTTATATTTTTTAGGGGGAAACCAGTATATAGTGTACTAATTCCAAGATCTGCTCTATTTCCTAAAAGTTCAGGTGTAAATACCTGGCGAGATCAACTGAAACCAACACACATGTTGCAAAATATAGCCAGGTTTAAAGGCTACTCTCCTCCTATCCTCTCAGAAAATGGAAGCAGGATTAACTATGGAGGACGAGACTACACCTTGGAGGAATTTGGTGAGCTCATTGCTATTTATTGCATGTTTATCTCTTTTGAATGCACAGATTTATAGAAATAAAAAACTTTAAATTATAACAATGTGAAGAATAAGAGAAAAAACAAGTACATTTTGTACTAAAGTTTGCATTCTCTCTCTGCATGGACAGGTAAATACAAGAATGGTTGCAGTTTGTTTGATTTTGAAAAGTATGAATACAGTCAATTACTAAATGCAATTCTGGGTCATGAATTCAGCCCTATTTCAGTTCTTTCTTTTTATTTCAGAGACTAACAAAAAATTGCATCAGCACCTTGGGCCGACTGAAGAGCGTCTAGCCCTTCATATCCTTAGAACCCAGGGCTTGGTCCCTGAACATGTGGAGTCAAGGACCTTATACAGCACCTTCCAGCCCAACATCTCACAAGTACTATAAACTGGTTTCACCTTTGAGTTCTGCGATGCAGAACTCTAGCATGCCTACATTTATAGCACATGGTGCTACTATAATTGGGGGTGGGTGAGGGGAAAAGGGTAGCACAGAGTATTATTGTGCCCAGATACTAGGGCATGGTCACATTAGGAAGGGATTACATAGAATGGAATTTTATTCTGTTGTGATCACCCCAGATGCACTTATCACACACCAAAGGAGTGGGAGAAGGGAATGAACATCTATTTCAGGGACCGTACTGAGTGCCACTCCAATAGCAAGGGAGTGAGCCTAATCCAGTGGTTCGGAAGACATCCTTTTCCATTGATACCAAACTTGTTACCATTGTGAAGTTCCACCAGGCTGATAAATTTGCAACCATAAAGGCTCTTAGTTTGAACTGCCAGTACCAGACTGCGTTCCCACAACTGGAAAATCTTTTATCTCACAAATAGAGCTCATGACAGTGACAACCAGATTATCCACCACCCAGTCAAGAAACTAACTACAAGACAAGAAAGTAGCTAAGGGGATGGTTTGGAAAGCCTCCAGAGAGGCTGTTTCACCAGGTTTCTGTGTGTGAATTTCATTGGGTAGGAGTGAAAGGAGGGGAGGAGTTTTTGTGCCAGTAACATTTGCAAAATTTCCTCTATTTTCACAGCAAACTATTTAGTCTGAGAAAAAGCTTGAGAGAGATGCGAATCACAGTGTATTAATAAGGACTAACAATGCATTCATTCAGTTCACCTAGGGTGAAACCCCATTCAAGTCAATGGGAATTTTGCCATTGACTTCAATGGAGCCAGGATTCTACCCCAAGTGTCTATGCCAGTTTCATTCAGGGTGGACTGTGCTGGAGGGTCCTCAGATGTAAAGTCCACTAGGACTGCCAGGGAAATGCACTGGTTGATCCCATCCCTGCTGCAGCCTCTGCCCCCTCATGGAGCCCCCAGAAGACATTAAAACTGGCTTGCCCCAGGGGAACCCTCAAGGGGATTATTGGTGCAAATTCACCCGACTTTACTTGACAGTGGATCCTCTTCAGGGTACAGTGACCCGTGTTGGCACAGCAAAGTTTAAATTGAACCTTCTTGTGCCAGCGGGATGAATCAAGCCCTTACTCTCCAGCATTCACTAATTACAAGTAGGTGCTTTATACAGGGTGTCCTACATCCACCAAGAAAGGCGTTCATGAGAGGCATTGGAGAGAATGTATAGCTTCTTGTTATGGTTGAGGGGTTATTGACAATGAAATAGACTTTCAGTGGGAATAGAGCAGAAATCTACTATGGTCACATTTTGGCCTTTTAAAACTAATAAGGAAGATAACCTCGTCTAGCTAAGAAGTGCTTCAAGGGTAGGGACCTGTTACCCATGCAACATAGGCCACCTGCTCTAAAACACGAGGCACATTTGTGGGGCCACATAATGTCATAAAACAAAATAGCAATTTCAGAGTAACATCCGTGTTAGTCTGTATTCGCAAAAAGAAAAGGAGGACTTGTGGCACCTTAGAGACTAACCAATTTATCTGAGCATGAGCTTTCGTGAGCTACAGCTCACTTCATCGGATGCATACTGTATGCATCCGATGAAGTGAGCTGTAGCTCACGAAAGCTCATGCTCAAATAAATTGGTTAGTCTCTAAGGTGCCACAAGTCCTCCTTTTCTTTTTGAAAATAGCAATTGTGAGTCCTATGATTTCAAAGTTTGTACAAACTGAGGGCCCAGCCTTGCTCTGATTAAGGACAGTGGGAACTTTGGCATTGGCGTTAGTAGGAGACGGTCTTGGCCCCAGGACTGCTGCTAAAATTAGTTCTAGAGGCACTTACAGACTTCTGAGCACCATCTCAGGCTCTGCCCAGCCCAGTATCCTGGGGTTCAATCAGAATTTTCACACCTGCATGTTTTTTAAACATGTAACCAACAAAAATTCCTTACTTGACTTCTTCACAAATGCAGGGAAAGCTTCAGATGTGGGTGGATGTTTTCCCCAAAAGCTTGGGACCTCCTGGCCCTCCCTTCAACATCAATCCCCGCAAAGCCAAGAAGTGAGTAGCCGTGCATTGATTGTGCACTGTACAGACCTTGTTGCACAGACTTGGCCAATTCACTCTCTTTCCCCAATCATCTTCTCTCTCAGGTACATCATGCGGGTGATTATTTGGAACACAAAGGATGTCATTCTGGACGAAAAAAGTATCACGGGGGAAGAAATGAGTGACATCTATGTGAAAGGGTAAGGGTGCCCTCCCTCTGACCTGCTCATGTGAGGGTATTTAATGAGATCTTTAAAATGTCTAAATCTTACATCCAGTACCTGTAATAAAACCACGAATAAAATAATCACATACAAAACCCAGCGCTGGCATGGTCCAAGTATAACTTCCGGGTTGTGAGATAAAGCCTAACTAAATAACCAGTAGTGTGATATCTGGAAGTTGATTCTAGTTGGAAATATGTCTACAGATGGGAAAGGATTAAAACTGTAACTTGGTGCCTGTATCTTAACACCTGGCAATCCTGGTTATTGAGAGTTTCCTTGACTACCAGCTAATGGAAGAAAGGGTGCTGAAGTGGGTGACTGTCTCTCTCGAAATTCCATTCTGGACTTGAGAAAGTTTAATCAAAACTATTATTTCCATGATAAGTTTTGATTTAGACAAATCTGCATTTTCCGACAAAAAAAATGTAGTCAAATTCCTGAGCAGCTCTAGTAATTAATCTGGGGCACTCACTGCCATAAGATCTCCTCAAGGGCTACATGGCAGCCGGGAGGTCTGATTCCCAGATCATATGGACATACATGGACTAGCTCTGCTCGCATTAGTTTGCTAAAATTAGCAGTGTAGCAGTGGCAACATGGGTAGAGGTTCAGGCTAGCTACCGGAGTACAGTCTCACCCAACCCACTGGGGACATACTTGGGCAGCTAGTCTAAGTTGCCACAGTCACATTGCTAATCTTAGATGCTATCTCTCACAAGTACATCTACCTTTGCTGGGAATCACACCTTCCAGCTGCTGTGTAGACATAGCGTATGGCTAAATAGGATTCACAAAGGATTAGGCATTTATTAGATATGAAAATAAATACATTAGATAGGAAAAAAACATATTAGGGATAAACAGACTCATGCTCCACAGCTACCACTAAGTACTAACAGGATATTGGAGAGATGGACCAAAGGTTATTTTAGGATGGCAATTCCTAGATGTTCTTATTTACACTGCTGAAATGGGTCCAAACTGAAAGGGCCAAAAATGTGTGCATCAGTCTCCAGCGTTTTACAATACAAATCCTATACCTCACGTTTGTAATCACTGCAAAATGTTGTTGCAATATAAACAAGCACTAATAAGGTTAGCTGCATACCGTTAAATACAGTTGCATTTTACTTTCAGCTGGATGCCTGGCAATGAAGAAAATAAGCAGAAAACAGATGTGCACTATAGGTCACTGGATGGTGAAGGGAATTTTAACTGGAGATTTATTTTCCCTTTTGAATATCTTTCAGCTGAGCAACTCTGTAAGGTCTCTAAAAAGGTGCGGTTTCTCTAGATTTCAATACAAAGAATTCATATACTCATTAGTCTGTAATAAAGCATTTTGAGCTAAATTCTGCCCTCAGTTACATTTGTCCATTAAAGAGTTGTATGTGCACAGCTGAGGGCACAATTGGGCCCTGTAAGTTGCTTTTGCACAGTAAGGGACCCGGTCAATGGGCCTTACTCAAGCAAACTGCCATTGAGCTCAATGGGTACAAATCGGTCCTTAGTTACAGAGAAGCAACTCCCAACCCAGTAGGAGTTTTCTGTTGGCAACGAGGGCAGGATTGGGTCCTAAAATCCACATGTATGAAATCTGTTGGTAAGATCAGAATACTACTTTGCATTTTCAATCCATAACACATTAAAGATGTTTTTAACAGAAATTATTTTATTCTTAGGAGCATTTTTGGAGTCTCGACAAAACAGAATTCAGAATCCCACCCAAAGTGATCATTCAGATATGGGATAATGACAAGTTCTCCTTGGATGACTACCTAGGTATGACTTTCACAGCTAAGATTCATCATCATTGGAAAGTGAGAGATCACAAATGAACATTTGCAAGTTGCAGCAGAAGGACCAAATTTTCAAATGGACCACTACCAAGTGTCCATTTGTGCATGTATATTTTTGTATCCTAATACCCCTTGTGCATACAGTTTTTGTACACCATCATTTGTCATCACAAATGATGGTATTTTGACACAAAAATTCTTCAAGCAAATCAAGCTCTGCCGTTTTTCACTCATCTAAAGTTGTATTGTGTGTACAAATGGTAGCGTGCAAAATCTGGATGGGCAGATCATTTGTGCATGAAAAGTTGCATGCACACAAATGGAGGCAGGGTAGAGGCCCTCTTTGAAAATGTAGCCCTTTACATATCTTCAGATTGTTCATTCAGAAGGAGAGGTGATTTGATTAAGACTGCCTTCTTCAGAATCCTCGATCTCAGTGTTGGTATTTCCTGCTGAGTAATGTCAGCATTTCTTCACTATTTAACATACTGAAAAAATCAGACTCTCTGTGCAGTGCACAGTATACCAGGCTTCCTTACAGAACCACTCCCCCCAAGACTCTGACATATTTGAATTCTGATCTGAATTTTGCTGCTTGAACCCAAGTGGAATCTTGAGGCCAGATCCTGGAATGCACAGAATACAGATCAGGAGGTGTCATGCAAAGGCATTGTAAAGCTCAGTCTTCAATACTGCTGCTACACTGCACAGGGCTGACCTCCCTGCACCGTGTTAGAGTAGCCCTCAGGATGCTCTGAGTTTATGCTGTGCTGCAAACAGCTACAAGGAGCTGAAAACACAACTGAAAATTGGCTCTCTCATGCTGCTAAAGTACTAAATCATATCATTCAATACCAGAGATGTGTGCGTGATGTTTTCTTTAATTCTGCCCAGTGAGTTTTACTGACAGCACCAGTTTAAGACTAACAGAGTGTGTGTTTAGAAGTCCTTACAGGGCTCTCACTTCCCAGACATACACCTGGATCAATGCACTTTAGTCCTGGCCAGCAGCATTCTTGCTATTCTACTTCATGGCTTATTGTAAGGAGAAATCACCATATATAACATATGTTTAATGTTTTAGATGTACAGAACATATGTCCACAAGGGTCAGACTGAAACCAGATAACTCATTTCATGTATGGCCCTAGTAAGATTTGACTGAAACCACTATGCTGTTTGGCCAGCTGTGTTATACAGAATGCTTTTCTCTTTCACTTTCTCGGGTAGGTTTTGTTGAACTTGATTTACACAACACAGTTATTCCAGCAAAAGTTCCTGAAAAATGCAGCATAGACATGATTCCAGAATACAAGGCAAACAACCCTCTCAAGGCTCCCAAGACTGTCTCACTCTTCGAACAGAAATCCATGAAGGGGTGGTGGCCATGTTACAAAGAAAAGGACGGCTCGCGTGTTTTGGCAGTACGATTATTTCCTTTTATAAAGTACCTCACTTGTTATGCTTACTCCCTGTTTTTTCCAATGATACTTGGACTCCCCTGCAGCTGAGCTCCTTTGAAGATCTGAATAGCTTTAGTGGTCATTAAGCTTTCAAGCTTATAGACAGATGGACCATTGGGGGTATTAATACACACAGATCGTTTGGAAGATTTGTTTGGTGGGGAAGTTAAGTATTTTAAAAGTACTTTTGAATGGTTTTAGTATTTAATATTAAGTACTTCTTAATCTCACATAGAATTCAGAAAAATATTGAACTAGAATCATTCTGGTTATATCCCCATTAAAGCCACTCATAATGAGTTTAGCTCATTATGTCTGACTAGGAGTAGTTGGCTCCTTTGTACATGTGGAGTACAGTAAGGGGGAAAGCTTGAAACCAAAGCTTTTTATGACATTGCAAATATAATTTGTAGTTAATGAAGCCGGACTATTTGCTTGAGCATCAGGCCAATAAAACTGTAAAGGTCAGTAACTATACCTGGCTCATGAGGAACTATTTTTATCCTTTAACTGTGTAAAGGTGGCTAAGGGTGTGATTCTTCAAAGGCTTATGCACAAGAGCAGCTCTAAACAGTAGTAGTAAAACTGAATTCACAAGATTACTCATATGAGCAAGCGTTTGCAGGCTCAGGTCTTAAGAATGTATGTTTACCACTGGCCTCTACTGATTAGAGTATCAGACTTTTTCAAATGTATCCGATTATTTCTTTCTAATGACTTGCCTATAAACCCTAATACTGGGATGAGGTAGATGATGAAAATATAACTATTCACCAATACTGATTTTTTAAATGTTTCCAGCAGCCTTATATAGGGTGAGATTTTTATTAATTATGAAGAAACAAAGACCCGGGCTTGTCATTGGAAGAAAAGTTGAATTTTTTCTTTCACATTATAAACAATACATTTTGTGGATATGAACCAAGTATATAGCTTGGAATCCGCCCTGGGGATGGATTACCAAACACATGCTGTATGTGTCTACATTTTTAACTCCAGATTGGGATGTTGTAACATTGTCATAATCCAGAAACACATTTTGAGGTAGCAATTGGAGGAAAATAAGAAGAGGGAGCTTATCCAAAACTGTACAAGGAGATTTAAAGCCAAACAAACACTTTACATGCTGATTAAGTAAAATGTTTATATGTGATGTCATATGTTTAACATGTCTTGATTTACTGAAGGGTAAAGTTGAGATGACTCTGGAAGTCCTCAACGAAAAAGAGGCTGATGAGAGGCCAGCTGGTAAAGGAAGAGATGAACCCAACATGAACCCCAAGTTAGACCTACCAAAGTGAGATATATTTTTTTCTTTAGTTACTTTGAAGGATACTGCGAGACCCACATACAAACTAAAAAATATTGTTTACAAATGCCACATTTGACAAATGATGCTTCAGATGTCAGCTGTAATTTGCCAAACTTTATATATAGAAGGCGATTTTGTTTCTTACAGTTCTTTCCATATGCATCCGAATAAAAATGCAACATATTTTCTGGATAGTTGTGCAAATTTAATGAAACTGTCTTTTAGACAAATCAATTATCTATCTTTTTCAACTCTATATAGTTAATTATTAATTGAACTGTGTTTTATTCTCGCACTGAAGTATTTAACTCTCCCTGTTTGTTAACATGATGAATATTGTTCCTTTCAAAATGCAGCCGACCAGAAACTTCCTTCCTTTGGTTCACAAATCCATGCAAGACAATGAAATTTATTGTGTGGCGCAGATTTAAATGGATCTTCATAGGCATTATCATCCTCCTGATTGTACTCTTGTTTGTGGCGATACTCTTATATTCACTGCCGGTAAGCATTTTTAAATGTTGTTGTTCAATTGTGACATAACTCTGGCTTTAAGGTCAAAATGAGGACCTAGTCTTGCACTCGTTATTCAGTCAAGAATAACTATTGACTCTGTTTTAGTGGGGAGTGCAGGATTGGACCCTTACATCTACAACTTCTTAAAATTTAATACACTTTTCAACCTATTGATCAATTATTTATAATGTATGCACTGATGGATAGAGGATTTTGATTGGTTCTAATCAGAAGATTCAGGCAATTAAGAAGTGCCTTAAAAGTGCTTTCTAGATTGCATTGTTGCAGGAATGCAGATAGTAGTACATATTTTGGAGACACTGGATTTCGTTCTACTTTCATTTGAAATACAGTACATTATAAACTAGATCAAACAACTATGCAATAACTTACCACAACTGTTTTTTCACCAGAATAGTTATAACATACTCTGATCTGGTTTTAATACTATATTTGCGTTGTATAATATTGTATACGTTTAAATGTCCAGCTTATTTTTTCTGCCTCTGCTTACTGATTTTTTCTTTCTTCCTTTTTTCTAGAATTATATATCAATGAAGATTGTGAACCCAATCTAAAGAAGAGGATTTATTCTTACAGTTTGAATAGCAATAAGGTAGTTTTACCTCAGGCTGTGGACCAAATTCAGCAAGGCTTGCTTCTTCATGGTTTTAACCTTGTTCTCTTATATGTTCAACTAGGAAATAGATAAGGGATAAGAATTTAACCAAGGTTAGCCAAGGTTCATGGGGTCATGACTAGTGTAAAAAGTCATGTTCTATTTATGTTTTGACTTTGATAACATCTGTATGTGGTAAAATTCTGTCTTCCTTGCTTTTAAACCAGATTTTCCATAAAAATTCTGCAGTTGCTCTTATTTTTTTAAATGGATACTTTATTTTGAGAATTATTTTCTACTCTGTCTCGACTTAGTAAAAAAACAAAACAATTACTACTTATATTTTTGTATACCAAACAAATAAAAAGTGCAATAACGTTCTGCCATTGTATTTTGAAAAGGTCACAATATTGCTATATTAAAATCATTGTTAGAACACTGTACTTCAAACTGTATGAGCATAGAAATGAAATAAAACAATACTAAATTACTATTTACTTTGAGTGTGTCAATCAGAGTAATTTCATTATAAAAATGATTAAATACTTTACCAACAAAAGAGAGAAATCTCAAAACTGGCAAGTGTTATTATTTATTGAATGCCAGGGTGCTTGGCACTATACAAACTCACAGGAGGACATAAGTCACAAGGAGCTTACAATCTAGCTATCTTTGTTAATTGGTATAATCCTTCCTGTAACTGATATCTTTATACTCCCTGGTAAAAATAAAACAGAAAACTCTCCTACTTAACATTTCTGTCTAATTCACTCATGTCCATTTCCACTCTTGCAATTCATTTCCTGATGAACTTATTGATGAATATTTTTAGAGATGATCCTGAACTGGCACATCAGAATGGTTTGAAACCCAAACCCAAGTGTGAATCTTGTAATTGCATCTATGAGTTGAACTAGAAAACAAAATTCTAAATATCCCAGCCTAGCTCTATCTACACCAAAAAATATAACTATTCAGACCTGAACCCAGATCCAGATTGTGATTCAAACCTGTATTTATAGCAGGCCATACTGGAACCATACATCTGAACATGCTCAAATGCTGGGAGGATATGACATCTGCTTCTGAACCTATTTCAAAGTTTTCTAATGCAGTCCCATTTCTAACTGGATCAAGACTTGTGTTGTCATTGCAGAGACGACTATCACAGCTGCTGGAATTAATGCATCAGTACTGAAAACCTCTGCAATGATTATAAGAAATGGCAAGTCTGCCACTGAGTATAGAATCATAGAATATCAGGGTTGGAAGGGACCTCAGGAGATCATCTAGTCCAACCCCCTGCTCAAAGCAGGACCAATCCCCAACTAAATCATCAACGGCAGTAAAAGATGTTTTGTCAGTTTTCAGCAAAACTGGGCAAATGACATTGACTTAATTCCATTGAACAAAGTGGAGTAAGGTTATTGCATGAAATAATTTCCAGAGTGGGAAGCAATATTGGCTGGGGTGAAACAACCAGCAGTCACCCTGTCAAAAAATAATAGCCCCTTATTTTTGGTTGTTAAGAAACCTCTTGAGAGTCTTGACCTATAAATGGTAGCTCAGAGCTGGAACTAATCACCCTCCAGATGGATTGTCATAGACAAAATAACACTTTAGAAATAAGCGGCAATTGCATCAGCTAATGTCTGATCATTCGTTATTAAAATATGTCTCAATCAATGCCAGAAATCTGACAGGATAAAAATCACAGCAGGCTTGTTTTTCATTATAAGGCTAGAAAATATGTTGCTTATAAGTGTTGTAATTAGACAAGCATTTAACTTTAAAGAGGTATTTAAAGGACAACATTCCTCAGAAACCATTCTGAAATAGGATAAGAGATCTGAACAACCCTGTGCACCTAGAATTTGAAGAGTGTCAGGTATTGCCCTTCTCGGCTCACCCGTCTCCAGTCAAGCTTTGTCCAAGCACGCACAGACCTGGCAGTTTCACTGCTATTAGGCAGATGTAATTAAAAACATAACTAAACAGCTTCAGAAAGCATCCTGTCTCCCTAACTATGTCACTTAAAGAAACATGTAGAGTAGTCTGCAACTGGGCGATTGGGTCATTAATGCAGTGAGAAGATTTTTAATAGAAATATACACCAGTACTTCAGGCCTGCTAGGGCTGCCATGCATCGCTTCAGCAGCACAAAGCAGCCTTAAACTCAGCAGAGGATTCCTCCCAGGCAGGGGAAATCCCCCCGTGATGTAGCAGTTTCCATGACACTCTCATTCTGCCCCAACAGTAGGGAGTATGTTGGAGAACAGGAGTGTGGTTAGGACATCTCTGCTTCCTCCCTATTCCCAGCGGCTGGAATCATCCTGTGGCAGCCAGAGGCAGCTGGGCAAAACATAGAGCAACCCTGACATTGTTCTACTTTGGGCTAAGGACTACCCTTGACCAGCCCTAAGACTGACAGAATAACGTCAAACACAAAGGCCCACAACCTCT
The DNA here is from genome assembly GCF_015237465.2 of Chelonia mydas. NCBI lineage: Eukaryota > Metazoa > Chordata > Testudines > Cheloniidae > Chelonia > Chelonia mydas. The sequence continues at coordinate 92,037,626 of NC_057853.1, forward strand.
TGTCTATTCTATCAACCGTGGGATTCTCTAACAGGCCCGAACACACAGCCAGACCCACCCTGGTTCTCAGGACAATTTATTTGGTGGCCTCAGAGTGCAGCTACCAACTCTTGCTGGTTGCGCGCTCACATTTTTCCCTAAAATACTTAATTAGCTTTAGGAAAAACAAATAAATATGCACATATACACGTCCAAATCATTGTAATTTACTTATTGCTAGCTAGTAAGTCTGTTGTGAAAAGTGATACTAACAAACATACAAGTATCACTTTTCACAGCAGACTTACTCAGCCCTGGCAATCCTGGACAAATGAAGCCCTGGATGGGGGGTCTGGGGAGGCAGCGGGGACCAGGCGTGATGGAGGTGGGTGGGTGGCTGGGTGAGGCCGCAGGGGCTGGAGCCTGAAGCCCCGTGGCTGGAACAGAGCCCAAAGCCACACAGCCGGAGCCCAGGGCTGGGGCACGAAGCCACATGCCAAGAGCCTGCCACCCCGCCACCCCCATGCTGAAGCCCAACCCCTGAGCCCCACTGCCCCTGGGAAGGTGGGGAACTCACCAGGTGCCTGCTCCTCCAGTGTTGTGCCCCAGGTATCTCCAGAGGGGGGCAGAGACCAACCCCTGCTGGTGCATCAGGAGCACCATGGAGGGGGAGGGGCCACTGCTTTCCTCCCAGCTCCAATCACAGCCCAGGAGGCTGAGGCCACAAGAAAAACCCGTAGTGGCTGCATTTGAGAAATGCTGCTCTTCAGTCTCAGTCAAGGTGCTGACGCTTAGGAGCCAAAAATCCCATTTCTACTCAGACCACTTCCTCTTCCAAACTAGTGTCAGAGCTCTTCCACTTAGGGCCTGTAGTAGTTGTCCACTCCCTAAACACTCATGGACCCAACCAGTTCTGAGAACATAATAATAGACCTGCAGCCTAGCTGAGGAGAGCACCAGCCATTGCTGGACCTGCTATCCACAACAATCAATAAACAACCCCCTAACTGCCACTTTCATCCCATCACTCCATAGAGCACCTGCATCAAAAGACGAACGAAAAGACGAGACTAGCGCACTAGAGATGCAAATTGAGAATGGAACCCAACAGGCTATAGCCAGGGGGAGCATGAAAGATCTCTCTTCTCCTATAGTAGCTACACAGCGATTGCCTGCAGAAATATTCTGGTCTGTGAACTGACAGCCTTTCTTCCATTTTCTAACTCTCACACTGCAAGGCCTACGTCCCAGATAAAATTATCTGGATCCAAGACGGCCTCTGCATTTCAAGAATTGAAACCAGTGCGTTATCACCCAGTTTTCTCAGGGCCAGGGCTACATTAGGATTTGGAAGAAGAATAGCTGGCTGAAAGTCAGTCTGGGGCTGGCAGGTGGAGAGTAATATTTTGTAGCAATGGCCAAAACAAAACCTCACCAATCACAGACATCTGCCCCACAAGCATCAAGGTATTACGTAGTCTCAGGACCCTTCTGGGTTTTTCACTGATCTTGTGGGCACAAACGGCTGCAGCAGCCAGAAATGCGTTCAACTGATTCCGCTGCCCAGCAGGCAGTGTGATTTCCTGTCAGCTGCCAACCTAGCCACGGGGATCCATGTGTTTGTCACCTTCAAGCCTGACTACTGCAATGTGCTTTACCAGGTTAACAGTCACTACCATGAAGAAACCCCAGCTACTACAATCCTGTCTTTCATCCAGCACAGGGAGTTGACAACACATCATCCATGTTCTCTGCATGCTGTGGTGGCTCCTGATCCACATTAATTACCTGATTGGGCCTTCTTGGTAGCTGGCTGATAAGGGTGGAACTCCCTTCTCCAAGAGCTTGACATGACCTTTATTCTTACCATTTTCAGAGAAAAATGCAAGCCCTCTCTCTCTACACCAGCTTTTACACAATAACTTCCCTGAAGATGTCAAAAAAAACCTACCCAAAAGCTCAACTTTACCCCACACACTTCTCAGCAGGACATGAGACAAAAGGGAGAAAAACGTCTCCCAGACTCAAAAAGAAAAGGAGTACTTGTGGCACCTTAGAGACTAACCAATTTATTTGAGCATGAGCTTTCGTGAGCTACAGCTCACTTCATCGTGTAGCTCACGAAAGCTCATGCTCAAATAAATTGGTTAGTCTCTAAGGTGCCACAAGTATTCCTTTTCTTTTTGCGAATACAGACTAACACGGCTGTTACTCTGAAAAAAGTCTCCCAGGCTGATGGTTTATTCTTTCTAATCTTCTTTGTTCTCCAATACTCTGCCAATGTACATTACAATTAGATCAGTGAGACAGAACATTCAAGGAAGAACCATAATGCGGCTCAAAGGGGAGAACTGGCACCTAACCTGTGAGTTAAAAGAAAAAATGAGATCACCAGCACTCTGATGAACTTGCATTTCTTCAGTCATCCACAAGGTGTCATTGTTAGTATCATGTTTTCACACACACATCTTCAGAAAAAAAATCTACTTGTAATCCAACCCAAAATATATGCCCAGCAAGGCAGTCCAATTCCTGAGATGTGGAATGAGGTGCATTTAAAATTTAAGCAAATCAGTTCTGGCTTAAGGCACATGCTTTCTAAGGCTTCTAGCAAAGCAGCTGACAGCTAAATGAATCTTTTGTTGTAAAGAGGCAGTTATAAGGATCAGAAAAGAGAAGATTAGGATGAAAGTCTGGCCCCATTGAAGACAGTGGAAGTTCTGCCACTGACATTAATGGAGTCAGGATTTCAACCCCAATGTCATTAGAAGCCTAAATATTTATTAACAACCTGAAAGCAGGGTGAATAATGAAATGGCTGCGTTCACTGATGAATGTATGGATGTCTGTGACTCCTTAACAGCTAGGCATGATAATACCACCTAGCTCCTATATACTACTTTTTAGCTGGCGATCCCAGAGCACTTTACACAGGAGCTCAGTATCATTATCCCAATATCACAAACAGGGAAACTGTCTCCAAAGAGGGCCAGTGACATGCTCAAGGTCATGCAGCAGGCCAGTAGCAGAGCTTAAGAAAAAGTTAATAAGGTCTTAGACTCCATTAAGTAGGGAAGAGAGATAAAATCAGGAGATATTAGAATGCTATTGTATCAATCATTGGTTTAGCCTCACTGCAAATACTGTAGTCAGTATTGTCACAAGATCACAAAAAAGCCATATTACAAAAGGAGTAAGGGTTCAAAGAAGGGCAACAATAACAATTAGTGGCATGGGGGAATTGGAGAGCTTTAATACAAGGAGAAATTAAGAAACCATGACTATTTTTAGCCTGAGACGTAATAGTGTAAGAGGAGAAAGATAGCCGTATCTAAAATAATGACTGGTAGAAAATATACCTCTTTATTCTTTCCCATTATACAAAACAAAAACAAACCCACAAGGAACACAAACTAAAAGGAAAAAAAATGTAAAGTAGCTTGAAAGAGACATGCATTATTGCAAACTTTAGTTAACCTGTGGAACTCACTTGCACATGATATTATTGAGACAAATTATTTAGTGAAGTTTTAAAAACAGCACCTGCAATTACACTAGTTAGGCAAATATTACAAGTCTCATCAGTCCTTAGACTTCAAGGAATAAGATGATTATCAGCAGGAATCCCCAGCAGGAAAATATTCTATGAGCAAAAAGGCATTTCCTTCACAATGCCTAGTATTGCACAACTAGGAGTATTGGTATTTTTCATCTTCCTTTGAGGGATCATGCATTGACTACTCTCACTATCGGGTACTGGGCTACATAGACCACAGGTGTACTCTTTTGTTTTACAAATCAAGGGCATCAAACTCATTTTTGCAAGGGTCAAATTTCCTTTTTAATGATGGTCCATGAGCAGGGACACGCATTTAGGGAAACACAGCAGCTCTCCCACAAACTTCAATGGTAACACAGCATCAAGGGTAGCATACAGCCTGTATGTATTGGCAAATAATGATCCTGAAAAGTTTAGTTAAGTTGCATTCAGCATTGTTCATTACGGAAAATATGCTCATCTTCTTGTTCTGCTTTTGCACAGCACCTAGCATAATGGGGTACTTGTGCATGGTCAGGGCTCCTAAGCAAGACAGTAATACAAGTAGTAATAATACCATCACTATCTCCTTTCTGTTTCTCTCCTCCTTCTCTGTCTTTGTCAACAACACCAGCGAGCTTAATTGAGGTAGGGGCTTTTCACCCCAAATCACTGTTTTAGGCTGCATGCAGATTCAGGAAGACAACATTGCATCAGTTACACTCAGATCACATTCAAAAAAAAATTTTTTTTTTTTTTTTGCAACTATGCAGGCTAGTAACTTACTTAAAAAAATTCTTTTTTAAAAGCTGGATTCTGCAGCTGCCATCTGGGCCACATAAATAAATACATCATATGCTCCAGATCTGTCTGTGGCCAGGTGTTTGACATACCTCTCATATATCATCCTAGTAAATAATTTCCTATTATCGAGTGCTGTTGCAAGATCCTACACATCACAAAGACTCTGCTAATAAAACCCTGCTTTAAGGGGTTCACTGAGGTTTATTTGGGTCCTGATGCTGCAAACACTTACGCATGTACCTAACTTCACTCAGATGAGTCTGTAACAATAAGCACATGTGTAAGGCTATGTCTGCACTACCGCGGTAAGTCAACCTACGCTACGCAACTCCTGCTACATGAATAACATAGCTGGAGTCAACGTACCTTAGGTCGAGTTACTGCGGGTGGTCGACAGGAGAAGATATCCCGTCGACTTACCTTACTCCTCTCGTCAGGGGTAGAGTACAGGGGTCGCCTGCAGAGCATTCTGCAGTCGATTTGGTGGGTCTTTACTAGACGCGCTAAATCGACTGCCGGTGGATCAATCTCAGAGCGTCAATCCCGGCTGTAGTGTAGACCTGCCCTAAGTGTTTGCTAGAATCAGGACCTTGGGTTGTTGGGCCTGATGCAGTCAGTCTAGACGGGATGGATTTCAGCCTCCAGCAGTAATTGAAACAGTGTGTCCTAGTACACAGGGTTTACAGTATTCTATTGCTATCTGGTTCTTGATAGACTTTTATCAGAAAAACATTTCCTATCAAGACATCCTCTTTTTGACTGTTATTTAGGTATCTCTTTAAAGGATTAACTAGAGTGGGGGGAATGAAATGGAAATAAAGGTAAAAACTTCTTTAAGCGGTTCAAAATTTATTCTAAAAAAGTGAGAAACAAATGTATTCATGGCAAGATAACTAAAGTTACAATTATTAGCAAGACCCCCAGGTTCCATGTGATTCCTCACTAACAGAACTGAACTGCTGTGGCAGAATTCAACACTTTGCATTGCCCTTTTGTGTGACGCCAAGGGGAGTTGCTGGATATTCTTTTACACCTGCATTTGGCTCTTTCTTTACCCCAGGACATGCAAAGTATTTGTTTCAATTAATGTAATTAGAAAATGTTCAGATACCTGGGTCCCAATAACTGAGTACTGGTAGCAAGGCTAATTAGTTCCTTCATTTAAGGTTTTATGTCCTGATTTGTAGAATTCCTGAGCACACATGGGAGTCCAAAGGGAACTGCAGATACTCTGCACCTTTGGAAAATTTAGCCCTTAGCTCCTACTCTGTGTTCCTGACACCCAGGCCCGTCGACAGCAATTCCAGGCCCCAGGGCAGAGCAGTCACTGGGCCCCCCAGCCCGTGCGGATGCAGTCTGCCTGACATTTGGGCGGTGTTGTGCCTGTGCTGGCTGGTGCCCAGCGAGCTGCTGCCGGCAGCGCTGCTTGGCACGCTCTTCTGGCATGGCCAGGGCTTGCACGTGCCCACCTGGCTGCCTTCGCCACCGCCGGTACCTCTCCACATTCACCTAGGAGCCCGCTGCGGCCCGCCCTGGTGATTTAAAAGGGCCCGGGGCTCCTGGGCCTTTTTAAAGCACCCACACACACCCCGTCAGCAGGCCTGCTGACACCCCATGGCTCCAGATCATCCACTCCTAAAGAGTTGGTCAGTTTCAGCGCTTTTTTTGTCAGAACTAAAAGTTCCTGTTTGGGAACCAGGAGCAAACTTTCAAAACTAACCACAGCCACATTAGACTCCTGTTGATGGAAATATTTAAATTCACTCCATAAATCTCATGCTCTCACATGAAGGCCTATCTGGCATCTTTGCTCATTTTAATTTCACAGGTTTCAGAGTAACAGCCGTGTTAGTCTGTATTCGCAAAAAGAAAAGGAGTACTTGTGGCACCTTAGAGACTAACCAATCTATTTGAAAGCTTATGCTCAAATAAATTGGTTAGTCGCTAAGGTGCCACAAGTACTCCTTTTCTTTTTAATTTCACAATCTATTAACAAGGGAAAAGTCTGCAAGGTGAGGAGGAAGATCAAAGGGGATTTCTATGAAACAAAGTTAATTGAAAATAACTTAAAACAGTGGGTCAGACCTTCAGCTAGTGTAAATTTGCATAACTCCTTGGAGCAATCCCAATTTACAACTGCTGAGGACCCAGCCCAGAGTTTTGGGTGTAATTTCTTGCTGCAGAAATCATAAAATAAAATGGTGGTGATGACCCCATTGTCTCATGAAAGTGAAAAAAAGTGAGGTGATTTCCAATTAGAAGTTATCAGCTTTGATAACTGCCTACGTCAATTACTTCACTTGCATAAGTATGTGTTTACAATTAGAAATACCAGAGCTCCACCCACCCTGCTCTGATCTATCCAATGCCTGAGTGTTACCTGCTTAAACCCTGCTTAAATAGAAGTTGCTCCGTCTCCAATAAAAGATATTACCTCACCCACCTTGACCCTCAAAACCCTGCCAGTGCATTTGAATAGCCAAACAAGCCTCCACTCCTCCTGAAACATCCACCGTTCACTTTAAATAAAACACATTACAATAGAGAGAAAATTGACCTGAAATAGCTTATTTCCAAATGTAAAGGGCTAAACTGAAGACTACTGTTTTCATGCAAATTTGGCTACTCTGGTCCACTTGCATGGCCCGAGAATTATCTATTCACTTAATCCACCCTCCCCCCAGCTTCTCTCAGATTTGACAGGCAAGGAGGAGCAAATAAAAGTAACAAGGAAATGGAAAGTCCCCAAAGCAGACACATCAGCAGAGCCAGTGCACCTTGCTCTCTGCTTCCTGGGAGCCAGCAGAAGATTCCCAGAAGAAAGTCTGCTCAGTCAAGGTTCTGGGAAGGAGAGGGTCAGGGAGATGGGGTTGGAAGCTACTCTAGATGGCACAGTCCTCCTTACAGAAACACTGTATTGTCTGCAGAACCAGTGGGAGTTAATGCTGCTAGCATTGGCTCTAACTACTGTACCACTCTGGTTTTTGTCCCTTCATGAATATGTGTGAAAAAATTAGGACTACACCACTTTTATTCATCTCTACAGCTTGACCACTCATTAGCAGCGAATTATGTGAAACCATACATTACTGCTGCCTTGCCAACTCTCACAAGTCCCGCAGTATTTGGTGTTTGTCTTAAAGCTCCAACTCCTGCAGCCTGGTGATCACATGAGGATCTCAGCTTTCATTTTAAGATAGCAGTAAGTTTCTAGCCTTCTTTCTTATGGAGAAAAGCTCAAAAACTTGAACACAACAGCTAAAAAATCAGGAGGCAAATTAAAAGAATCTAAAATTTATTATTTTTAAATCTCATTTTTTTAAATCAATCTCACAATTTTGGGGGGGGGGGGCTGAGTCATGATTTTGGGATGCCTGGATTGGCAATATTGTTAACACTACTTTCAGAAACTTACATCCTTCCTATTAAAACTGTCCTCAACAGCCGTCAGGTATTCCCTGGGACACCAGCCAGCTATATCCTTTAACAATATACACACACTTTGCTTCTCTACAAAAGAAAAAGGACACTAAACTTTCTAAACTACTACATGCCACAAGGGGCCACAGCAATGGTTCCCTCAACCCACCCAGCAATATTGTTAACCTATCCAACTATACTCTTAGCCCAGCAAAAGCAGCTGTCCTGTCTCGGGGCCTCTCCTTCTGCCCTTCCACCCCCACGAACATGATACAGTTCTGTGTTGACCTAGAATCCTATTATCGACGTCTCCGACTCAAGGAATATTTCCAACATACCTCTGAACAACATACTAATCCACAGAGACCTCCCTACCAACACTACAAAAAGAAGGATTCTAGGTGGACTCTTCCTGAAGGTCGAAACAGCAGACTGGACTTCTACATAGAGTGCTTCCGCCGACGTGCACGGGATGAAATTGTAGAAAAGCAGCATCACTTGCCCCATAACCTCAGCCGTGCGGAACACAATGCCATCCACAGCATCAGAAACAACTCTGACATCATAATCAAAAAGGCTGACAAAGGAGGTGCTGTTGTCATCATGAATAGGTCGGAATATGAACAAGAGGCTGCTCGGCAGCTCTCCAACACCACTTTCTACAAGCCATTACCCTCTGATCCCACTGAAGAGTTACCAAAAGAAACTACAGCATTTGCTCAAGAAACTCCCTGAAAAAGCACAAGATCAAATCCGCACAGACACACCCCTGGAACCCCTACCTGGGGTATTCTATCTACTACCCAAGATCCATAAACCTGGAAATCCTGGGTGTCCCATCATCTCAGGCACTGGCACCTTGACAGCAGGATTGTCTGGCTATGTAGACTCCCTCCTCAGGCCCTACGCTACCAGCACTCCCAGCTACCTTCGAGACACCACTGACTTCCTGAGGAAACTACAATCCATCAGTGATCTTCCTGATAACACCTGGCCACTTCCTGGCCACTATGGATGTAGAAGCCCTCTACACCAATATTCCACACAAAGATGGACTACAAGCCGTCAAGAACCTATCCCCGATAATGTCACGGCTAACCTGGTGGCTGAACTTTGTAACTTTGTCCTTACCCATAACTATTTTACATTTGGGGACAATGTATACCTTCAAATCAGCGGCACTGCTATGGGTACCCGCATGGCCCCACAGTATGCCAACATTTTTATGGCTGACTTAGAACAACACTTCCTCAGCTCTCGTCCCCTAACGCCCCTATTCTACTTACGCTATATTGATGACATCTTCATCATCTGGACCCATGGAAAAGAAGCCCTTGAGGAATTCCACCATGATTTCAACAATTTCCATCCCACCATCAACCTCAGCCTGGTCCAGTCCACACAAGAGATCCACTTCCTGGACACTACAGTGCTAATAAACGATGGTCACATAAACACCACCCTATACCACATAAACACCAACCTACTGACCGCTATTCCTACCTACATGCCTCCAGCTTTCACCCTGACCACACCACATGATCCATTGTCTACAGCCAAGCTCTGCGATACAACCCCATTTGCTCCAACCCCTCAGACAGAGACAAACACCTACAAGATCTCTATCAAGCATTCTTACAACTACAATACCCACCTGCGGAAGTGAAGAAACAGTTTGATAGAGCCAGAAGAGTTCCCAGAAGTCACCTACTACAGGACAGGCCTAAGAAAGAAAATAACAGAACGCCACTAGCCGTCACCTTCAGCCCCCAACTAAAACCCCTCCAACGCATTATTAAGGATCTACAACCTATCCTGAAGGATGACTCAAAACTCTCACAAATCTTGGGAGACAGGCCAGTCCTTGCCTACAGACAGCCCCCCAACCTGAAGCAAATACTCACCAGCAACCACATACCACACAACAGAATCACTAAACCAGGAACCTATCCTTGCAACAAAGCCCGTTGCCAACTGTGCCCACATATCTATTCAGGGGACCACCATCACAGGGCCTAATAACATCAGTCACACTATCAGAGGCTCGTTCACCTGCTCATCTACCAACGTGATATATGCCATCATGTGCCAGCAATGCCCCTCTGCCATGTACATTGGTCAAACTGGACAGTCTCTACGTAAAAAAATAAATGGACACAAATCAGATGTCAAGAATTATAACATTCATAAACCAGTCGGAGAACACTTCAATCTCTCTGGTCACGCGATTACAGACATGAAAGTTGCGATATTACAACAAAAAAAACTTCAAATCCAGACTCCAGCGAGAGACTGTTGAATTGGAATTCATTTGCAAATTGGATACAATTAACTTAGGCTTGAATAGAGACTGGGAGTGGCTAAGTCATTATGCAAGGTAACCTATTTCCCCTTGTTTTTTCCTACCCCCGCCCCCCCCAAGACGTTCTTGTTAAACCCTGGATTTGTGCTGGAAATGGCCCACCTTGATTATCATACACATTGTAAGGAGAGTGATCACTTTAGATAAGCTATTACCGGCAGGAGAGTGAGGTGGGGGGAAGTATTTTTTCATGCTTTGTGTGTATAAAAAGATCTTCTACACTTTCCACAGTATGCATCCGATGAAGTGAGCTATAGCTCACGAAAGTTCATGCTCAAATAAATTGGTTAGTCTCTAAGGTGCCACAAGTACTCCTTTTCTTTTAACAATATAGAGAAACTCAAAGGGTAGGACTGTTCCTCTTGTCAAATGGATTCCATGGGGAAGGCATTAGAGAACAACGAAATGTGTCGACTGGGTGTGGTTCAGCTTTAGTAGACAGAGTGACCTGTGCATTTTGGACTCGGAGTATAATACGGTTTCAGACAGCTAGTTACTATCTGTATCATTTCAAACATTTACCAATGCAAGAGACGTTTGAACATGCACAATAAAAGTAAATATTGAAGAGCTGTAATCGTAATTCCCTGTGGAAGATCCTTACCCTGTGTTAATTAGAACTGTGTCAGAAACTAATGTGTACACCAGTGAAGCCAGGTAGAAATCAGTGATACTGGATTGTCTGGTGCAAATTAATTGAGACACAAACTGGTTATGGTGGTTTGAATCCCCTTGTAAACTGTGCATAGAAATGTCACTAATTCAGGAGACTTTTAAACACATTTAACTTCTAATACAAACAATATGCTAAGTGGACATAATGCAATTAATGAGATTCTGGTGGCTATTAGTCATTTATCCTGTTGGAGTGGTCATCACTACAACCACCGGTGAAGTGGCATATGGGCATAATCCATTATCCCTATTGTTGTTTGAGGGGAAAATCCTGCCCTCTTCTTCTTGGCCACCGTGAAACTAATGTGGTTCTCTTGCATTTGGGGTAAGATAGGATGCTGGGAGTTTGCAAGGGGTGGGAGGCTTTCCTTCTTCCTTGTGAAGCAAAGCTGGTATTTTGAGTTCCAGCATGTGGGTGGGTTTCGTGGAAGACAGTGGAATGGATCCTGAGGGGCACACAGTATGGAGAGCCCCTACAGAGGAACCATAATTGTGGGACGGGGCACTAGAAAAACAGTCTCAACAATATAGAAATGACTCAGTGTGCAAAAAATCTCTCCTTTGATATTTGACAAATAAATACTATGCAACACAGTGTCTGTACTGTATACAAACCAGGGCTCCTTGATTTAACCATTCATTTGCACCAAAATCTGTTTGTTTGGGGTTTTTTTCAAATAAACATTCAGTCAAGGGCTCAATTCCCTAGCTATTTCTTGCAGCACTGCAGTTCCCGACCATCAGATGTGACCCCTTCCCCAGTGTGAAACCAGCTAGCATGACCATGACATTCACACCCCATAAGGAAAAGTTCAGCAGAAATTAAAAGGGAATGCCAACATTTCTATAGACAGCTATCACGGAAACATAATTTTCTATTCAAATCTATTTTAGAGTAATTTCAATATAGCGCTATTTAACGTTGATGGACACCCATTGAGCTATTGAATTATACAAAACTTTTCCAAATGGGAGGTAATATAGTGGAAACAGGAGCACTTCAAAAACTAAACAAGCCACTAGTTGCTAGTAGTCAGCTCTTTTTTCTTGCAGCTTTTATTGGTAAATATTGGCTTTACAGTTAAGTTGGAAGCTCTCATAACACACTGAAAATTACTTAGGACTCATCTGCACATTAATTGGTCCATGCAGATGCTGTTGTTGGGCACTAAAGGCTTTGTAGGGCACTGTAACATAGTCCTGTTTCGAACAGCATTACATTAAAGTGCATAAGTGGGGTTTACACGGACAAATTAATGTGCAACATGTTGGTTCTGTTTAGAAATCACACATTCATACAGCACATTACCCCACCATGTAGACAAACCCTCAGATTGTAAGCTCTTTGGGGCATGGACAGTCTTTTTGTTGTGTTTGTACAGTACCTAGCACAATGGGGTCCTAGTCCATGACGAAGGCCACTAGGTCCTCTTAAAGAAGAAGAAGAATCAAAATAATGTAATATGTTAATATTTCAAACCCGAACAATCCAACAATGTAAAAGAGCAGAACAGAATCATCTCCCCTTTCTTCCTCCTCTGCAAATTGGGAAGACACAAAGTTGGGAGGTATTGCCAATACAGAGGAGGACTGGAATATCATACAAGAAGATCTGGACAACCTAGAAATCTGGAGTAACAGAAATGGGATGAAATTTAATAGTGCAAAGTGCAAGGTCATGCACTGAGGGACTAACAACAAGAACGCTTGCTACAAGCTAGGGACGTATCAGTTGGAAGCGACAGAGGGTGAGAAAGCCTGGGTGTATTGGTTGATCACAGGATGACTATGAGCCGCCAGTGTGATGCAGCTGTGAAAAAGACTAATGCAATCCTAGGATGCATCAGGCGAGGTATTTCCAGTAAAGACAGGGAAGTTTTAGTACCATAGTAAAAGGCACTGGTGAGACCTCATCTCGAATACGGTGTACAATTCTTATCTCCCATATTTAAGAAAAATGAATTCACACTGGAACAGGTGCAGAGAAGGGCTACTAGGATTATCAGAGGAATGGAAAACCTATCTTATGAGAGTAGACTCAAGGAGCTTGGCTTGTTTAGCCTAATCAAACAATGGAAGAGAGGAGATATGATCACCGTCTGAAAATACACCAGAGCAGAGGCACCAACTTCCCTAGTTCCGGGGGGGTGCTTGAACCCCGCTCCGCCCCAGGTCCTGCCCCCACTCCACCCTTTCCCCCAAGCCCCCACCCTGAGGAGAGATGTAGCCTAGGCACTATCTTGGGAGCCAGGAAATTTTGAGTTCAGTGCTGGTTCTGACACCCATTCATAGTTGACCTTGGGCAAGTCACTCCACTTCTCAATCTCCAAGGTTCTCCACATAGGAAACAGGGACAGCAATACTGATTTACTTCCCACACAGTTGTTGGGATTGGTTAACGATTATAAAGTGCTTTCTAAAGCAAAAGAGCTAGATATGGTAAGTCTTCGCCATTTGTCATGGTCTTCCCCATCCGGTGTGATCAGATCACACACACACTCCATGGGATCCTACATCTATGGCAAACCTTTAGTCCTCACTTCAAGGCCCTGCACAGCTCTGGCCCAGCTTACTGTACAAGTGATTGGGGGATTTTTGTTTTGCTTGCTATAAAGGTAGCTGAATGCACTGTGATGGTGAATTTTTATATGTGGCAGATTGTATCCATGGTAGACATAGGTAATCAGTCGTCTCTGATAGGTTGCATAGGCCAGGGGAGCTCATGATTTGCCATGAATGTAATATGTAACACCTGTCACTGTTTTCTAATGTGCATCTATGTGCCTGGGGTGAAAGGGCAAATTCAGTTCTTCAGATGTCTAAATTAATGAAATGTAAATTACCAGCTATTAACAGAGTATAGAGGGGGAACTTGCAGTAGCACCGCTGCCTGCTATGACCTGTAGATTCCATTCAAGAAAGTTATAAGAGTCTCAACACAAAGGGGAAAAGGAAGGGCTACTGGAGGGGAAGAATTAAACACAGAGGAGTATGGCCATATAGGCCGCCTTGCCCTACACTAGCAATTTTGCACAAGCATCATTGCAGCACCGCTGGTGATAACAATGGATGGAATGTTTCAGAGTAGCAGCCGTGTTAGTCTGTATTCGCAAAAAGGAAAGGAGTACTTGTGGCACCTTAGAGACTAACCAATTTATTTGAGCATAAGCTTTCGTGAGCTACAGCTCACAGACTAACCCATTTATCTGAGCATAAGCTTTCATGAGCTGTAGCTCACGAAAGCTTATGCTCAAATAAATTGGTTAGTCTCTAAGGTGCCACAAGTACTCCTTTTCTTTTAATGGATGGAATGTTAATATAGACCAGCCCCTGGCATTTCAACCAGCATTTCATCTAGACTAGTTCTGAAGAGGGTTAGATGACATACTAGTTAAAATACCAGTGGATGGTCTAACTAATGCTCCCTTTGTTGCACCAGGGACAGGGCAATAGTGGAAAACCTTAAGAAAGTTGCTAGAGTAGACACAGCCATAAAGAGAGTTTGATGTGAAAGCCAAGTGCTGACATGAAGGCACACTGACCCCAGAGACTTTGCTCATTTGTAGTTTCATCAGGTCAGCATTTTCAGTCTTAAGCGATCTTGCAATTTTCTTGTGTCTTTGTATGCACCAAGTGAGTGACAGAATGAATAATAGGGAAGGAACCAAAAGAGGAGATGACACAAATGAACAGTATATTGAATTATGCCATGGGAGCAATGGAACTTGAGGGTCTGCTAGGGACTTGGTGCCTTTAGGGACTTTTCTCACCTACTGGGACCTGATGCCAGTTAGAAACTGTGCCAGGGAGAAAATAGAGCTATTGATTTATGGATCTGGCAAAATATCAGTGTGCAATCATCTGCGGAGAGTAACATTTTTCAGTTGGTGCAATAGCTTCTTCAGCTTTGAATAAAGATTGTTATTAACATGGATTCATTGCCAATACTTTACTTTCCCAAGAATCATGTTACTCTTCATTGCAAAGATCTGACAAGGGACATAAGACAAGGAAGATCACTGTGAACCAACTCCATCCATAGTATAATTCTGCTGACTTCAATGGCGTTACACCAGGGAGGAATTTGTCCCTTCTCACATTTAGATGGAGGATATTTCCCTCTCCTGTCTAACTTTACTTTGACAGTCTCTCATCTATAATCACTACTGATATCACCTTAGTTGCAGGAGACAAAGGAAAAAATAACAGAAATGAGAATAATAAAATCTACTAAATAAGTTCAGCATTGTTTTACTTAACCCACAGAATTGGACAAGCTTCTCTGAAAGTCTAAGCTTTGCGAAAGATTAGTATTTTCCCCTTTACAAAGCAGAATTGATCTCATCTCTGTAAACCTGATCCTAATCTTGGTTATGCTGGTGTAAATTCAGAGCAACTCCTTTGAAGTCAATTAATTGGTATGGGACATAGATCTATTGATGGATGGATTGGGGAAGGCAATGGAGTTTGGGGAGGGATTTGGAGGGACACAGAGTTTACTCTGAAACCTGTCAGAGTTTACATAATGACCAGAAGTAGTCTGTGAATTGAAAGGAAAAACATTTGAAAATGATGGTGGTTCCTCTATGAAATATGAGAAAAATGGAGTGATGTGTACGTTTCATAAAGGCACCGTTCATTTTCAAAGAGTTTCCCTGACATTTCGCAGGGTGATGTTGATAATTATATGCAAAAACTAGAAAAAGTAAGATCTGAGGAGGGCATCATTATTTTGATCAATTGATCTTAAATATTTTGGCTTCCTTTTTACATGTCAGGTGGGCATTTTTTATTTTAGTTTATTGTATTTTGATGGTCCAGGGAAAGGTGCAGCGTTGCCAATTTTCTTTGGTTTGGAAGATTGGGTCATGGGGCCCATTTCTGTTTTAACTAGTTATGGCTTTTGTCACATCCCTGAAAATAAAAACCCCATTCAAGTCCATTGCTGTTTAAGGAGAAATCCTGATCCTGTTTGCCTTACTCAGGCAAAATTGCCATTGAAACCAGTGAAAAATTTACCTGTGTAAGATGAGCAAGACTGCTAAACAGGAATAAAACTGAACAGGGCTTTTACTTGGAGTTGTTACAACATTCTTGAAAATACACATTTAGGGCTTCTATTTTCCAAGGTTTATTAATTTCGTTTTTCAGGGTTTATTTTTAGCTATTTTTAGTATTATGTAGCTGTCCAAAAATCAGGCGGATTCAGGGCTTCCTCTTTGTATATACTGTAATGAGTAATGTATATTATATAAAGGAGTAGTATATACTATAAGAAGTAATCTCTTTGTAATGTTTCCTAGTGCTCTTTAATGTAATACTGTTTCAAACAGCACTACATTAAAGCGCACTAGGAAACATTTAGTGGTCACGAGCAGGGTTTACATGAACCAAACATGGACCAATTAATGCACATTACATTACTGCACTTTAGAAATCACATCCCTGTAATCTGCATTACTGCTCCACGTGGACAAGCTCTGAAAGACAAGTAACCATTTCTGGTGTTTTTCCAGTGTTTAGTGGATAAACACCAATTTCTCTCTCTCTCTCTGTAATAGGAAGTGTTTTATGAATTAAACCAAAACCCAGAAGTCCTATAAACAGTACACTTCCTGGGCATTCTTCAGGAGGAGTGAGGGACATATGGATTGCTATGAGGCTGTGCCACTGGGTCCGTTGGCAGGTGATTATGGGCTTGATTCCATTATCACGGAAATCAGTGGGAGCCACGACATTGGCAACAGATCAGGCCTTACCGGAGAGGATCTGGGCTTATGGTATTAGATTTACAGTTATGTTTTGGAATTGTGAATCTTAAATTGATGTGAAAGCTCCAGGTTGTCTGAGAATTTATTGTTGGTTTATCAAATGAGATACATTAATAAACACATTACGTACATTCCAAATAAAATCAACCTCACTGCAGCACAGTTTCAGCCTCACACTATCTTACCTTTGTAAGACATTCATTAGCCTCAAAAATTTTATTCCCAAAGATGCCTTTCAGAAATTGCAAATGACTAACTTCGATGCAACTAATTATCCCCTACAAACTCAGTGCTCTAGCCGGTAGTTAATATGATGTTACTAATGCATCTAAAAGCACAAGGCCCCAAACCCAGCACTTCAATTTGGGATATTGGATCACAATTTAGATCTTTCTTATTAAATTCCCTACACTAACTAACACGCTGTCACTGGAGGAGTGTTTGACAGTTTACATTACCTGCAGACACGAGCTTGTGCCAATTCAATTAAGGAAGATTGATTCCAGAACTGACAATGCATAAATATTTTCATATTACACCTGGCCTCATTGGCAGTACTTGCCCTATGACTACCTTTAGAGGAGATAACATGTCTTTAGCCTCCTGGGCAGAAAGTGAAATTAAGAAGAAGGTGAAAGAAAAAACATTGTGAACTGAGCACTCCCCCCCAGTGTCATCCAATTCTGTCCTTTTTTCCCCCATTTATTTATTCAGACTAAACATCTCTCTCTTTTGCATATCAGAGAAATAAGAGGGAGTAGGAAAGATTTGCTCACCACAGTCACTGTCAGACAATTGTCAGAGATCGCTTGATAAAGGTTTATTGATGGAATGGGACTACATCCTGGCTTAAGTTGTACACACTATTGCTTTGGAAGGCATTAAGATGCCAGGGACACCATAGATGACATTTATTTTCACGAACAAGACTCGGTAACTCACCAGTATCTGCAATCCTAGTTAGTAAAGAAAAATGCCACATCAGACTAAGCCATCACATATTCTACTGAAACATTCTTTCTACTGGAGTTAAATTGCTGGCACTATGCATAACAGCAGCAACACCACCTAGATCTCAAAGCAATTTACAAAGGAGGTCAATATCATCTCCATTTTACAAATGGGGAAACTGAGGCATGGTGCAATGATGTGACTTGTCCAAGGTCACCCAGCAAGTCAGGTCAGTGTTAGGGCTGGGAACAGATCCCCAGTTAAGTGCTCTACCCATTAGGCAACACTACCTCTCCATTTTCAGTGGCTTAACTAAACAATTTCACAGGATTATTTATTTATTCCTGTAAATTTTAAATTTGAGAGATTAAGGGTAACACACAGGTATATTGGGACTCATCCTCTGCCCTGATCTGCTCCCTCTGAGCCACTCAGCACAAAGAGAGAGGAAATCTCCACTTAGCCTTGGTCTACACTAGGAGTTGAGGTCGAATTTAGCCGCGTTAAATCGATTTAACCCTGCACCTATCCACATGATGAAGCCCTTTTTTTGGACTTAAAGGGCTCTTAAAATGTATTTCCTTACTCCACCCCCGACAAGGGGATTAGCCCTGAAATCGGCCTTGCTGGGTCGAATTTGGGGTACTGTGGACACAATTAGATGGTATTGGCCTCCGGGAGCTATCCCAGAGTGCTCCATTGTGACCGCTCTGGACAGGACTCTCAACTCAGATGCACTGGCCAGGTAGACAGGAAAAGGCCCGCGAACTTTTGAATTTCAATTTCCTGTTTGGCCAGCGTGGCAAGCTGCAGGTGACCATGCAGAGCTCATCAGCAGAGGTGACCATGATGGAGTCCCAGAATCGCAAAAGAGCTCCAACATGGACTGAACGGGAAGTACGGGATCTGATCGCTGTATGGGGAGAGGAATCTGTGCTATCAGAACTACGTTCCAGTTTTCAAAATGCCAAAATCTTTGTCAAAATCTCCCAGGGCACGAAGGACAGAGGCCATAACAGGGATCCGAAGCAGTGCCGCGTGAAACTTAAGGAGCTGAGGCAAGCCTACCAGAAAACCAGAGAGGCGAACAGCCGCTCCGGGTCAGAGCCCAAAACATGCTGCTTCTATGATGAGCTGCATGCCATTTTAGGGGGTTCAGCCACCACTACCCCAGCCGTGTTGTTTGACTCCTTCAATGGAGATGGAGGCAACACGGAAGCAGATTTTGGGGACGAGGAAGATGATGATGATGAAGTTGTAGATCGCTCACAGCAAGCAAGCGGAGAAACCAGTTTTCCTGACAGCCAGGAACTGTTTCTCACCCTGGACCTGGAGCCAGTACCCCCTGAACCCACCCAACGCTGCCTCCCGGACCCACCAGGCGGCGAAGGGACCTCTGGTGAGTGTACCTTTTAAAATACTATACATGGTTTAAAAGCAAGCATGTTTAATGATTAATTTGCCCTGGCATTCGTGGCTCTCCTGGATGTACTCCCAAAGCCTTTGCAAAAGGTTTCTGGGGAGGGCAGCCTTATTCCATCCACCATGGTAGGATACTTTACCACTCCAGGCCAGTAGCACGTACTCGGGAATCATTGTAGAACAAAGCATTGCAGTGTATGTTTGCTGGCTTTCAAACAACATCCGTTCTTTATCTCTCTGTGTTATCCTCAGGAGAGTGATATTCATGGTCACCTGGTTGAAATAGGGTGCTTTTCTTAAGGGGACATTCAGAGGTGCCCGTTCCTGCTGGGCTGTTTGCCTGTGGCTGAACAGAAATGTTCCCTGCTGTTAGCCATGGGGAGGGGGGAGGGGGGACAGGGGAGGGGCTAGCCACACGCTGGGGGGAGGCAAAATGCGACCTTGGAATGAAAGCACATGTGCTATGTATGTAATGTTAACAGCAAGGTTTACCGTGAAAGAGTGTACCCATTGTTCTATAAAATGTGTCTTTTTAAATACCACTGTCCCCTTTTTTTTCTCCACCAGCTGCATGTGTTTCAAGGATCACAGGATCTTCTCCTTCCCAGAGGCTAGCGAAGATCAGAAGGCGAAAAAAACGCACTCGCGATGAAATGTTCTCTGAGCTCATGCTGTCCTCCCACACTGACAGAGCACAGACGAGTGCATGGAGGCAGACAATGTCAGAGTGCAGGAAAGCACAAAATGACTGGGAGGAGAGGCGGCGGGCTGAAGAGAGGGCTGAAGCTGAAAGGTGGTGGCAGCATGATGATAAGAGGCAGGATTCAATGCTGAGGCTGCTGGAGGATCAAACTAATATGCTCCAGCGTATAGTTGTGCTGCAGGAAAGGCAGCAGGAGCACAGACCACCGCTACAGCCCCTTTGTAACCAACCGCCCTCCTCCCCAAGTTCCATAGCCTCCTCACCCAGATGCCCAAGAACACGGTGGGAGGGCCTCCGGCCACCCAGCCACTCCACCCCAGAGGATTGCCCAAGCAACAGAAGGCTGGCATTCAATAAGTTTTAAAGTTTTAAACTTTTAAAGTGCTGTGTGACCTTGTCCTTCCCTCCTCCACCACCCATCCTGGTGCTTCTCTCCTCCATCACCCCTCCTGGGCTATCTTGGTAGTTATCCCCCTATTTGTGTGATGAATTAATAAAGAATGCATGAATGTGAAGCAACAATGACTTTATTGCCTCTGCAAGCGGTGATCGAAGGGAGGAGGGGAGGGTGGTTAGCTTACAAGGAAGTAGAGTGAACCAAGGGGTGGGGGGTTTCATCAAGGAGAAACAAACAGAACTTTCACACTGTAGCCTGGCCAGTCATGAAACTGGTTTTCAAAGCCTCTCTGATGCGCACCGCGCCCTCCTGTGCTCTTCTAACCACCCTGGTGTCTGGCTGCGCATAACCAGCAGCCAGGTGATTTGCCTCAACCTCCCACGCCGCCACAAACATCTTCCCCTTACTCTCACAGATATTGTAGAGCGCACAGCAAGCAGTAATAACAGTGGGAATATTGGTTTCACTGAGGTCTAACCGAGTCAGTAAACTGCACCAGCGCGCTTTTAAACATCCAAATGCACATTCTACCACCATTCTGCACTTGCTCAGCCTGTAGCTGAACAGCTCCTGACTACTGTCCAGGCTGCCTGTGTACAGCTTCATGAGCCATGGCATTAAGGGGTAGGCTGGGTCCCCAAGGATAACTATAGGCATTTCAACATCCCCAGCGGTTATTTTCTGGTCTGGGAATAAAGTCCCTTCCTGCAGCTTTTGAAACAGACCAGAGTTCCTGAAGATGCGAGCGTCATGTACCTTTCCCGGCCATCCCACGTTGACGCTGGTGAAACGTCCCTTGTGATCCACCAGTGCTTGCAGCACTACTGAAAAGTACCCCTTGTGGTTTATGTACTCGCCGGCTTGGTGCTCCGGTGCCAAGATAGGGATAGGGGCTCCGTCTATGGCCCCACCACAGTTAGGGAATCCCATTGCAGCAAAGCCATCCACTATGACCTGCACATTTCCCAGGGTCACTACCCTTGATATCAGCAGATCTTTGAGTGCGTTGGCTACTTGCATCACAGCAGCCCCCACAGTAGATTTGCCCACTCCAAATTGATTCCCGACTGACCAGTAGCTGTCTGGCGTTGCAAGCTTCCACAGGGCTATTGCCACTCGCTTCTCAACTGTGAGGGCTGCTCTCATCTTGGTATTATTGCACCTCAGAGCAGGAGAAAACAAATCACAAAGTTCCATGAAAGTGCCCTTACGCATGAGAAAGTTTTGCAGCCACTGGGAATCGTCCCAGACCTGCAACACTATGCGGTCCCACCAGTCTGTGCTTGTTTCCTGAGCCCAGGATCGGCGTTCCACCGCATGAACCTGCCCCATTAGCACCATGATGCCCACATTGCCAGGGCCCATGCTTTGAGAGAAGTCTGTGTCCATGTCCTCATCACTCTCGTCACCGCGCTGACGTTGCCTACTCGCCCAGTTTTGCTTTGCCAGGTTCTGGTGCTGCATATACTGCTCGATAATGTGTGTGGCGTTTAATGTGCTCCTAATTGCCAAAGTGATCTGAGCGGGCTCCATGCTTGCCGTGGTATGGCGCCTGCACAGAAAAAAGGAGCGGAACGATTGTCTGCCGTTGCCCTGACGGAGGGAGGGGCGACTGACGACATGGCTTACGGGGTTGGCTTACAGGGAATTAAAATCAACAAGGGGGTGGCTTTGCGAGAAACTGAATGGCCCCCTCAAGGAGAGAACTCAAAACTGGGTTTAGCAGGCTGTTGATTTCACAGAGGGAGGGAGGGACGAGAAAATGAATACAAAACAAATCTGGTCTATTTCTTGTTTTGAGCCACTTCATCTATCTTTATACATCTTGCTGGCAGCAGACTGTGCAGTACGACCGCTAGCCAGCGTCATCTCCTGGGTGCTCGGCAGAAGACGGTGCAGTATGACTACTGGCCATCGTCTTCTGCTGGCTGCTGATTAAAAGACAGTGCACTGCCGGTTGGACTCAATCACCATGAGACCAAACTTAAAAGGGAAATGACCTGGCTGAGTCACTCCCATGTTTGCCCAGGCGCCCCTGACCTCATCGAGGTCGGTTTAAAGAGCACCCAGGACTATGTCGATGACGGCTACCAGTCATACTGCACTGTCTGCTGCCAAAAGGCAATAAACTGCTGCTGTGTAGCAATGCAGTACCGCATCTGCCAGCACCCAGGAGACATACGGTGATGGTTAGCTGAGCGGGCTCCATGCTTGCTGTGGTATGGCGTCTGCACAGGTAACTCAAGAAAAAAGGCGCAAACAATTGTCTGCCCTTGCTTTCACGGAAGGAGAGAGGGAAGGGGGGCCTGACGATATGTACCCAGAACCACCCACGACAACGTTTTAGCCCCATCAGGCACTGGGATTTCTACCCAGAATTCAAATGGGTGGCGGAGACTGCGGGAACTGTGGGATAGCTACCCACAGTGCAATGCTCCGGAAGTCGACGGTTGCCTCGGTACTGTGGACACGCTCCGCCGACTACATGCACTTCGAGCATTTGTGTGGGGACACACACAATCGACTGTATAAAAACGCTTTCTACAAAACCGACTTCTATAAATTCGACCTAATTTCATAGCATAGACATACTCTAAAATGTGCTGGGAATATTCCGGAGTGTGGGGGAAGCAGCAGCAGGCACAGAGCTGATGGTGTCAGTGGTGGGGAGAGACAATGGGCTTGTGCGCTGCTCCTTGGTATTAAGGCTGGGTGAAAACAAGAAGGGACAGAGATTCAGCTAGGACAAGCATTCAAGAGTACTGATGCTTAGCCAAGGCTTTTCTAAATTTTCTGAATCCTTTTGATCTAGAAATTGGGCTGGGAGGTTTGCAAGGTTTCTTGTGAGATTTCCAGCGCAACTTAGCATCAGCTGAGGCAAGCACTCCCTCACTCCGGAAATCCGATACTTCCGCTGTTAGTACTGGCCAAACCTAGAAATGGTTGGGGTAGCACGAAAAAGAGACAAACACACAAAAGAGTTAACCAATATATTTCAAACCCCAGCTAAAGTACAGTTTGAATTTTGGGTACATGTTGGCACTGGATCTTATGTTTATCTAGATTTCTTCACGCATGTTTGGTGGGTATGCCTTATTTGTTATTAATTGAATTTTTAATATGTCTATTTAAGTGCTACCACAGAAAGACAAGATCTGATCCAGCACTGAAAGTTAAATATGCAGTGTCCGTAATAATTTATCTATGAGCATACTTATAAGGCCTTCACCACCACAGTATCTAAGTGACTCATACTTAATGCAGTAACATATTTATTGTCACAACAGCCCTGGGAAGCAGGGAAATATGTCCATTTTACAGTTGGGGAAGTGAGGCACACAGAATGCAATTCACAAGGGGTATTCAGGTGCTGAAATGCTGAGTGTCGCAATGACTAACTATTAGGCCCTCTTTCTCCAGTTCCATTCATCATACTATCTAGGGGATGGGGAAATCCCCATTTTTGTGAGGTGAACACAGTTGAGGATTTCCGTATCCCCTGGAGCAATATGAGGCTACATTAATGCAATGGTTGATCAGAATATATCTACCAGTATAAAGAAACAACCTGAAACCACAAAGGAAGGCAGCTACATTCCCGGGACTCTGATCTCCCTCTCTAGCAAGCCTCAGATATTTGGCAATCACCACTTTGAGGTGAGGGGTCATAAGAGCATTGAGGAAAACTGACCCTTTTCTCTCCCCATTGATTGCGTATCCTATCACCATGCTATTTCCCTTTCATATTTCTCAGTTGAAATTTCATTCTCAGGCCCAAGGATAAAGCCTAAATGTTAGGAAGATTAATTAGATCTGAGAGAAATTGCTCCAGGAAAGAGAGTGGCACCAGATAATGGTTGATGATTTCATTTCTTAGGTGCATCAGGCGAAGAAATATTTCCTAATAAAAGCCTGCGTACATTACATTGTTGTATGCAGTGGTGTTGTGTTGGTCCCACTAGATACAAGGTGTGTGAGGTAATATATTTTATTGGACCAACTTCTGTGGGTGAGAGAGGCATGCTTTGAGCTACACAGAGCTCTTCTCCAATCTGGGAAAGGTACTCAGAGCTAAACACAAGGTGGAACAGATTATTTAGCATAAGGAGTTAACACATATTTCAAGGGACCATTCAAGGTGAATCGGCCTGTTAACAGCTCTCCAGTCATTGGAGAATGGGGGGAGAAGCTAGAGGGGAAGGTGGTTAGTAGGTTATAGATTGTTGGAATAAGTCATAAATCCAGTGTCTCTATTCAGTCCATGGTTTTTTGGTGTCTAGCAAAGTTATGAATTTAAGCTCCCAGGCTTGTCTTTTGAAAGTGTTCTACAGGTTTCCTTTGAGGATGAGGGCTGAGAGATCAGGTATACAGTGCTCACTTTGTGAAAAGTGTTCCCCCACAGGTCAGATGGTGTTCTTCTCTTTTATCATTTTTCAGTGTGAATTCATTTGAGAGAGTAGTGATTGTCTCGTCTCACCCATGTAGCTGTTATTGGGGAATTTAGTGTACTGGTTGAGATACCCACTTTTTGGGAGTTTTATTCAGGAGGTGGTCCCCATTAAGTACAGGATGTAATTGTTTGAAGATAGCCATAGGGATTCCAGTGTGGAGTGGTAGGTGACAACTAGGGGTGTGCTGTCAGAGGGGATTTTTGGGTGGCACATTCCATGATGCAATCTACCTATATATAAACCATAACACACTTAAAACTGCCTTCACCAAACAAGGACATGCCACCAGAGAAGGAGATTGCATCACAGAATGGCCACCCAAATACTCAGAGAACCTGCTTCAAAAAACCCCCAACCTCTCCAAGCTCATCATCAGAAGCAAGCTCCCCCCAGACTAGGATCCACCAACTCAAAGTGGCACCAGACCCAGCCAGAACAACAGAAGCAAAACCTGCAGACATATGTCCACTGCTATGATGACCAACATCCCTGTCAACTCATCTTTCAAGCTCCGTGGCTCCTACACATGCCTATCACAACATGTGGCATACCCAAGTCCGAACATCTACACTGCAGTCAAATAGCCCGTTAGCCCGAGCCCCATAAGCCTGCGTCAGTTGGCACGGGCTCTCACCAATAGAAGATGTTCCAATAAAAGATATCACCTTGCCCACCTTGTCTCTCTACATTTACATTGGTATTTGCTATTCTTTGCAAAGAGAAACAGTCCATGTGACCGAAATAGACCAGCGTAAGGTCTCCACCATCCTCTGCAGTAGCCAAGAAGATTCCCCTAGCAGAAAAACCAACGGAACTCTGGGGTGCAAGATGGAGGCTGAATTTAGGGGACAGTGCTGCCTGGTGGGAGGAGTCTTTACTCCTCCCCAACTTCTACCCCAGCTCCCACAGGAATATCCCTCAGACAGTCTACTGCTCACACTGGGCATGACATCATTGAATTTCAGTCTTTGTTGTTCTACTGGAAAATAGTTCCTTCAGCTGGTATACCCGTGAAGAGATTAGTTTTATGAATTTCCCAGCAGATTGAAGGTGCCTGCCTTTTACATATGAACTAGTCAAGGACTTAATAAAGAGAGACACGCACCTTTTCTTCTGTCAAGGAAATGGTTGTGGATATCAGATATTATTTTGTCATTACAGATGGTCAGAACATGTTAAGTCTTTTCCAGGAAGAAGGAATGAAAATTTTGCTTTTTAAAAATGTTTCAGGTTTTTTATTTTAAAAAGAGTTTTCAGTGTAACAATTTTTTAAAGCCACAAATTTATTTTTCATAAAAATAACAAAATTCATAACATTGTCTTATAGAAAAATGAGCATTTTTAATAAAAAATACTTTCAAGTTAAAAAAATTTCAGCCACCTCTAACTGACCTGTAATTGGGT
The DNA here is from genome assembly GCF_015237465.2 of Chelonia mydas. Lineage (NCBI taxonomy): Eukaryota > Metazoa > Chordata > Testudines > Cheloniidae > Chelonia > Chelonia mydas. The sequence continues at coordinate 92,063,503 of NC_057853.1, forward strand.
TGGGTGTAATCACTGACTGGGTTTGTCATGATAATTTAGGGGGCAACTCATGGATAAATCAATGAAAATTTGTATTTAAATGACAGATTTTTACCTAAAGCTGTGATGATGTTTCTCTATTTTCACTTGGCTTCCTGCCCCAGCGTAGCTCTTTATAGATAGTTTCATGGCTTGCTTTTGCACGTCTTCTGATGGAACCTGGAGTTCAGGCAGCCTTGGCAGCACACCAGCTGCACATCACCATCCTGTTCCAGGGAGGTAAGAGGACCCAGACTACTGCCCGTGCCAAGGCCAGTTCGCCTGTCAAAGGTGATGTCAAAACCAGCAACCTACGGTTTTTAAAAATCAAAAGCCATGTGCTTTTTCACAGAAGTTGTGGCCAACTCCAAACTCTCCCTTCAGTTTTACATTACTTGGTCTATCACTTTTTTTTTTTTTTAATATAAAACTAACCAATTTCATAATCAGGAGTATTTCAGGGCTGTTGGGGTCCATCTACACTACAGAAACATCTGAATCAGAGTAACAGGCTACAACCTGGTTAAATTTGTAAGGTAGGTGGGATCTTCCATTCATCAGGGTAAATCCTTGCTCTTGTTCAAAATTTCAGCTCAGTTATGTAGCCTGATTACAGCACCGCTAGGGACTGTTCATAGCAAATTTTAAATGTGTTATAACCAAGGCAAATAGACTCTCTTTTGGACTAGAGGACCTCAAATACTCGTTTTCCTTAGGCTCTCTTGCCTTCCCTTAGGCAAAATTGAGCTTTTACTGATATAGTTTTTTCCAGTCCCAACAAGAAACTAGCTATATTGGCAAAAGTGCATTTTACTAGTATATTTGTGCCTATAGGCACAGCTATGTCAGTCAGGGATCCCACCACTGCACACCCTTGGCTGGCATAGGTTTGTAGTGTAGGACTGGCCTTAATGAATACTACACCAGACATACTGCTGTGTGCTCCTGAATATACACAGCAGATTGTGAATGAAGATAAAGGGCACAATCATCTACAAATTGCATCCTATTTTACATGTGATGGGGTAAATACTCTCTCTGCAGGCAGAGGAGATCTATGGAATAGATTCACAATTTACATTTCAAGTGTGAAGACCATGAATAAAGAGTTCAGATTCCTGAAAACAAAAGATCACAACCTTTAGTGAAAACAGAGAAATCCAATTACAGAATCTTTGTTTATCAAAATAGGGCAGAACAGTAATCTGGGGCGCGCTCTGGACATGCCTCTTACAGCTTCTCCTCCCCCTCAGCCCATTTTAAAATAATTTTTAAGGCAAGAGAATAAGGTAACACTTAAATAAGAAGTCCTCTCTTCTGAGATCTGTTTGCACAACGGTACAGAGGGGATCTTTATCCCTGCTGCCCCTAGTGCCAACAAGATCAAGTAAAGCAGTTTTACATTACAGTAGCAAGCACCAGTAGTAGGGTTGCTAAAACAGATAAATAGGATACAAGGCTGAGGCAATAAAAACACGTCAATGAACTACGATTTACCCTGCTTCTCCTGCTGAACTCCTGCTCGCTGAGTGACCTGATGTTATCTACTGCCTTCCAACACAGTGTAATTTCTGGTTGTGATTATACCATCTAAGGGCCTTAAATATTGGAAATGGTTTTGGTCAGGTGACAATAGGGAAGACACACTTTAAAAGCAAAAAACTTTTGTTCCAGACTGTCAGCAACATAAAGGCATCCTGCATGTTAATTGCATGAAGTGTATTTTCCAGGCCTTGGAAGGACAGCACCTACAGTTCCCGTTCATTCAACTGTTTGGAAGGGTGCATTTAGTTGGACTAGAAATGACGCTGCAGCAGTTAAATGCAGTTAAAACATTAACACAGCATTATTAATGGTGCTTCCAGATGGAGATGACATTACAGGATTGCAACTGGGGGAGCACCAATGTACTCTGACTGCTGTGTCCGTAATGAACCAATCCCACAGCATGGGCCCAGGAGCTGCTCTCTTCTGGATGAGATGTAAAACAGAGGTCCTGCCCCTCATGGTCATTAAATATACCATGGCTCTTTTTGCAAGAGTTTTAATTCTGTAGTGTGCTCAGCCTTGAATGAGGCACAAAGACATGGGTCCTGATAAGAATGAATCCACATAACAGTGCAGTCGGTGACACAAAGGCTGGCAATAAGCACTAGGCCTTTGAACCCCTCTTCATTTCTTATACAAACCCATTGTGTAGTGTTACCATGCTCTGTTAAACAGATCCATGTTCTGTCTACAAGGTATCATAGAATCATAGAAGATTAGGGTTGGAAGAGACTTCAGGAGGTCATCTAGTCCAACCCCCTGCTCAAAGCAGGACCAACCCCAACTAAATCATCCCAGCCAGGGCTTTGTCAAGCCAGGCCTTAAAAACCTCTAAGGATGGAGATTCCACCATCAGGTAGCTGCATTTTGGTGGGGGAAGGTTGCAGAGCTTTGGAATGAAGGCATTATCTATATGTAAATTGGCATGCTTCCCCTGGTGATGCTAATTGTAATTACTGTACTAGTGTTTCGCCAACATTCTCACTCATTCCATGTGTGATTTCCTCTCATGAATATGAAATACAATTCACTTTTCTCTAGCACGCTGCCTTTATTCATTGTCAAGTACTCAGAGAAAAATTAAAATTGTTTCAATATTTTACTCTTGGGGGATTTTCAGCTGCAAAGAAATCTCATTACTTACAGTGGGAGTGAGTGTCTCTTATGATTAATAAAGAGGGCTTGAGAGACACAGCTATGGATGCCAAATTCAAACCTTGCATAAGTATTTATAACACCAATGAAGTCAGAGGAGTCACACCTGCTTATAACAGGGCTAAACTTGACATAATTCTATTCATGACTGTCTTACTGTGTGACTTTAGGCAAATCATTTAATCTCCCGTGCCTCACTTTGCCCACCTGTAAAAAAGATACTGAACCATCTCTGAAAAGCACTGCCAGATTACAGCTGTGCAGAAAACAGTGTTCTTGTCCCTTGAAAAATTTTTGCAATTGAAAAATTTTCTTATCCTAAATTGTGATGAAAAAAATCAAAAATTTTCCTGAGCCAAAAATCTGATCTTTTTAGTCAATCAAAACCTTGTGTGTCAATTATGACCATTTTTTAAATTTTTAAAAACATGTATTTTGACCACAATTAGCTTAAGTTTCAAAATTTAAAAAAGTCATTTTGAACTGGCATTTGTCATTTTGACAAATGTTGATAATCACAGAACCTGTTTTTCAAAAAAAAAATCTGAGCAAAAAAATTTGTTGAAACTGACTCTCTCACAAACAGTTTTGGTTCTGATGAAAAAAATGTGTCATCAAAAATTCCCCACCAGCTCTATTTAGGATCCTTGGGTGAAAGATTTTTTTTTTAATAAATACAAAATATTATTCTTACTACTGCAATGGAACACAAATATCAGTAGTGATAATGTGTGTGGTAGTTATTGCCAAATCACTAAAGGTTCCAATGAGTTTATTTAAAAGAACAGGAGTACTTGTGGCACCTTCGAGACTAACAAATGTATTGGAGATTAGTTTATGGGATGTCTCGGGGTCTTGTATAATCCAAACTTATTTACCTACCCATTGCAATATGAGGACAATCAATGTGCACTTTTTTTCTCGGCTTCTGCAAAACCACTGTTAATGTGAGCTGCCCCTTCACACCACACAAAGCTGACAAACTGGTCTTCCCCAGTGTTTTTCTTATATATTTGTTCCGCAAAGAAGAGTGGAAATTCCATGTTTCTAAATCACCTGCTCCATTCAATCCCTGCTCAAACTGCTCTGCTGCATAGTCTGTTTTCTCATACAGAAAATAAATGATCAAAAGAAAAGTGCAGTAGCAGAAACCTGCTACAGCTTCTGGACTTAAGCTAGCTCCCAGATCTTGAACTTTGAGCTGAAATATCTCTTTGCTGGTACAGCCCTTTGGTTCACTTGGTAATTGTTCTGGGTGTTAACACATTCTCTTCATTAACAGTTTGGCAATTCTTCAGAATAGGGTGATTTTTCTGAAGTTGGGACATTTAAAAATATATGAAGTTTATTTGTGATGACAAAGGTAGTCCATTTGGTGGGATTGTGTATAACATAGTAAGAAAAAACTGCAGTAGGTGTGAAATTTGGGTCCAGATATCAGCATTTCTTGATATGCCACATTTAAAAAAAAATCAGATTAGACATAATTTCCTATTAAACACGTTAATTAAACTAGCAGGGACAGTAAAATAAATTTTCAAAGTGTTGAATTGGGATTAAAATGTCATTTGTGGCTAAAGCTAATATTGGTTATTCTTCTTCAGCTCCTCAATAACCATATCGGACATAAAAGTAAATCACATTTGGGGCCACTGCTAGGCTGGGAGTCTTACAATTAAACCCAGCAGCTGTGTTTTTGGACAGGGATGCACATGTGCAGGCCACACCGTCTGTTTCCTTCGGCGGTGTGCTCTGTTCTTGGGAGCAGGCGGGGAATCTACACTGCAAAGCCCTGCAGGCTCCTAAGTACAGAGAAGACCAGGAGAGGTGAAGGACAGTGCAATTTTCATGGTTTCTTTACACATACCATTCATGATCATGTAGGAACCCAGTGGCCCAGGTACTACAGAATTGCCTAGCAGACTAATTAGCACTTTTTTCAAAAGCATGGGTGTTTGCTTAAGGTTCTTAAGAGATAAAGTAATTACACAGGTCATGGTTTAAAATAAAACCAGTAAAAATAGGAAACAGTTGCATTTCACAATTTGAAAAAATATGACATTTTTAAACTAGTCTAAAAATAGGAGAGGATTAAAAGAAAGTAAAACACAGAAGACATAACAAAGTTAATATTAAGGTTTTGAAAGGGTTAAACAAAAGTCAACAAGGGCTACAACCAGAAGACAGATATGGACAAGTAAAGAGAGTAAAGTAAACAGGAACAAAAGAAAGAAAATATGAGCCGAATAGGCAAGGCTGGCAAAACAAAATCATGGACAAAGATAAAATGAAAATATATTAAAAAATCTTCCTCCCCCCTTTGTATTTTGTCTGTTTACCTTCTGATCTCTTCAGAAAAGGAGCTGACTTCTTAGACGTTTCGAAAAGACACTGCATTGCAGCTTTTGGACATGATGGAAATACATACTGAGAGTGAATCACACTGCAGCATGTTTGGGGCAGATGTTCACAGATTAGAACAAAGACGGCAGTGAAAGTATAATATATGTAAGGTACCTTAGTATTTTGAGTTTGTTCCCATGGAGGGGCAGTTCTGACCCTTTTGGAAAGGGGAGTAAGCAGAATACAAGCTGCATCGCTCCTGAGCAACCTCCAACAGCTAGTTAGTCACAGACCTCCCTCTTAGAGGTTTACATCCCTGTATGTTTTCCTTGGTCAATCCAATATGACCGTGGGGAAATCTACCATAGCCACGAATGACATCAAACAGCATATTTTACGAGACTGCTTTGAAAGTAGCTATTTAAATGCTATTTGGACCTTACCCCAAGATTACATTTTGGTAGCAGTTCTTTTATTAAGTATAATGAACAACACTGAATAACTTTGGATTTTCATTCATCATTTTTAAAGTTTCAAAATATTAGAAAGTTTAACCCTTTAAATTAACCATTTCCCATGCTCAACATTTTGAACCAGTTCTCTAACCATCTGTATCAGGTCCTGATATCCCAAGCCTGACAACTAAACTATCCCCTTCCAATCACAAAAGTGCAGGGTAATTTTTAAAAGTTCATTCTCAGCTGGATTGCAATAAGCACGATCATTTTAAAGAGCTAAGAGATAAACCAAACAAACTTTGCTCTTTGAACCTTTCCGTTTTGCACCATTTACTTTTTAAACTTGCAGCTGCTTGTGTGTTTTTAAAACATGCCTGAACAAGTGCCGCTTGTCAATAGCCGCATTACAATATCACACTGTGATTAAATAATGTGAAAGACCTGGCTTAAAATGAAAAAGGGCAGGAAATTCAGAGTTACAGCTGACACTTCTCTTTAGCTCAAACTGCTGGGGAAAGAAAAGGCATGAGCTAAAACTGCCTCAGCTCTGACATTTATTTGAGAGTTTTAGAAAGGGGAAACACATTAATGTCTGCAAGCTGTATTACCTCGGACTGTGACCTCATCGGATCTCATGAGCCAAACAGGATGGGGCTGAATTGGAATTTGGATGGGCGACCTCCACATAAAACCCATAGTGGTGTTACTCATTCGTAGGCGGCACTCTTCCCTCTGAGTCAGTACTGAATGAATGTCTCAGCGTGGCGTTAGGGCCCACTGAAGTGCGTGGACAGACTCCCACTAACTTCACCAGACTTTGAGTAGGTCTTTTATGGAGCTGCGTGCTATTAGGGCTGCCATCTCTCAGAAGAGATGTACAACCACGCTCCTGACCACTTGGGACCGTAAAAGATTTCTGGGTATTATTGTAAGAGTAAACACTTTGGTATCAGTGTCCTGGCAAATTCCCATCCCATCCCAGTTAGGTTTCTCATGTCTACGCTGTCCCTGCAGTTTCACTTGGAATGAGAGGACTTTTCATTCCCTTTTCCTAAATACATAGTGATGATGATCACTGTTCAGCTGCCACCCTCCATCCCAGGAATGGCTGCATTTCTGTGGAGTTACCGCCAAGGGGTTGCCAGCTGCAGTATCATTGTTGATCAAAATCATAAGCCTAAAACTGATCTTAAAATAAAATCTGGGCCAGATCCTCGGCTAGCGTAAATAGACATCGCTGTATGAGCTGGGGATCTGGCCCACTAATTCTATGCTGAGATTGTACATGCTAAAATTGCAGCCATGAGGGAATTTTTAATACACTATTTAGATTAAAGGTTTATAATGGAAACATTTTACAGGAATTACAAAGTTACAAATAACACCACTGTCATTAGCTAGTGTATTTCAAATGGATGCATAGATGATGGTTGAATGGTGCCCCTTTTAAAATGGATACATAAGCATCAACTGCTAGCTAAGTGTAACAATGTAATGTTTATCCACTTAAATTCATGGAATATCATGTTGACAATCAATTGGCCAACTCAAAACACATCTTGAACCTCTTCTCAGCAACACTGGTATGAATCAGGAGTAACTCCACTGAAAGAATCTAGATTCGAGTAGAATTGATGTACACAAAGATAAAACAAACCTAGCGTAACAGCATGAATTGACCAGTTAAATGCTAACATCATGTGTTCTAACTTTAAGCTGCCATTGCACAGGAGGTGCTTTAAAAATTGTTACTGTTTTCAAAGATTCTACCATTTCTAGTAGAATTCTGTTTTATAAATAAGGAATATAATGGAAACTAATCTTCCGAAAACAACAGAACGTGTCAAGTTCACACACTGTATTACGCACCACCATTCTGTCCATGTCAAGTTAAGTTCTTGTTTCTGTATCTCAAAGGTGTGAAAGAGTCAATTTCAAATGAATAAGATAGCAGGGGTTGATGTTCAGTATGGCTTTGAGATTACATCAATACTGAGAATTCAAGCAAATAAATAGCTCTTGTTCTGTACCCATTTTTAATTCTTAAGCAGTTTACTCACTCGGTGTAGTTATGTATTTGCATTTTAAAATTCAATTACATGCAAAAAGTTCTTGGTAAATTAGGGATTTTAAGTAGATATTGGGCCTAATCTTGCACATGCTCACTCATCTGAGACCCCACTTCCAAATCTGACTCTGAGTCCCACGGTAATGGTGGAGCAGAACCCAGGTGGACAGGACACAGGTAAACTGAACCAGGGGACGGTGGTACTGGGGATATGAAAAGAATTACTTATTTCCATCTGGTGTTCAGGCATGGGCCCTGTATTCAACAAGATTGTTCCATCTGAAGCAATGCTGAAAACAGACTGAAGGAGCAAATTCTGAGGAATTAATCTAAGACCTGTTTGAACAGATACATTTTGAAATTTCCAGTCAGAATCAACTTGAACTTTTGATACCTGAGTCTCATTTACACTAAGGATGCTTTGTACTGCTCTGGTGGTATAAAAGGGGACATACAGTGGAATCAGGCTCAAAATGTTTAAATTCCATTTAGCAATGGTTCCTTGAGACTGGCTGAGGAGGAACTGTGACTATCAACCTGAAGGAGATGGCAGGGAGCCTACAAAGAAGTGAGAGACACAAGAGACACTAACATACAAGTGTTTTTAGGTGACAAAATAGAAAGACAAAGAGGTGACCCATTGGCCCATGATCTGGGATGTAAAAAGAAAGAAAAGGGGGAGATGCAGCTGAGAAAGAGGCCCAGAGGAGGGGGATCCTTTTCCTTTACTCATCCCTCCTGCCATTCCTTTAACTCAAGTTACAGCTGTGGATCTGGGGCCAAACAGCCTAGGTCCTAAGGTATGTCTCTGAGGGGGCAGATGTGTCTAGTTGATGACCATGGTGACCAGTTGCAGGTTCATTAACAAACAGCATCAGAAAAACTAAGAGACTGAATCCTAGAAACAGTCACATACTGAAAAAAAAAATGTCCTAAATGCACTGAGTGTGAAAGACAAGACTCCGGATGCAAAAATAGAGGATCTGTCTCAGAAACACAGAACTCGGAACTCCAGAAGCAGAGAGACTAACAGAAAACACAGAGAGAAAGACACACAGGAACGGAGACAGAAACATGTGAAAGGCTCAGAGGAGAAAGCCTGCCTGCCAAATGATAAAGAGTGGGTCTAGCAGCGAAAAGGGAGTTAGCTAAGAGGAGAAAGTAGAATGTAGGATGCTGAAAGCAGAAGAGACGTGTGCCTTGACGGTAAATCTTGAAGCGAAGAAGGAAAAAGGCAAGCTAGATCAGCCCCACAAGGGGAAAACCATGAGAGACACGGGCAGTAGGGTAATGGGTCATAAAGATACTGAGAGATTAGGAGGAGTCTAAGTTATCTTCTGGCCCATCAGTGTGTAAGTAACATCAAGTTAGACTCCCTTACACTCCTGCAAGTGGTTGGCACTGGGCAGTAGTGTAAGGGAGCTGAAAAAACCCTTCACATACCAACTCTGAATTTGGCCCAGGGAGCAGTGAAGAGGAGAGTATCATCAATGTGGCCTGCCACCCAGAAGCAGTGTCGGTGTACGATGGGCCTCTAGTAGCAGAGAGGAAGCATAAAATTGACTCTTGGACTCAATGACAATGATAATAAGTCCTGAAAGTAGATAGACCCTAGAGGAGACTGAAGAGTGGGAAGGGGAAGAGAGACAAAGAGGGAGAGCGTGTGCACAAGAGCGAAAGTGAAAAATGAGAAAGGAATTCTATTTTGTAGGGAGGAGGTGTGTGTGGTACATGCATTGCAGGGAAACAGCAGTTGAAGGAGTCCCAGCTCTGTTCCCCAATGGTTTAGAGGTCAGAAATTTTATTTTACTTGTGTTTAGTTTTTCATTATACTATATGCAGCAGAACTAGTTATTTAGTCTTGATGATATCTAAATATGAATTTCTTAAACAATATTTTGCATGATATAATGATCCCCATCTTTGTGAAGAACACTTTTCACCCATAGAGCTCAAGATAACATGCCCAGAACAGCACATTAACAATTATTGTACATTATTATGACTATATTCATTTGTAAATAGAATCAAACAACACATGCTCTTTGATGGCAGAGGGTATGTGGGCTGAACTATCAATGGAAGAAGATATCAGCTTTAAATACTTAGGCTATCTCAGCACATAACCAGCCATCCTAACCAGCCAATTTTTGACCAAAATGAACATTTGAGACTACTGAAAAGTGACACTGGCAGTCTAGGAAAAACATGGGTTTTATTGTAATTTTCTGTGACTTTTTAAAAACCGTTTGGTAAAGCACCCAGATGTTTAGAAAGCCTATAGGTTATACACTTCTACAACTGTTTTGGCATCTCCCATAAGAAAACTAGGTCAGGACCTAGAGTTGTTTTAATACAGCTATAATCAGAGCAAGAATCCTTTGTGACATTAGACCAAGAATGATTAACATTGCTGTTATCTGAATTCACAATTATCAATGCATATGTTTGTGTAGCTAGATCTCAGACATTTTGTTTACTCCAGACTCTGTGAAATAAATTGTAAATAACAAATGAAAAAATCTCATCTACTAGTGGTGTTTGCATAAGATCAGGATGTCTTAAAGACTATACATAAAGCTCCAATAAGTTGGACTAGTCCTTATCTTTAAAAGAAGTCTTATTATATGGGTCATGAATAATATTAGAAAGGATCACTGTGCCTCAAAATTAGACATCAACAAACAAGTGAGGCACAGAAGGGAGGGAAACACAATGGACCAAAAGAGGGAAACATACATCCAACGCACTATGTAACTGGCCTAATTTATTTATATAGAGAGTTTGCCTGCAAAGTGCATGAATTTAGATTACTTTTTTAAATGGTGCAGTATTATATCAGACATATGTCCTTGCTTAAAAGAGAGTTCAGGCAAATTTGTTTATTTTTATTTGTCTTACATCTAGTTTGATTAAAGTGTTGGCTAACAAGAGAAACCACTCAGGAAAATCCTGTATATAGAAATGGGAGGTATGAGGAAAAACTGTTTTAATCACCTGATTTACCCAAAAGGGAGTGTAAATTAACATAAACTGGCCCGTTTAATCTTGACTCTCTGTAAATGTTTAATGTGAAAAAAATGTGATAATTAATGTTTCTATACTCATATGCTTAAGGAGTCATTACAATCAGCCTTTGTTTGCTTCAGAGTTGGCAGCACCGACCTACTGCATTTGAGAAGGGAATGTTTTAGGGTCATTTAACATTATATCACTCTTGGTGATCCAAGAGCTGCTATAATTCTGCCAAAGAGTATAGAGGGTTTCCCAGTCAAGTTTCATCCTGATTTTGATTATTGTTTATCTCCAGTCCATGTCTGAATAGTTGTAGTAAAATAGAGGAAGTTTTACTCCTGAATTTGAGGTCAGCTTGTAATGAACCATGGTTTCAATCGCATGAACAGCTGCTTCTTTTATAAGCAAAAAGGGTTCACTTACAGTTCAGGGTAACACAGTAATAATTTAAGGAACAAGGAAGCTTCTATTCATTTCTTTATTTTTTTATATGTTTTTTGAAACGTTTTGACATTTGAAAATGTCAAAGTGCCTGCAGCGGACTTGTCTGAGTGGAGTGTAATATTGACACTATTCTACTTTGCAAAAAAAAAAAAAAAGAAATGAACAAAGTGAATTTTTAAAACAAAAATACAGTACATCTAGACCTATCAATCATCATATAAAAGCCTTTTTCATTGAGAGCTTCGTTTTTGTAGTGAGAAAAACTATTATTAAACTTTTTTAAATGTGTAGCTCGATATAAAAGGGACACAAATAAATCAGGCATATTCTCTGAAATGGGGGTCAAAAATATTTTTAATTGGTTGGATAAATGCAAGCAAGAAACTTAATACAGGTTACTAAAAGCAATGGGACAAAAAAAAAATCTTTTCATCATAAGAAGTCTCTCAAAAGACAAAGGTTTAAAAGTCTGGCCAATTTAGTTTGCAAATATATTTTTCTAACCGTATAGTTCTACAGTTCATAAAAAATGAGTCTTAAATCAAAGAAGATTAACTATTAATTTTTCATTTATTTTCTGATATTCATTTGTCCAATTCAATTTTGTTACCATCCTCTTAAGTCGCGTAGGTTTAAAGGGTGAATTTAACAGCCTTTTGGCATTTGTCATCTCTACATATTAGGATTCCCCTAATTTTGTTAAAATCCATGTAGATGTTTTTTAGTTATCTTGTTTGCTTTTGGCAGTGGATAGGTCACTGTACTGGAAGCCAGGAGACCCAGACTGTTCCTGGCACTGCCACCCATTTGTCATGTGATCGTGGGCTACTTATTTAGGGCCAGGTTATAGAACCTTTACTCACATTGGTGAGCACCTACTCAAGTAATTTCATAGGTTTTGGTGGGACTATTCTCACAATTTGTTGCTTACCAGTGTGAGTAAGGGCTCCACAGTCTGTCTCAGAACCTCTCTGTGCCTCATTTTCACCATCTGTCAAATGGAGATGATACCTCTCTGCCTTTGTAAAGCTCTTTCAGATCTAGAGATCCAAGACTGTTAAAAGAGTTGGCTGAGGATGCAAATTACCACATTAGGTGATACATAAATGAGCCCCTCTGTAATCAGGAAGACATCATGGTGCCTGATGTTCCCCGCTGCACCCAGAATAGAAAAGTGACAGTATCAAATTGTGAGAAGGTTCTACTCTCGATTTGTTTGATTCTGTAGGGAATGTGTGAAGCATTTTTAACCACTTCCTCAGACAGCTGCCAGTGCTCTTATTAAGTTTCACATTCCTTTTCAGGCCCATTGATTGCTTAGTTTAGGACCATAAAGCTGATTAAATTGCTATCATTCCATTTTAGTTGTGTTTGCCTGCAGGGCTCAGGCAGAAAAGTGAGTGTACTATAGTTTCTCCCTTGTGCACAAGGCACCAGGCATATGCCAGACTGACTCATTGCCCTAAGGTAAAATGGGAACAGGCATATACCAAACTGACTCCTTGCCCCTTGTAATATCACCAGTTCCGACAGATGAAGAGAGGTATTTTAGCCATTAATGCAACACATGATTTCAGGAGCAAATGGAAACCCAAAAGCATCACAAAAATGTGAACCCCTTGAACAAAGGGAAGATAAATCTTTTCAGTAAAGTAGGACCCACCATCACCTAATAATACAGATCCCGTACCCCAAACTTCTAACCTCACTTCCATTTGGTTTGAAACGTACCAAGGTATGTTTGCCCTCATCCAATTTCCAATGATAGCCAACTACCAGAAAAGCAAGCCATCTATACTTAACGGAAATGAGACACAAAGCAGCATGCCATTATCATTCTGATAACACCACACTCCAAATTATCTCTCAGTCTCATTTAGTGGCCTTACATACACACATATATATGTATTACAAATCTCTCAGGAAACACAGGACCTGAATCCCAGTGTTTCAATGTAGTTAACTAGCAGCAAGACACAAACAAGTAACTACATCGCTCTCAAAAGAAATATATCTATTAAGCAGTTCCACTTCAGAGGTCGCTGAATATGGGAATGGGGCTGCTGGCAGCCTTCCCAATTATTATTTTCGCTCTTAAGGCAAGATCAAGACCATCATTCATCACTGATGGCTACGTTACCCCAGAAGCCCAGATTGTGAATACATTTTAGAAGTTTAAATAAAAAATATTCTCTAATGAGCCTTCAGTTTACAATATAAGAAGCATGCCTCCCACCTGAGCAAAACTAAAGCTCATCCAATACTAAATATCCCCAGGACAATGAATGAACAGAAAAAACACTCGCCATCAGGCAGAGTGGAACACCATTCAACACTGCAGCTTGTGCTCTTCCCTAACACACAGATGCACAGGGCAGAGAGATCAGCCCCCTCCATCATCTTTCATTAGCATTGTATACCACTGAGGCAAGTAAATTCATGAGGACAAACAAAACTGAAGTCAACCATCAAGGCTGCAACATTTTACAGGATCAAGTGAAACATACAAGGACAATTAAATCTACTATGACTTCCAAAAACACTGTTGGCCAGGTTCGCTGCACCTTGCAACTCCACTCTACGGTTTTGATCTGGTAGCACTTCACACCCGCGTTGCACAGGTTTCCAGGTGAAAGGTATGGGAGCATCAAGGCCCTGAGCTCTTCCCCAGATCTGCACAAGATTACTAAAAGAAATCTGTTCTGAATATAATTTCATAATTCTCCCTTCTAAACACCACCTGATATTCTTTTATCCCCTGCACGCTTTTCACTATGAATCTGATTCTCCTCTTATATAACACCAGTTTTACACCATTTTAACTCCATTGACTTATGTGGAGTCACTGCTCATTTACAACAATGGAAAGGAGAGGAGAATCCAGCTCTGCTACAGTCTTTATGGATTCCTTTTATTATTCACACGCATCCATACATCCTTCCAGTGCTATGTTACTGACAAAGCAAGTGCCCTGAGTTACCCTGACCACTATAAACAAGACTTCACTCACCATCAACTGCACCCCTCCCACACAGCAGCATCTGCCACTTCCAGCCATTCATCTAAATGCATCCACTCTCTTTACACTTTACTCTAATTTCCACTTATTTCCTCTTCCTCGTTGGCAAATATTCTAAGTAACCACTTTTTAGTTCTAATTTTGTTAGCAGCATCACAGCCTATCAATCTCCCCACTGTATTTTCTACTGCATGCATCCGATGAAATGAGCTGGAGCTCACAAAAGTTTATGCTCAAATAAATGTATTAGTCTCTAAGGTGCCACAAGTCCTCCTGTTCTTTTTGCGGATACAAACTAACACGGCTGTCACTCTGAAACCAGCCTAACAAGGGTTCACCAGAATTAGGCACTATTTTGTTTGGCTGAAACAGAATTAATCTCTGTAATGTATTTTTAGTTCTGTGATATGAGGGCAAATCTAACTGCAAATACTCTTCCCAGACTGTTGTATCTTGACACATCTTTGTCTGCTGGTCAAATGCAAACCTACCTTAAAGGAAGATTGTGGTGACTAAGGCCCAGATTTTTAAAGGTATTTTAGGCATAGCTGCACTCAGCATCACAATGCCTAACTGATTTAACAGACAGTCTCATTTTCTGTAGGGATTTGGCTATAGGAGACAAAATCCCATGGGAGTTAAAAATCTGCGCCTAATTCTAATATCTTAGGTCTCATCCTGGGACAGCTCAACAGCCGCCAACCCTGACTTTAAGGAGCATTGAGGGTATTTACTATCTCCAGTTCTCACAGGAACTGGCCCTATGAATGAATAGCCTTCTCCCTTAAGATCTTTCAATGGACTGAGATGGAGAAAAAAATAATTTTCAGGCCCCCAAACACAGATGAGAGGCATGAGTCAGCTGCTGAACACAGAGTACAAAACTGTAAGGTATGCAATAAGAGAAGCCAGGATCCTGTTTGAAGTGATAAGGGTAAGGAGAGGCTAACAGTCAGCACCTTCCTATTGCATGATCCGGGGAAAAGCCAGCTGACCAAAAACACTACTCTGTGCTGTCCTGCAAAGTTATTCATTTTGTCCATCAGTACTCATCACTGAAGCCTTGTCTACACTACAAAATTACGTCGACCCAACTTACATAGAGCCACCATGGTAATTAAATTGCTTGTGTGTGCACACACTTGGCTTTGTGAGTCGGCGGTGCACATCCCCAGTAGAAGCACTCGCATTGATTGCATTGTCAGTGTGGGGCGTTGTGGGATGCTCCTGAAAGCTAGTACAGTCAACGTAAGCAGTCTACACTGAAACTGTGCTGACCTAATTCCATCAACCGTAACTCTATACTGCTCTGAGAGATGGTGTTACTAAATCGACATACAGAGACACTGAGGTCATCGGGAGCCAAATTTAAGTGAAGACACTTCCACTACTAGGTCAATGCAAGGCAGCTTACGTCGACCTAGCCCCGTAGTATAGACCAGGCCTAAGATTTTAGGAATGTTGGATGACTAATTTCTGAGATTGCCACACATTCTTTTACTCTTTGCTGCATGTCATGCTGCTGTAGGGACTGTCCTGTAAATGCTTTTACTGTTATGCTTTCAAGCAATGAATACAGCAACAGATATATTCCACCTCTTCTCTCATTCCACCTGGACAGTCCCTTGGAGTTTAATATACCCTAACCAATGGATTATTTAGAGAGGGGAAACTCCAATCTCAGTCCCATTTTTCATTACTGCAGAGATGACAAGCATATCAATGCTAGGGAAGGAGGAAGCGGACATGTGGGGATCAGAAAACCTGCCCCAATTCTTACAACACAGTACATTCACTGGAGTGTATGCTCCTGGCCAACGCGTAATTGTGAATTCTCTGTTTGCATCGGTCTCTACCTCCACACCGAAGAAGCCTTGAGGAAACAGTAGTTTTACATATCTCATTTTGTTCTTTGTCCAGGCCAGTCCAGTTTCATTCAATTCCTCCACAGGGCATCATGCTTTTCTACTGTTGATCCGTCAAACAACTGGCACTACTTTAGGAGGAGATGCATCACTGATGGTGGGATTGGCAGGGCTTGCTGCTGACAATTGCCTGCTCTGCTATGATACACTAGACTCTAGAACAGATGATAGCCTTCCATTCTAATTAGAGTCACGGGGCCTAATTCTGATCTCCCTCACACTGGATTGACTTTGGTGGAGTTACTCACAGTATAAAGGAGATTTGAATCATGATGCAGGATATTCTGGGAAATGAGATGCCCCTTCTTGCAGGACTGTATTTCTGTCTTGTTATATAAAATGCAGCTTCAGATTTCTTTTAATTTTGAATATAAGGAGCAGTTTTCATCCCATGTGCTAATCTGGGGCTGAAAGTACAGCGTCTTGCTATGGGGTGGGGACAGCATAAACTTTCCAAGCTCGGATACCTTTCACCCCAGGCACTGCATCCTCAGTGCTTGCCATGCCTGCTAGAGACATTACAACCCCAGGATGTTGCTCTGGCCTTTTATGAGTGATAAGCTATATTTTCATGTTCAGTAAGTATGGTTATCTTATGTAGTTTGCTGAGTCTCAGACATTTTTTTCCAGTCTCAGACCACAAAGTCAATTAGCAAGATCTGAAAGAGAAGTTAGCACTGCTCAGAAGTATTTCTTTTTAATCAATTTTATGTTCTTGTATTATGGGAAAGAGTGAAAAGAAGTTGTTGATCTAACTTTTCCATGCCTTTCATTGTACTGTATAGTTTTACCAGGTCCCCTTGTATTTGTCTTTTGATGTTGGCAGCCTCAGTCTTTCAGGAACTTGCCGGAGAAGATGCTGGGGGCGGAGATATACCTGTGGGACCTGGCCCAGATCAATTCCTCAGGGGAGGAGGAAAGGGACATGGGGACTTGTAGATCTGCTGTGCTCCCTTTTCCTGTTGCAAAGGTACAAGTGATAAGTGACAGCTAATTTGGCCCGGGTGTGAGTGTGTGTAACATTACAGGGCTCCAGGTGAAAGTGTATCTAGAATATAACCAGAAGTTTGCACTGGTGGTAAAAACTTCTGAAGATGGACTTGCCTTCCAGCAGTGCAGGGAGGACTGCACTTAAGTGCCATACAGCCACTGAGGGAAGTTCCCTGTGAGTTTGTTCAGGAAACCCCATTCTCATGTGTTTTTAAAGAGCTTTTTCAAGTGCCCCCCCTGCACCCTCCAGATTTTTGAGTGCTGGCCTTTTATTAGTTCAGAATCAGGTTTGCAGGGATGAGGTAGTTTTATTAACTCCTCCTGGTTTCATTCAGATAAGACTTCATTGTACCTTACATGCTTGACCACACTACCAATACCAAGACGTTTGGCACAGATGAGGAAGGGAGAGTAATGATGCCCTTTACAGCTCTTGCCATCCCACATCCTGGAGATATGTACCACCAGGCTGGTTTGCCATATAAATTAGAGCAGCTGGAGGTCTGTTCTAATTTACATAGGCCATATGGCAACTATTCTGGCAGTCAGGGATCACCTAAGCTTATGGATGCCTTGGCCTAGGCCTGTTCCCCAGTCGTGGCCTCTCTCTGCTGGTGGCTATGAAGGCAGATGTGTGGCAAGGGTGACACTATGGCAGCTCTATACCACCACAGGCTTCCTCTTCTACTACGGGATGCTCTTGAGTCTGGATAAGTGGCTTTAGTGCAGCTTTGTGCCTCTGAATGGCAGGAGCTAGTCGTATTGTGGAGGCGGTTCAGACCTTAAAAGTCTCCGCACAGACAGATAATAGCTCCTGCAGTTCCCAGGTGCACAAGAGGAGCATGACTGTTACCATGTGCCTTGCAATCACTGGGGTTACTCTGATATAAGTGAGGGGAGAATCAAGTCCTGCATCTGGACATTTGGGAATTTACAAATCGTTTATTTAATAATTCTCATCAGAGCCCAGCTGTCGGTGGGACCTTCTAAAGAGCATTTCTTAATAAACCTTTAACACAGATGAAAGAACTAATAGCTCTTTCTTTATTATACGCTGCACTATATTGCACTCAGTACCTAGGAAGATCCTTCCCAGGTTTTAAACACTATTTTATGTCCATTCACTGAAATGAAGTTTTTAGGACTCTTTGGAGCTGTCAAGAAATGAATATAGCTTTTGCAAACTAGTAATCCTAAATGGCTTGTTTTTAATAAAAAAAAAAGCTAGGGTTTTATGTGATCAAATAATACATTTCTTCCATTTTACTAAGTTTTGTTTAACATAAGGCTTATTAAGGCAAGTAAAGAGATTGATATGAGTAAGTATTAGCTGAAGAAGAAAATGCCCTTGTTCAGTTTTTAGTCTGGATGTTCACATTTAGAAGGGTTCAATTTGATTTGGATAAATATCTAGGACAAGATCCCTGGATTTTTCCAGGACACGCAGCGGTGATGGAAAATGTGGCTTCTGCTAATCAAAGAAGGTATTTATGTATTTGAAAATTAGCAGACTATCAGAGCTATGACAGTCACCTTTGGATATTTCTCTCTTCAGTGTTCATCAGAAACTTAAAAAAACATTTAGAGCGTGAACAGAACTGGAAATTATGAACTAGAATGGCAAGTAATGAACAAAATTGAGATTGCATTATACCATATCCATCATTATGTGCATTATTGAAGCCCCATCTAAGATCAGGGCCCTCTTGTACAAGGTACTGCATAGAGCCTGCCCTGAAGAGCTTATAGTCTAAACAGATAACACAGACAAAAGGGTGGGAAAGGAAACAAAAGCATTAAAAACTGAAGTGATTTCCTGATTGACAAAACACCACCACCACTAATTTGTTTGGTGAATATTATAATCACCATCTATAAAGTGAATTATTCACGACATAAGGGGAAAGTAATATATTGATTGAAGTTTCATGATTATCCAACCAACTCTACTTTGCAACAGACCTTAAAATAATCCGGTTTGTATGTACATGATAGATTAAAGCTAACTTTTTTAATGTTCCTAAACAAAACACACAAGGGGAAAATTTCAAAGGCAAAGGGCAGTTAGAGGCCCAAATCCCACTGAAAGTCAATGGGAAATAGGTTCTTAACTCCCTTACAGCTCCTTGAAAATCTCTCCCACAGCCTGGTCGACAGGCCGTAAGCACATCCTTCCACTTCTATGCTCCCTCAGGAAATGGATTCAAGCTAAAAGGTGGAGCTTAAGGGTGCCAGGGACCTTGTCCCTCCAGGAATGTAAAGTCATCTAAAAAGACAGGAATTACCATTTTACGGTTTTCCTTTACTCTACATTATTAACAGATTGCCTGTGCCATAGGAGCCCGTATTTTTAGTCAGAAAGATAAGCAAGACCAGGTAATATAAAACGTCAAAGTCGGTGTAGAGGTCAACTCCCAATAATGATACAAAAAGGTCTGATACAAAGAAATAAAGTTTTGTCAAGGTTAACAGAATCAGTACACATAACATTTTTAGTTTGATTTTTCAGTTGCCCTGTTCTTTCATCCAAGTCAACTAGGAATAGTACACTACAATAGAAAAACGATTCCTCACGATGCAAACTGCTTCTAAAATATAAAATCAAGGAGCAATATATAGACTAGCTCAGTAACTTGATTGACAGCCTGCATTCCTGAGCTAGGTTAAGTTCTATTATTTACTTTTGCTGATAATTCCTGCTACTAATCAACCAATAATGTGCCTCTACATATATTAATTACACTGACTGTATAGGACCGTTCTAGAATAGTATCAGTGAATCAATTGCTTTACTAGGCAACATTAGTTTGTCATTACAAACATCTCAGTGAAACAAGCCATTAGTTCAGACCATATCCATCACAAGTAGGAAAGACAGTGTACTGACTCATCACTCATTTCTCTCTTCTCTGTCAGCTGGTAAGTTTATGATTTCACTGAGCACGCTTTAGGTCGCCTGTTTTTGTTACCGTTTGCTTTTCTTTTTAATAGTTCATAGTTTTGACATCCCTTTGACAACTTGTCTTTGACGGGACAGCCCAGAAGCTGATGCTGGATATTTTGAGGCCACAGTATACAAGCAGAATGTGGAGAACCATCGGGGAGGACAAAATGAGCAACACTGAAATAATCAAATGAGAGAACTACATACAGCTACAGAATGCAACATTAGAAAAAGAGGAGGTGCTGGGAGGGACATAAATGAAAAGCAACATGCCCGACGGAGAATACAATCAACAGGCACAGACCACCTGGGAAAGTCAAACCAGTGTGGAAGATATTCTGGATAAAGACTGATGTTACAGATTGGGTAATTGCATGAGCAGTAAAGGTGAAAGGATTAAACCTGTGGCATCTATGATCCGTGTCATCATTTCACAAATGACTAACCTGGAGTAGTTAGAACACTACATGCCATCAAAAGCACTGAGTGAAATTTAGAAGAGAGGGATACCCATGTTCCTGGTTAAAAATAAAATGAGTTCTTCATTTATTTATTTTTAAGGGGGAAATTATCTCTGCCTACAATTCTGGACCCTTAAAATTCCACCTGTTATACAGGAAGGGATGGTCTCTTTTATAGAAAGTCTGTATTATTCAGTGGAATTTACCCAGCATGGAAGAAGGAAATGTAAGGTTCCAAGACAGTATAGAGGAACACTGTGAAATGCAAGGGCCCCTGGCCCAGTGCTCCAGCTCAGACCATGTCTGCATGAACACTATACGTTTACGCCACAGTGGGTTACAGCAGATATATCCAGCAAGCACATGCGTTAAACCAAGGTCAGGACAATACATTGCATTTCCAAGCTGAAATCCACGTGATACTTAATGTCAATCACTGTGGGCCAGATTCTGCCACCCTCACTTATACTGAGCAGTGCCACTGAAATAAAAAAGGGTAGAATACAGCTTCACGTGAGGGAGGCAAAGAGCTATTAGTGATCAGCTTTCATTTTTAAAATGGGGACCACCACAAATAGTTAAACTGTTGGTCTAGAATGAATATTCTCCACTGAATCAGAGGGAGATTCAGGGTCTCTGTCTCGGAGACAAGTCTCCCTCACTCAAACAGAGATGAGTGCAGCATGTTCTTTTTTCTCATGCAGTTTCATGTGTCTCAAGATAATGGAAATCAGAAAAGTCTGCAAAGGTTTGCGAATGGATTTCAGAAGCCTCACAGGACACTGCCAATGACGAATTAGTTTGTAGACTGGGAAATAACAAGACTTTTTAAAAACATGGGTATCCTTGGCAAGGTACATGAGTGTAAAATTAACTATTCCTTTCATTGTACTCCCCATGGACCCAATTGAGCAATCAGATCTGCAAGGGTTGACCTTTATGCCTGCTCAGACCCCACTGCAGGCCTGGATTTGTAAAAATCAGAGTCCTGCTACATATAGCAGCAATTTCCAATACATTTTGTATATTCACTTCAATAAAATAAATGTTTTCTTTTTTTTTTTAAATTGCTACCGGGTACCAAACATATTAGTTTCACTGATCTCTTGTCCTCCCACTCTCCAACATTTGTTTGTTCTCACATCACACTGTAAGCTCTTTGGGGCAGGTGCTGTCTTTTTATTGTGTGTGTGCATGTACAGTGCTACCACAATGGGGCCCTGATCCTGGACTGGGGCCCATATGTGCTACTGCAAAACAAATAACTACCACCATTCTGTATCCAAATACAACCTATCAGCATATTTCAATAGCCACTGTACACATTAAAATTTTACCATGTAACTCCAATCTATTTTGGAAATATACAACTACTAAAACAAAACACTCAGTTATGATTTTTGACTTTCTCTAAGGCAGTAAAGCCAGACACGGGAGAGTAAAGCCACTCTACGAAATGAAAAGTCACCTGGAATGGCTGCCTCTGTCATTTAAACATATAAGGTCAAATCCTGCAGTCAATACTCAGGCAAAATTCCTAATGAAGTCAATGGAACTTTTGCCTGAGTAAGGACTGCAAAATTTGGCTAGTGATGAGATGGCTACTACATATGAATTCCATAATTTCAAAGACTTGAAATAGAGCTTTAAAAAAAAAAAACAGGTTACATTTCTCATCTTTTTATCTTAACACAATGCTCTTAGATTTTATATAGAAGATGACTGTTCCTTTGAGGCTTTCTCCAGGTTTATTACGAGACATGGTAACATTCACTACTGCTTCAGCCACCAGTCACGCTATTTTATTGTACATTATTTACTGGGCCACAATGATCATATCCTTCTTTTGACCCCAAACCTTGGAAAATTCCACAGACTGTTAAAATACTTACAGTAAAAGCATCCATTTAATCTTGCTACTAGAGTAAAACAGTGCACTCTATCAGGAATGAAAAACTGGTTCACTGAGGCTGACTGAGGCTCACTTGACATAGGAATGAACCCACTGAGTATGGAAGGTAAAGACAAAGGGTGTTAAAATAGGAGTGAAATGTTGCAAGGAGCGTTTCCCCTTAATGAATTACTGGGAGATTTGTAGCAGGCCAGCCGGGGTAAGTCTTTCAGCATGTGTATCCAGAAGTGTCATGGACTTGCTGCACTATATCGTTGCTGCCCTTTCCATGAACTGGGCAGTTTCCTTTCACCAGTTTATTTTCACTTCTATTCTGGCAGCTGTCTACAGCAGTAGACATTTATCTTAAATAATTTGCTACTTGTTTGAGAATTCATGCCAGTGGGGGGAAAAAGGGAAAAAATAGCCATTCTTGGTGCACCATGTCATAACAAACTAAAAAGAAAATTCAATAAGGATAGAAGAGATTTTCCACAGGTTTTTTCTCCACCCACCAAGGCAGGCAAATATATTTTCAGACCGAATCTGATATATACAGGTACCTCATTTTTATCAGAAAATGATGGCAAAATTTGCTAGGGTTTTCTTTGCAGTGATTTTAAATCAGTGATATTTATTAACATAAATATGGGACGTTGTTTACTTTCACCTAAGCATTCCGAGGGCATTATGGTTTTTTGCAGAAAGAAGCTTAATCCATTATTAGTATCTTCTTTTCTTTATCATCCTACTATTTCATACAATAATAAGCCTTAGACTATGATTCACAGGTGTCTATTGTTACATTCAGAAATCATTCTTGAAATCAAAGACATATTAGAACACAAATATATGACAGTAGAAATAAAAAAAGATAAGAGGAAAGTTTAAAGGAGATATTTTTGTTGCATTATCTAGTATTATGCTTTCATTTCGGTAGCATGAAAAATTATATCTGAAATTATGGAGCTTATATAGTTTGTAAAGTGCTTTGGGAGGGCAGATGCAAGGTGTGTCATGTGTTACTATTCTATCTTACAGTGATCTCAGTATACAAAGCATTGCTGAAGCACTAAACAGAGAAAAGTAAATATTTCCATTCTCCTCACTGGCCAAAATTACTGAAGCCTGGCCCGAGCCTGTTGGTCCATTGTTGGTCTTGTTAGGTGTTTAAAAAAAGAGTAGAAAGTTACCAACCAGAAGCAAAAGAATGGGAAGGAGTGAAAGTAGAATCAAGGTCATGAAACCCAAGGGAGCAACTGGTATTCTAAGCACTGGTTGTTTCAAATGATTTGATTAAAGACAGAAAACTCTGTAACTTAAAGACTCCTGTGGACTTTCATACAAAATCTGTGAAGTTAGAAGTTCATTGCAGCAGGTGAAATCAGAGAGGTCTCACTGACCCTCATCTTCTATCATTTGAATGCATTTGTTTACACTGATTTGCATACTGTAGTCCCACAATTAACTGAGCACATGATAACAATTCAGTCATTTGAACAGTTCATCTTTCTAGATTAAACACTAGCACAGCTCACACTCAGTGCTTAAATTACACATGCACTCCATTTACAAAATACATATTATTCCTATTTCAATTTCTCAGAATGAAAGTGACTAACAGTTTCAAATTAATATTGGAAAACAAAATATTTTCTTTTTACCTTAAAGTCTGGTCAACAGCTACTGACCTTCTCCAGACTAGACAAGCTAAACTACAACATTCAATTTGATGTTCTCTAAGCCAGTCATTCAAATTGATAATATTAAAACAAGGAACCTGGAGGAGTACAGAATTTGGCCACAAACGTTGAGGCTCATATAAGAGTTGTGCGTATCATAAGAATGTGCTGAACTAGTTATGGTGCCATGGTAAAATTTTCAAGAGCGCCTATGTCTCATTTTCAAAAGTACCTCAGTCATTTAGGAGTTTTTGAAAATTTTACCCTCAGAATTTAAACCTAAATTTTGGAGAGCAGATTATTGATCCTCCTTCTGTACTCCACACTCCAGCGCAGGCAGGCGGCAAGGCAGGTGTGCACATGATGATGGGCAGTTCGTATTAGTGATGGACCAAAACCAGAACCTCAAATCCAAAGTCCTGATCCAGCAAAGTACTTAAGCACGTATTTAATGGTAAGCATGAGAGTTATCCCACTGAAGTCAGTTACCATCTCCACCCACAGATTTGGTATCAGGTCAGAATCAAAACCAGAAGGAGTCTATTTTCCAGTTCCAGTTCAGATGCACTTAAAATGTCATGAGAACTAGAGTTTTCATAATGCTTCAGCTTTAAAGTGTGGAAATCTTACAGCAACAGCTAATCTTGAGATAATTCCCTTATTTTGGGCCAAAATTTTACAAACTACAGGTGTCATCTAATCTGAATCTTAGCCTCAATTCACCCTTGAACCTGAACCTTATCTAAACATATCCTGGATCTAAACACTGCCTCCTTGGTCCAGCTCTATATAGAAAAAAGAGGAGGATTAGGACAGTATCCCATCCCTCCATCTCCACTGTTCCGTATCTTAAAGCTCTTGCTTAGCTAAAAACACCCATTGTTAAAGACACTAGGGTGGTGCCTGGAGGCTGCTATTCGTATTCAGTTTGGATTTTGATAAATATTGTGTATTAGATGCCTCCCATTAACTGAAAAGCTATGCAAGGTCCGGCCTACAAAAAACTTATATCTTGGGCATCCAGTAATTGACTGGCATGCAATCAAAGCTCTAGAAGTTTTGATCCACAGAACTTTGGGAAATTTCTGCCCTTCCCAACATCAGTCACTCCCTTCCCCGACTAAAAACAGCCACTAAACGTTTCACTATCCTTCACATTTTTCTACTTGATGTGGATGCATATTCTGCTTGCAGGTCCTGGCCCTGATGATCTGGGTTTGGATGGGTATTGATAAAAATTATGTGGATTACCATAGTTCCTAGCAACCCCCAGTCAAGGATCAGGTCTCTTTGTGCTAGGTGTTGTACAAATATGTAGTAAATCAAATAATCCCTGACTCAGAGGGTTTACAATCTTGGGCCTTGTGGTGGAATGAGTGGGGCATGGGAGGGAGCAAGGTCACAGAGGGTTTTGTCTTGCTTGTTTTCCTGAAAGTCTGTGCTTGGATACAAGGTTACAAGGAAGTTCAGAGAACTCTGGAGCTCTAGTTATTGGGTCTTTTAACTCATTCCTAAGGCCTCTAGGGACCCATTAAAGGTTTTAAATATATTTTTGTGGAAGTGAAACATTGATTGTGAAAGGGGACAGCCTGACACCCCTGGAGATACTTGTCTTCTCATCATCCACAGCACATGTAGCAGCAGTGGGAACATGCCTACAGTCCTTGGCCAACACATCTCAGTCCTGCCCCAGTGTCAGAAGCACCAGGGAGCTGGCTGAGGCAGGAGCAGATGTAGGCTGGAAAAGGGACTGTCTAGCATGGATACAGGTGCATGGGTAGGAGCAGGGGCAGTCTCTCAGAATTACTAGGCAAAATGGGAGGATTCCCAGCTAGGCAGTGACTTTGAGCAGACTGGAGACACTACTTCCCTTAGGAGCTGTGAGGGCGGGAAAAATCCAGTAGGCCTAAACTTCCCAAGTAGGCCTAAAACTTTGCTCAAGCTAACTGTGTGTGTAAAAGCATAAGCAGAGGCTGAGGAAAATTCCACTGTGGGGCAGTTGCAACAGAACAGCTTAGGAAATGTAACCCTAACCGCAAGGAACAACCTGTCAATAACAGGAAAAGCTTGTTTTGCGATATCCCAAATAAGGAAAAGTACTGTTGGACCCTGTACTATATGCCAAATAAGGAAAAATGCTGTTAAAGGAAGTGTGCTTAACAAATTGTGGTTTTCGGCTATATAAACTCCTGTATTTTCTGCTTACGCAGAGCAGCTATGGCTGACTATCCCTGTATACGTATACTTGAATAAAGATATGAGCCTCAGGTGTTTCTGATTTCAAACAATGCATGGTTAATTTTCCACCACAGAGCCTAGATACCTGCCTTTGGATTACCTGGATGGGTCCTCGCCTGTGGATTGGCTGAACCCTGATTGAATGTCATGGTGCCTCTGCTGATTCATCACACCCTCTCGCTCAGGGACGACTCATCAGGCTTAAGCAGGCTCAAGCTCAGAGGTAACAAAGGGATGGCTCATCTCACCCAGAGAAACCACCTCTGCAGTTGAGATGGTATATCAGTCTTTGTTCCTATTCAGTCCTTGGCCTCTTGGCTTATGCAAGGGCGCCAACTAGTGCTAAATGTGGCCATAGTTTTTGTAGTATGGACTTGACCACTAAGAATTATGCTAAAACAACCACAGTTGTTTTGTGAGAGCTGTACCTATTTTGTAAGTGAGGTGAAAATTGCCTATGGAACCTTTTATCTAGTTGGCAGACTTTTGCTTTCTTCACTGTATCAATGTCTGTGACTGCCCTGTATGGAAAAGCATCACTTAGTTTTAATATAAAAATAATTTTGTTAGAATAAGATTACAATTTTGTTAAAGAGTGAAGCTTACAGTCACCAAAATGGTGCTATGGCAATGCAATAATTGATAATAGTGTATTACTCAGACCATAGGCTTATTCTGAGTTTTAAAAAATGCTTTCAAATATATAAAACCAATAATTATTGATAACATTACCCAGTAACAGATTTCAACACTTGAAGACAATAAATCTTAATAAAGTGGAAAGGGATAAAGTTAAATTGTCATTTACTCTAAATTCCAGCTAACTCTGCATTTCAGGGATATAAATTCACACCTTAACATTGCATTTCACATGTATACTTTACCCAGATGAAAGGTAACTGGATAATCTGAAATAGCAGTCCTTAACTGTGCAACTGATAAGCTTTTATTTAAACAAAAAGCCAAACATATAGTACAGACAAAAATAATACATATACTTGGGCAGCAACTACCATTACATGTCATTATGAAGTGATAAACTACTGTTACAAAAGCAAAACACAAGACAACATAGTGAACATATATGAAATACTATTTCCAGAAGCTAACCAGGTGCACCATATTTGTTCATAGACATGAGGCCACACCTAGAATGAAAACTGGAAAGCTCTCCATCATTGCAGTGTGCTATATTTAATGAGTGCAACCTCTCTCTTCTCAGCTACCAGAAAAAAATATCCAGGGTATGCCCACACCTTCAATACTGCATGTAGCTCTGGGTTGCCCCATATCAAAGAGATGAATTAGAACCGGAAAAGGTACAGAGACAAGCAATAAAAATGATTAGGGGTTTGGAACAGCTTCCATAGGAGGAGAAATTAAAAAGACTTGGACTCTTCAGCTTAGAAAAGAGATGACTAAAGAGGGATATGACCGAGGTCATAAAATCATGAAAGGTGTTTAGAAAGTAAATAGGGAAGTGTTAATATACCCCTCACATTACACAAGAAACAAAGGTCACCCAATGAAATTAATAGGAAGCAGGTTTAAAATAAACATAAGCAAGTACTTCTCCACACAATACACAGTCAACCAGTGAAACTCATTACCAGGGGATGTTGTGAAGGCCAAAAGTATAACTGGGTTTAAAAAGAATTAGATAAAGTTTATGGAGAATAGGTCCATCAATGGCTATTAGCCAAGATGGTCAGGGTTACAACCACATGCTCTGGGTGTCCCTAAACCTCTCTAATTCCTAGAAGCTGGGACTGGTTGAAAGGAGATTGATCAGTTGAAATTGCCCTGTTCTGTTCATTCCCTGTGAAGCATCGGTCACTGGCCACTGTCAGAGGACAGAATACCGGGCTAGATGGACCACTGGCCTGACCACTGGCTAGTCTTGTGTTCTAAAAATAACCAGCTGGCAAAACCACCACATGTAGCATAATGCTGACTCCTCTCATGTCATGGCACCCCCAACATTTAGCATTTGCTAACTTTTTTCAGCTGTTGAAATATGTTCATGTAAGTTCTTATTTAAATGTCATTTACATAGTGTTGTTACGCAAAGCACCTCATAACTCTATAATGAAATTTAAAACCCACCATAATAAATAGAAAAGGAGTACTTGTGGCACCTTAGAGACTAACATAGCTCACGAACGCTTATGCTCAAATAAATTGGTTAGTCTCTAAGGTGCCACAAGTCCTCCTTTTCTTTTTGCGAATACAGACTAACACGGCTGCTACTCTGAAACGCATAATAAATAGGATGCCAAGTCTTATTAAACAACAGTTCAGAAATACATTCTTCAGATTTAAACCCTTGAAAATTGGCTCAATTTCCATGTTCAGTGGAAAGCCTCCAACCTGCTAAAACAATGGCCGCCTAGGAAGGACAATCTAAATTGTATAGCCTCAAAGGTTAACTCTTTTAAGATGAACAAAGAGCACTGTAGAACATATATCTTCAAGAGCGCTCTTGAATAGAGGGTGCCTGCCAGTTCAATGCTTTAAAGGTTAGCAACAAAATTTTACTTTGAACATGGTATTTCACAGATAATCTGTTTCGCCAGACCAAAAGTGGTGTGACATGGTCACACTTATGTGCTTTCAAAACTAGATGAGTATCTGCATTTTAAATAACTGCAAAGGACCAGATAACGTTCCATCAGGAAGTCCTATTAGCACTGCAACATGTAAAGGCAAAAGCGAGGATGAGAATTTTGTCAATATTGTTGTAGGCATAAAAATGAATTCACTCTAATGACGTGTGAGGTGACCAACAAAAAAAGGCTGTTGTCAAAGCACTTGCATATTGTGCAAGAGAAAATGAGAAAGAAAGTGAAACCTGACTATCTAACGAAATTTGTGGAGACTGAGTCGATGGCTTAAATGCTGGTCTCTTCCATCTGAATTCAGCTTTAGAGCCATCCTGATAAGATGACATATTGTTCCTTGCAAAGCAAACACTCTGTGATCAGGTTCATTTTAGGCAAAGCTGGTAGTGACACCGACAGTTGAGGTTGTTCAGCATTTCCCATTATAAGACCCTGTTTTCAGCAGCTTGTAACTTTGCCAAACTATCTGTTCAGACATTTTCCATCTCGGGTGTCTGCCTCAGGCTACATTTTGTGAAAGTTTCAGCGGAAACGATACAGCCAATTTCCAGAACAAGTTTAGGGGGGAAATACACTGATTTGGCAATGTTACAACATTATAACAGCTTTGTTGAGAAGCTCTCGTGCTCCCATGCTTTGAAAAAAGGGCTTGACATTTGGAAGGGAGGGCTGTCTTTGTGACAGAGAGGTACTTTTTGCTGATCCCATGAAAAACTGCCCAGATTTGGCCAACACAGAATCCTTTGAAAAATCTCAGTTTGCACATGCTCAATAGAGATTTGTTAGATCGAAGGTGAGAGTTTCAGGGGCAAAACAGGACTTTCCCTGCCATTGTGCCGTGCCTCCTCATATGGTAAAAGTGAGAAAGTAAGCAATTTTTCAGTAATAGTGTGCTGACACTTGTATTTTATGTCTGACTTTGTAAGCAAGTACTTATTAAGTGAGGTGAAACTTGGAGGGGACGCAAGACAAATCACATGCCTGAAAAGATAGGCACCAACTCTGTGGGTGCTCCGGGGCTGGAGCATCCACGGGGAAAAATTAGCAGAAGCCAAGCTCCCCCGTCCTCCCCTCCTTCTCGCCCCACCCCGAGCGCATAGCGCCCCGCTCCTCCTCCTCCCTCCCAGTGCTTACTGCCCACCCCCGCCGCCTAACAGCTGTTTGGTGGCGCTTAGGACTTTCTGGGAGGGAGGGGGAGGAGCAGGGATGCGGCGTGCTCAGGGGAGGAGGCGGAGAAGAAGCAGGACAGGGGTGGGGACTTGGGGGAAGGGGATGGAGTGGGGGCAGGAAGGGGGCGGGGCTGGGGACTTTGGGGAAGGGCTGGAATGGGGGTGCAGCGAGGGCAGTGCAGGGGCAGGAAGAGGTGGGGCAGGGGTGGGGGGGGGCATCGAGCACCCACCGGGCAGAGGGGAAGTGGGCGCCTATGGGTACAGTAGTCTGGAAAGGTTGAGAGCCACTGATCTGGTGGATCTGCTCTAAGCTATATAATGCTATACAGTTATACAGTGCTATACAATGCTAAGTTTTCTGAAAGCTCATGGCCTAGCCTTCTCAGACTGGGTTCCCAAAATTAGTGGGTTCTTTTGAGCCTAATCGCTCTGTGCCTCAGTTCTGCATTTATGAAATGGAGATAATACCCCCTCGTCTCACCTGGGTGTTGGGAAGATTAATTCATGTTTGTAAAACACAAATATTCTAGTGATGAGTGCCATACAAAAGCTCATAGGAAATTAATACTTCTGCCTTCAGAGCAGGATTTGAATAGTGTGTGTCAATAAAAGTAAGGCCACATATTGAACAAAGACAAACAAAATATGGAACAGCTGCTCATTCAGTGAGCACTGTCCATCTTGTTCACTGAGCAAGACAGGGGTCCTATGGGGAAAAATAGCATGTGATTATATAACTCTAGACAGTATCATAATGAATACACACAAAGGGGCTGAATTAATGCTTTGCAGGCAACCTTATTTCTGGTATTTTTCTAATTTTTGCATGCTAGATTTTGCAACTTTAATGTTCTTTTCACTTAATTTTTGGGGTGTGATCTATATTTCGTTTAAGGAGGTTACAGTCACCCAGGCTCTCAGGATGGAGAGAGAGTTAACCAGAGATGCAAAAGATGTATTATGATAGGATCCAGACTTAGGAACTGTGTGTTATATGCATACAGAATGAATCAAAGATGGAGTGGTGACTTTGAATCTCAGAATCCAAAAGCAATATGTCCAAATTAAACAAAACAGGCACCAAAACTACACAATGTGACAACAATATGAGTCTATCCTCTCCATTGAGCCCAAAACATCCATGGAGTGACTGGCTCTGCTGCAGCCATTACCTCTGCATTTCTTTCCCATCATGTTTTCCCTCCCATATCAGAACCTTTGCAAACAGATTGTGCTACCACCATCGACTGAGCAGGCAGAGAGGGACGACTGCCAAAACCCCAAAAGCTGTTACATAGTTTATTTACTTAGAAAAACATGTTTTCACTGTAATCTTAGCAAGGCTGGATAACTACATTCTGGGAATTAAGAACTCAAATTCGGTGTTGTTCATTTTTTGAACAGAACTAAACCTTTGAAAGATGCTGTTTGGTCTAGTCATAGTTAGAGGAAAGAACTGGGAGCTATTGAGAGCCTGCGTTCTCATACAAATTCATAGCAGTGACTCATTGTCTGATTTTGGCCAAGTCACTTGACCTCCTTGTGCCTCAATCAGTCCAGATGGAAAACTGGGTAAGAAATAAGAAACCATCACTGAAAATTTAGATTTTTTTTTAAATCTAAAAGGAGCTCCTTGATAAAGCACATACCACATAAATGTGTTTTCCATATGGGAGTTGCCTTCTTAAAGTAGTCTGACCTAGAATAAAATGTAAAAGTCTGTCACTTGCAATGTTCTGGTGCAAGTGGTGCAGGAAAGAAGGAAGATCTGTGGTAAGCCAGCATGCAGAAAGCAGAGAGGAGTTGAAGGATATTTCAAATGAGCAAGGAAATGAGAAAAAGGAACGCCGTTGGTAGCTGGGGGTACCACAGGTGACAAGTGAAGTTGGGAAGTAAGGGAGAGTGGGTCTAAGTTGGGGAAGGTGACTTACACAAGTCTTCCAGTGGAAGGGAGTGCAGATTTTTCCAACTAAAGATCACAGATAAAAGAACCTCAAAAGGTTTGGTTGGGTTAGGTTAGCTTAGAAAAGCCCACCAACAGCTGGAATGCATCCATCCTCCTTGTCAAGCCAATCATCTGGGTAACTCTCACTTAGTCAATTCCCTGACATTGCAGGGGCCTCGGCCATTGGTGCACTGCCATTCCTCCTATTTTCTGTCTGTGGAATACAATAGCTAGGTCTCATGTGGGCAGAGTAATACTGTGGTCTCAAGTCCATTGATGGGTTTGGCGTGCAGGTGGCTAGGTGGTGATGATGGCCTGTGATATACAGGAAGTCAGACTAGATGATCTGCAGGTCCCTTCTGCCCTTAAACTCTGATTCCATGAACCAGATTCTTTTCCGATTCTTGACCCCATTCTTCCCTTCTTCCCATTCTACTTGCCTTCACCCAAGTATAATCATCTCTGTTTTCCCCACACTTCTTTCCTCTCCAATACCTAGCTCCTTTTCTTGAAACTTCCATAGACTAGCCCAAGCTTTAATGATATTTGCATAAGGATGTATGTTGGGGTCTCACTAATGGCCCGGTCTTGCAAGGTCCTGTGAAAACCCTCAACTCCCAGGGAAGCTAACAAGAGTTAAGGGTGTTCAGTACCTCTAAGCAGGCACTCAGGGTCAGAGCCTGAGTTTGTATATTCTCTGCTAAGTCCAAGCAAACGGGTTCTGTTCAGCAGGTAATGATAATGATCCAGATTCTGGCCCCCCACTGTGACTCAGATCCCTTAAAGGGGTCAGAATGACCTCTTGGGAAATCCAGCACAGGGCTGATGTAGGCAGTTGTATGCCACCTTCCTGCACAGCCCTCCGTGTAGGGGTAAGGGAGAGTGTGCTGAGGGCAGAGTGGCAGGAGCACTCTGTGCTCCAGCTATCCTGGACTACAGAGCATCGCTTAGGCAACCAGGCAAGACTGCTCCAAATTATGTCAACTACACACAACCTACAAGTTAAGGAGGTACAAAAGGTGACATATAGCCACTCTTCCCCCCCCCCAGCCTGGGCTGTGCCATCTGCACCTCTGGCACATTAAGTAAATAATAAGTCATTCCCTAGAGATATGGTGCCTTTAATACAGACATGGCCCCTATATTACTGTGTTTCTGAAGTAGCACTGGGATTTTTAAATGGTATTTAGGTAATGCTAAAGCAGCACCAAATCTGAGGAGCTAGCAAAAATATCTGAACTTAGAGAAAAATCAATGCCTTCTGTGAGTACATAGCCCCTAAATGGTAACAACAACCGAAACAAAGCAAGGTATTCTCTATGTGATTTAGGAAGAAATGGGGATAGTTAGTAATGCTGGGTTTTTGTTGGTGGTTTTTTATTCTGTAAGAGCTTCATTTAGATTCACCAGCCATATTTCATGATAAAAACACCCCTGCAAAAAGTCAGAAGCAAATGAGGCAAAACATGGACTGAACAAGAAGTCAGCGACAGAAGGAAAATGTGAACTATGTGGGAGTATGAGAGAGGCATCGATCCACAGACTGCACCGCAAGTAATTTAAAGAAGGGGAAGAGATTGGACAGACATAACAGAGCCAAAATAAATTGAGGAACACAGTACTACACAAATAGAGCTATCCAGGTTATGACTGAAACATAACATTGAAAAAGGGAGAACACTAATGCAATTGACCAGAAGAGCAGCTGTCAGAGGACTAGCAGAGCTTATTCAAAACATTGAAAAGCAAACCCAAGTACTTGAATTTAAAGAATGTGTACCCAAATCCCAGTGCTTAAGTGGCAACATGGCAGCTCTTTTGTTTTTTAATATCCTTAGCAATGCATCTGACCAACAATAATAAAACATGTTCATGGTCACGAGATGGTTATTTAAGATAGCTTAATAAGGTGTCATTACACTGCTTTTTCTACAATCAGAGAAAGACAAGACATTTTTAACACTGGTCTCAATAAGTCACCTTTTATATGGCTTTAAGTAAAACCTTTGAAAGAAAATTCAAGTAAAAAACCAGGTAAGTCTGAGATCTGTGTTTGAAGGTTAACACTAAAGAAAAATCATCCACCAAAAGGCATTTGATCTTCATTATCAACATCCTGATACTAAGCATTTTCAGCAAAATTTATATTCCCAACCTCTACAATAAGATCCTTAGGTAGCTTAGGAACTTAAGGAAACAAAGTATTCCTGCAGGCAAGTGAAAACACTGGGAAGTGCCTCTGATAATGGTGTAGGTCACCATTTCCAGGGAACGTGGTCTCCCATGGAATATAGCTCAGTCAACTACAGCAGATAGCACCCACTGACAGAGTGAAACATGCAAATGCAACACACACCATTAGCAATACATTTCTTGACAAGAACAACTGTTAAACAATCCTGGCTATGACGAAAGTCTACCCTAGTGTGTGCTTGGACAGTGCCCCTTGCATTACAGAGGTAAAGCGCCCAGAGTTTTTACCTTAGGAGATTCAGCTTCCTAGGGTTCTAGGTTTTGTTTGACTCAAGGAGAAGTCAGCAAAACTGAAGGATGCCATCTTGGAACCATGTGAATGAGGTTGGGAGTGTCCCTGATTTATAACCTCACAAATCTCCACCTGGTGGCAGAAATGCAGCACTGCAATTTCCTAGGAAGCTGATTGTGGAAACTGCAAAAATACTGTTTTGTTGATTAATTACTTTCCCACACGATCATTTGCCCGTAGTTTTGCATTTTAATATGGGGCTGGTGTTGGTAGTTCCTGATTTCCTGCTGGCCAGAGGAAGCTAAAGTGGTAGATTATTTTAATGGCTAAAACCCAAAAAAATTTAAGAAAGTAAATCAGTAAAATATGGGGTACAACCAGCATGGAATGGAGGAGGAGGCAGCAAGTTGGCTGAAGGAAAAGAGTGGTGGAGCACAAATCCTAAGCAAGACGCAGTAGTTGGGTCCATGATTCTATTCAAGCTTGCACTCCTCAGGCAAAGCTAGACCTACTGAAGAAAATTTGGTCCTTG
Source organism: Chelonia mydas (assembly GCF_015237465.2). NCBI lineage: Eukaryota > Metazoa > Chordata > Testudines > Cheloniidae > Chelonia > Chelonia mydas. The sequence goes on from NC_057853.1 coordinate 92,098,454, forward strand.
GTAGTCATTACTTTATGTCCTGCAACTTGAATTTATTCAAGGTAATTCTATTTAGCTTGCTAGGGAATTTTAAATTAAAAACATATGATTTTTCCTTCTTGCCCTTGCTGCACTGAAGTCTACAACCTACTGTTCCCTTGCTACAGCCCCTGTGTGGCACAAAAATCATCAACTAGGCAATTCAGTTTCATACTTCTGTCTGAAAGGAAATTAAGGTCATTTGCCATATTTGGATGAAGCCATTGTCAACAACTTCTATAGGATAGGAAGAAGGTCAGGTCTTAGAGGCTCTATAATGCCTTCAGAAATGTGAACGTGAAAGCCAGGCCTTATCCCTATCCTTCACTGGAGCCCTTTGCTAACAATACTCTGTATTATATTGTTCAAATTAACTGAAAATATGTATATATATTTTGTAGGTTTAGTCTATTGTCTATATATTTGCACGGAATTAATCCTTCCTTATCTATATACATATAGCTATAACCCTCCATCGTCCAGAATATACCATATTGATTTTAGCAGCAACAGAGCTATTGTCTTCTCCTGCCTCCCATATTGCCAGCTATTTGAAATGTGGAATGATGCTAATTTACAATTAACCTGCTGTAAGTGGCCCTTCCTTTAATAGGAATTTATGACTTGCGAGTCTGGGTCAGACCCAAGGGCTATCAGTCCAATATCCTTTCTCTGTCAGTGGCTGGAACCAGATAGAGAGACAAGGTAGACCAGCCTCTGTTGGTGAGAGAGACAAACTTTTCAGCCACGGGACTGACACAGCTACAACTATACTGCATGGAACCAAATATGCAGAGGAAGATGTGAGAACCGCATATTAGGCTGACGTGGGATAATCTGTCCCCAACTCTAATCTCTAACAGAGATTGGTTTAAGTATGAGGCATGAGATTTAATTACCTTCTAACATTAACATTAGAATTAACTATTATAACTAAATACTCCTCTCACCCTTTTTTCATTGTGTTTATCATTAGTCTACTTACAGTCACCCTTTCAAACAATGCTGCAAGACCAGATGCCTTAATATTTAACCGCGTCTGTTTGACAGTAATGCAACTTAAAATGCAAACACTTGGCAGGTGTCATCTAGTGGAAAAAATACCACAGTGCTGGTGATGTGGGTTCCCCTGGAGCCATGAAGAAATAGAAATGATCTCTATGGTTAGTTTTTACACAAGCTGGCAGAGCACTGCCACTCCCTGGTTTCATTGCCTCTTGGTAGGATGTGATTTATCTTGCTCACTGCTGGCTTCTGGAAGCACTCTCTGTTTCTAGTAGTACTATGTTAGTCAAACTCCTCAATGGTCAGAGGACCATGACATCCTTGTACTTGCCATCTATTTCAGAGACTATAGTACATGTGGTCTCTTTGGTAGGCATCCATTGCAGTTTTAGCTCCTCAAACTGACTTCAGTTTTGATTCTGTGTCAGTCTCCAGATTAATTATTTTATTTAATTTTCATCAAAAAGAGAGAATGGGGGACCTTTCCTTTAAGTTAATAAACTGCATTTTACAAGCAGAAAGACCTAACAACCTGTGTGGCTATGTAAAGACTGTTTGGGTGCTGGGAACAGACCCTGAATTAGTAATGGGTGAATCGGTTTGGAAAAAAATGTGCAAATTTTCCATCCTTCCCCCGCCATAAAATTGTTTTTAAACATTTTTATTAGGGCTGTTGATTAATCGCAGTTAACTCATGTGATTAACTCAAAAAAATTAACTGTGATTAATCACACTGTTAAACAATAGAATACCAATTGACATTTATTAAATATTTTTGGATGTTTTTCTACATTTTCAAATACATTGATTTCTATTAGAACACAGAATACAAAGTGTACAGTGCTCACATTATTATTTTTGATTACTAATATTTGCACTCTAAAAACGATAAACAAAAGAAATTATATTTTTCAATTCTCCTCCTACAAGTACTGTAGTGCAATCTCTTTATCATGAAAGTGCAACTTACAAATGTAGATTTTTTTTGTTACATAACTGCACTCAAAAACAAAACAATGTAAAACTTTAGAGCCTACAAGACCACTCAGTCCTTCTTGTTCAGCCAATCGCTCAGACAAACGAGTTTGGTTACAATTTGCAGGAGATAATGCTGCCCATGTCTTGTTTACAATGTCACCTGAAAGTGAGAACAGGCGTTTGCATGGCATTGTTGTAGCTGGCCTCGCAAGATATTTACGTGCCAGATGCACTAAAGATTCATATGTCCCTTCATGTTTCAAGAAGACCATTCCAGAAGACATGCATCCATGCTGATGACAGATTCTGTTCGATAACAATCCAAAGCAGAGTGGACCAACACATGTTCATTTACATGATCTGAGTCAGATGCCACCAGCAGAAGGTTGATTTTCTTTTTTGGTGATTCAGGTTCTGTAGTTTCCACATCGGAGTGTTGCTCTTTTAAGACATCTGAAAGCATTCTCCACACCTCATCCCTCTCAGATTTTGGAAGGCATTTCAGATTCTTAAACCTTGGGTTGAGTGCTATGTCTATCCTTAGAAATCTTACATTGGTACTTTCTTTGCATTTTGTCAAATCTGCTGTGAAAGTGTTCTTAAAATGAATATTGCTGGGTCATCACCCGAGACTGCTATAACATGAAATATATGGCAGAATGTGAGTAAAACAGAACAGGAGACATACAATTCTCCCCCAAGGAGTTCAGTCACAAATTTAATTAATGCATTATTTTTTTAACTAGCATCATCAGCACGGAAGCATGTCCTCTGGAATGGTGGCCAAAGCATGAAGGGACATATGAATGTTTAGCATATCTGGCAAGTAAATACCTTGCAACACCAGCTACAAAAGTGCCATGCAAATGCCTGTTCTCACTTTCAGGTGACATTGTAAATAAGAAGCAGTCAGCATTATCTCCCGTAAATGTAAACAAACTTGTTTGTCTTAGCAATTGGCTGAACAAGAAGTAGAACTGAGTCAACTTGTAGGCGCTAAAGTTTTACATTGTTTTATTTTTTGATGCAGTTATTTTTTGTACATAATTCTACATTTGTAAGTTCAACTTTCATTATAAAGAGATTGCACTACAGTACTTGTATTAGGTGAATTGAAATATACTATTTCTTTTGTTTTTTACAGTGCAAATATTTGTAATAAAAAATAAATATAAAGTGAGCCCTGTACACTTTGTATTCTGTGTTGTAATTAAAATTAATATATTTGAAAATGTAGAAAACATCCAAAAATATTTAAATAAATGGCATTCTATAATTGTTTAACAGTGCGATTAATCACGCGATTAATGTTTTTATAAATCTAAAAGGATCCTTTCTGAAAGATCGGAAATAGTTCTCATTATTTTTTGTTCTTACATCCCTAGGGAGCAGAGCCAAAAAGACTAAAATACCATTGGAAAGGCTGGTCTCTGGCTATGTCCAAGAGTGCCAGTAACAAAAAATACCAGAAATCTCCTAAGGAAGCTTCTGCTTGCATGGTTTCCAGGCAAAGTTTGCAGACTCAAGAGGTTTGAGTACATTTGCAGCCTTTCAGGAGTCTAACTGAACAAAATCCATGGGGCAGGCAATGGGCTTTTGTGCCTGATACATTGTCGGCACTAGGAAAGACATATAATAACAATAATATAATGATATGATCTAATTTTCTTGTGATTCTAATATTCATATAAAATATAAGAAACACTATTGTGATGGGTTTGTGCCCTTTGGGGTGTAACCTGATGTGCTGGGGTTTAATTGAGCCTCCACTGCTCAATCAGCCTTTTACTGCTTTGCTGGATTAGGCTCTCTGGCCTCTTGCAGCACACACACACACACACAGGTAGGGCCTCATCCCGCTGCAGACACAGACTGAAGTCAGCTCTGTGTGAGAGGGCTCCCCCAGCACTCACGTGCCCACTCCCTTTAAGGGGTACAAACCCAAACGTCTTATGAAATTCTCTCCCTCCCTCAATGTGGAGGGAGATATGCACAACTTTTTACCCCCGCCCAGTTAGAAATTACATAAACTGGGTTATAATATAAACAAGCAATATGTTTATTAACTACAAAAGGTGAATTTTAAGTGAATATAAGAGATAACAGTCAGAACACAGCAGATTACTGAGCAAATAAAACAAAGTATGCAAGCTAAGCTCAATATACTTAAGAAACACCTTACAAAATACAAGTTCTTACCCTAAATATTATTTTAGCCAGGTTACAAAGTTTCTGTGATTCAGAGTTCCAGTTATATTTCTTTTCGGACTGGACTCCTGTATCAGTCTGGACAGCCCCCCTTGCCTTCACTTCAGGTGGCTTTAGCAGTCTTTCTTCTTGGGCAGACAGGCCATGGAGAGGAGGAGTCCCTTTTGCCTTCCTCCCCGCCCCTTAAATAGGATTTACATAAGGTGGGAATCCTTTGTTTCCCAGCCTTGACCCCCTCCCCCTCCAGTGGAAAGTTACAAGAAGGGGGCCTGTCTAAATTACAGGAGGCAGCCTGGAATCTCTGCAGCACTGCAACTGCAATCCCACCCCAAGCATTCTCCCTGCTCAAGGACTTGCTAGGGTCTTCAGAAGACAGCCTCCCCTAGCCAGATCCAGAGCTTTTAGAGCCTTTTTGTGCTGTTCTGGCCCCCACATCCCAGCAATGTACAAGCATTGGCTGTAAATGAACCATCATATCTTGGGTCAGGTCTTTCACTCAAGTCTTTCTGGCTGAACCAGTGCAATATACAATGCTTTCTACCCAGTGCTGGCAGGAAGCCACAAGTATTGCAATGTATGAGCTGTACTCTACAGGCTCAACTTCTCCTCCCAGATCCATAATCCCACAGTATAGTGCTTTGCATTTAGAAATTAGCTAAAAGCTCCTGCTTGAGTAACAGAGCTGGGTACCAAGCGTTGTCTCTTTCAGGAGTTCTGGAATACATAATGGTTGTAAATGGTGCTGTGGGCGGAGGTACCATAATAGTCCACAGCATGACTATGTGGAGGTGCTAAATAGCAGGCAAGCCATGCAACAAACTATTACATGTAATGAGTATTTCTTCACTTAGGGTACTTCACTTAACCTTTGAGAGACTCTCCTTGAAAAAATTACATCTGGGTGTTAGTAAACCTATAAAACTACTGAGGACCTCCACCATACTTGGCATTCCCTCCTTTCCTTTTCATTGGTGTCCACGGAAAACAGGACTCCTCTCTTCTCATCTAATCTGTGGATTTTATTTACATCTGGCCCTTATCACTTAATATAGCAAAACGGCTTTGAGCAATTCCATTTCTAAAATGGACTGTTTATAGAAGTGATAAACAACATGTACTTTGTACACAGTGTTGCTAATTCTTGCAATTTTATCACAAGTCTCATGTTATTGGTATTTTTCTTAAAGACCCTGCTCCTGGAGTCCTGTGATTATGTGAGAATCTCAAAAAATGAATTTCTAGCCTTCATGATCGTGGAGAAAAGTTTGAAAACATGAACCCTAAGGGCTCAAAAACTATAAAGCAAATAAACCCCCCTAAAATGTATTATTTAAAAATATATATATCCTGATTTTTAGGCCTATCTTATGTTTTTTGAGGACTAACCCAAGATTTTGAATGCTTGAGGTTGACAATCCTGTCATGTATATGTGCTGTCTCAGATTCAAGATGTAAATGAGGGAGCAGATACTACTTGTTCCTGATACAAAGAATTGACAATACTGCTGGGAGGAGTTTATGGATGGCAAAAAGTAGTCACATTGTACCTAACAAAATCTATTTTGCCTGTTTGCTTTTGAGGCTGGTAAATTTCCACATTTTAAAAACAGCATTTTATTATTTACTTATTATCCAGTTAGTAGATGAAAACTGCATCAATATATTTTCATTCCTAATCATCGTATGCTCCACATACGCTTGTATAACCTACTCAACTCAAGACTGTATCATGAGAGCACATTAATTCAAACTTTAAACAAATATATAAAGCCATGGCCCATTTGTTTTGATATTCTGCACTGTTCCAGACAGAGAGAAAAGCCATCACTGAAACCATGAGACAGAAGACTTCACAATTTATTAAAAAGATTAGCTGGGTTTAACTTGTGCACTAATGATTAGTCACTGAATATGTGTTGGTTTGAAAGCCAAAAAGGTCAGGGATCAAGGAATTATTTGGTTTAATTGTGTTTGTTCCCCCCCCCCCATCTTTTGATATGTTAAAGGTTTTTTTGAAAATTAAATAAAAACTTTATGAAAACAGAGCTCCAAGTATATTCCATACAAAACAAGAAGTGCACCTTAAATATTGTATGTTATTTCACTTTGGGGTTATATTTGTAGAACTGCCTGCTGTGAAATGACAAAGTTCATGGTTCAACTGAACTTTTGAACTCAAGTGAGTATTTGACACAGCAAAACAATCTAAATGAACCTAACACAAAGTTTTCATAGTTTAAACCTAGCTTTCAGGCCTTTGTCTAGGGCAATTGGGTAGGAAAGTTCTTTATTGATGTTGTAAAAACTACCAGTTTAATCACAGGCAGAGAGAGTGGGGAAATCAGTGGAAAGAGCACCTTAGCATTTCTGAAATAGTGCTGGTATGGTAGTTCATTGAACTTTACCTGACCCCATTATGAAGGCTTCCCCAGGACAAGTTGTAGCAGGATTTGTGACAAGACTGAAGCTTCCTATCTTATTTCAAATGCTTCAGGGCTGGGAGTTCACAGATAGTGACTTTTTTACCAGTGCACACAGAATTCACTGAGCTGCCTTCATTGCAATTCTATTTTCTTATGTTGCTGTGGGATTCTTCTTATCATGTGAGGAGGAGGGAAATTTTTACATAGGGTTGGGTTGTTTATTGTCCAAAAAAAATGCATTGTCATCTGCATTCCTGACCTATGTTAGAAAGGGATTTCTTTAATAACACCACGTTTAAGATTCTTGTTGCAGTCTCTTTCCTTTCCCCAAAGCTCAGCCTGTTTGTATGTGAATGTTCACCATAACCACACAGCATGACAAACCAGGACTGTGGTCACTGCTCTCCTCCCTACGGTGATTAAAGATTCAATAGCAAAAGTGACACATTTGTTAGTTTCTCCACTTCTTCCTTATTGTATCTCTTCCTGCTCAACTCTATAAAACTACTGCAGCATTACAACGGTTTTTTACGTTGTTATTATGACCTTATTAGATGTACTTCAATTCAAGTTCATGACCTATTTCTTAACTCACTAGCAAGTATAGGCGATAAGAATCTTTGATGAGATAAGAAGTGTTTGTCACTTGACATGCAGTGATTCAAATGTCTTAAGTGATCACTCTCCTTACAGTGTGTATGACAACACCCATTTTTTCATGTTCTGTGTGTATATAAATCTCCTCACTGTATTTTCCACTGAATGCATCCGATGAAGTGAGCTGTAGCTCACGAAAGCTTATGCTCAAATAAATTGGTTAGTCTCTAAGGTGCCACAAGTACTCCTTTTCTTTTTGCGAGTACAGACTAACATGGCTGCTACTCTGAAACCTAAAAAAAAAAAGTGGACTTTAAAGTATTGCTGATGAAGCACTAAAATAGTTTTTATTCCTAGGGAAGGGTCATTTGAGAAGTCAATCATATAGCATACAAATCAGTACCCCAACTAAGAATGGAATAGTTCAGTTTCCCTCCACACACACAAAAGTTTTAAAAATAATCTAATAATCATTCTTAGATAGTAAAATAACTGGACTAGAGCTAGGATTAGATTAATCACATTCAGCAGTGATAGTCACTAGTAAAATTAGCATAGTAGCACCATCCCCAGACTATTACATAAACTAATGAGGATTGTAGGTTATTTTTTGCTTTTATTTAGCTGGAGTGTGATGTCAAGATAGTTTGTGGATTCCAGAAAATGCTTAAGCAGTTTAAGGACATAAGCCAGGCTTTCCCCCTTCTTAGTAAAGCTGTCATCTTGCTAATACCAAAGAGCATTTCTATGTTTGCATTTTTTAAAACCTACTTATTTTTTTTTTACTAGGTTTTGTTTCTAAAATCCTCTCTCCCTTCATCCATTCCCAAGAGATTAGAGCTTCTTGCAGTTGCAGGGTTAGAGAAAGGAATTTCTCCCTCTGGTGCCTCTTAAATTTCAGCGTAACAGGACCCATTGGAGATATGTTAATGAGATGTTTTGCTCTAGAATGATGGAGCCAGCCACTCATCCTGAGATGATTCTCCCTCAATGGGTCAGAGTAGCAGGCTCATTGGACAGCCCTGAAAGACACAAAAAAAGACAGAAAGCAAGTCAGTTGTCCTCTGTAAATTTGGGTATGGAGAATGGGTTTGCAAGGCCACCACGTATAGACAAAGCATGGAAAGTATAGGAGCTCACATGGTTCTTCTCAAGAAAGAGACCTTGAGTTTGGAATATGATCATCCTTCCAGGCCTCCTCCTTTCCCCCATCAAAGATCTGCAACCACATGTAAAAAAAAACAAAAAGGTAGAGAAGAGGATTATGGGATGGTGTAGAGGCCTTGTTAGGCCCTATTCCATTTCCCTCTATGGTGATGTAAGGAGGAGGAGGAGATGGCACATCCTTAACCAGACATTTATAATCAATTATAAAGGAAAGGGTTTGATCCAGCTTGTCTACTTTACACTGCATTTACTGAAACACGCTTTGACCCTCAGATGTGCACAGACAAAGCATTAACAGGTCTGACCCACTAGGGAATTCCTCGCACTACATTAACTAGGCTTTACACTTTCTGGGGCTGCTGCCAAAGACTGTCACTCCATTCCTTATCATGTGCATTAACAGGTTTTACAGATGCAGAGAGCGTTACAAGCCTTGATTTTTAGGCAGGAACTCTAATTTTGAACCTACAGTCAGTTGCAGACCCAGCTAATGTGAGGTGCAAATCAAGTAGTCAGACAACTAAATGCTTTATACCTGCAATTAAGAGTCACAAAGTCTTCTAATATTGTCTTCAGTGGCAGTTGAGGGCACTCTGCACTTCACAAAAGGTACTCAAATGATAGGGCAGTTAGTTTATGAAATATGGTGCTTTAGGGGCTGGGTAGCTGACTTCCTATTTAGATACTTAACGAAGCAGGCAGGCAGCAGCCTGCTGGTGGGAGCTGCTGTATTTGTGCAACATTATAGCGTAGAGAGGCCCACAGCAAGATGTACCACAGAAATGGACTCTGGCTCCTCCTCCCTAATTACCTCTAACTCTAACAGAGAAGCGAACTAAAAGGAGCACCCTCCGGATACTAGGCCTGAGAAGCTCTAAACATCTTATAGATACCCTTAAGAAGCCAACCTAGATAATACCCCTGCTATTGTTAAATGTAACTATGTAAGGCCTTGAGTCTAGGATATCTGCAACCTTTACTGCCAGCCATAGTGAACGATCATCTTGTTTGAGCCATGTGTCTGAATCCATATTGGGGCCAACTAGGTGCTACAGCCTATAGAGCGTAGCAACTGAACCAGCTTCAACACTTTCCTCTGAGTCATGGTACACTTGACATGCTACTAAATACCTGAGGAGAGCAGGTGTCCCACAGCACTCAGGGACCCCTCTTAGTGGGGATAACTACACTTGTTTCTTTGTCTGGGCGCAGGAGCTTCAGACCCTTTCCTTACTTGGCTGGAGGTGGAAGGTGGAGCAACAGCTTCCTCTTCCCCTGAGGGGTCCTCTTCTAACCTTCCAATACAAACTATTTATATCTTTGCTCTAACAAGCACTCAGTTAATACCTTTCTCACATCTTAGTTTGGGATACATACACCACTTCACAAACCTTTTAGTAAGTATACAGTATCTTCGTAATTTGCTTCTACAGCCCTTCCATGCCCATCCCTAAATAAACAAGTAAATAAATGGACTATCTCAGCAAGACCAATAAAACAAAGTTGGAGCTTATAAGTCAAGCCATTTAGGAGTCATGAGAACCCCCTTTTGTCTCCCCCTGCCCCCCAAAAAAACCAACAACCCAGGGCATTTTTGAACAAGTTAACAGAGAAGTTTAAATACTATAAGACTCCTTTATGAGTCACTTCATTAGCAATTAGTGATGCAGCATGCAAGCAGAATTGTAGAAAAGAGGTATTTATCTGACATGCTGTGTGTACAGTGTTACATGCTAGGGCTCAAGTTTATGTGCAAGCAGCTTTCCACTAGCATGTATTCCTGGGTCCCTGGAGCTACACCTAGTTAGGTGTCTTCTGCCTCCCCCCCCCCCCAATCTATCCCTCTTTCCCCACTTCCACCCATCATACTGCACTAATTTTAGGCAAACTCCAAGAAAAAATCTGTTAGGATGAGATATGGCTGGTGGAATTTCAGGAAGGTGAAAAGGAGAAGATAAGCTATTACCAGCAGGAGAGTGGGTTTGGGGGGAGGGGCGGGGTGAGAAAACCTGGATTTGTGCTGGAAATGGCCCAACTTGATTATCATACACATTGTAAGGAGAGTGATCACTTTAGATAAGCTATTACCAGCAGGAGAGTGGGGTGGGAGGAGGTATTTTTTCATGCTTTGTGTGTATATAAAAAGATCTTCTACACTTTCCACAGTATGCATCCGATGAAGTGAGCTGTAGCTCACGAAAGCCTATGCTCAAATAAATTGGTTAGTCTCTAAGGTGCCACAAGTACTCCTTTTCTTTTTGCAAATACAGACTAACACGGCTGTTACTCTGAAACCTTTCAGGAAGGTGGTTTTCTTTGAGAGAAGTTGGCCTGAAAATAATCAAACGTATAATGGGGAACCTAGCTTCATCTTAAATGTACACTAGCTACTGCTGCTCCATAATATGGTAAAATACTAGAAAAAAGATGGTGACGAATGGCTTCCCAATCACCTGAAGGACAAGGGCCTGTTGTACATTTCCCTTTAGGGGCATATGTTAAAGCAAGATACATTTTCTATACTCAGATATTTATATTTTTGTTATCAGAGATCTGCAAACATCTGGATAATTTATTGCAGTCTCCTATATCCTCATGAGACAGTTGAATTCATGCCTCAGGAGCTGCATGATAAATCTCCTTACCTTCACTGGGGAAAACAGTTAGATCCCTTCCATCTGCTTATGTAACGCTAGACATTCCTGGCCATTTGCATTTGTATGAGGCATATCATATTTTTCCAAAAAGTCTTTGTTTTTCTCCAGGAAGGTGAAGATGAGGGCTCATTTATCTCATGGGGGGTGGGGGAGTGAATCACCCAGGACTTGAGACTGACATCAGAACATGGAAATAAACAAATAGAGCTGGACGAAATATTTGTGTAGAACCACATATCCACTCCAACAGAGCCAGGATTTGAAGTTTAATAGGTTTTTCAAAGTTGAGGGAAAAGGTCATTTGCACAGTGGGGACATCTGTGAATCTGTGGAACATCCTCCCTGCAGCCAGCCTTTATCCCTTCCTGCCTCCTTCCCTGTTTCTCTCAATAAGCTCAGCCATGTTACTGGTGTTCTCTCTCTGGGCCCTAAGGTGAATTTTTCTTGCTGCTCCTTCAACTTCTGTCTTTGAGAAATGGCTAAGCAAGACCACTGCCACTGTGCTGCTCCCCACACATATTCGAAGGGTGATCTGGGAGTTCCAGCAAGTGACCTGACTCACTTTCCGTAGTGCACCTAACTTCCTAGTGTATGATTTCTAAGAAGTCCTCGAGGGTGGCCTAGCTATTATGCTAGGCCTTCATGAAGATCACTTTCACTTTTAAACCAAGACTGCTGCAGTGCAAGAGAGAGGCTTCCCTTTTCCTTCTACAGAGTCGGAGCAATTAGGCAGCTTCTTTGGGTTGAGGGCTGGGAGGTCTTGTCCTAGCTGAAGACAGAGAAAGCAACCTCTGGCACCCATCTCAAGATCAGGGAGAGATACCTGGGCTTGAATGGTGGCTTGGAAGGATTTTGTTGCCAGGAACCCTAAGGTGGCTGATGCCTTATCACTCACAGGTAATGGATGACCATGATGTGTTTGATTCTCCAGATCTTCTTGTAATTCCTCTCAGAGGTTTAGAACAGTATGTCAAAGCCATTCCCAGATTGAAACACTGAATCCTCTGTGAGGTTTAGGAAGTTGACCCTTGACTTTTAGGTCCTGCTCTCCCATCTCTCTCTAATGTATTGTAGGATTAGTATTGGCAACGTATTACATAAGAATCAATCAAATCAAGACCTAAGATGGCTGGTTAGCTTGCTGTGTTGATCCATGTATCTTTCACACAGGGGTTGTAAGAGGGGAAACTTAGAAACTGACAGGGGAATAGGGGTGGTTTGCCACTTACTTGATTAATTCTGTAGTGAGGAGTCAGCAGTCAAACAATAAAGACTAAGAAACAAACACAGATTGTGGTATATGTAGCTATGTAAATGTTCCTGACCTGTTATGATTATGTGTTTGATGTACTGCACCTTTTACTGTAAGAAAATGCTGGTTCACCGAAATAAATGGTTGATGGGGAAGGGTTGGTTTCAACAAACCCCCTAGTTTGAAAAAAAATTGAAAAAAGTTCTGGAAATGAAACAATAAATGTTTTGTTTTTCCCATTTGAAATATTTCACAATTGTAGTTAGCTTATTTTTTAAATGATTTTAAAAAGTCAAAATCAAAACAAAAATCATTTTGAAACTCTGCAAACAAACATTGTGATAGATCCACTTCAAAACATTTTTTGTAGTCTCGGTTCATGCAAATTTGAGATTGAGTTTTCAACCTGATTCGGGATGGGGAAAAAATGTTGAAACCTTGAAAATGTTTGCCAGATGGGGAAACTGGTCTACACAACCCACTGGGCTCTCTCTTTCTCAGGCACTCATGGATATTTATTGTTTTCTGCCTTTGAGTATGGAAGACACACCATTTCCCTTTATTGTCTGCAGCTTCCGACATTATAGAAACCTCAAGAGTAGTTGTAAGGGCAAAGTACTTTTTTCCTTTGGGAGACATCATTTAGGATTATATTAAATTATTCATAGGTTTAGGGTACCAGTGTCCAAAGTTAACATCCACTTGAGCATATGGTGTCATTAATTCAGTCAGTCGAAATTTCCATAGTGCATCATGACCTCTTTGATTCTGTGACTCTTGTTCTGTAGTATTTCAGTGGTGTGCCTGTTTCAAGTCCTCCAGTTCCTTAGGGCCATCTAGGTTACCATCAGACTCTGGCTGTACCCATGCCATCTTCTACAATCACCTGCAATTGGCTGTTGCCCCTCTTAGGTTTTGAGAAGATGCATGCTATTCCTCTGTGAGTTCTTACCAAACTCTGACAGTGTTATGTAGGACTGAGGGTCAACACATGCAGAAATTTAGACATGCCATTCTACTCATAATATGATTATAAACTCAAGGACAAAGGCTGTTTTAGTACGTGACCAGAGTACTGGGTTTTTCCGTTTGGCAATTGATAGCGTGTTTGTTAGAATTGTACTCAGAGGTGTTTGAATAGTCTATCAATGATTGAATAATAGTTTCTCAGCAATAAATAGTTCTTCCCATTACAGAGAGGCTATTCATTCTCTGTTTCTTCCCCTTTGACTTCACCCCCAATGGAACTTACTGTATTTCTGTAGTCATTAAAGATGCCTTTTTTAAAAAAATTAAACTTTTGTTGCATCTGGCTCATGCCTTAAGCACATATATATTTAAAAGCACAGGAATCAATAATTTAAAAAAATTAAAGAAACCACCACCTTTAGTGGCTGTCAACTTCCATACAAGCATGTTGATGTATTTTATCATACTGAAAGCAAAGGATATTTTTTTAATCGTCTCATTTTGGCATTTCCTGTTCCGCTTTTATATAGTGAAGCCCAGCTGTATTAATACAACAGTTAATATAGCTGCAAAGAAGGTACGTTTTTGCTCAGCAAACTGGCAGCTTTCTCCTCTGACTTCAGCCCATATTGATGCTTTGTCTCCAAAGCATTCTCTTTATTTATACGCTGGAATCATGCTTTTTGGAGGTCTTGCCCCGACTAACCATATTATCAATGTTGATTTGGGCCCTACCCACCCCTCTGAATATATAGTCCAGTGATGGAAAATATCTGGAGATGAATTTAGCACTGTTGAAAGTTGCCAAAGGATGTGTGAAATATATGTATCTTAGCAGTTTTGTCATCTAATTGCAGCTGCTACAATCCATGTGATGCATACAGTTCTGTAAAATACTTATCCTGGTCCTCTCACCAGTTGTTTCTTCCATTGTCAGTATCTGATGTTGCTCCTGCATTAGAATCTCATTGAGAACTTTGTGATCCATGCATATTCTGAGTTTCCCCTGAGGGTCTTGGTTACACACCCCATTGAGTTTACCTAGTCTTTGAGCTCTTCTATTGGTTTTAGTTTGTTTACTCTTCCTTTAATAACCCTCTGGGTATTGCTACTTGCATCCGATGGAGTGAGCTGTAGCTCACGAAAGCTTATGCTCAAATAAATCTGTTAGTCTCTAAGGTGCCACAAGTCCTCCTTTTCTTTTTGTTTCAGGGCATATACTATTGAATAAATTGGGTCTTTCAAGTGAATGCTATATGTAAAGGGTAACATTTCACTCTCCTCAAACCTATAAGGAAAGCTGTGTCCAGGCCAGTACCACTGCTGCTTCTGCAGCCTGGTTTGCCTACAGATCATGTCACTCTTGCATGATACGGCAAATCCACGGCAGCTTCTTCCTTTTGCCGTCCGCAGCGGCAGTTTTTTTCACTGCTTGGGGCAGCCAAACCTGTAGAGCCGGCCCTGAGTATTTCACAGACCAGGATTGCGCCCAACAGAGATTCTTTCCCATGAAGTGATTTCACAAAGAGCCGTGTCTACACAGTACTGTACCTGTGTCTCAGCTTCCTAAACAAGCTTGCAGTAATTCCTGTTTCTTTAAGACCTTTGGTTTACCCATTTTAGCTCTTTCACATCTCCCCATCTGATTGTGTTTGTTTTCAGTCCTGCATCCAGTTTGTTAGAAGTACTATGTCCTTAAAAACAGCCAATACCAATCACTGTTAACTGCTGACTCCTTTTGCAATGAAGCATGCTGTGCTGTCTCTGGATCTATTGCCCCAATAAACAGCACATCTGTGACCTCAGCGTTCCTCTCCTGGGAAGCACATTTCTGCAAATTTTCATTTACCTTTTGAACGTATTTTACCATGTGGTGGTTTTTTTTTTTTAATGGGATGTTCCATGCCACACCATTTGCAATCCTTCCCAGCTCCAGTCTCTGTCTGCCTCAGCTCTGTGTGCAGCATGTTGTCTGTCTTTCCCCTCCTAAAAAACATTTTCCTTATTCTACCTCATTTATGGGTGAGACTTTTGCATAATCTGCCTCAAAGGTTGCACAATGCTTTTCTCTGAGGCAGGATCCAAAACCCATTAAAGTCATTAGAAAGGCTGCTTTTGCTTTCAGCAGGCTTTGGATCAGGCCCTTAATGTGCTAGCCTAACAGATTTTAATTGTATCTTGCAAAGTAGACACTGACTAAGTAAAAGCTCTCCACCTTTTTTCTGTTTACAGCATAGACTTCCTGATCTCTTATCAAAAGGACCTTGTTTGACCCCACAATTGCAGGACTAATCATTTAATCTCATGTCTGTAAAGAAACCATCAAAGGTTTCCATCGGCTGCTGTATGAAATCCATAGCATTCATATATATCATTCCTTTTCAGGGAATAGTATGCATTTTTATCCATTATATCTAAGCTGTCTGACCCAACCAAAGCAAGAAGCTTTGTGTACACAAAATGCAGCTCAATTTACAAACTAAGGTCCAATTCGGCCTTCCTTTATGACTCATGCAGTCTCATTAAAGACAATAGGATTGGATGGGGTATAATTGAGGATAGAATTTTGCCCAAAGGGGCAAATCTTCCTTGCTTTATTCTTGTGAGCTGCCCCTCTAAAGACAGTAGGCCTACTCATACGAGTAAGATGGGCAGGATTCAGCCCTAAATAAAAGCCTTCTACAAAAGACTTCTCAATTGCTACAGTTTTCAATCACTGCAAATGCTTTTTCTAACAAATGCTCATTTATTGTATTTACATACTTTGCTGTTGGAATGTCTCTTTGATTTACAAAGTTATGTTCAACGTTTGAATATTTTTAAGCTACCCCAAAAATGTAAACAAAGCCAAAGGTGAAGGTGTTCCACAGACACAACTGCCTACGGCAACTGTCAAATGTAAAATTCAGTGGAAAGTTTCAGCATGTCTCCAGTTTAACGGAGTTGAGGAATGCAGCAAAAACAGGTGTTGTCTGACACAAGCAATAATTATCTTTCACCTTGATGGATGTTAATTTAATCTGTTTTTTACATGGTAGCTAGGTCTCAGCTGAGTTAGTGCCAGAAAGCAGATGAGATGTTTAGAGTAGTTTGTATGTGACAATTCCCCGAACAGTTTCTACTCCCCTTTTTTATTTATTACACAGAGCAGTTTTAATGTTCTTTGCTGTTTACCCATTAAATAGCTCTAGATCCATTGTATATTAGACTATTAATATATGTATAGTCTCATTAATAGGTTTTAAATGAGCTCATGATGGAAGTGACAGCTTTTGAGGACTCTATCAGAAAAAAAAGTTAATTAGAAGAATATCCTTGTAAAATATAGATAGACCTTATACAATATTTACAAAGAAAAATTGCTTGAAGTATAAAGTCACAGGACAAAGTGAAACCATCGCTGTTTTCCTGCCATGGCCTGTACTTAAATGAAGTGAAAATGTTGAAGGAGCGGCTCTTATCCAAAATGATTAGATACTTTCTAGCATCCAGTGTTTTACAGTACATCCTTCATTTGCATTAAGCAATTCCATCAGACAACACCCTACGTAGGCCCCTGGGCAAGTTTTCTTGCACTACTGGCATTGAAATGTCAAAAAGCCATACAAACACTGACCTTGGCAGTGTTTCAGGGCCAATTACATAAACAGCTCTTTAACCCTGTCTCCAATGCTGTTAGGCATAAAAACAGTAAGTTCATCATAAATGTATATGTTGCTCCCTGGCCTGGCAATGTTTTCTATTGAATTAAAGTTGATAAGTGTATGATAGAATATGTGTCATGCAAGGTGCTTGCTGGTATTCCCCAGATGCCCCACTTACCTGTAGAGAGATCTATTGCCTTTCAGAAATATTGTACATCCAGAAGATACCACTAATAGGGATGACTTCATACTATCACTCACTAGTGATGGATGAACTTCCTCAGCTACCCACCATTACTGTCATGATATAAAACACCGTTCAAGAAGACAGTGCAGACCAGGACGTGTGGGAATGACTGAGCAAAAACACATGTTAAAAGTAGAGTACGACAAGAATGCAGACTGGTACACAGGTAAGATCACACAAAACTCCTACATTCAAAACAGACAAGAAAGAGGATTGCTAAGAGGGCAAGAAATTTTCCCGTGAGGATGCAGAACTTAGTGGAGCCAAATCAGAATGATCTCTATGGAACCAAAGTGAAATCAGGAAGGCCAAATCATGCTTGGAGTTGCAGCTAGCAAGAGATGTGAAGAGTAACAAGAAGGGTTTCTTCAGGTATATTAGCAACAAGAAAGTCAAGGAAAGTGTGGGCCCCTTACTGAATGAGGGAGGCAACCTAGTGACAGAGGATGTGGAAAAAGCTAATGTACTCAATGCTTTTTTTGCCTCTGTCTTCACGAACAAGGTCAGCTCCCAGACTACTGCACTGGGCAGCACAGCATGGGGAGGAGGTGGTGACCAGCCCTCTGTGGAGAAAGAAGTGGTTCAGGACTATTTAGAAAAGCTGAACGAGCACAAGTCCATGGGGCCGGATGCTCTGCATCCGAGGATGCTAAAGGAGTTGGCGGATGTGATTGCAGAGCCATTGGCCATTATCTTTGAAAACTCATGGCAATCGGGGGAGGTCCCAGATGGCTGGAAAAAGGCCAATGTAGTACCCATCTTTAAAAATGGGAAGGAAGAGGATCCGGGGAACTACAGTCCAGTCAGCCTCACCTCAGTCATGGAGCAGGTCCTCAAGGAATCAATTCTGAAGCACTTAGAGGAGAGGAAAGTGATCGGGAACAGTCAGCATGGATTCACCAAGGGCAAGTCATGCCTGACTAATCTAATTGTCTTCTGTGACGAGATAACTGGCTCTGTGGATGAGGGAAAAGAAGTGGACATGTTATTCCTTGACTTTAGCAAAGCTTTTGGTATGGTCTCCCACTGTATTCTTGGCAGGAAGTTAAAGAAGTATGGGCTGGATGAATGGACTATAAGGTGGATAGAAAGCTGGCTAGATTGTCAGGCTCAATGGGTAGTGATCAATGGCTCCATGTCTAGTTGGCAGCCAGTATCAAGCGGAGTGCCCCAAGGATCAGTCCTGGGTCCGGTTTTGTTCAATATCTTCATTAGTGATCTGGAGGATGGCGTGAACTGCACCCTCAGCAAGTTTGCAGATGACAGTAAACTGGGCGGAGTGGTAGATACGCTGGAGGATAGGGATAGGATACAGAGGGACCTAGACAAATTAGAGGATTGGGCCAAAAGAAATCTGATGAGGTTCAACAAAGACAAGTGCAGAGTCCTGCACTTAGGACGGAAGAATCCCATGCATTGCTATAGACTAGGGACCGAATGGCTAGGCAGCAGTTCTGCAGAAAAGGACCTGTGGGTTACAGTGGACTAGAAGCTGGATATGAGTCAACAGTGTGACCTTGTTGCCAAGAAAGCTAACGGCATTTTGGGCTGTATAAGTAGGGGCATTGCCAGCAGATCGAGGGACATGATCATTCCCCTCTATTCGACATTGGTGAGGCCTCATCTGGAGTACTGTGTCCAGTTTTGGGCCCCACACTACAAGAAGGATGTGGAAAAACTGGAAAGCGTGCAGCGGAGGGCAACAAAAATGATTAAGGGACTGGAACACATGACTTATGAGGAGAGGCTGAGGGAACTGGCATTGTTTAGTCTGCAGAAGAGAGGAGTGAGGGGGGATTTGATAGCTGCTTTCAACTACCTGAAAGGGGGTTCCAAAGAGGATGGATCTAGACTGTTCTCAGTGGTACCAGATGACAGAACAAGGAGCAATGGTCTCAAGTTGCAGTGGGGGATGTTTAGGTTGGATGTTAGGAAAAACTTTTTCACTAGGAGGGTGGTGAAGCACTGGAATGCGTTACCTAAGGAGGTGGTGGAATCTCCTTCTTTTGAGGTTTTTAAGATCAGGCTTGATAAAGCCCTGGCTGGGATGATTTAGTTGGGGATTGGTCCTGCTTTGAGCAGGGGGTTGGACTAGATGACCTCCTGAAGTCCCTTCCAACCCTGATATTCTATGATTCTATGAAAGACATCCATGAAACCAAGTTCTCAATTCTGCATATAACTTTTGTAACTTTGAAATCTGCATAAAACAAAATGAAAGATCTGTAGTCAAAAGGGGGTGCGGGGAATGGGAGCAATCACAAACACTTAGATCCTGCAGTAAGGTATAGAGCAGAAATCTGCCCACTGGTAATAGAACAGGAAGGAGATAATTAATGGATGAACTTCAAAATGGTAAGTGTTTGGTTTTAGTTTGGACAAGCTTACAAAAAAGTCTGGGAACTTATCTGAATTATTTAAACATCTTGGGTAAAATCCTGGCCCTGTTGACGTCAACTGGCATTTTGTCATTAACGTCAATGGAGCCCCCAATCCACTCCCCAAACCAAATTGACATCGAGGACTAAGTTTTCAGTGGATTTCTGGTTCATGCTCAAAAAAATCGAGTGCCTACCTTTGCATGCACAATTATAGTCAATTTGTCTGCAGTCCCACAACTGGGCATACATCTTCCCCATGCTTCTTCTTGAAAATGTGGCCTTAAAAAACCAACATCTCAGTGTAGGAGATGAGTGTGTGCCCATCATACTAATTTTTCCTTCTTACAGAAAGAATAGAAATAGTGATATACATCGTATCAAGTTCACAGGCATTTAATTGAGATGCTTAGGTGCCGAAATCCCATTTTTAGGTACTACTCTGATCCACAAACTCCCACTTGGCTGCTGCCTAATACTCAAGGCACCTAAACTCATTGGTGCCTTAGTTTTTGCGGTAGAAGTTCCCTTAGCACCTATGTTCTTGCCTGCTGCTTCACTGTATGCCCCTGACTGCTTATCTCCTGCTTAAGCCCCAGAGCAATCCGCACACCAGGAGTAGATCGGTGTTTCTTCATCTAAGTCACATGCAAGGCCCAATTCAGTAGCCAGACTCAGAGGCCACCTAAATCCACACAAAACAGCAGAGGGCTGTGGGGGGGGGGAAGAAAGTAAGAGACTTAGCCCAGTGGCTAGGGTACTCACCTAGAATGTGGCAGACCACCAGCTGAAATATCCCCTCTGCCTGATGAGCAAGGAGTTGAACAAGGATCTGACACATTTCAGGTGAGTGCCCAGGCTACAGGGTGATTCTCACTGGTCCAATTAATATTTAATTTTTCATGTAATTTAAAGGGGAACAAATTTCAAAAGAAGAGACTGAGGGACACCCACATCACAATATCCCAGAGCTCAGTTGTTAGAGCACTCACCTGAGAGATTCTTCCCCTCAGATAGTGCAAGGACTTGAACCAGTGATCTCCAGTGTCCCAGAGGAATGCCCTAACCCTAACAGGGATAAAGGTTATATTGGAGGCCCTTTCCCCCTGCTGTTTTGTGTGGAGTTACGCAGTCTCTGAGCAGGTTTACTGGATTATGCCCTGCACCCAGTTTAGCTAGGGGAGCACCTGTCTTCCCCTGGTTTTTGGATTGCTAGCAGAGATAGGCACCTCTCTGCAATCCCAGACTAGGGCACTATCTAAGAGAGAGGAGCGGCACTTAGAACACATGGCTCTCATCTGTGTCTCCCATAGGCTTGCTTGGCTGGCTCCCCACCTAGCATGCTGACTTTGCAGACTGTTCTTCTATAGCACCTATCTCTCCCCATTCACTGCACAGGGAACCTAGGTGTTCAACTCAGGCTTTGTGGATCACAGTGTTATTCCTGTGATTTTTTTTAGGCCCCTAAAAGTTAGGTGTTGTGATGCTCAGTGTCCCTTTGTGATGCTCAAGTCCCTTTGTGGATCCGGGCCCTACTGACAATGAGGAGTAGGTTTGAAGATTACGGAGAATGGGCAGAGAGATACTCACACAATAAACGACAGGCCAAAGAAGTGGGTGCAGCAGTTGCCAGTGCAGATGGTGCATTTAGTATGAATTATTTCCAGAACAATGTTGAAGGTATTTGCAATCAAAACTAAGGAGAAGTCTTAAAATAGGAAACCAGAAACGTCTGAGAAAGAAAAAGAAGAGCACCTTTCATATCACTCAGGCTAGAGGGGATGAGGAATCTGGTTCCATTTTCTAAACCAGGATCATGATTTATTTACAGTGGCAGGTGGGAGACATCATTCCTATTGTTCAGATCCAAGATTTTCTAAAAGAGTTTTCCATTGCTCGGGCATGTAGGAATGAAATCAGGAGGGCCAAATCACACCTGGAGCTGCAGCTAGCAAGAGATGTCAAGAGTAACAAGAAGGGTTTCTTCAGGTATGTTGGCAACAAGAAGAAAGCCAAGGAACGTGTGGGCCCCTTACTGAATGAGGGAGGCAACCTAGTGACAGAGGATGTGGAAAAAGCTAATGTACTCAATGCTTTTTTTGCCTCTGTCTTCACTAACAAGGTCAGCTCCCAGACTGCTGCGCTGGGCATCACAGCATGGGGAGTAGATGGCCAGCCCTCTGTGGAGAAAGAGGTGGTTAGGGACTATTTAGAAAAGCTGGACGTGCACAAGTCCATGGGGCCGGACGAGTTGCATTCGAGAGTGCTAAAGGAATTGGCGGCTGTGATTGCAGAGCCATTGGCCATTATCTTTGAAAACTCGTGGCGAACGGGGGAAGTCCCAGATGACTGGAAAAAGGCTAATGTAGTGCCAATCTTTAAAAAAGGGAAGAAGGAGGATCCTGGGAACTACAGGCCAGTCAGCCTCACCTCAGTCCCTGGAAAAATCATGGAGCAGGTCCTCAAAGAATCAATCCTGAAGCACTCACATGAGAGGAAAGTGATCAGGAACAGTCAGCATGGATTCACCAAGGGAAGGTCATGCCTGACTAATCTAATCGCCTTCTATGATGAGATTACTGGTTCTGTGGATGAAGGGAAAGCAGTGGATGTATTGTTTCTTGACTTTAGCAAAGCTTTCGACACGGTCTCCCACAGTATTCTTGTCAGCAAGTTAAAGAAGTATGGGCTGGATGAATGCACTATAAGGTAGATAGAAAGTTGGCTAGATTGTCGGGCTCAACGGGTGGTGATCAATGGCTCCATGTCTAGTTGGCAGCCGGTATCAAGTGGAGTGCCCCAGGGGTCGGTCCTGGGGCCGGTTTTGTTCAATATCTTCATAAATGATCTAGAGGATGGTGTGGATTGCACTCTCAGCAAATTTGCGGATGATACTAAACAAGGAGGAGTGGTAGATACGCTGGAGGGCAGGGATAGGATACAGAGGGACCTAGACAAATTGGAGGATTGGGCCAAAAGAAATCTGATGAGGTTCAATAAGGATAAGTGCAGGGACTTAGGACGGAAGAACCCAATGCACCGCTACAGACTACTGACCGAATGGCTAGGCAGCAGTTCTGTGGAAAAGGACCTAGGGGTGACAGTGGACGAGAAGCTGGATATGAGTCAGCAATGTGCCCTTGTTGCCAAGAAGGCCAATGGCATTTTGGGCTGTATAAGTAGGGGTATAGCGAGCAGATCGAGGGACGTAATCATCCCCCTCTATTCGACATTGGTGAGGCCTCATCTAGAGTACTGTGTCCAGTTTTGGGCCCCGCACTACAAGAAGGATGTGGATAAATTGGAGCGAGTCCAGCGAAGGGCAACAAAAATGATTAGGGGTCTGGAACACATGACTTATGAGGAGAGGCTGAGGGAACTGGGATTGTTTAGTCTGCAGAAGGGAAGAATGAGGGGGGATTTGATAGCTGCTTTCAACTACCTGAGAGGTGGTTCCAGAGAGGATGGTTCTAGACTATTCTCAGTGGTGGAAGAGGACAGGACAAGGAGTAATGGTCTCAAGTTGCAGTGGGGGATGTTTAGGTTGGATATTAGGAAAAACTTTTTCACTAGGAGGCTGGTGAAACACTGGAATGCGTTACCTAGGGAGGTGGTAGAATCTCCTTCCTTAGAAGTTTTTAAGGTCAGGCTTGACAAAGCCCTGGCTGGGATGATTTAATTGGGGATTGGTCCTGCTTTGAGCAGCGGGTTGGACTAGATGACCTCCTGAGGTCCCTTCCAACCCTGATATTCTATGATTCATTGTGTTTGAATATTGCTGTAGTAGGTAGAGGAAGAGCATGAGGTTAAAGCAAGAGCAGGAACTGCACTCATGCAGACTGAAAATTAGACAAATTAAAGGTCCTCAAATCTGTGCACCAAAGTTGCAAGACTTTCTGTGAGCACGATTTTTGGGTACCCAAACACCTGGGCAGCCAAAATTGCATGTGCAGAACTCTAGGTGTTCAAATGCTGCTTTTGGAAGTTATATATGGTATGCCTTTTTACAGTTTCTAATTATACAAAGAAGGATGGTCCAGTAATTTGCATAGTACCCTAGGAAGTACCTGCTTCATCACACACTTCTGGGTGACCTTGGACAAGTCACTTAGCTTCTGTGTGCCTCATTTCCCTATCTATAAAATTTGGATAACATAAGAACTGCAGTACTGGGTTGGACCATGGGTCCATCTAGCCCAGTATCCTGTCTCTGACAGCAGCCAGTACCAGAGCTTCTGGGAGAGTGTATAGAACAGGGCAATTCTGGAATGATCCACCCTTGTCTTCCACTCCCAGCTTCTGAGAATCACAGATGTCAGTGTCCTCAAATATGAGGTCGCATCCCTGACCATCTTGGCTAATAGCCATTGATAGACCTATCATCCATGAAATATCTAGGTTTTTTCATACTCAGTTATACTTTATAACAACAATTCCATGCCTCACAGGGGACTTATGAGGGTAAATACATTAAAGGTTGAAAAGTTCTCTAATGCTAGGTGATGGAGGTCACAACCTGGGAACACCTTCAATGTGCCTGATGTAGAGGGATCTCAGAAGCTGCTGCTTGGGAGGAGTTGGGTGGTGAACAGTGCACAAAGAATGACTGATTTATGTGTACTCATGCTGGAGACATAGTTCAGCCTGTCTTGCTGTAATATATCCATCTCTGGGTACAGTGAATTACCGAGAACTTCAAAACATCTCAGAAGCCTATACCAATATTTAACTTTAGTGCTAAGAGTTACAAAAAAATTATTTAGACCTTGGAAAGATGCCATCCCTTGGACTAAAATGAAGTGGATATAGGAGTTAATGGAAATATCCAACTCTAAGAAAAAACATTTTAAGGATAAAAAATAACTCAAAGATAGCTTACATAGGAAAACATGGCACCAGTTTGATTTTATTAATAAAAATTAAGGAGCCAAGAAAAAAAGAAAAACAAAAAGACACCACTTAAGAAATTTAGCTCAGAGACCTCACTTGACACACAGTAGAAAGACCCAAATATTAAACTTATTAAAGTTAATGAAGAGTGGAGGAAAAGACCAACCAAGGGCAGATAATCTTTCACACATGCTAAAATACAGGACCAGTAGAACATAATTCCACACCCAACATTAAGCTGTACATCATTTGTAATGAACTTGAAGAAATCCATTATCCAAAATCAGTACAAGTAGATTCTAACTGAACAACTGATACCATGATTTCTAACTTGTTATTCTATGTAAACTATAGAACAAAAATCCTAATTTTTAAAAAAATTAATTCAAAAGTAGAATCCTGGGGCAAATTTTGGTTCACGCCACAAAACTAAAGGAACCAGACTGTGAGAGAGGGCATTTTAATTTGGGGCAAGAGATTTTAGGCCAAATAAGGCTGAACTTGAATGCTAGATCTACTGCTCCCCTCCCGTGGCCTTTGAGGAGTTTGTGAGCACTATTTATATCTGAACTTGACAGTGGGCTACTATTGTGGCAGTGGGGAGAACCAATACCCCTACTTGACAGTGGGCTACTGCAGTGAGGAGAACCAATACCCCTGATTTTGGGTGTGGGGGGAGGGAGGGAGACAATGTCTAGAGTGGGTTCCAGACTCTGCAGCTCATCTGAATTTGTATGTATATCCTTTATAAAGTACTTTGGGATAGTTTAAGATAGAGATAACTAAGGTATTATTGTTGGCAAGCTCACTCTTTTTCAGTTGGGGAAAGGGGAGCTGGTGTATACGAATGTATTGTGGCCAGGGAAATGGTGTCCTTGCCCATAAATTGGCGGGAATCTCTGGTAGGTACTTTTCACACATGATTGTACTGTTTATTCCCTTAAACAGTGAATAAATATGAAATTTTCCAATACATGTTGTACTTCTCAGATGTCCAAATTCAGCACAAAAAATTCCATTTCTATGGACATTACTGAGTCTCCTACAAACTCCATGGATGTCATAGATGGAGGAGAGGAGAAGGATGGAGAGTGAACCTTTACACTGTGATCTGGTGAGCTCTGGCAGCCTCCAAAGCATCATATATCTTTTTTTAATTCTACCCCCACAAGGCCACAGACTGGAACATGTAAAAATAACTGGAAGAGACTGACAGCTGGAAGAAATCTCTCCAGTTTTATAAAGTGATCTGGTCTGCGGCTTTGGAAGGGTCTTTCCCTTTTCTTTCTTTTTTCTTTTCTTTTTTTTTTACTTACTAGTCAGTCTAAAAAAAGGAATAATTTTCATTTCTCCAGATCAGGTCTGAATTAGATGGGTTTTTAAAATGTGATTATTTCTGCCGAAAGTCAGTTCCCATTAATTAAAAAGTTGTGTGTGGATTTAAAAAAAATCAGATACAGGGCTTCTTATGTATCATGCTTCTATGGCAGCTACCTTTAAAACAGAGCTCATTTCATATTACATCTCTTCCATATTACAGATAAATTCTATAAACTGCAATATTCCATATAGTTATAATCTCAATATCACTTTTCTGTCTTTAACAATCATAAATTGATATCCCAGACTTCTGATGCCCAGACACAATACTTCCACTGTTAACAAATATTTTGCTCATGTATGATCATGATAACATAAATTGTATTGTAGTGGTGAATCAGACATAAAAAGTAAAGGGCAAGACATTTTCACTGAAATGCAAAACTTCAAGTGGGAATGTACTTCTCATCCTTTAAAAAGAAGATGCTAGAGCGTTGCAAAGAAAACACATGTGTGTGAACTTTTTTCCTCTTGTCTTACAGCTGATCTATTTAGATGGGTCATTTTGACATCACCTTGAAAGGTATGAAACTCCTGCATCAAGGAAATTGCCTATGATTAAGCGATAATATGAAAGGATGTTTAAATCTCTTTTCTGGGGCACCTAACACATGTTAATGGCCATCATGTAGATGACAACATTTTGACCCTCTCTTGCTAAATGAGACACGAGAACTTACATTCTCTTCTTTTTTAAAAAATAATGTATTATTCCTTATATTACATATTTCACAAAAAATACAAACACGTACACAGACAATAGAACAAATCATACAGTGTATATCTTATACCCCATGGACTTATTAACTGAGCATGAAGTATCATGTGGCTATATTATTTAAGTACATAATAATTTTGCTGAAAAAATAATGTTATTGTGCAAGATTACATTTTATATATAGCATAATATAGCAAAGTTACCCATTTAATATATCTGTATGCCATATGCAACAAATAATTTTAAATTTAACTTAGTTTTGATTACGTTTAATTTTTTAAGTCAACAAAAAATTCATGGAAGCCTCTTGTCTATTAGAAGGCAAATAGAAAAGACAGTATATTGCATTTTTTTTCGGTTTTGCAAGGATCCTCATTGTCAACTAACAACTATATTAAATCACCAAAAAAAGAAAAAAAAAGAATTAAATCGACATTGAAACCAATTAAAGTAAGAACATAGAGTTAAAATAGATAACAAAAGAGAGCATACCATATCATGTTTAATTCACCCCCTTATGCAGCATATGATATGTAGGGTCACCTACTGGTACTTTTTACAGTGCCCAAGCATAAGCATTTACTAGTATCTAAATTTCATTCTTGTGGTTTACTTACATATGCTTGTTTATATTAGCATTTTCAAAAAAATGACTGACAGGAAAATAAATCTTTGAAGGGTCTGAGAGATGACAAAAAATTGTATCTGCTCAAGAGGAGATCATTTTTTACAATCTCTAATTATCTAACTAACAAACCATGATGGCTCATTTAAATTCTTATATTTTCAAGCATTATCATCATAGCCAGTTGAAGCTAGTGACATTTGAAAGTGGCTAGGCAAATCTGATACATAATGTGCTCAGAACCAGTTTACAACTGTAAATATAGCCTTTACATTATCAGACTCCAAATAGGAAGGCGCAATCTACCCTGCCCTAAGGAGCTTCCAGTAATCCTGGGGGTGCATTAAACTTAAAAAACCCCAAGGGGATACAGTCTACATTAAAGTTTGGTATTCAACAGCCTTTTGTTATACAAATGTACTATTTTCTCAGACATTTAATTATGTCCAATAATAATCCTAATGTATAATAAGACATTGGTATGCTTCATGATTTCTTGCCTCTATTTCTATAGACAGGTTTCAGAGTAGCAGCCGTGTTAGTCTGTACTTGCAAAAAGAAAAGGAGTACTTGTGGCACCTTAGAGACTAACAAGCTACAGCTTCATCGGATGTAGCTCACGAAAGCTTATGCTCAAATAAATTTGTTAGTCTCTAAGGTGCCACAAGTACTCCTTTTCTTATTTATATAGAGATAGTCCAAATTTAATATTCAGTTGAAACACCTAGAATGGAAATAAAGAAGGCCCTTAGAATATGAAGAGATATGAAGATATAGTAAATGACAGTGTCCAAAACCCAACCATTTATGGTTTGCGTGTGTAACCTCAGCTGCACTATTAAAGTTATTTACATTCCGATTGGCAACACTGCTATTTATATGGGCATTGCCTTCTGGAGTTAGCAAAGCTAGTTACTAGTTGGTATAAAATACGATGGTTGCTCTACTTCATATTGTTTGTTTCTCTAGTAAGAAGTGCATTTCAAAATCAGGATATTTTGAAGAGAACCACTCATTCAATTCCACAGTGAAGGCCTAAGACTAATATTTTGAAAACCTCTAATTCAAAGACCTGTTATCTTTACTTGACCTTATTTCCTGTCATTGGCAAGAATTGAGTTGCTTCTATTCACTCTAATAGCCATATAGTATAACCCTTGCTGTGAACAACTGCTATTTATGCATCCCTTTGTAGAATGCTACAATCTTGGGAAGTCATATGTCTGCCTCGGAAAGGGTCATTTACAAACAGCCTCTTGTTTGACCTAAGGGACACATCACATTACCTCACCCTGTACTTTTTACCTTATATACTGTACTTCCTTCCTCTCATGTTTAACACAGCACAGGTGGTTCTGTGCTTCAAAACCAGGTGTCTGTGGCTAAATTCATTTGCTGAAATATTCACCTTATTATTATTTTTAGTTTGGAATTCAGATCCCCTAGTACTACAAAAAAATTCCTTTTTGGAGAGCAAACTATTGTTTATGGCATCTTTTCACTGCTAACGGGTAAAATTTGCTGCTTCTCTGTAAATGTTGAAAAACATGGCTGGAGTTCATGTAGTCATCCAAAAATAATTAAAGATATTTTGATCATATTGCACCATGTCTGAAGGCATTGTTTGAAGTGGAAAGTAAATTTATATGTACAACTATAATGAGGCTGTACCTGAGGAAGCAAGGAATTCTCCACTGTTAATGGAAAATGGCTAATACATTGAACATATTCTATAAAGGAGTCTAAATATGTAAGCATTTGTGATTTTTTATTAATGTAGCACACAAGTAGCACTGAAAAGGTAAATTAGATATGCATGGAGATTGTCCATAGTAGACTTAAAAGAGAATTCCTCTCTTCACCCTGCACAGTTTATCTGAAATTCTGATCTCAGAATGTGTCTGTCTCATATATGTAATTCAGAGACATGCACATCATAAATAATACTATGGTGATGGGGGTTAAATATATTTAGATAGATTAAATCAGATATAAAAAATACATAGAAAAAAATGGTTCATTTCTTCATGCTCAGTACAATTTTGACCTTTGTTGATTAGTTATCTATAGCAAGGACAAATAAATTGCACCAACTATCCACTATGTTAATCCAGACTGCCATTAGGGAAAAAATATAAACACAGAAACTTAGAGTGAAATCCTGAATCCCCTGAACTCAATGGGAGATTGTCCCTTGATTTCTGTGGGGCCAGAATTTCACCCTTAGTGAAGAATGTAGTGTTTAATTCCAATTCCCAACTAAGCAGGTCAGATTGTTGTTTCCAATAGTTTCTCCTATTATTGCATTATATCCAGACTGGGAGGGAGAACGGTCAATTTGTGGAGCATTAGCAAAATCTAGAATAATCAATCTATGCCCTTAAACAGTCCCACCATTAATATTTGAAATGTACACGTGTGTCTCATTGTATTGATTTAAACGGTAGCTTTGCCCAAACAAGGACCGCAGGACTTCTATTTGAAAATAATGAGAAAGTGGAATATCTATGGATTTTTTTTTAAAAACGTGAGCAGAGCTCCATCTCATTACCGGACTGAAATGAGCTATGCTGTTAACTGATTACCTTTCAGATCACCTACTATTTCCTGGGCAAACTAAGGATTGTTTTGTATGGAAGAGTGAATATTTGATTTGTGGCTCATGCTTCCCTAACATTTCTATTTTCTATTAAAGCAATTGTTTACCTCTTTAGAAGATAAGAGTGTTAAATATCTGGAAATAGACTTAATGCCTTAATCCAAGGTAATTGATATTGCTTGGCTAATTGCACTAATACTAAAATAACCACATCACTTCCAAAATAAACATAGTTGTAAAGCAACAAGGCTGAGTTAGTAAGCTGGCAATATTGTGCCTCTCACAATTATACCTAGAAACAACTGGTCCTTTCCCCCACTTGATACTGAAGATAATAAACTTGGCAATCTAATACATTTCACAAAGCAATAGTAAAAATAGAAATACATTGTGCAAAAATCTTGGCATTTTGAATGCATTAAGCAGGTACATCCAAAGGAAAACATACCATAGTATGTGGAAAGTGTAGACAGGTCTTTTTTTTTTTTTTAGTCATCGTGAATACTTTAGTTCCTGTTTTCTGTGGCATATAACAAGAATATGCCAGTTATTAATCTTTGGTGATTTAGAGCCCAGTCCTGCAGCCTTTACTCAACCCATGAATGCTCCTTACTCATGCAAGTAGTTTCAGTTACATCAGCCATGTGAGTCAGTACTGCAAGATTGGACTCTTATTTATGATATAGAAATGAAATGAGCATACTAAGCAGAACCTGAGAGAATTGAGAACTTACATTTTCCACAGATCTGATTAACAATAAGGCAATAATTTTTCCAGATTTAAAAATTATTGCTTAAGTCCTCCTATCCCATGGGAAACTACTGTGAAAATCCCAAGTCTGTGGACACCTGGAATTGCTACTGTAGTCACCTTTTCAGGTGAATTTTCACAGGGATGAAGGGGGTAAGGGGAATATTTAGGCATGTAAAGTCTGATGATTTCTAGGGAAATCTGGTTCCTTCCAATTAGATTTCAGGGCATCTCCGCCATGAGCCAGCCCCCCATTACTGCTCCCTTGCCTCCCTTTTAGTGTTCCTCATGATCATCAATACCGTGGTGCTCAAACATTCCTCCCATTTCACTGTTCTAGGAAGTCATCATCTGGAACACTTAAGCTAAATGCCTTCAAGGGAAAGGCTTGAGGGTTTTCAAATCAAGCTCTTCTTGGTGCTAGGCATTCACCATTTGGAACATGCTCCTGTCAGAAACTCATCTCAGCCTGATCTTGGCCACTCTCAGAAAGCTCAGGTGGCAGATACTTTGGTTGTTGCAGTAGAACACCCGTAGATAGATAAACCTGATCCTCTCCATGTTATAGATGCTTCTCACAACCTACTAGCAGCTCACTAGTCTTATGCAACCTGAGCTTCAAGGCAACTCACTCCTATCCATACCCAAACATTAGGAGAAGTTCTCAGTAACATGGTCTGGGTGAGATAGAAATATTGGTCTTGGCATTAGAAGTCTGCTGAACACATGAGTCTCCTCTACATGCATTTCCAACACCCCATACATGCATTTTACAGAAGGGAAGAGGAGATGGAACCATGTGCAACCCCATCTGTGAGCACCATAAGAGATTATGAGTACTGCCAAACACCATGCACTCACCAGTGAAGGAATTCAGTTGCCTAAGAACAGCCTCTTGACACCTGCCACAGTCCATAGACAAGTCAATAACATCTTGTGATCAAAGGAATTGAAGGTAGCTGACAGGTCTCAGTTCCCACTAGCTCAAGAGCACTTCAGACAATGATGGTCATCTTGCAAGCATAAATATGTTAGTTTGAGTTATTATTTATAGATAAAAATATTTATGCCTAACATGGCTGGTTTTACCCAAGGAAGAAATCTTTTATTTTCAATCCATTTGTTAAAGTTACTTAATATCTACAAATTCTTTTCTATAGACTTAACATTTCCCTCTCTAATGTGTTGAGACTCATGACATATGTTTCTACTTACCTGAAATATGTAGGCAGGTAAAGTACAACACACATATTCGCCATAGGTATCATTTAATCTAAAAAAGTAACTATAACACAAACTTCATGATGAAAAACAAAAGATATACTGGCATTAAATATGGAAACAGCAACAAATTCAAGAGGGGAAGGAGTTGTGTTCATTCTTTATTTTCCAAATAAGATGGGAAAGAAGCCCTCCAGGAAAATCATCTTGGCTGAATTAATCTACTTGGATGGTAGGCTCTTTGGGTCAGAGAACCTGTTATTTGTTCTGTGTTTGTACAGCACCAAGCATAGTGGGGTTCTGGTCCATGACAGGAGCTGTCAGATGCTACCACAATACAAACAATACTACTATATGTAAATAAAGATGGCCATTCTAACTGACAGTAAGCAATGGGTATATTGTGGGTTCACGGAAGAGTCCTGTGTGAGATCCTAACCCTATTAAACTCAGTTGGGTTTTTTTGCCACTGGCTTAAACAGGGCTGGAATTTTGCCCCTTATATGTCATAGTTTGCCTTACAGGTAATACATAAAGCAACCTCTTACATCAATTGGTGTAAACAATGCCACCTTGACAACATCTATTTTTGTTATCTGTGAAGTTGATTTGACTGGCTTAGCAAATTTTTGGAAAGCTAAAGTCCATAAGCACTGA
The DNA here is from genome assembly GCF_015237465.2 of Chelonia mydas. Taxonomy (NCBI): domain Eukaryota; kingdom Metazoa; phylum Chordata; order Testudines; family Cheloniidae; genus Chelonia; species Chelonia mydas. The sequence continues at coordinate 92,130,838 of NC_057853.1, forward strand.
CTTCCCCTCTTTCTCATGGCTGCTCAACCCCCGCCCACCTCCAGTCCCGCCCCCACACCACCCCTTCCACAAGGCCCTGCCCCTACCCCGCCCCCATTCCAACCCCTTCCCAGAAGTCCTCACCCCAACTCCGCCCCCTCCCTGCCCTATTCCAACCCCTTCCCCAAATCCCTGCCGCAGCCCCACCTCTTCCCCTGAGCAAGCCATGTTCCCGCTCCTCCCCGTCTCTCCTGGAGCATGCTAATGCTGCCAAACAGCTGTTTGGTGGTGGCCAGGCGGGAAGCACTGGGAGGTATGCAGAGGAGCAGGGACACGGCACGCTCAGGGAAGGAGGAGGTGGGTTAGGGGGTGAGGGGAGCTTGGCTGCGGGTGGGTGCAGAGCACTCACTAATTTTTGAAGGTGTCGGCGCCTATGTTAAAGTAAATTCTAAATCACTGCAAGCACATAGAATAAAATACACAATCTGGATGGGGTTTTAAACAGATTTGGTACGGCAAAAATGATGCAGCAGACTACCAATAGTGACAAGAGCACAGCTAGGATTCTCTTCCAATTGTCCTCCTAAAATTGCTTCCTGTCAGAAAAAAAAAATCCCTCTTCTACTACACGGAATGTACAGGTATGCTCAATAGCTGCGTAGGGTTTGGTAATTCTAGCAGACTATATAAACATCCATTTTCCCCTGTTTACGGGTCCTATTTTGGCATCATTTTCATATGGCACAGAAGGGGATGATTTCGTGGGTGAGATCCATGACTTTAAGCAGCTTGTCAGTCTGTTGTGGAAGTTACACACACAAGTTACTCTATCCATTCCAAAATGCCAGCTAGCCTTAAGGGTCTGTCAATGACACAAGAGGGGGCAGGTTTTTTCAGCAATACTCAGCAGGCTTTTGGTCTTATCCTGAGTAAGTCAGAATTTGGTAATCCTTCCTTCAGGATTACCAAATTACTCCCCAAAATGCAACTGGGGAGAGTCACGATGCCTTCAGCCTGCTCTTCCCTCTAGATCTACAACCATGCTTTCCTAGGGAGAGCAGCAGTAGTATCCCTGTTTTACAGAAGAGCAAGGCAAGGGTGGGACACATCAAGTCACCAGGAGTACCAGGGAGGGAACCCAGGTCCCCTAACTCCCAGGCTGTGCCCTGTCCAGAATGGTGCTCCATCTCTTTCATGGAGAAAAGAATGGTAAAAAAAAAAAAAAAAAAGACGTACATGTGTTCTTCATGTGTATTGATTAACTCCATCTCCAAGTTATGCCATAATTTCACACACGGGATGCCCAGCAGTCTCTGCGTGAGATTGCCTGGTTAGAAGAAACTGCTGAACTATTTTACTTGTAAACCCCAGTTTGAAATGCTAACTGCTGTGGAGTGTTTATGTGAGTGATAAACTGTTTAAGAAGAAACCTTTGATCTCCATTCAAGTAACTACTTGGAGACCTTCTGGAGTCTGGGGAGCCTCCCTAAAGACCTTTGTTTCCAACCATCTCTGGAGGAGGGGGAGGGGAGAAGCATGTTGCTCAGTTATTGTCCAGGAGTTTGGATCAGCTCATAAAGCTGAAAGATGAAAGGCCAACTCTCCCTCCCCTCCCCGCCCAGCCCAAAGTTACCCAGTCCTATGGTATAAGGCAGTTCTTAACTTTAAACTAGTTACTTGGCCTTAGTTAAGAAGGTTGTTATCAGTTAAAAGGACAGCTTAAGGTGATTGATGGTATGGTGGTTAAAGAAGGTTTATAAGAGAAAAATTTAATGAGGTAAAATTAAAAATGGCCTGTGGTATCTCTTGTGCAGGATTCAGTATGATATTGTCTTATAGTCCTGTTTGATTTTAGCATTGGAATAGAAGAACTTTGATTTGCATTCTGGTAGTGATAGAAACATGTTAACTTTATCATTCGATATCTGATCAATTGTTCCAATGTTTGCTCATGTGCTAGATGAAGTTACTCCTTCAGTACCACTCATCTTAAATCACACAATCTGCAAAAGACAGAGTGAAAGATGCAGAACATTCTGTTCTCACAATATAGGGGATATGGTAGGAAGGGTCTTTACCCTGTCAAATGACAGAGTTGGGTTATAAAAAGGCTATAACCATGATCAGCTTTGAAATTCTTTGTCTGTTGCAATGCCACTACTTATCTCACCTACGTGAAGGCAGATGCCAGTGCAATTCCAAATTCTGAAGGGTAAATTGCAGTGTATCTCCTCAACTGGAGAGATAAACTATGTTTATAGAAAATGTCCAGATGTTTCCAAGTGCCAGAGACTTGCCCTAGAGTAGAGAGAACAGCTGGGAATCAGAAGAAGGTTTTAGGGAAAGGGAAGAGTACTAGAGAAGATAGTTTTCTTGTATGGTATTTTGCTTTAAAAACAACACTAGGTTTGGGCCTAGTGACATGACAATTTCTGATCTACACTGTACCAGTTGGAAAGAAGGGGGCTTTTTTTAGCATATTTAATGTTTGTGAAATATATTAGCAACAACAATACAAGTTTCTCTCATCCTTTCTCCCCAAATTCTTCAAATCTGACCAGGAATTGACTCTCTAAAGGGCAGACAGTAGTTCATTTTCTGTCCAATTTATTTTCTGAGACTGCCAGTTGAGGGGGAGTGTCACCTGTTTAATGTGGACTCGACTGAGACCAGTAACTTGTTTTCCATAGTCCACTTAAAACCCATCAAATGGTAACAACTTTCAGCCACTGCTCAGCTGGGCTGGATATGAAACAGGGACCAGTGAATGAAAGAGGCCATGTGCCAGTCTCTTAAGTAAAATAAGTCTCCCTCTTTATCTTCTCTGCACCTTCTGGGAATATGTGGACAGACATACTGCAATGACATTCTGGTTACAGAATATGCACATAGTGAATCGTGCATGAAAAGCAGCCTATCAGTTCAATACAAGCAAGTTTAAGACATCCCATCATGTAGTTGAGTTTATTTTAATGAATCAGTAATGTTCAACTCCTCCATATGGAAAGTTTAGCACACCTTCTATAGGGGTGGTCAGAAGGAGAGAACCTTTAACCTATCTGATGGAGATGCTTGGGGAACTCAAAATATCAGAGTCTTAATTAAGTTCAGTGGATACATATGACCCACACATTGGTGGAGGCAGGGGGGGCAGTGAGACAAGACAAGCTAAATAATAGACTTTTGAGTCAGCTAGGAGTTTCTGGCCATTAGTTCTGCACAATTAGAACAGCTATACTGGGTCAGAACAAAGGTCCATCTAGTGGACAGTGGCCAATGCCAGGTGCCCCAGAGGGAATGAACAGAACAGGTAATCATCAAGTGATCCATCCCCTGTCACCCATTCGCAGCTTCTGGCAAACAGAGGCTAGGAACACCATCCCTGCCCATCCTGGCTAATAGCCTTTGATGGACCTATCCTCCAATAGTTTATCTAGTTCTTTTTTGAACCCTGTTACGGTCTAAGAATTCGGATAGCTTTCTATATGTAACCCCATAAGGTGAAAGTGTGTATAAACATTGTAGGTGAGAAAGGCTTAGTTAAGTGCTTACTAGATTGTCCTTTAGCTCAGTGCTACTCAAAGTGGTGGTCCGTAGACCGGTGCCGGTCCGCGAGCCATTGGCTGCCGGTCTGCGCACATTGGAAAAAAATTGTCGGTCCCCCACATCAGATAGCTTGAGAAGCATGGCTTTAGCTGACTTCATGGAGCTTCTGCCTCTTGGCTACACAGGCCCGGTTCAAATCCAGATTTAGATCATGAGCATGTCCAAAACAGTCCAGTGATAGGAAGGAAGACTACATTAATTAAGTAAGTGTGCTTACTGTGTATGGCTACTGACTACTAGTGCATCTGCTAAAGGGCCAAGCACTTGACAGCATAGAAGCAGCTCTCAACCAGTTTTTCTTTGGAAAAAAATATTTCCCCAGGATTTTCATTTATCGAGTCTTTAGCCACTCAAAAAAGAATGAGTGACCCAAGTCACTGAACCATGCTTCTTCCTGAACGACCAACAAGTACACAACAGACTCGGACAAAACAATGAACCAATTCAATGGAGATGCAAGTCAGCACCTCCTGAGCATGCAGTTTCCCTTCTGCCCCTCCTAGCCCTCTCTGCAGAGCAAAAACCCCACCTGTTAGATCCCCTGGTTATGGGACTGAGCATCACCTGTTCCCACTTACTGGTTCAAGGGCACAGCTGCTTCTCCTCAACTCAGACAAACTGAGAATGGAGGAAAGCAGCTGCAACTGCCTGCCTGGTGGCCTGAGCCCTTTTCTCAAGCTGCTTTGGTTTCCAGCTCAAGAGGCCAGAACCTCTTCCTTAACCCCGGTGCACTTTATCTAGATGGCATTCAAGAAATAGATGGAAAAAATGCTTTTCTTTAACTATATAAAAGAATCAACATTTTGTTATAACCAAAGTCGGGGCCTTTACTCATTAATAAAAATTTCACTCTCATATATTTGCTCTCTCTACTGGTCAACTGTGAGCTTAGATGGCCAATACAGTGTATCATTCTGAATATGTTACCATGGTAAGATTCCAGAGTGGAAGAGCATCTACTTGTCCAATGTAAGTAATGCAGTGCTAAGAGAATGTATCTTCTATCAGCATATACATTTACATAGTGTCAGTAAACATTCTTACTAAACAATTAGTCTACTATGATCAGAATTTTCAGATATGTTCCTAGAATTAGGCAAAAAGAGACCTTACTTCTATAGGTTCCAGAAATACAAGTCAGGCCCTCGATAGCATTCTTATGTTTTGGTCATTTGTGTACCATGTGTCATTTTAAATATTTTCCATCTGCTAAAACTATGTGTAGGTTACCCCCCAAAAACCCCTAACTGCAGCTAAACACTGAGTCCCAGATCCTGAAGGTATTTAGACTCCTAAGTTCCACTGAAATCACTGGCAGTTAGGAGCCTAAATACCTCTGAGAGCAGGGCACCAGGGTGGGACTATCCATGTGTATGAAGCTGAGTAACAGCAGATTAGTTTGCAAGATGAGAGCCTGAGTTAAGATTTCTGAATTTTATCAAGAGACCGTAGTGTGAGCCAAATCTCTTTCAGTTACAGGGATATAAATTCAGAGCCCCTCCAAAAAGTCAGCTACTCTGGATTTGCACCACAGTAAGCAAGAGCAGAATCTGGCCTTTCACCTTTCCCAGGTATGATGGTTTACATAGCTAAAGCCTGTGGGGTTATATTTACTGGTGTGCTCTCGCTGATTCGTGCTGCTGCAGCCTGTTAAGCCATGTTGTTTCACCAAAGCAGCAAGAATGCACCAGTGAATCTAGCCCACTGTTTATTGCTGTAAAACTTTTGCTTAAAAAACCCCCTTTGGGATAAGAAACAAGTATTTACCTTCCTGCCAGGTGTGAGGCTGCACTCCTCTTGGAACAAGTGTAACCGACCCTAGCAGCCAGCTACTGCTTTCATGGTGTCAGGAAGTAAGGATAAAAAAACCTTCAGTGCACACCTGCCTTCTCTACCAAACTAGCCTTATTAGTGTTAAATCTAATAGAGGATACTGCCAAGGAAATACTCTTAAAAGCAGGGAGTGGGTATTGGAAAGTAGATGTTTGTTTTCAAAGAGCACGCTGCAGTAATGAGGCCACATATAACAAGCTGTGCCACTTAAGGTCAGGCTGGGATGACTAGTGCTGTTCTTTGTAGCCAGTGAAGCCCACTGCTGTGAGCCTCCCTGATTTTGTGGAACAAGGGATATAAAGCTATGTCTTGCCCAATTCTACTCAACCACTCATACCGAGCTCCCTGTGTCCCAGCTGGATGCCAACAGAAAAACAGCTGGAATGTGTCTGGCTCACCTGGGGTTTAATATTGATAAAATAGGTATTAGAATGATAAGAAAGTGTTTAAACTCTGATGGATGCTTGTAAATTGCTGCATGCGTTAATATTACTTGCAATATCTCTGTTCCTTATTGTACTATAATATTTGAACAGTTGTATTGTGAGCCTCTATGGGTCTATGGATAAATGTAGGAGAAGCATGTTAATTTATGAGAAGAGCTGCTCTTCTACAGAAATTGTTACTCATCCCAAAAAAGGAGACCCATCCATACCAGACAGGCTATGGTTAGAGCTTACAGCTGGAAACTCCCCACATTTGGCTTGAGATACAGTCAAGAAAAGGATTTGTTTTGATTGAGAGCCCTTATTGTTGTTCTGCTCTCCTCCTCATGAAGATGAGTCATGCGAGTAGATTTCTCCCATCAGCTGAGTATGCAGCTCGGAGCACATGGCAGGAGGGGGTTGAAAACCCCAAATCAAAGGAACTTTGGGTCTCTATGCTGCTTGGATTCTGGAGGGGGGCAAGGTATTTCTAGGCATAAGCAAGCAATCCCCAGCTGCTTAGCTTGGGTTAGTCCTAAAAGACAAATAGAGCTGCTGATTATTACCTTTTGAAACCTAAGACCGTAAATCATTTGTGTGCATATGTTTTCTTGCATTAACCTTGTAAATAACTCTCTAATTTCCTTTTCCTATTCAATAAATCTTCATACGCTTTACTATAGGATTGGCTACAGGCATTGTCTTTGATGTGAGCTTAAAGCACAATTGACCTAGGGTAAGTGCATTTTGAACTAACCTGAATATTGCTGTGATTCTTGGTGTAAGGGGCCATATGCTCACCTGGGTGGCAAAACAGACCAGAGTACCTAAGGTGACTGTCTGATACGCCGTGTTAAAGCTGTTAATGTGCCAGAGGAATTTGCACTTGGTGCAGATAGTTGGTGAAATCTAAATGCACAGCCCGTTTGGGTTGTGCCGTGTTTTTTAACAGTCTGCCCTGAGGCTGGTACTCACAGTCTTGCTTTGCTGTTAGGAGCATCACTGCTATGTCCTGCCCCAATTCTTCTCAACCAGAGCTTGCCTTCTTGGTCCTTTCCACAGGTCCCCACTGTCACGACTGCCTATTCAAAATAAACCTACTCAGAGAATGATGACACAAAGTGGAACCCATATAAGAGGAAGATATTCTAGTAGTAAAAATATTACTAATGTCATTCAAGGCACAATAAACCGAGAAGTCAGTCGTGGCAAAAATTGTCCATTACCCTGCATATACTAGGAGCATATACTCCTTCTGCTAAAGGCAAGCCAGGTATGTATGTCTCCCTTTTTATAAAGATAAATTCGGAAAATTTTACAGAGTGTAGATTTCCTCTAATCTATCTTGCAGCTCAGAGGCTGAAGCTGGTCAGAGCAGCAGTGAAGAGCACATTTATTTCTTCATAATGGGTGATCACCCATCTTTATGCAACCCCTCCCCAAACTGGCTGCTAGCTAATTCACCACCATGTACAAGCTGATGTGTCTGTGTGCCAGATATGGTTGTTTGTATGTTTATCACTGCTGATCCCATCCACAGACTGCAGCAGCATAGCAATTAATTGATGCAGGGTAAGCTAAGAGGAAGCGACTTTGAGAGAGAGAGAGAGAGAGACCTTTTTTTTTTTTTTTTTCCTTCCAAGTACATTCTCTTTATTATGTTCTCTCCTAATGTTTTGATGACTTTCTTTTCCCCTTCATGCTATGGTAATGGTGATGAATGCTGATGAGAGAAAAACAGGTGGAATCCATGGCAGTTATTATTTTGGTACCAAACCCTGTATTTTTCAGGAATCAGCTGGGTATTTTGGAGGTACTGGTGGAAACACCAGGTCAGCTCTTTAATACCTGCTCCCCTCAATCAAGAATAGGATCTTGTATTTGCATGTTGTCAATAAGAGGAAATACTCCTCCTCTTGCTTCCACAGCTGTATTTTTTTTTTCTTTTAGGTATTTCATCCTTGTTAAGGCTTATGTTAATGTTAGGTTTTTATAACATCTTAACTGTAGCTTTACTCTTTTTATCTTTGCAATTTCAATTAACTGTTCTAAATAACTGACAACATGGAATATAAAGCATTCCTGCAACAATGTAAGACCAACAGCAATTACGTTGATTTACTCTGGACCATGTTAAGTTCAGGGAGTGGGATAAAGAGACAAGAGTTTAAAACTTCTTTCACACTGCTGTAATAAATTCAGTACATTGCTTTAAAGTTAGGGCAAAATAGCTGGTAAGTGAAAGTAAAGAAAAACCTTGTTTTGTTTTCCACTGTGATGGAAAACAATAGATTATGGGAAAGTTCTTCAGAAGGTGATCAGAGGAAAAGTTCACCAGCATCTATCATGAACTGTGTCTCTGTGGCCTGCTGGGATAGGAGGGAGGGACATAAAGGTGTCAGCAGTAGAGCTGATACAGTAAATCACAGTAGCGCTAGTAAAGTGTAATGGCAACCTAGTGTAACTGCCTTCAGAGTTCTATGTCTTTTTTGGGGTTGTACTCAGGACATGTCCCCTTTTTGTGACCTCATTCCTGGGGAAGCATGTTGTGCATTGGTCTTTCCTTTTTAGTTTGCAAGGACTAATCTCTTAGCAGGTTAATAAAAGGTGAAAAGAGCAATGGCCTAGGGATCACCAAAATAAATTGATGGTACCTCGTAATCTGCATTTTACTTTGCAAGGATTTTCATGTCTCCCCATCTGCCTGCTCTGCTTTTGTCTTTCTCCCTCTAAATGTACTGATAATAATAAACACATGCCAGCCACTGCTAAAAAAGAGAAACATATACATCACTAAGCAAAACAATAGGACAACAAAATAAAACATTACCTTAGAATGTAATTTTTTTAGGAGATTGTAGTTTCATGCTGTAAAAAATACATTTCCCTGTGTTTCTACATGGCTGACGTTTGAAATCTTTTCAGAAATAGATGTCTAATGAGTTAATCTGAATGATCAATACCATCCCAGCTCCAACCACAGTAAAGGTTCCCATAGAAATATCACAAATCTGATCCATTTAATTTCATACAATGAGCAAAAAGGTCATGAGATGCTATTAATTCAAACTATTTGGTGATAGACTAATAAACTTTTTCCTTTAACTACTAGATTTATAAAGCATGCACTATCTTGTCTACTGTGCTGGAGGCAGCATCATTATCATCAGTAACATATATTTAATCTCATGACATTGTGTAGTGAGGGAAGTCAGTTAAACAATCTATACATTATATGGCCAATTCTGGCAAGTGCCTGGGACCTGGGGTAACATAAAGGACTAAAACATCTGAATTCTAGCTGGAATCAGGTCTAAGCACATACATACTTCTCCCCACTTTCCTCCCAACTCCTTGAAATCTATTCTTACGAGATGTAGGAATAATCCACAGAAGGGAGCAAGTAGGGTACAAAGTGGCTATTGCCAGATCAGGTATGTATGCCCATTATTATGTGGAGGGTAGGCCTGCCTGCTATGCCTCTCATAAAATCATGTTTTAAAACTGGATACAGTATTTTTACATAAGAGAAAAAAACTTGCATTAATATCTCCAGCCCATTGTAGAATCTAGCCTATAATACATTAAACCACCTCCTTCCTTTCTGATAGAATACAGTCCAGAGTGTGCACTGTATAAACACAAACATTAATATGAAAAACATACCTTATCCTTCAGCTTTTTGTCACCCAACAGGGTCAGCAAACCAAGTAAATGGGGGAAATATTTTAAAACCAATGAAACCACAAGTCCACAAAAGGATTTTTGCTCTGCTGATAATTTATGGATAATAAGAAATACAGTGTACTTCTGAGATACATATCTATTGAAACACATCAAAATAGACTATAACCCTCTTTACAGTATAGAAGAAATAGTACTAAAAAAAATTTTTTTGGTACTAAAAAAAATTCTGCTCAAATAAATTTTTTAGTCTCTAAGCCACAAGTACTCCTGTTGTTTCTGCTGATTGTGATTCGCTGTGCAGACTGCTTTAAATCAGGCCAGAGCAAGCTTCAGAATCAGAGAACACAAAGGTGTCTTAAAACTATCTTTGCACATATAAACACCCTTCCCTTTCCTAAAGAGCACGAAGCTTTCCTAGGCCATAGTATAGGATCTGGGCTCAAGAACAGATACTGATCTTGTTATCCATCTGCTTCCATTGATCATGAGATTGTTGACTTGCCTGCTACCCTAATGGGTGCAAAGGGGGATGCCTTTAGATGGCTTTGTTGTTCTCTCTTGAGGGACCCTCAGTTTTGGAATTTTATTCCCCCCTTTGATCCAAAATATTTGACCCTTTAGCAAGAATCTGTGGTGGGAGGAGTAAAATAAGGGATGGTATTTGTGGGTCAGGTGGGATAGCACATTGTCTAGACTTGATTTCATCTCTGGTTAGTTGTTTTCTAATGCTGGGGCAAGAGGAAGCTGCCGGAGTTATCTTTTATGTCATTGTAATTTTAAGTGCATCAAAGGTGGTTAGAACACAAGAGAGACACTTTTGTTTTTAAATTGGTTATAAATTAACATAAATAAAATCAGATAATCTCTAGGGCCTATAATGTATTAATGACTGCAATGAGTTTGCAAACAAGTATGAATGTACGACAAGTCACCCTTGCTAAAATGATCACCCTAACTTGTTAGTATTGCAGACTTCACAAACTCCTCACATTGGTTTAAGGTACTAAAGTTGCACAAAAAGACACAAGCAGACCAATAGTGCGCATCCTAATAAAAGGAGCTCACAATACCTCTTTATTAGCTGAATATACTTAATGTATTAGCTGCTCATACTGCAGTTAAAAGGGCAGTTATAAAATTCCATTAAAATTGTATTACAGTAAAACCTCAGAGTTACAAACACCTCGGGAATGGAGGTTTTTCGTAACACTGAAATGTTCGTAACTCTGAACAAAACGCTATGTTTGTTCTTTCAAATGTTTACAACTAAACATTTGACTTAATACAACTTGGAAACTTTACTATGCAGAAGAAAAATGCTGCATTTAACCACCTTCATTTAAATGAAACATGCACAGAAACAGTTTCCTTACCTTGTCAAATCTTTTTTTTAAACTCCCCCCGCCCTTTTTTTCAGTGGTTTATGTTTAACACAGTACTGTATTCGCTTTTGGGGTTTTGTTTTATTTTTCGTCTCTGCTGCTGCCTGATTCTGTACTTCCGGTTCCACATGCAGTGTGTGGTTGACCGGTCAGTTTGTAGCTCTGGTGTTCATAACTCTGAGGTTCTGCTACTGAGCCTGAGAAGGAGCCAGAATTTACCAATGTACATTGCCAAAGAGCCACAGTAATACGTCAGCAGCCCCACATCAGCTCCCCCCCACACACTCCCAGTGCCTACTGCCTACCGGCAGCCCCGCCAATCAGCGCCTCCTGCTCCCTCCCCACACCTCCCCATCAGCTGTTTCATGGTGTGCAGGAGGCTCGGAGGGGGAGGGAGTGGAGCAAGGGCACGGCAGGCTTAGGGGAGGGGGCAGGAAAGGAGGAATGGGGACAGGGCCTGTGGCAGAGCCAGGCGTTGAGCAGTGAGCACCCCCAGCACATTGGAAAGTTGGCGCCTGTAGCTCCAGCCCCAGAGTCGGCGCCTATACAAGGAGCCGCATATTAACTTCTGAAGAGACGTATGTGGCTCCAGAGCCACAGGTTGGCCACCCATGGGGTAGGGTGACCACACATCCTGTTTTGGCCAGGACACTCCCTTTTTTAAGCCCTGTTCCAGCCGTCCCGACTGTTTTGGCAAAAACAAATGGGACAAATGCCCCACTTTAGTTTAAAAAAAAAAAAAAGTGAGGTGTGGAGGGACATGAGTGGGGAGCAGCGATGCCAGCCCTGTGCAGGGGGAGGCTGGGCTCCAACGGGGGGCAAGCAGGACTTGGGTGAGCAGCAATGCCAGCTCCAGCCTTTGGGAAATATGGTCACCCTATCTAGTATGTGCGCCGCTGCTTGCCTAAGCCATGCCTGTCCCCTGCATGGGGAGGGGGGCTCGGGTCAACGGCTCAGGCCAGCCCTGTGTGGTGTCCCGTTTTCCCTTTGGGAAATGTGGTCACCCTAGTACTGTGTCATCCTACAAAAGCATCTGCCAGCTTTTAAATATTTTATCTGAAACTCATTAAAAACTGTCTATGCTGCTCTTATTCTTTGGTTGGAGACAGATTTGTGAAATATTTTATCTTTAACCCACCCACGAAGTTACATTCATTTACATAGCTTAATGAAGGCTGCATTATTCATCAAACATCTCATATAACATTTTTCATATGACATTATTAAACAAGCTAGGCAAGCCAGTATAGTAATGAACCTTCTCTAAACTTTCTGCCAGTTATGTTCCCTTACTCCTAATCTATCACTCTAATGGTTGCAACTAATAAACTTTAAGAATCTTTGCCACTAATCTGTATATGTTTTGCAGTGCATTCTGGATGTATAGCTTGACATAGAGAATTTACAATAGAGACCACCTGGCAAACAAAACTCTTTATACTAACAAATGCTATCCAAAGCTACCCACCCCCTCTTTATTCGGGGGTAGGGGGAGATAAGGAGAGTCCCTTACAGAGCCTTTTATCCTAAAGTGTTTTGCAGCCAGGGATAACTGTAATCACTTCTGGGGAGGAACACAATCTTTTAAACAGTGCACACCACAATACACCAAAACCAATATTTGTGATCTTCTTTTCATATCTGAAACATTGCCAGAATATGCATGGATTAAAGTGGAGTTTGAACCTCTTTGACACTTCATTCTTTTTTGTGCTTTCAAACTTTTTCCCTAACTTGCATTTAGGGGCTGCACACAAGCTAAACATAACACCATATTAGCCTCATCTGACAATGCTAATTAATACCAGGTGTGTATTAAGGCAAAAATTTTCAAATCTGGTTCTCTGCAGTTAGGCTCCTAAAGCCATATTTAGGAAGTAAAAATGGCCTGATTTTACAGAGGTATTGAGCACCATAGTTCCCATTGAAATCAATAGTAACTGCAAAGTCTCAGCACTTCTGAAAATTGCATGTTATTTAGAAGCTGACATACAGACTTAGGGAGCTAATTTAGGCATTGAGGTTTGCAAATGTTGGCCTAAATCCACTGTGATGGAATCCTCAAATGATATCTCTCCTGATGAATGTTGCCCATGAGTAAAATATTCAAAAAGTACATAAATCCCATTTTCACAAGTGACTTGGGAATTGGGTACATGTTTTCTCTAAATTGCTAAGTATTTTTTTCAGTACTTCTCAAAAAACACTCCAAGTCATCAAAGGGAGTAACGGAAGAAAACGTGATGCAAATAGAAACTAACATGCAAAGGAGAACAACCTTCTATCAAAATGTGATCTCTCAAAGGCTAGAAAGAAATTCCTAGAAAAAGTCTAAACAAAGTACAGGATGTTGAATGTAAAAGAACGTTTTAAGTGTTCTGGGCTGTTCAGTTTTTTGTATTTCTTTTAAACAAATTAGCAGGCAAAACTTCTTTCTACTGTTCAGCTGATAAAAATATTCTGACCCTTGTATAATTTCACTAAGACACATGGCAATCAATAGGCTGAAATGTTCTTTCAAGCAAACAAACAATAATCCTTTTTTCCCCAGTTCAGTTTTCAGAATTCATTACATTAGGTTTGTGCAGTTGTTGCTTATTCATGGAGTCATTACTTTTAAATTCAGCCTTATCCATCTATATAAGCAGTGTTGTTGTAGCCGTGTTGGTCCCGTGATATTGGAGAGACAAGCTGGATGAGGTAATACATCTTTTATTGAACCAATTTCTGTTGATATTACCTCACCCACCTTGTCTCTCTCATTACCCATTTATGACCTTAGGTTAAAAAGGGTTCTGCATTTCAATCAGAAATCAGTTCAATATGTTCCTTAATGCCATATTTAATCAGGAATTAACCTTTGTATAACATAACACAGCAAATTTCAAAAATATGATGCATTTGACATGCTGCGAAACTGAGTAAGTTTTACTTCAAATAGGTTAAAGACAGGTGTTCCCAGTAGTCCATGTTACAGCTAGAAAAACAGCATGGGGCCACAAAAAAAGCAAGCACAGCCTTCCATTTAAAGATCAGAGTGCAGCCCATGTTTGATCATCTGCATTTTTAAAAGGTGTCCGCGGGCCAAAATGTTCAAAAATGACAAATGAATGTAGGTGCCTAACTTGAGACACTTTAAAGGGGTCTGATTTTTATAAAAGGCTGAGCACCTGCTCTCTGAATCAGGTCCCCTCAAATTAGGCATTCAGAAGCACTAACACTTTAGAAAATCTTGGATAAAAATTTCAACAGTATCTTATGGTTTTGAAAATGGGATTTAGAAGGGGGGGGGGGGGAATTTACCCTTTGGCCCTACTGTTTAGTTACAATGCTAAAATTGTTGGGAGCAGATCCTCAGCTACTGTATATTGTCACGGTTTAGCTCAGCTGAGAATCTGCCCCAGGATATCTTGACAGATCCTGACATAGTAAGACAGCGATGGCATTTTATCTCCAAACACAAATTGCTGCAGTATGGCTCAAACCTGGCCAACAGTGAGACAAAAAATGTTACTATGCTGCAAGTACAATATTAGATTTACAGTAGGATCTAGCCATTTATTCTCCAAACATAGCAACCATGAGCACTGAAGTTGTTATATATTAGAGCAGTCAGTATGGCTGACACTTTGTTAAAGATAGTGGTAGCAGGTGCACTTATTAAGTCCCATGTAAGAATATGACAACAGTCTAGTTTTAAAAACCCCCGCATTTCCAGACTATTTATTATCTAATATCTTTTTCTATTTGCAGACTATTGTAAAGATTAGCAGGACTCTAATAGTGCTATTTAAAAGTATATGACTAGCCTTTACATTACATAAGGCTGCAGATGATGTGTAAAGTGTTTGCAATCAAAGGGCTGATTCTCTTTCATACGAAGGCCACTTTATACCACTCTGGCAGTGTGAAAGGGCCTAAAGTAAATATAAATTTTCAAGTGGTCTAAATAACAATCAGACCCAGAGAGTTCACATAATAACAGTGATCTTAAAATTGGGCAAACTGCCTCTGAAAAGTCTTGGCAAAGAGTGTTTTTTATATAAAGCAGAGCCTTGTAATGAGACAATGTTTATATCTAGAACTAAATCACTTTTAATCTTGATCTGGAATAATTCAAAAAGCTATTTATAGCAGATGTTGATTGTGGTTAACATCTTGCCCTAGAAATTAGTATTTTGATTTTTAGCATTAGTAGATGACAAATGCTTTTATGCTGAATAGAAACATTCACAAGACTTTTAGTTGCCATTACTTGGCACGTGGAACATTTACAGGTGTTGGCTATTTAGAATTTTCTCCACAACCCCTGAAATCCTCCTCAAGATCAGGAATAAGATCACCTAAGAATTGTTCAGTATAAGGAGTAACTCAAGTGCCAATGAAGTTTGCTTTTTTATGTGTATGGTGCTAGCAGTGTATGTGACACTAGTGTGACAGTTCACCTTATCCAGTATTTGTGCAACCAGCCTCTCCAGCTAAGGGTTTTTTGGTCACATTTCTACGCTGCCTCTTTCTAAACCTTAATTTTTAAATTAGCCAAGGTTGAGGGAGAGTCAGACCAAGCACATCGCATCTCTCCTGCTCCCCAACTCTACTAGTACACTTGAGCCTGAATCACTGCTAACTGCTTTTGTATTTTGCCTTTTATTTTTTGTTCTATGAAATTCCAGAATTGTTAATGGCAAACCCCATCCTTCCTCTAAGGGCACTTCATTACAGCATTTACAGTTGTAATCTAAACCATTATACATACATATGGAAAAACAGCTACCAGATAGCTAGCTTCTTTGCAATAACCATTGAGAACAGACAGACAGACATATTATTGTCTATGACAACGCTCAGGGGGCCTGTTGGTGCAGGATAAGAATACCATGCAACCGATGAAGTGAGCTGTAGCTCACGAAAGCTTATGCTCAAATAAATTGGTTAGTCCCTAAGGTGCCACTAGTACTCCTTTTCTTTTTGCGAATACAGACTAACACGCCTGCTACTCTAAAACATGGGAGAAGAGGAGCTAAAGAGGTTTTATTCTAGACTTTTGTTCTAGTCTCTGCCTACACAGTTAGGAGTTTATTCTAGCAGTCTGAGAGTGGGTGTAGTTTAGGCAAGATGGTTTATTTAGTCTTAGTTTACCATAAATCAAAGTTAGATTTATAGACTACTATACATTGGACATGGTAGGGAAATGGCCTGTGTTATTTCCTATCAGTCAGCTATATAGAGGGTGGGTTTTCTAAGTGGATGACAGAAGTCTTCAAGAGTTTGAATTTGAGATGTTATAGGATTAGTCAACCTGTTTAGAAGAGTCTTAGTTGCATTTATTAAATTGGCTTGGTTAAGCCTCAGTATCTTTAACAAGTGAACTGTTTTGACTCCAGCTGGAATCTTCTCAGGAGTTGTGAGTGCAGAAAGAATGGAGGCTAAAATGCAAGACAACCCCTCCAATTTATAAGGTTAGGAAAAAAGAAACCTAAACCAAGAATTCAAATTCTTGTTTATGCCACCCCGAGCAGCTAAGTTAGTATATGAAGAAAATAACCAACATGCTAGAGATATTTGGAGCAAAGCATCTTCAAAAAAATAAACTTTATTTTAAATCATAATAATCCATAAACTTTGAACACAAAACCTAGTATCTGAAAACATTCTCCGTGCAGTTAGGTCCCATGGTTTCATATGCTTGTTAAAAGTTGAAGTGTCTCTGAATGCATACACTGTCAAATTCCTTCAAAATGCTAAAAAAATTGACAAGCTTTCAACAAGATTCTTAAATAAGAGGGAAACATTTTGTTTCCATAGAAATAAGTTACCTAATTATGGACCACACTGACCCATAATTGTAGTGCTTGAACATATCAACCAAACTTAGAATATTTAGTAGATTTTTAAAATATTTTTTAAAAAGACATAAATAACTATTATACATGTACAAGTTAAATATTTAATATTGGGTTTAGGTTTCTATAAAAAGCTATGTGTACTTTAAATGCTATAGAATTTCATCCAGTAGTAAACTTTGACCTCAGATTTGGCCATTGAAACCTATGAATTTGGTAGGCAGGTTGTCCACTGGATAGACTATGGGGCCAGTTTTCATTGTAGGGGGTCCATTTAAGAGCTGCCAGTCACAATTCCGAGCCAACTCCACAGTAAATATTTTGAGAAGGATTTTTGCGAACTCTTTGCCCACACAGCTTCTCAAGCCTCCTCCAAAAGGGATGAAACTGAACCTGGAGGAATCTTCTGGAGAGGGAGACATGAAGCGATCAGGGTCAAATTCATCCTTGTTGGTGAAGAGGTCTGCAACATCATGTGTATCACAGATACTGTAGATAATGTTCCAGCCTTTAGGAATCTGGTAACCCTGTTTAAAAAAAAAAAAAAAAAAAAGGTAGGAAATTCCAATATGTGAAGACTTCAGCTCAGAGGCAGATGGATCCCAAGATTTTAGAGAGAAATCAAAATCCCTGTATAAACTGTCAGTTTGACTTATTTTCAAATAATTACTAAGGAGAAAAAAATTACAGCCTTCAAAGGGATTTAATAGAAGCAGAGCCCAAGTAGCCCAGCTTACGTTTAACTCAAAAGTCTTGAGTGCAACTCGAAATCCTCCAGGAACTGGTGGACTCAGCCTGAGGGTCTCTTTGATGACACAGCCTGTGTACTTCAGCTGTTCCAAGACTTCTATATCCAGTTGTTTGTCTTGGTTCATGCTGCACAATAAACCCTAAGAAAAGAACATGGTTAACATAAGGCTATGCACATAAAAGCCAGGCTACAGTTTGTGGTAGCTGGACACTGCATTGCCATCACTAATGGGGTACAAACCAGTCATCAAGCTCCCAGGTAGTACAAGAGAAAGGGCTCCCCAAACAAGCTTGAATCATTGCAAACCATTTTTCAAATGGAATATTCAGCTCTTCCTAGTTAAGTTGTTTTAAGGGGGCATTAACTTTGCTTAATTAAGAGCTTTATTCTACAGTCTGTTAGAGTTCATACACTCCCTTCTCATGAAGGAGGAACAAACAGTGAACTGAATACAGAGGATTTTTAACTTCTACAGAGAAGACACCCACCTTCATTTGTAGCTCCTTTCTCACTTTTTGCAGAACAGCCCGGTGAAGCCCTAAGAAGGTGATTAGAGATGTGGCAGCACTGGCCGTGGTTTCATGCCCTCCAAACAGAAGTTCTGTTGCCGATTCTTTTAGCTCCTGAGACAAAGAGCAGGATGTCTGGGTTATTTTTTAAAGAAAACAATAAAAGTCACACACACGCACGCTATTGTTTTAAAGTACTTGAGACCACACTGCAGCGCCAAACTCATCGCCTTCTCCTCCCCTTCACAAATGCCCTTCTAAAACTGCATCCCCAGTAAAGCAGAGGGGAAATTCCGTATTTAAACGCCACCAGGGATTAGCGATATTCCTAGGCTCCACATCGACAGGCTGCGTTTGAATATAAAGCCACAGAAAGACACGGGGAGGGGGGAGAGAAGATGAGCCGATACTCCTTGTCCGGGAAGGGATTTTGGAGAATGGATGGCTTACGGAAAGGATTGCCCTGGCTTGCCACACGTCGTGTTGGGCCGTTTAAAAGGCCCGAGCACAAGAGAGGTTTCGAAAAGCACCAAGGGGGGATTTCGATCGCTGTGCGAGCAGGATGTGCCCTGGGAGCCCAGGATCCGAGGCGGTTGGGGACTGGAGCAACTTCCTCAACTCGGGGGAAAAGGGGACACCACTCATGGGTCGCCATCGTCAGAAATCCTGGCCCTGAAGCGGTTCCCCTGGCTGAGACGAGGACTTGCCACCCTGATCTTCCTTCTCCCGAAGACCGCACTGCGGGGGGGTGTACACTTAGGGCCCGATCCTGCTCCCTTTACATCAACAAGAGCGATGCCAGGGAGTTTAAAGGAAGCCCTTGGCTGGGGCTATGCAGCGGTCCCCGCGGGCGGGCGTCTCACCTGCAAGTTCAGCGGCTCCCCGTTCTCCTGCGTGTGCTCCATCAGCAGCTGCAGCGCGTCCTTACAGCCGCCCGCGGGCTGCTTACGGGCCATCTTCGCCCGGATGTTCTCCTCGATCTTGGCGTGGATGAAGTTCCGCGCCCGCAGGCCCTGGGGGCGGAGAAGGGAGCCGAAGGGCTGCGGGTCATCGCGCTGCCAGGCCGTCGCCACACGCCCCTCACCCACGCAGTGCCAACCCCCTGGGCGCACGCTCCCAACCCTGCCCCAATTCCAGCTGCCATCGCCGGGCACCTGGTGCCAGCGCCTGAGCCAGAGCTGCCCCCCGCGGCATCGCCCCCCGGAGGTGCCTGGGATCCCACCCCCCCACCCCAGGGGTAGCCCCGATCGCGGGCAGGAGCTTTACCCGGTAGAGCCCGCTGAAGGGCACATCGATGGGCAGGGAGAAGAGGTTGCGGATCATCTCCTCGAAGGCCTCCACCAGCTGCTGCTCGCTGTCCTGGTCGGCGTGACGCGGCTCGAAGCCCAGCAGGATCCTCATGGCGATGCGGAACATGAGGCGCTTCACTTCGGGGTAAACCAGAAGGCAGGAGCCGCCGCTGCGCAGCCAGCGCGCCAGGCAGGCGCTCACCTCCTCCTGGATGCCGGGGACGTAGTGCTGCAGGGCCTCCCGGGAGAAAGCCTTCATGATCACCTGGGGGAGAAGGAGAAGGCTCAGGCCGCCGCCCCAGGGGGAGAGCGCGCCGGGGCCAGAGCTCAGCCCGGCTGGCCAGGGGAGCGCACACCAGCCCCAGCCGCACAAAGGAGGGCGCCACTCCCGGAGCTTTGAGAGCGCACAGGAGGCGGCCCCGGCCAGATGCGAGCCTGGGAACTGCAGCCTGGCCCTGGGGTGGCTCGCGGTACCTTTTTGCGGAGCTTGTGCTGCCCGTCGTGCAGGTTGGAGAGGCAGCCCGACCCCAGGATGGTGCGCACCGAGGCCGGCCACTGCACCGACACCAGCCGATGCTCCCCGAGCAGGATGTGCCGCACGTTCTCGGCCCCCATCACCCGCACGGTGGGGCGCCCGAAGAGGTGGGTCTTGTAGATAAAGCCGTATTTCCGACGCTTCATCTGGAGAAACTTCCGCCGCTGGAGGGAGAGAAGGGCCGTGATAGCGGGGCTCCCGGCCAGCCGCCCGCCCGCCTCCCTGCTAGCGCTGCCCTGCCCCGCCCCGGCTACCTGGAGCTCAGCGCAGAAGGCGGAGCCGGGTCCCCGAGTCCCCCGAGGGGCTGCCCCTTCCCGAAGCCGGGCGAGGGCAGGGAGAGCTCGTGGGCCTTACCTGCAGCACCAGTTGCAGCGTCTCCCCGAAGAAGGGGAGCCCCATGGTGCCCGGGGGCAGCGGCAGGCTGCAGCCGGGCTCCCGGCCGCTCACGCAGTACAGAGCCCACAGCTTCACCGCAGCCAGGAAGAGCAGCAGGGGCAGCAGGAAGGTGCACAGCGTGCTGGCCAGCAAGGTGGAGAAGCCCATGGCTCGCGAGCGGCGCCTGAAGCCCCTACCTGTCTCCGCAGAGCAAAGCTGCGCACAGGCCGAGCCCCGCCGTGGGCCCCTTTTTATAGCCCTCCCCAGGTTGCTGCCCACTCTACCTTGGTCAGATAAATTAGTTCACCCAAAGTTCATCTTTAATTACGGATTGTGGCCTGGCTCCTCCCCCCGAAATCTTTAACTGTTTGTTTTGCGCGGTGGCTTCTCCAGGTCTCCCTCCTCCAGGAGCTACAGACGAGCCACAGAGCTGACTTTGAAAAGGTGCTAATTTCACCCGGACAATAGAGCTCGCGGGAGAGGGGGCCTCGGAGCTCAGCTCCGTGAGGGCGCTGCTCTGTAGCTCATTGAATAATCATTAAAGGATGGAATGGGGGCCGAATTGCAAACAGCTGCCAGTTCGACTCGTCAGGCTCAGGGAAGACCAGCTAATTAACGGCATCCCTTTTACCTTTATTTATCACTGATTAAACGGAGTAAGAATGTATTGACGCAGATTATAGAAATGCCTCACTTACTTTGTCCTTATGCCCAGTTACACGGGAAAGCACATACCGTGTTTATGTTTTGCCTCTGGGCACGGTTTGATAACGACCATACCCACAACCGATCTTATTTTTTAATCTCTCCTACTGCACTTTGCAGTTCAGCGGTGGGTTGTTTTTTTTAAAGACCTGAGCCCCGGCTAAATGCTGAAGAGCCGAGCAGTTGCATACGGTGCGTAGTTCATTGGACTTCGCCTGGTTCCGGGTTCGGGCTCTTGCTCGTTAGCCCAGCGGGCTGCAGCCCCGGGACCAAGAGGCGCGGACCCTGGACAGCACTAGCGGGGCCGGCTGAGCCGGGGGCTGAGCGCTTTGAACATCTCCTCCCGGGTATCCCTGGGTAGGAGTGAGGTCCCAGGACTCCAGCTGCACAGCGCTGAGTCGGTCGGATCCCAGCTTTGGGGTTATGGGATAAAAACATAATTATGTCACTGGATCACGAACAGCCGCCGCTTCCCCTTGTCCTCTCAGGTCCGCGCGTGGCCTGCAGTTCACCCCAAAGGCCCCGCTTGTATTTACGGTCAGGGTCCTGAGAGGAATCCGCACCAGGCCGGAGTAAATTCTGAAAACTTATGATGCAGCGCTAATGGCAGGTTCAAACGCAGGTCAGCGAGGGAAGGCAAGGTTATATCCAAAAGTAAACACCCTGCCTATTGCCACCCCCAGGCTTTTATAGGCGCTTAAATCATAGATCACAGCACCCGCAGCCCGGCACCTAGGCGTGAGGTTTCCGGGGCTGCTCATCCTGGGCCCTGGGGCAGAGCTGGTCCTTACCATGGTCCTTACCATGTGTGGATCGTTTTCAACCTGGGGTGACGGGTTTGCCTGTTTAACAAGCGAAGCAGTAGCCAGCACCTGTCTGAACATAGGTGGGAGGCAGATAACCCGCAGGCCGCCATAGCGTTATGGGGAGAAGACAGAGGAGTTCGGCACACTCCCCAGCAGCGGTTTAATTTAGAGGGGGGCTAAATCTCCCGGCACAGAGGCTGGGAGATAGCTACGCGTGCCTGGAAAGCAGGACTTCGCCCTGGCTGTGTGCTCCCAAAAACCGTGCAGGGAATTGCCCAGGGTCTGACGTTCACCAATAGAGCATCCAGGAGGCAGGAGTGCTTCACAAATGCTGGGAAATGTTCTGATGCGGAGCCACTTTTTATCACCGCTCTGCAGAGCCGACTGCTTGCTGGGAAAGGAGGTTCACAGGCGGTGGCTGCCACGGACCCTTTGCTCCTCCCACTCACGGCTGTAGATTTATAAGAGGTCGCTGTAAAGGTAAATATGATCCGGGCTGGAGTGACTCTCCAGTTCGTTTGGAGATCCTGGCTTTACACCTTAGCGAAACCTTACAAAAATATTTTGGAGCAAAGCTGAATTTCCCTTCTGTGCAGCCAGAGACGTAGGACGCAAGTACTTTCTGGTTGTTCGCCAAAAGAGCAGCCAGCTGCTAAAAGTTTCCCAAAACACCGATCGCTCTTCCTGCTCTGTCATGTGCATCATCTCTGAAATGTATGCTTACACCCGTCTGACTGCAATCGGTAGCTTTACAATCAGTAGGTGTTGTTGGTGCTCGGAAACCAGGTAGCTCCGGGGACCCTTTATATAACACCTGTCCAGAAATCACTGACTCGCGGTTACCGTTATAACAATAAATGCCGCAGTAAGTAGTAGAAGTATGACAGCCACTAATCATAAAGTCTTACATTTGTATCTAGCTTAGGCACCGTTTCGTAGAAATACGGCAAATGAATACAAACAAGATCCTCGATAACCTTCAAATTACAGCACTTTTTCTCCCCGTGTTTGTTGCTCACTACTTGGCTGAAATGACCCTCACAATTTCTTTTGTAAATGAGTGACTACTCTGGGAAATGTTTAAAGGGGCACCCCGAGGTTCAAAGTAACATTTGTATCTAGAAAATGTCCTTGCATCTAATATCAATAGCACTGTAGTATATTAAAAGAGAAAGAAGTTTCAACATCAAAAGAGCCGTCACTCTTGTTTATATATTTATTTACCCTGTTTCACTCAACTTGGACGGTACAAGTAAACGCTTCAGCTTCATTTTTGTCTAGTCAATTTCACTTTCTGATTCCCTGCCCAACCACAAGAAACATTCGAGAGCGATTTTTTTAACAGAATCTAAATGTTATCCCCTAATGTCTAATGTATCCCCTTTTATGTTTGCTGGAAGGCATGGCTCGGGGGGTATTTCGCCTGGTTGCTTTGGCAGTGCCTGGCAATATAGTTGTTGAACGACAATGTTTCTGTGCCGCGTGCACATTCTTTTGACTGGTTTCTAGTTCTGGGACACGACACTTAAATTTGCGTTTTTAAGCATAGGTTATTTCTAAATGGTGCAGCGTCAGCCCGGGAGGGCGAAGGGCTTTTAAAGTTTACAGTTTAATTGAAACGTAGGTGAAGTCCTAGTTCCTACATATGTATGCTTAAAAATCATTTACCGGTAAAGGGTTGAAGCATAGGGTGAATATTATACACATGCCTGCATATCGTGTAAATATGTATATGCGGGTTGTTTGCTGTGCCCAGATGTGATATATATTTGTACATTATATGATTTCAGCCTAAGTTTAATTTCCCTATTTTGTGTTTAAAATGCTCACTTTGTTCCGATTCCCCCCACCCCTCCTCTGACCTATATAAACCAACCAGTGGTTGATTAAGTTGGCGGCTTCTGAGCCCTCCAAAGCTGGCAGGACAGTTCTCTGCCTAATAGGGATGATCATTTTCTGGTGTCTCCGTATCCTCAGTGAATTGCCCTGGGAGCAGTGGCATGACCTCGGGGTTCTTTCCCATTCCCATACTCTGACCTGCTTGTGACCTACAACACGGACCGTGACATCTGAATGAACTCTGCGAGCAACTTCGCCAAGTTCACTGTCCATCAAATAACGAGATACGGTGGCCTGAGCACCGATAATTACCACAGGAAACCTTTATTATCGCCACAGCCATCTATTCTACAGTCGTCAGTCCGAAAAGAATCAAATGGTAAAGAGTGAAAGGGATAATTAAAGACATCTTGGAAGGGGGACAAGAAATTAACAGCCTCATAGGAACAAACTTTGATTCCAAGTAATAATTGCTACACTTCACTTGCAAATGCTCATGTTTATTTGAAAAACAACATCAGTTTCAAGTCTTTTTTTACTAGATTCACATTACGTTATTCAACAACGCGGTTACAGTGTGAGTGCTCGGGGTAATTATTTAGCTTGGTCCTGAAGCATCGACGATTACTTCTCATCCAAGCTGAAGGAGGAGGCTGCAGAGCTGCATTTGCCAGTCGGCTCCCCAGCCGATTAGTGCCTAGGTGAGCGGCCAGGTCCCCCCCGAAATAAAACGGAACTGGAGGTGGATCCACGGTTCGCCTACTTTTTTTTCGAGGATCACAATAGCGTCAGTAGCGTTTGGATGGATCAGTTCAGTGGTTGTGCTAATTAAAGTTAGTCATTGACACTTGTATCCACCGCCTACTGATTTCCCCTCCGTTCACCACAAAGATTCACCTTAAAGACAAGGTCAGGAGGGCAGAGGCTTCTGGTTCACTAAAGGGTCAACCTGCCAACAGCACTTAACTCCGACTTTCAGTACAACCTTTTCCAGATTTGACCTGTCACATTTGGTAGCCATGTTTCTGCTCTAGGTAGCTGAGATGTTGCATGGCGTGAAATTATGTTACCCGACTTTCTGATGTTTAATTAGAAATACTGATCCAGGTAAATTATCTGGGCGGTGGCTGCTAACGCTCTGGCTTACAGAATAATAAATCATGCCGGTTGCTCTCAGGCAGTGGGTCACCATTTAAAGCAAGGGGGGCTCAAATATTTTGACTTTTCTCATTTTGGGAGATTGCAGAAGGACAAGAAAGTTTGTTTAGGGCAGAAGTGTCATTGGAGAAAGTATCCTAGGAACCAGTGTGTCAGCCTTCACAAAGGGCAACTTCATCCTACGGATAACAGGTTTGGAGATGTAGGTGTTCTGTTCGACCTCTCAGATATCGGATACATTTTAATATTACACAAGAGCCTGACCTAGGGAAGGAGTATCCATATTTTCCATTAAAATGTATGAAAATTAATTATCAGATGTTTCCATTTCCTTGCTTCCCCTCACCTTTTAGACAGACAGTATGTACTATGTGCCTGAGTCAAAGCCCAGCAAAGGCTATCCATTGACAGGGCTCTGCCATCGTGCCCTCAGTGAAAATGAAATAATGTATTCACTCATCTATACAAATCATACTTAGTATTATCCTGAACTCTCCTCTCCATGCTCCAATGGAACTGCCATTTCCATTCATGGACATGAAAGGTAGGCATCACATTATAAAACATTTGTGAGAAATTCTTTTACAAGCGGAAAAAGAAAAATCCCGGAATTGAAGAGTAGAAATGGCAAGGCAGACAGTATTCAGAGACCCTCTAATAGGCCAGTCAGCCCCCAACCTTAACTCCACCTGAATCCATTTTTAAGCCATTGTACACCACATGCTGCATGACAAATGGTCTTGTTGCTTAATGCTGCTCTGATAGTTATTATAATGTGACTCTCACTATAAATATTGAAATCATTATTCTGGAAGAGGTACCAGAGTGTATGCGCAAGAAATGGTTTTCCTTCTTTAAAATCAGGAACTTTTCAGTCAGAATCAAACAGTTAAATGTCCCGACTCTTTAAATGTTTATTTTAAAAAGATCACTTCCCTGTTGAAATCTGATTCTCTCATGCAGGTTTCAACCTGCAACTAAACTCTAGTCTAAGGCACATTTACTTTGACCATGGGATTTAATGATGGATCCTTAATAACAGCAGCACAGTCCTTACTATAATACAGTGTTAATGTACAATATTAATATACGGTACCATCTGATGAACCAAAATGCATGTTTATCATATAGACTCTAATGGAAAGTGCAGGAGTGAGATGAAATACAAACTCTTTACATCAATCTATCGGAAGTTAGAGAGTTATCAGAAAGTTACAGATAATTGGGATGTATCTGACAAGTTTGGACCTGTCGGATTGCAGCGACTCCTTAGATTTTTCTCTTTTTAAATATCCATGGAAATTTCTAAAAGGCTATGGCCCAACGTGATGAACCCCACTCCCCACTTACATGTATCCATGTATCCCATTGGGCATAATTCTTCTGCATGTGGAACCGGAAATTCCAGGCCATCTCTAGCCATGCTCTGTAATGAAAATGGGCTAGAGACAGTTATTTCTCTCTCCCTTCTGCATTTTTCTCTATCCAGTCAGAAGGAAGGGGGCAGGAGGGCTGACCAGGACAACAGCGTGGCTTGGAAGGATGTTCAGTGGATAGGGCGTTCCCCTAAACTTTCAAGAGTCAGGTGAGAGGTAGCAGACGAATCTATGTCCTGGGGGATTCTGTTTTAAAATCTAGAACCGTTGGTTTCTCTCCCCCAGCCAACACCTTTGAAGTTTAAGGAAACTGCATACTTGGATCGTGGACTCTTTCCCTGTGGTTTTGACTCCTCAGAGTGCAGCTGGGCCCTGATTTTCCCCACCGGGGGGTGCAGTGAGGATGTCACAAACCAAGCCTTTCTAGTGTGAGGAAAAGGGAGATCTCACCGGAGTTGCTCCTGCATCCGGAGCCCCTCTCCTGTTGCCGTGGTGGGCAGCAGCAGGGCACCGAGAAGGAGGGGATGGGTGGTCTAGGCCCCCTCTCAGCAGCTGGATCCCAGCCCCGCTGCGAAAAGGAAACGGGCCCAGGGGCTCAGGTGGCGCTCTCTGTGTCCGGTCGGTACAAATCCTGGTGCTTGTCCCCCTCTGCGGCTGCTTCCCCTCTTCGCCCTGCCAGCAGCCCGCCCCAGCGCCAGAGGCCTGGGCGACGGCTCAAGCTTCCCGGGACCCCTGGCGGCGGGTGCTGGGGCCGCCGGGCTGCAGGGGGTGGAAGAAGAGCTGCAGCCCGTCCACGGGATGCACAATGGGCACAGTCTGCATCTCGGGGAAGCTGGGGGTGGCCAGCTCCCAGCGGGCCGTGCGGACCAGCTCGATGGCCAGCAGCTTGAGGATGGCCTTGGCCAGCTCCTGGCCGATGCAGCTCCTGACCCCACCACCAAAAGGGATGTAATGGAAGCGTCCTGCCCCCTTGTCGTCCCCCTGCCGGGCCGAGCCAAACCGGTCCGGGTCGAAGCTCTCGGGGGGGCTCTGGTACACGGCCGCGGTCTCGTGGGTGTCTCGGATGCTGTACATCACGCTCCAGCCCTTGGGGATCTGGTAGCCCTGCAGGGGAGGCGGGAGAGGACCATCAGCTAAGGGGCAGCTGGCACCGGCGCTGGGGGCCCCTGGCCTTGCTGAGCTGCTCGAGGGAGAATCATAGAATCACAGAATACCAGGGCTGGAAGGGACCTCAGCAGGTCATCTAGTCCAACCCCCTGCTCAGAGCAGGGCCAATCCCCATTTTTTGCCCCAGAGGCTGTGCTGCTGCTGCTAAGGATTGGGGCCCTGGGACCCGTCTCACTGAGAAACCTGCCCGATCCGTGCCTCCCCGACACCAGCGATCCGTTCCCTTCGGCCGCCAGAGGGCGACACGCCGCCCTGCCCAGAGCCCCGGACCCAGTTCCCACGGACTTCCGCTAGAAACCGGCTCTGGCTTTCTCCAGGAAGGGCGGAGATGCTGGGGTGTTGGGTGGGATGTTTAACTCGATCGGGGCCGGGGCGCCTCCCTCTGGGGGCCCTGGATGCTAAACTAACCACCCTTTCTAATGCGGCAGCTTCGGATAAACGCCCCTGCAGGACACAGGGGTTAATGGAACTAACTTATTGCTCTTCCTCCGTGCAAAACCCTGCTGGAGCGGGAAGGGCACTGGGAGACCAGAATCCTGCTCGCCTCGCTCGGGCCAGTGGTCCCAAGGACACAAACAGGGCTCGTGTGATGAGGCCAGCTGGATCCAGGGCCTGTTCCTTCAGCTCTTACTCAGACAAGCAGTCCC
Organism: Chelonia mydas; assembly: GCF_015237465.2. NCBI lineage: Eukaryota > Metazoa > Chordata > Testudines > Cheloniidae > Chelonia > Chelonia mydas. Next base: position 92,158,750 of record NC_057853.1, read on the forward strand.
ACTCCTGTTGTGTTCACTGGGGCTACGGTGCCTGAACAAGACTTGCTGTCCTATTACTTGTAGAACTGAGCCTGCCGTGCGATTGTGCGGTTCTATACTGCTCTGTTTCGTTGTCATTTCTTGTGTTCACGCTGCGATATTGTCACATTTCGGTAGTTGCTGATTTAGTAAACTCAGTATCATTTGATTTTCAGGGAAGCCCAATACATTTTGGGGCCCTATATAAATAAATTACTTTACAAATAAATAACCAAGGATTTGATCTCTAGATGCTTTCATGTTTTCCATTTTCCGTTTTAAGTGGCCAGTTAGCTGTGTGCAACATTCCCCTGTATTCTGTGCTGCTTTCTATAATGTTAAAATGCAAAAAACAGATTCGGTGTAAATTTATTTTGCATTCACTCGGGTGTACCTGCAGTTGGCAAAATGTCATATCTTACATCTTAACAAGTGTTTCACACTAAAGATAAACTCGTTCTACAGACAAGTGTTCATAGTCGCACAGCTGCCATTATTAGGAAATCAGCCCTTTGAAATACCCAGAGGTCACTAGAGAGGAAGAAGAAAATGGTGTAAAACTGTCTGATAAGACACGCAGATACACATAATAAATGAACTAAAGCTGCTTGGCTCAAAGCCACACCCTAGTCTTTAAACAATTGCAGAACACAGATAACTTACATCCAGCTCAAAGGTCTGCAGGGCAGTTCTGTAGCCTCCAGAAACGGGCGGCAGCACACGAAGGACCTCCTTAATCACACCGTCCAAGTAGCGCAGACGGCTCAACTTATCCAAGTTCATCTCAGGCTGACAATGACACTCTGCCCCTGGAATCACTGGCCCCGTGGGCACCTCGAACCTGCTGGCCGGCTGGCCGGCTTCTTCTTGCCTGGGGTTTGAATAATGATCTTTTGTATTCAAACTAATTGCTTCTGGTGTCATTCTGGTTAACGTGGGCTCCTTAAGGAGAGGAGGCCGCCGGATAAAACCACCCCCGGCCTCTCCTCCTGCCTTTAGATCAAGTTGCTGACTTTGATTCTTCGGCGTCCCTTCTGGCGTGGAGCGGAGACGCTGCTGAGAGTCACTGTCCTTCCTTTCTTTCTCCAGGACCATCGGTGTACCTTGACAGGATTCAATACATGGGCGGTTCTTTTGGGAGACTGCAGGCGAAAGGCAATGGCCCTGCCGATGCAATTCATGGGACACCAGTTCCTGTCTTATTTTTTCTATCGCCGAGGGGTGTTTCAGTAGCAAAAGGATCAGAGACGTGCTGGCACTAGCAGTGGTGAAGAAAGCAGCAAAGATCAGCTCAATCGCTGACTCCTGCGAGATAATCAAATGTGACAGTTTTAAATGCATGTGTGTTTTAATCTTCAAATCATACTCCCACCTGTTCCCTATGAGCACAGCTGTCTAGCCCCACGTGGCCTGTCTTCATTTCCATCATTTGAGTGTTTAGAAACTAAAATCTCTTTAACTTTACAGGACTTGCGTTCCTTTGCTAACTGAGTATTATACTGCACGTCTACCACTTATGTAATGGATTGGTTATTCCACTACTCCCTACGAACCTGCAACCATTATCAGTAAAAAGAGAAAGAAGAGGAGTAAGAACCTGGCTGAGAATTTTGTGAGCAAAGGTTATCCTCACACTTAGCCGTAGAGATTTGTCCTCAGATGCACACCGGGGTCTCCGTCTGCCAGACACTACATTTGATATGTACAGATTCTTCCACTTTCTGAGAAAAATAATCTCCCGAATGGCATGTCTTCTACAGTGGTAGTGGTGGATATTGGTCCGGGAGTCCTAGGTTCCGATGCTACCATCTAAAACAGGTAACGTTTGTTCAAATGCCCCCTGAAGTCAATGTGAAGACATCAGGTACATGAATAGAACTGGACTCAGGCCAACAGTGAGTAAAACTAATAAGAAACTTGCTGTGTCATCATAATGTATGTATGTGAACCTCTGCAGATCTGTAGCAAATAGAGAGTTACCTAGACGCAGATGTTTGGCAAATCCCGGATTCTTCGCTTGCCCCAAAGGCAAGGGCATGTCAGAGTCTGTAGATTAACAAACGTTCTTATTGCTCGATGACAATAGTGGAACATCTAAAATCCTGTCAATGATCTTCGATGGTTCAAAATTCCCCGAGGCTATCAACCTTTCTCCCATACAGCCACACTGTGCATAGATGTGCCGCCACTTGAACTAAATCGTCTGGGCTGGATTTTGCAAGGTGCTGAGCTAAACATTAAGGGAATTCTCCTACTCGTGTGTGTCAAGTTAAGGGCTTTGCTGGATTGCCTCACCGTGTTCAGCATCTGGCAGAACCAAGCCCTGTATAACAAGTAATGGGACAACCACGGAAGAACTCCCGACACTGTCCCCCGCATGCCTCCTTCCTGTGCTATTTAGTGTTGGGTGAAAAACAAGCCAAAGGATCCAATTGCTTCCTAGAAGCAAAAACTGAAGTGCTTTGCAAAGGAAAACAACTGACCCAATTGTCCATTCGATGCTTTACAGACAAGTTTGTCACAGTGTGGCTCGGGTAACTCTGCACAAAGCCAAGCCACAGAATGATCCCAGACAATCAAAGCGGAGTATCTGCGCAGGCAGTAGGCAAAACATCCATCAGGCATGGATCCTCACAACCGTACAATCACGGCCTTCTAAGGACCTCCCTTAAAATATTACAGGAAACCAGCCAGCCCCTAGCTAAGTCATGGAAGGTTAAATACTGGAAGTTTCTTAGCTCCCCTTTCTCTTTCCCACCGATACAGAAATCAAAGGAAAAAGTGCAGGTCTAGGATGTGAACTATGACTATGAAGCCAGCATTCAAAACTATGACCGAAATATTTGACAATAACTATTTTGCCTTTCTGTAACTATGTCTGTCCTAGTTCTGGCTCTCTAATGCACACTCAAGGGACTGCTGTTGCTGTGTATTCACAAGGCTGAGCATCACACCTCCCAGATGTTGTGTAGAATACACACAGTTATGCACAGAATATACACCCAGTTAAGCCTCCCTAATAGCTGCTAAGGTAAAGGGAAGAGAGACAAGTTGGGTGAGATAATATCTTTTATTGGACCAACTTCTGCCCAGGAGAGAGACAAGCTTTGCAGTTACAACACACCTGCATACCGTGTATCAGGAACTTGGGATTGCCAGAGACTGCCGGTGATGATCTGGAGGCAAAAAGAGGGCAGTAGGTGGTGACCTAAGAGTGGGAATGTCTCCAGGACCAACAGCCCCCTCTCCAGGTGAAAGCCTATAAGAAGGGAAGGGGTGAATCCAAAACACAGCTGTGAAATCCTGGCCCCATTGAAGTCTATGGCAAAACAGGGGGATTTGTCGGTGTGCTGGCTCTCCAGGATGTATAACATGTAACAGAACGGGGGCTGCTTCCCCCCCCCCCTTGTGTGCACATGGCTCCCGTAGACATGAGCAGGAACTGGGCACCCCCGATAACAGAACCTTCGCAGTACTACGGCGTTCGTGCTCGTGACCGCAGTGTCCGGGTTCGCCCACCGCGCAGTCACTGCTGCACCGGGGGGATGCTGAGTTCCCCTCTGGGTTAGTCTCTACAGCGCTCATGTTGAACTGAACATTGTGTCACCGCACAAAGGATGAAAATAAAGCAGTTCGCAGCGAATGAATGCGGCTGGAAAGAACGTCCTGGCGCTAAGATATTTTATTCATCGACAAAGTATTTTATTTATTCTTTTAGAACCAACCCAATTGGGCGTTTTGTAGACCTCACCTCGCCTCTTATTCAGTCTGGTTCATTATGGAAACAGCCTCAGGAGTATCCTGTTTTCCTGAAAACTTTAATCTCACCTTTCTTGTGACTTTAACGCAATGGTTTATAGTTTAATCTATTTTAGTGCGTTCTCAGAAAGCAAAAGGCCCAATCCCTGCCACCGTGCTATACCCTACGTGCTCTTTCCCCTTTCCGTGGCTTTCGGCTTTTTCTGGTGGTTTCGATAAAACGGTGGGCTTTTTAACCTGGGTTGTTGCAAGTCCTGGTTTTGTAAAGCACATGCTGCATTCATTCCCCGAGTACAATTCCCAGCATCTCGCGGGGGTGGCAAGTGCTCTTTGAAAAGTATTTAAACACAAAGCGAGTCAGGAAATTAGCGTACACTCTCAGAGATGCGTACCCAGTGCTGTAAAGCACCTAAGATTTTTTACCTAGTCAGATCATTCCACTAGATTCATATTCCGTCGTCATTTTATTGTAGTAAAAGGCGCTGCCACATTAGACAGTAACCACAGATTATTTTATAATCCACAGGAACGTTTCTTTATATGCATCTGATGTAGGAAGTTTCTAACTGCACCGCCAACAGAAGTGCATATCAATATACTAACCCACGCTGACTCCCTGCCCATCACTGTTACCTCGACTGGGATGAGCTACACCAGCCTCTTAGCTTTGGCTTTATCCGTGGGGGCTCTCCAATTGCTCATATAATTATTTTTTGAATAATATGCATTAGGAATGCCTGGGTATAATCTGGCAAATATTACATTACAGATACCCGTGTTTAATTTCACAAATATAGTTATATTCACCTCTTTTGACTAATGTCACATACACCTCTTCTAATCACAGCTAGCTGCTCCTGGAGAATATTGTTGAGCATTATTTACAAATTAGCGCTTTCTTTTTGGCCAATAGTTTAGCTTTTCTTAAACATCGAGATCGAATTTATTTGGTCATTTTAATTAATCTCTAAAATAGATTATTCTCCTAGTAAACTAGTTATACAATGTACAACTGCTGCGCTACACAACCCGTGGCAAACACCCTCTTTTACTCAGGAGAAAAGTAGTTTATAGTTCCCTGTTTGCAGATTGGATTCCCCTTCATGGAGTTCCACATAGGATAGGCTTTGAACCACAAACAAATAAACCAACCAAACCTCTTCATCAGGAGAGCATTGTCCCATTGTAAATGCCGGGAAAGTGAACCACAGAGAGGTGAATGGGAAGTGACAGAACCCACATCTCCTGGATACCAGTCCAGTGGTTTATCTACTCGGCCACGCTGCCTCCCCACAAAGAATCCTGCCCCCTGGCTCAGAGCCAAACGGTGCTCTTTTTGCGACGCGCTCAAAGTGAGAAGATGCCAGGAATGGGGAAGATTGGAGAGAAAAGACCCCCTAATGGTTCCTTCTCCTGCCAACGCAGGATTGTTGGAATGGGCCTGTCGTGTAAGGTCTCTGGAACTTAATGTGCTGTGATGTTGTTGTTTTGTAGCATAAGCTAAACTGATGGAGCTGGGTGTTCTGTCGCTGTCCATTTTGCTGCCTACACTAAACGCCTAAGAATCTCAGGAAATGCATAAGGACTTTTACCGCTATTAGGAGGGATGCCAACAAACAGTGATGAGTTTCCATGTGGAGACAATGCAATTCTGGCCACACAATTCCAGATTTTCAGAAGCAAAGATTCAGAACCTTTAGGAAAACAGGTCACCTGCTCCTAGGAGATAAAGATCTGGGGTGAAATCCTGACCCCGCGGGGGTTCATAGGAGTTTGGAGTCCACTGAGCCACGATTTCATCCCGGAGGAAGCTAAGCAGCATCGTTTTTACCATACAAGTTAATAGTATACCCTGAAACTGGCTTCACATATGCTTGGAAAAGAAGGTGACTTGGAAGGCCGTCAATATTTTGGCAGTTCTGCCAATATGGCAGCCAAACATGCCTGTATTTTGGAAGCCCAGAGCAATAAGGATAGAAGCTGATTCTCAGCGGGAGAAGAGAAAAATAGGTTTTACAGTAAGTCCTGATTTTGGATTGATATCTCCATATGATATCTTAAAACTCAAAATTATAAATATACTTCAATCAGCTACTGCACACGCTCAAAATTATCCCCGAACTGCATAAACACTAGTTCCGATTTTTCTATATGACACCAACAGTCACACCCAGAATAGCCTGGTGGTAGGCACTGACTCAATACTAAAGACAAATACTTTCTCAATTCTTTCTTTCAACTGGGAGCTTTGCCTGAGTAAGAACGATAGGATTTGACTTAAATCATGGTGCTGTCTCATGTTCACTATTCCATAGAGCAGATCCACATTCTGAGTAATATAATTAACCAGCTGGTCCTAGGGAATGACCCAGAGTCCATCATTCCATCTCAGGAGTCATTCTGACATATTGTTTCAAAGATTTCTATGTTTACTGCTCCTGGAACACAGTGGCATGATCCATAGGCCCCGCTGCAGTAGGCATGGAAGTCTGTGAGGACTGCACAATCGGGTCTATCATATCAAAGATAATATTTTGAAGTGTATTGAGAATACATGGATACGCAAGGAGCCCCATCGGAGCTGCACAAATCTAGCGGTATTCTAGTAAAACCAGGCAGATGCCTGGAAGAAAAGCCAAGAGGATAAGGTAGGAGGGCAAAAGAGGCATTTATTTACTTTTAAAATATTAACTCAGTTCAAATGCAAAGCAATTTAACCATGAAAAGGATGTCTGTAGGGCTGGCACACTCTTCCTAAGTGTCCGCCTCACCTGCTGTCTGCTGAGGCTTGGGAACTGGTGAGATGCTACAAAGCTCACCTTTCTCTGCTCAACATCTACCTTAAGTGTTGGGTGTCCAATCCCTCTTTCAACATCCTTGCATTTCTATGGGGTTTGGGTTTTTTTTTTCCAGACCCTTATTTCATCGCGGTGGACAAGCGATGTTTAGTGCCCAGGGGCACTTAAGGTGAGGAAGACGGTTAACTACAAGCTTTGTTATTGTTTGTGATGGATTCTCCCAGAGTGGGTAAAACAAAGGCGGAGGCCAGCAGATATCAGGTGCCCCCCAAGCAAACTGCTTTAAAGACAGTTAGAAACAAAACAGCAAAGGAGATTCTCTTTACCTTCAGCTCCTGCATGGTGAATTCTTTGCCTTGCTCCTTGGCACTGTTTATTAAGAAATCCAGAGCATCACCATGACCTTCCGAGTTTTTTCTTTGTAGTTTTTCCATTATGGCTTTCTCCATGTACTCATGTAACATATTCCGGGCTTTGATCCCCTGCGAAGAGTCAGACATGGTTGTTCAGAGACTGTCCAACCCAGCCATAGTGAAGCACTGTAAGAAAAAACCCAGAAAAAGACCCTACCCAGGATGAATAGCACTCAAGGACCCCAAGAATCCTATCCCTCTTATTCTAATACCAATAGCTCAAATCCACTCTCCTTTTGTGCTCTGAGTGGTGCTTCAATCTGACACCTCGCAATTAAAAGACTAGGAAGGACAAATTCATTTGTCTATGCTAGAGACACAAGGTGGGTGAGGTAATATCTTTTACTGGACCAATTTTTGTTGGTGAGAGAGTCCAGCTTCAGAGCCACACAGAGCTTTTCTTCAGGTCTGGGTTTGTCTTTGTTGGAACTACTTGGCACTGGGCGGATAGACTGTTGGGAATTGGGTAATTTCTCCCTGTGCTATTCCAACACACCCTGTAAAGGGTAGTACTGCCCAAGGAACACTGTGGGGGGGGGGGGGGGGGAAGAGGGAAGCAGTGAAGCTAGAGGGCTGATGCCACAGTGACCTCTTGATGACTCCCATGAACAAACTCAGCTTCTGCTATGTCCAAAAGAGGCTCTCTGGTACCTGGATAAGAGAGGATGACTTGACAAGCCTACCCCAGTCTAATGTTGGCCTCCAGAAACTTTCAGGGGCTTTTCAAAGGCAGTGACAAAGGGGTTAGCTATTCCAGATAAGTATACTAGCTAAATATGTGATAATCACACCCAATTGGTTGTGTGTAAATGTATCTGTCAGAAGGCTGCATTTCCATTAAAGTAACCCTCCATGCAACCAAACATCTAATAGGATATGGAAGAGTCAGCTCCGAAGCTGTCACTATGTGAAATGGAAGTGCATTCGGAATGCAAGGTGTGTGGTTCTGTAACAAGAAGCCTGTCTCGTGTGGGCCTCATCCTACTAGAGATCACCCTACTGCAGAAGCCCAGAGGCAGGATAATCTAACCTGAAAGAAATCCATGCACAGATTTGCTAAGATTATATTATAACAGAGTCATATACAGGAGGTCAGACTAGATGAGCTGGTGGTCCCTTCTGGCATTAAACACTATGACTCCATAATAATATGGTCACAGGCCACCAACACCACCCAGCACCTGCACAGTAAACAGAACAACCAAAATTAGACCAAAGTATTATAGCCAAGGTTGCTCTACTCTTCCCATTACAAGACCCTGTTTATATGCATATAGCTTTGCCAAACTTAAACTGTTGGGATGAAATTTTTTCCATGTCAGGTGTCTGCATCAGGCTGAAGTATTTTAGCAATTTTTGGCCCAAATGGTTCAGCCTTTTCCATGAATGACACTAGTGAAAAATATGTTGTTTTACCCATGTTAAAAGATTATGGCAATCTTGAAGAGTCTCTAGCTCCCACAGGGATTTGGTGCAGGGATGAGAAATTTGTCAGGGCGTGCCCTTTATGTCAGGGATGAGCCATCCCTGTGAAAATTCACCCACATTTGGACAAGTTATAAGCCTTTGACTCTTGCTAGATCTTGACAGTTAAAAACTCTGGAAATTCCATCTGCTCTGGGCATGCTCCAGCTTGGGGCTGCAGGGAGCTGGAGATGACTTCAACTGAAATTGTAACTCTGGGCTGCTGCAGGCCATGCCAGAGTCAGGCACTGGAACTGAAAGCACAAGAACTATCTTTCCTATGCTCTTCATGCCCTGTCCCCCCTGCAGGCATCAAGATAGCATATAAGGGGAAGCAGCCTGATTTGAACGCAGAGGGGACAAAAGCCAGATGGGGAGTAGATTAGAAGGAGGCTTTGAAGAGAAAACACAGGACTGAGACTGAAGGCTGTCCCCAAGGGAAGAGAGGAGAGGATAAACTGGGACTAGGTGTTGAGATGTGGGAGACTGGGACTAATTGGACAAAGAGACTAGGACTCGCAGCTGGGTGGGGTAAGATGGACTGGGAGCTGGATGGGATGCGGGGTGGATGGTTCATAGGTTTTAAGGTCAGAAGGAACCATTAGATCTAATGTGACCTCAGAGGAGACTGTGACTAGCTGGACAAGGAAAATGGGAACCAATGGAATGTGGGGAAGGACATGAGGAAAGGAAAGACAGATCTGAGAAGAAATCAGTGTGCTGGGGAAAAACTGGGATTGGCTGAACAAACAGACTGGGACAAAGAGCCTGGGGAGGGAGAGAAGACTGGACCAAGAGCCAGGGGAATTGGGACTGGCTGGGCGTTGGGCAAGTACACTGGGGATCAGGAGCCACAGGGCCTGGGTGAACTGGGCCTGGCTGGGCAAGGAGGTTGGGAATGGAGGGGATATTGGGAGTAGAAGGGGACAGGGTAGAAAGGATAAAGCTTGTGGAGTGGGGGAGGAGGGAAGAGGCAGAGGAGTCTGTGCCCACTAGACACACTCCCCTCCAGTACCTAAAATTGAACCCAAGATTCCTGAATCTCACCATTCCTTTGCTGTCAGCAAATATCTCTGAAACCCACTGGCAAAGTGAGTGTCTCCTGCTCCTCTAGTGAATGATCAGTTATTCTGTTAGCTCATGTGGCAGAGGTCTGTTGGGTAGATCTAAAGGTTCCCACCCTGTTGATGACCCATGTGAATGTCAATATGATGCCACATAACAGAAGTTCTGTTTTTTCCATTTGTTTTCAAACTCCTAGGAAATTACACACAAAAAATTGTGTTTAATGCACACACCCAAGAAATCATCCAATGTAATCAAATCTACAGATGAAGCTCCCTATAGTGATAGGCTCAAGAAACTCTATCTATTTAGCTTAACAAAGAGAAGGTGAAGGGGTGAACTGATTACTGCTTGTAAGCTCCTACCTGGGGAACAAATATTTAATAATGGGCTCTTCAGAGAAAGGTATATAACACAATCCAATGGAAGCTGAAGCTAGACACATTCACTTGGGAAATAAGGCCTATATTTTTAATGGTGAGAGTGATTAGCCCTTGAAACAATTTACCAAGGGTTCTGGTGGATTTTCTGTCACTGAACAGTTTTAAATCAAGATAGGATGTTTTTCTAAAAGATCTGCTCAGGGTATTATTTGGGGGGAAGTTTTATGTCCTGTGCTATACAAGAGGTCAGAGTAGAAGGTCACAATGGTCCCTTCTGTCCTTTCTAGCCCTCTCCCACCTCATAACCCACAGAACTACAGCACAAACAAGTCAACAGACTATACACTATTCAGGTAATAAATAGATGTTAGCAAGGACTGTCTCAGCCAAAGAAAGTGGCATTCTCTGAACCAGCACACAGGTGCGGAGAACTCGTGTGCTCCCGATGTACCTTGATAATAGCAAAGCCAATAATTTGTGGAAAGGAATTGGACAGATCACTATCCTGCTGAGAATATTGCATCACAGAACTGAAATTTACTCCAGGGAAAACTCTAGATGTAACATGCTTAGCAATCAAACATTATATAAGAAAAATTGAAGCCAACAACACAGAGAGGTGCTGGAAGTAAATATATAGAAAAACAAACAAACAAAAAGAAATGGCTAGGAGGAGGAGTAATTAGAGAATAGTCTGTAATAAGAGAACAATCCGACACTATAAGAAACCAGTGCAAAAGAAATGGGGCAAAATCTAACTGATCACTGCGACTAATACAGCAATGAAACCTGTTTAAACGTGACTCGTTACCCACTCAGGGACATGTCAGGGGTAAGAGATCCAAAGAGGGAACTCCTGAGGGGACGGGAGGAGAAGGCGATTCACTGTAGTTTAAAATGGCAATAGCGATCCACCTTTCATTACGAAAGCTAGAACACATGCATGGACCCTTATGGAGCAGGGTAAGAGTGCGTGGTGGGCTTTCATGGCTCTGTGTTATTTACAGTTCTCTTTAACTTCCTGGAGACCAACCTTGGCTTTGTTGGCTACTTTGGCGCTGGACTTTTATTTTTTTAAAGCAATGCAGCCTATATTCGGTAGGTTGCAAAAAGACAGAGCAGAGGGAAGCAAAGCGGAGCGAGTCGGGCATGTAACCCTGCCACAGTACCTTGCGCAGCCCACTGAACGGTATGTTCAGGGGCAAGGAGAACAGGTTCTCCACCAGCTGCTCAAAAGTTTTGGCCAGGTCCTTAAACTGCTTTTCTTCCAGGCTGAGGCCCAGCAGAACCCGAGCTGCAACGCGGAAAGTCAAAGTTTTAGCGGAGGAATAAACCGCGATGGAGCCAGGCTCCCTGCACCAGCCCCGCAGCTCCCAGCTCACGACCTTCTGGATCCCAGGGAGGTAGCTCTCCAGGGCAGCGCGGCTGAAGACTCGAGCCAGGATCTAGGGAGAGGGGAGGGAAGAGAGTTAAGGCTGGTGGTGCTGCTGGCACTGTCTCCGACCTGCAGCTGCACAGCCAGGGGAACTGGGGCTACTCACTTGGCAGTCGCCGCCAATTGGCTTCCTGCTGGACCGAGCTGCCGGCTCAGTGACAAGAGCCTGGCCACGAGGCAACGTGGGCTTCGCAGGCTGCAGAGGGGTGAATTACAACCGCCTTCCCTGGACCCTAGGCCTCCGCCCCGCTCACACAGCCCCTCGCTGCCTGCCCCCCACCCCCCCGCAACGACAGAGGAGTTTTACACACGGCTCCAAACGCCACCCTCCAGGTCAAAATCCCCCGGGCACGCGCGTGTGAGCAGCGCTGTGCCGGTCCTTGCCCTGCCCGCCTCCCCCCCGGAGCGCAGGGTCGCTGCGGAGCGCACCTTCCTCCTCTGCCGGTGCAGCTCGCCGGTGGAGCTGAGCAGGGTGTTGGAGCCCAGGATGATCTGGGTGCTCTGGGGCCACTGGGTGCTGACCAGGCTGTGCTCCCCCAGCAGGATCTTGCGGACGTTCTCCGCCCCGGTCACTCGGATGACGGGCTTGCCCAGCAGGTGGGTCTTGAACACGTGGCCGTACTTCTCCCGGCGGGAGCTGTGGAAGCTGGAGCCCTGCAACCAGCCGGCAGGTCAAGCGGGGAGCCACCACCGGGGCAGCGCGCCAGCTGGCGCGGGTCCGAGGGGCGCCGGGCAAGGCTCGGATCCCGCCAGCCCCATCCCGGGGACAGACCCGGCCGCGCTCAGCGTTGCTGGCTGCGGAGCCCCGTCGCCCCACACAGGTCCGCGGCTCCTCGGGAGCAGGAGGGGAGCTCGCTGCGCGGAGCCTGGCGACCTCCGCCGCGAAGCCTGCAGGGCGGGGGGAGCCCAGCTCCGGGGCCCACGTGGCTCAGGAATGAAACGCATTTAAATCCCTCCCTCACGTTTTAGTTAGTTCTGGGCGTCCCAGGAGCAGCCTGATCCTAGGGGCTTGGGGTCGGAAGGGAGGGGGTGGTGAGACACCTCCCGCCCGCCCCCAGCAGTCACCTGGCCTAGCAGCCCGGAGACTGCCCGCAGCCCCCGCCGCAGGGGGACACGTGCTCGCGTCCATACTTTACCTGGACCAGCCAGTGCAGGGTCTCCCCGAAGAACGGCCACCCCATGGAGCCTTTGGGGAGGGGCAGAGCGCTGCCCCGGTCCCTGCTCAGAGTCCACCTGAGAGTCCACAAGTGCCGGGCCACGGTGAGGAGCAGCCCCAGGGCCAGCACGGCGGTGAGCGCAGCTTCGAGCCAGGACAACGCGCTGATCCCCGCCAGCAACATCTTCGGGCTCCCGGCCGCGGCTGCCGCAGCCGGATGCCCTGCGTCGCTTGTCCCCCGGCAAAGCACCTCTGCAGCGGGCTGGGAGAGCAGCGGACTAGGCTGTCGGGAGGGAAGGAACAAGACAGGCAAGCCCTCGATTTCACAGTGCCTGGAAAAGCCCCACGACAGCGCGCGTGGCTTGGGAGCTGTTCAGGGTTTGCAGAAAGGTGCCCACGCTCCGTCCCTGCCCCTCTCGGCTGCCGCCTGGGCTACGTGCCCTCGAGCGGGTGAGTGGCCGGTGACACCGGCCCCTTGGCAGAGGATGAGTGATTCCGAGTTAAAAAAAAGATCAGCCGCTGGGGTGCGATAGCTTTGCTGCCCGGCGCTGCCCTCCAAGCGAACCGCACTTCATCGCACGACAGTTGGCGGGCTGACATTTCCTTTTCTCCGAGCAAAGCCGGCTCCGCTACTCCAACAGAGACCCTAGATAGCAAGGGAGTCTCCTCTACGCTAACGTGTCCGCCTCACTTCACTCCCCCACGGGTCCCAGGTTTGCTAGAAACCAGAGCTTCGGGATGCTGAGAGCAGCAACCCAGGGCTCCGCTGGAGAAACTTCCCGGCTTAATAGGTGGTTGGTGGCGACTCCCCTAGCGTGGAGCAGCCAGCGTCCGGCTGACTTTCTCCCTTCATCCCCAAAGGGAGAGCTGGGCCTCTGCCAGAGCGGCACCAGCAAAGCGACATCTGCCAAAGCCCCTGCGGGGCGAAAGAGAAAGAGGCTGGGTACTCACGGCTTCCCATAACTTTTGTGGCGATCGCAAAGGCGAACGGTCCGCCGGCAAAGTCTGCAGCCCAGTCCCTCTGCCCCCTTCCTCTCGCCGTCTCGGTCCTTTTTAACTATTCTCGGCCTTTACCAGTTTTATATAGATATTGGGTGCCTACTCTCCGATCCACCTTCAGAGATGACGTCTTTGCTGCGTACTTAAAGAGCGTGACACGGTGCAATGATTGGAGCCCGTGAGAAGTGAGGGTATTGATTGAAAGAGGGTGGGGAGCTGAAGAGGGGAGAGAGCGGCTGTGACAGATCCCTGCAGCTGGAGGGCTGGGACCCAGGTCACCAGTGACCGCCAATGCACAGGGTCACTCACATTCTCATCCTCACCACAGCAAGCCTGCGTGCCCCTCGGAGTCCAGCGGGGCACAGCGCCCCAGCCTGTAAGCCCCCAGCCTTTCCCCCAGGCAGGGCCGGCTCTCGGTTTTTTGCGGCTCCAAGCTCCGAGAGGGCAACTGCCCAAGTGAAAAAAACAAGGGTGGCCGGAATGCCGCCCCTTGAAAAGTGCCGTCCAGTGCTTGGTTTGCGGGGGCCTGGAGCCGGCCCTGGCCCCCAGAGTCTACCACTGACTCCACCGAACCCCCCAGGATCCGTGTCATTCGTTGATGCTGATGCTACTGGAGACGGGACACAGGTCTCAGCCCGATCGACGTGAAGTGATCCGTTATTTTAATAGTGTTTCAGAGGGAACGCTGCTCTCCAGCTCTTCTTTCCTCTCTCCAGGGCTCTCCCTGAGCCCCGTCCCCCACACCCGCCCCTTGCTCGTTTGCAGTTCATTCAGGACCCCCGTGTGCAAGGCGGAAGGTGTTTTACTAGAAAGCAGCGCTGGCAAACGGATGTTTTGCGGCTTGCACACTTCGTTTCCCCACCCCAAGGGGCGCCTGCCAGCCCCGCTCCCGCTCAGCCCGAGCAGGGCACGAACACGCGGGGAAGAAGCTGCAGACACACGGGGTTCTGCCAATGGAGGGCTGAGAGCCGGGTCCCGGTGTATGTTGGCACAGGCCGGGAAAAGGGTTCCCAGTGGACTGCAGGTAGACAGCCGTCTGGGCTCCGGTCTGGCGGCTGACATTACCTGTAGCTTCCTATCTGACTCCCGGCTCAGCAAGTCATTCCAGGGCAGCTACACTGCCATGAAAGGAACACTAAGCTGGCCTAATGCCTTGTGCAGAAAACACCGTGCCGGGTAACTGTCTAAATCCGAACCAACACGTTCCCGCCCTAAAAGCTGCTGCAGGCATTTTAACGTTGGGCCGGGTATTACACACTCTCGTGCCATATTAGGTACGTAGGAAGATCTCTCCCTGATGTCACTGAGAGTTTTGCCTGCGTGAGAAGTATGGGATCAGGCTAATCCGAGCCAGTTTCTCCGCTGAGTCCTTCTCAGGAGCGGTATTGCCGCAAAGCAGATCGCTGCGCAGCGCGAAAGCCTGGGCTTTCCCGGAACTGTCTCCTCTGGAAAGCCTTGCTGGCTCGATGCGGGGCCGGCTCCTGCTCCCAGCCGAAGTCAACCGGAGTTGTCCTATTGGCGTCAATGGGAGCAAATGTCTCTGGGTTCTAGTTAGTCTTACCCTGCTGGTCCAAGGGAAAACTCTCCCTCCCTTGGTCAGGACAACAGCTTTACACAACGTATGCACAGCACATGTACCTCCCAAGGCACTGGCCTCTGGGAGCTGGATGCAGCCTTTTCTCGCAGTAGTCCTGCGCCCCATCTCCGCTTGCTAACACAGCTCCAGTTGCATCCTTTGGCGCGGCGGCATACAGGAGACACCTGTTGTTTGTTTAGATGCCAAGGTTCAGTGGCGCTCCCTTCCCTGAAATCTAGAGGCCCCTCTGGACAATTGTCTCCGCTTTCCTTTGCTCCAGGCCTGATTAATCCTGTTTGCTGGAGGTACAGCTAGCAAGTCCAGCTCACTCCATCTATTGCCCCTGTGACCCAGGCGTAAAGAGGCTATGGGTGGTTAGCAGAGCCTTACTATATACGAGAAGGAGTTGTGGGGCAAAATGACGCCGGTCAGTCTAGGTCCGCAACTCCTACAGGGCAGGTTTGCATTTACAAAGGGGCCGAAAGAGCTACGGAAGCTCATGGGCCGGTGTCTAACGCATGCTACAGGAGGGCGCAACACAAACCCGTTCTGGGGGCTGTTTAAAGGGCAGTTCTGGGAGCCGGACATTTCTTAATTCGCACTCACACCCTCTATTTTCAAAGCAATGCGCATCCCCCAGACAAACACGGCAGAGTCCGAGCTGGGTCAGCAACTCCCCACAGCCTGTTTAACACTGGTTTCAAACGTCTGTATTCCCCTTTAATGTGAGACATTTGAATGATCCCGAAGGATAAAATCCCCCCGCTCTTCGCACCCCGCCTGCAAGCAAGTCCCCTGAGCCTCTCCCTTTCCTCGCGGGCATTTTCCGGGTGAAATTCCACTCACGCCCTTCACATGGATTTTTATAAGGGCTGAGCAGGTTCCTTCCGAGTTAATCATTTGCGGATCTGCTGGGGAAAGCTGCCCGCCTGTAGAGCCCCTCAGTCCAAGTGGGGAGCGCAGGAAGAGCGAGGGAGTCTCCGACCCGTGCTCGCTTCTCAAGGGGGACCTGGGCTCAAACCCCTTTCATGGCAGCCCCTCGCGCCTGGAGAGGACACCAGAAAGGAAGGAAGGAAGGAAGACGCTGGAGAGGCTTCACGGCAACGCGGAGCGACAGCGCACCGTTCCGCTTCCCAAAGCGAATCCCTTCGTGCTGCCCCGACCTTTGGTCATTACTGCGCCATTCTTCCTTGGAAAACACCTAACAAGGAAGCTTAAGCCTAATTGTAGGAGGAGAACTGACCCAACAGGACGAGAGCCTCTGGACTTCCCTCACTCTGCTGCTCAGATGGGAGCGAGATCTCTAGGCCATGCTGAGCCCGACTGGGAATTTCAGCTCCAGTTTCACACCAAGTGAAATCCCAAGGTCTAACAGAAATTCTTGCTGCTGCTTTGCTGAAGCTGTCCTGGGGCGGATACTCGGGACACAAGCTTCCTGGGACACACAAACAAACACGGATCTGGACAACGACACCGTATGGAGAGTTTGCTGAACATGTTTAATATTTCCATCACGGAGGTGAAGGCGGGTACACAGGAACCTTTCCAGTCTTAGCTTACAAAGGAAAAGGAGAGTAAATCATTGAACGATAGAAAACAGGGGAAATGAACTCTGCTGTACAGTCCGACATGAAATTTAAGTCTGAGATGCATTTTAATACATAAAATTCAAAAATAAGGGTAAGATTTATATTACTGTATTTAGACCGTCAATAACTTAAAAATACAGTGAAATGTACATTCTTTTTACATGTTCCATAGATGGTTTGGTTTGTATTTATTATACATTCTCGTTAGGTTTAAAATAGCCAGGATGCTACAGGGCAGAGATATTGGTCGTCGGGGGGAATTCTAATTATGGGCATGGCTCTATTTGTATAAACATACAGATCGACACACAGGGACTTGGCATGAGATCAGATATCGTAAATCTTTGATCCCTTACTTTAATCTGGAGGGGGGAAACAGGGTGCCTGGAATCAGCTACAAAAGTACAGTTATAAAGGTTACCCCTGAGGAACAGAAACCAAAGCACATTGCAGAGAATTCAAATGGTTATTTACATTCATGAACTCAAGATGAAACCACTTCTGAAGAACAAAGCTATACGCCCTAACACTGAATACAGATCAAGTCTGGTTTTCAGGTAGTTTTCAAGTGTACAAAAAAATCAGAAGATTTTTTTCGTACCTCCAGACTACAAAATTTGGTATAGAAAATTATGTCCCAATCGCTTTTAAGGCTAATATACAATTCATAAAAAGCAACCAACCAGGCAACATCTGAAATGCAAGTATTTCAACGTTTAAAAATATTAAATTAGGATTTATTCGGAAAACGGCAATTAAAGGATTATAGCAAAACATTTCCCCAGTAATTTCTAACTGGAGCCAAAATCTGTATGTAAGGACTACCCACTTCTAAATAATGTATTTACAGTTCAGCTGTTTCATGTACAGTGTGAGTGACCTGCTTTTTATTTTACAGTACCATTTTCCACCATTTGTTTACAATATATAAAATAGTATTCAATTCATTAAAAATACATACAAAGTATTATTTACTGCTGTTTCCGTATATAAGCCACCTAGATCGCATTTTTCTTTTATTCAACCAAACAAGAGTCCTGGTCACCATCCCTGCCTGCTATGTAGAAATGGTGGCCAAGAAATCGATCTCGGCACGATGGGATACAATCGATCGAACAGGTCTATGTGTGCTGGGACATACCGTTCACTAAACTTCGAAGTTGCTTTACTACGGTCTCTATTAGCTTCTGCTTGTCACGATCATTCTTCCTGAACTGAGCAAAAATATTGTTCTTTTTGCTAGTGTCTTTCATTCTGCAAGAAAAAAAGTAGATGACTTAGGCATGTTAGAAATGTCACTACAATGAGAGACAATCGGACTGGCTAAAACAAATTCAGCGCTACTTTTTCTCTTTTAGATGTGTTCACTTTGTGTTAACAAGAGTTAAAGGTTACAAAAATCGCTTTTGGCGTCTCTCTCACTCGGCTAGCTGTGTTTTTAAATTACATCCCAGGCATACAGACACAGTCTTAACAAATACTACTTAAAAACGGTTTAAAATTATTAAGGGAAACAGTACATAAACAGGAAACATAACACTAAAAATTACATTCGCAAATGAACAGAATTGAAGGCTGTTTAGATCCTTCTCCATCTGGTTCCATTTTTTAGTTCATTCTCAATGAAATGGTGTGAGAATGAACTAAACTACTGAAACGTGAAAATGAAATATAGTGGTGATTTAAAAACGCAATACAGGAAACTATCGTCTAAATAAAAAAACAATGGTATATGTATAACATGATAGGGAAATACATACCCTCTATGTACTCTGCAAAACATACATTCATTGCGGGAAAAGGAAACAAAATCAGATAAAACATTTAAATCATAATATATTTATGATTCAGTTATACACAGGAGATTGACAAGTTGTTTTTAGCCAAAAGATATATATATGCTCCCCTTTCGGTCTGTTTCTCACATCTAATTAGCTACTGTAGATTTAAATATGAGAATGTGCAGAACACTGATTTAACACCGAGAGTTTTAAATGCTTTATTTTACAAAGTGGCAACTCGGTCAGTCCCATGATGTTACTATACTGAGCTAAAAGGCACCGGACAACTTTGAATGAGACTGTGAGCTTTGAACACATTTTGGGACGTCACTATTGTTCAGTGGTGTTTTTGGTTTAATTTCCTAACCGCGATACCTTACTTTCCCCTTGGGCACAGCAAAGCTGGGAAGATCGCGATACAGTCACTGTAATATAGTACTGATTTATAAAGCACAGTAACTGTTGGCATTTACATCTCTGTTTAAAACTGGGACAAAGAACAAATTGAAACGCACATTTCTAGATTCAGTTTTATAAAATGAGCCTGATAATGTAAGAGAGGCTAGCGCTTTGCTGTTCATGTTAACGTGATCAGTAACTTTATGGTACAGACTAATCTTAAAGGAAAGGAGAAAGGGCAGAAGCATTTAAGTTCTACTTGTCTTTAAAACCGAGGTAGCAAGAGCTGTTGGGAAAAGATCAGCAACAGGGACGCCGGCTGCTGGAATCACCCCGCATTCGGCTATTTCTCTTATTCACATTACCAGTAATATTTTCAAGAGACCCCCCCCCCCCCCCAAGTGTTTGTGCTACATACTCACTTCTCCAGGAGGGTAAGGGCTGTGCTTGGATTTACTCGTAAATACTTAGAAGTAGGTTGACCATAATCAGCTAGGTAGGTTGACCAGTCCCACACCATAAAAAGGTCCAGAAGCTACATGAAGAAGATAAAGACAAGATGTAGATCCGCTGTTAAGATTCAGACCTATGTTTGTCTCTCTTCCCTTGGTGTAGAGGGGAGAATGATACGTTTTAACATCCCCGAAGTACGAGCGATTTCTCAGAAAAGTGGCGTCCTAGAATGGATTTTAAAACAGTCTTACATCCCCACCAGGAAACAATATGATCACTCCAGTGGTGTTTGCAAAGCGGTTCTCACAGCATTGGGACTTTACACGGAATCGTTCTGCACAAGTCACTTAACATTCTTCACCAGAAATAAATACCTAAAAGCGAAGGATTAGGCAGCAAACACCTTAATTGTTTAACCATCTCCCTGCTCTTCCTAACGCATTTTTCATTTCATTCCCGTGCTTGGGTCTACTTTATATTTTGATGGGCTGCTGCATGTAAACCAACCTAGCAGGAGAATGTTAATGTTTTAAGCTTCCCAGTTTGCTAGCCCACCAGAACATTTTACCTTTGAAAGAGAGTTCGCAACTCTACTTTTTTCCACAGTAATTTAAACCAGAGGTTCAGATAATCTTAATTAAGTGCATTAAACAACCCCCGCTGGATTCTCCATGGTGACTGATCCTCCCCGGGATTGGAAAAGGGCGGGTTCACTATTCTGCTTGTTAGCCTTGGGAGCTCTTTTAGTCCAAACAAATATAAAACAAATTGAAAAAAAACAGGCCCTGTGTTTGGTAGCATTTTAAAATCGTATTTGCTTTATAATCTCCCGTCAGAGCTGTTGTCAAATATAAAAGTAATCTTTTAAAAGCTAATGTGATATCTAAACTAAAGCAGCAACCCCTTTATCCAACTTTAAAACCATAATCCCCTCTAAACCAGTTAAAACCTACTTCCTATCCACGTTTTAATTGCTTCAAACAGCTAAATACTTTACTACCTTCAGTTCGGCTTCCTATTTCTGCACCTTGTCGTTTTAATTTACTTTGTAAGCGAGGAGCTGTTGTTGCTTTTTTGTTTTGTTTTGTTTTTGCTTCTTTAAACACTAGAGAGGGCAAAAGAGCATTTCCACTATTTATCAGTGTGAGTCTCTCTGTGATTGCCTATTTGGCTGTAACGATGGGGAATGGGAAAATCCTGCAGTAGTGCCCGCTACTCTGCGATGTTAAACGAAAAGTTCCCCTGGACTCCCCCCAAAGCAAAGGAGGCATTGCCCCGTTTGGGGCAGTTACTACAAGCATGTCCCTCATTTTGCTAGCTATCACAGTCAATGGTTATTGCCCTGCTTGCGTAAGCTACAAATGGAGCAAACACTAATTTTCGATGCCCGCTAAACTTTTCCCCATCGCTACCTGAAGAGTCCAACTCGGAAACAAAAGAAAAAACCGCCCGGGAGGACGATTTTACAGGCCTCCTTGGCAAACCTCCCATTGACGTCAGTGGGAGTTTTGCCTGAGTAGACACTGCAGGCTCAGGAGCCCGCAAGCTGCCTTACTCAATACACACGAAGTATCTTCGCGAAGGCAGGGCAGGCACCCTAGACTCTGCTCCAGAGAAAAAAGCATCTTACCAAACGGAGCGCGGCAAGCAGAGCGAACTGAAAACGCCCACTGAAGTGAAGGGGCCGCTGGAAAGTACATAGTTAGATCTGCCCAGTGATGCATTCATCAGTGGGTAGCCATTGAACTTTCTGGTTACCGGGACACACCGATGCCCTGCGGAAAGGACCAGCCTGGAGACGTGCATCTGCTTTCATGTATGGCCCCAGTCTTGCACTGCGAGTGTCTCAGTGGGAGCTTTGGGCGCCCCCATTTGAATTCCGCTGAGCGGTTTGGTCTCTGAAGACCACGGTTTCTCAACGGGCGGGCTGGGTCAGGCTGCCGTCTTTTCTAAGCCATCGTGCCCCCCCCTTTGCGAATGAACACCGACTAAAACCACGCGGAGCGGTTCACGCTTCTCCGGAGGCCAAGGAGGCCGCTCAGGAACCAGCAGTTCCTGTTCCTTTGCTGAATAAAGAGCTGCCGAAATTGCAGCGGCGGCTCCGCACTGCATTCTCCGCGCGGCAGAAAGGCGGTGCCACAGAACTGAGCTGCTCCTGCAAGCACACCCCAGGCCCACGTGAAAGGCCTCAAGGTTTGATTTACTCTGTCGACTCTTTCATTCTTGTAAGTGGAACAGTAAAATGCCCCTAAGTCTACAAATGCAAAACACAGAGGCTGAAGGACCTGGGCAGCTCCTCTGCCAGTTACTGACACGTGACAAATCCATTCGTGAGTAGAACGCAATCCTCTCAAATTAAAGTGAAAACCAAGATTCAAACCATATCATGATAAACGTGAGTCCGTGCTTCCCTGACCCCCACACGTACCACACCATTCTTGGCTATTTCCCCCAGTAAAATCTCTCTCAAATGGCACTAGGCTTTGAGACGTCACCCCGCAGCTTCAAGACAAAGTTCATTTGTGGCAACATCCCACATACCTGCGGAACAATTATTAAGTACTGGTCCCAATAATGCCTTGACAAAAGTTCCCTGGCAGCAGGTATGCACAGGAAATTAAACACTTTCGAAAAGTCTCTGAAAAGAGGCTTATCAAGTAGAATCAACCACTGCAGCTTGTGTGCTATTTTAAAATACTGTATTCCCTCCCCCTCCCCCCAATGTTTTCTATTAGCCTAGTCCAGGGCTCACTAGTTCTAGGAAAGGGTCAGCATATATGAATCCAATTTCCACCTTCCACATCTACAGCATCCACCAGTCCACTTAGGCTGCTTCTTTTAAGCCGTTCTGTTATCCAATCTTTCCTTGAGAATAATTTTGAGAAAAATTCCTGGTTTCAAGCCGGGGTCAGCTACACTGATGCAAAGCCAGGCTCTGAACCAGTTCAGCACACCATGGCTCAAATCCTCACTTAGGCAACCCCTCAAACCAACACCCTGAAAGTAGGTTTGGTTAATAATAAATAAACAATAACAACTAAAGTTTAAAATCTTTTCCGGACAACTACTGGGGAACAAACTCCCAATTCTCTTTTCTCATTCCACCCCTCTTTTACGGTCAGCTTTCCATCTACAGCAAAAAAGCACCCAATCACTGGTTTGGGAGTGTTACAGTATTAAAACATATCCCTCAAAAAGAAAAATAATCCACCATAAGTGATTTCTCATGCTATTTCCAGCAAGAAATACCTACCAATCAAAGTCAGATGACTGAAGTAAAGTAATAGGATAATTAAACTCCATCAGACTGTATTTTTGACATGATGTCGAGTTTTGAAAATCAAATAATGAAGGCGCAAGACTGTAGGAGAGGCAAGAAAATGCTGAATAGTACAATCTCTCACTCATTTGCTATACCTTAATTTAGCATACTCCAGACTAAAATTTCCTCTATAACTCTCTAAAAGACACCATCTGGGCTCCAATTCCCTCCAACAAAGGGCTTCCCCATCTATTTTGAGTGTAACATTATCCAAAAAAAGGACTGCTGTGACAATTCTGGCAGCTGTTTACTCAGAAATTCACTTCAGATCATTCAATCATATTTAAATTACCAGGTTTCCTTAAAATAACTAGGCTGGACAAGACAAAATCATGGTTATTTTCAGATTTTTCTAAAAGGTAGGCAGATGGGGTGTGGCCAAGCTGGTTTAAGGAGACTATGAAACTGTGGCAAGCCACTAGCAATATTATTATCTATTTGTATTATAAAAATGCCCAAAGCCCCCAGTCACTATCAGGGATCATTAGAGTGGGTTCTCTGCAAACACAGTAAAAGGCAGGCCCTGACCTGAAGAGTAACATGATACAAATTTAAATTCGGGAATCCAAGTCCTCTTTTAAAGTCTCGATATATTAATGAATTAATAACTAATACATTAATAACCATTATGCATTAAATACAAAAGGTGAACTAATGGCTTTTACATTTTAATTTTTTTAAAAACTCTGTTAAATTTTATTATATTATATTCAGTTAAAATAAAAAACACATTACTTAAATTAGTAATATCTACTCATTATGCTTGAATTAATATTATAATATTAACATTTGTTATACTTCCCCATAGATAGATTATAATGGATTTGTGAGATCCACATAGTCAGCACACTTGGTGGGGAGCTACCTAAACTAGCCAATATATTTACTGTTGTCTCAAACTTCTCCAGGGAGCATTACAAGCCACAATGATGTCCATGAGTGTTAGATTTTGTTTGACTATCTCATTTAAGTGAAAGATGTGTAAAAAATTAAGGATACTATTTCATTTCCTATTGGTTACATATCTGGATATAGCTAAAGAACGTGTTACTCCTGCTTAGGGTCAAATGCAAACTTGAGCAAATACTCACTCAGTTTAGCTCAAAAGCTGATTATTTAAGTTGGCGCTGTAACATTATTCTTTAGTCAAACAATGCATTCTTTTGGGGATCCTCCATCATAAACACAGAAGATGCAGGTCTTTTTGAAAGGCAGCGGAATATCTGTGCACATTGAACAACTCAGCTTTTTGTGCAATGCATGGGAAGACACAGGTGCCTGCAAATGAGATCCACATAGTCAGCACACTAGGTGGGGAGCTACCTAAACTAGTCAAAGGATGATGATGCAAAGAGGAGTGTGCGCTAAGCCCCAACCCTCTCATGGAGATACGTGCCTAAGTTCAGGTTGCAGGGAAGTGCCTACTTCTGCTTAGTGATCCATGAACAAGAACCTGCTGCCTGGAGTCAAGTGCTTACACACCTATAGAGTTTCTTGTGGGACCAAATTAGGCATGTATCAGAGGGGTAGCCGTGTTAGTCTGGATCTGTAAAAGCGGCAAAGAATCCTGTGGCACATTGTAGACTAACAGACCTATTGGAGCAAAAGCTTTCGTGGCTGAATACCCACTTTGTTGGATGCATGTAGTGGAAATTTCCAGAGGCAGGTATAAATATGCAAGCAAGAATCAGGCTAGGGATAATAAGGTTAGTTCAATCAGGGAGGATGAGGCCCTCTTCTAACAGTTGAGGTGTGAACACCAAGGGAGGAGAAACTGCTTTTGTAGTTGGCTAGCCATTCAGTCTTTGTTTAATCAAATTTGCAAATGAACTGAAGCTCAGCAATTTCTCTTTGAAGTCTGGTCCTGAAGTGTTTTGCTGCAGGATGGCTTCCTTTAAATCTGCTATTGTGTGTCCAGAGAGATTGAAGTGTTCTCCTACAGGTTTTTGTATATTGCCATTCCTAATATCTGATTTGTGTCCACTTATCCTTTTACGTAGGGACTGTCCAGTTTGGCCGATGTACATAGCAGAGGGGCATTGCTGGCAC
Source organism: Chelonia mydas (assembly GCF_015237465.2). Classification (NCBI taxonomy): domain Eukaryota; kingdom Metazoa; phylum Chordata; order Testudines; family Cheloniidae; genus Chelonia; species Chelonia mydas. Next base: position 92,183,409 of record NC_057853.1, read on the forward strand.
ATGATGGCGTATATCACATTGGTGGATCTGCAGGTGAATGAACCGGTGATGGTGTGGCTGATCTGGTTAGGTCCTGTGATGGTGTCGCTGGTATAGATATGTGGGCAGAGTTGGCATTGAGGTTTGTTGCATGGATTGGTTCCTGAGTTAGAGTTACTATTGTACGGTGTGTCGTTTTTGGTGAGAATATGCTTCAGGTTGGCGGGCTGTCTGTGGGCGAGGACTGGCCTGCCTCCCAAAGCCTGTGAAAGTGAGGGATCGTTGCCCAGGATGGGTTGTAGATCACTGATGATGCATTGGAGAGGTTTTACCTGAGGACTGTATGTGATGGCCAGTGGAGTTCTGTTGGTTTCTTTCTTGGGCTTGTCTTGCAGTAGGAGGCTTCTGGGTACATGTCTGGCTCTGTTGATCTGTCTCCTTATTTCCTCATGTGGGTATCATAGTTTTGAGAATGCTTGGTGAAGATCTTGTAGGTATGTCACACAAAACAGTCTCGACGGTGCCACTCCACCCTCCTCCAGTTTTGAATGGGACCTGATTCAGTAGGCATGCTCAGAGGCTGTTCACCAGATTAGGCCCCACACCTGAATTATGTGGCCGAACACCTGTCTTTTCCTGGTTTGTGAATTGCTCTAGGGCTTAGGCAGAAGACTGGTGTCTAGATGCCTAGAGGGGACAGCAGTGTACATGCCTAGAGGCAGAAACCTAGGTGGCTAGGGAACCTGTACTCTGAAAACTTAGTGTTGAGTGAGTTTGAGTGCCTACAGTGAGACTTTTGTGGATTGCAGCAGAGCCAAAACTGGGAGTTACACACCTAAACCACATATTAAAGTGCCTAAATCTGGGGTTTAGGTACAGAAGTACCTTTGTGGATCTCACCCTAACTGCTTTGGAAAGTCAGATAGGGTGAGTTTCTGAAGCAGTCACATCCCAGAACTTTATGGGTTTGTTAGATTAGAACTAGGACTTTACCAATCTGCCTCAGAACAGAAGACAATCAGTGGAGTTATGAAGCACAGATTACGTTCAGACCAGCCTTTGATGCATGCTAGGCTTGCTGCTGCATGTTTATTTTTTACTTATTTTTATTACAGTAGTGCCCAGAGGCCCTAATTTGTATTGGAGCCCTACTGTGATGAATGCTGTAAAAGCATACAATAAAAGACAGTGTGTACACCGAAGAGTTTACAGTCCAAAGGGGGACAAGATGTCACAAGTGGATAGAGAACCAAGGAGAGTGGAAGGACAAAGATAATAACAATAGGAACAAATATTAACCAACAGTAGAGTCTGGAGGCTTTGCTTTCTTAATAAAATAAACAAACAAGATATATTAATAAAACACTATCTCACCTGCCTACCTTTATCACTAGGAAGTTTACCATGGGCACCACAGTAGAGGCGGTTCTTAAGAGACCAACTTCAGCCTTCTCTGAGTGGTTCTACTATAATCTAATCTGTGGTCTAAAGCCCTTGGCCACTGATGAGGTTAGAGTGTTAAAGTTAAAAGTGTTTCCCGTTTCCTGCTACCATCACCTCAGTCTTTTCTAGATCCAACTTCTCTTGGTCTAGCTGCTGATTGCTTCCAGGCACTCATGTCTTAGTGATAGTGAAGGCCCTGTTGGAGGATTAGGGCCCTGTTAAGCAGGGATACTTGCTCGTATTCCTAAAAACAGGCTGTATACACAATATTTTTCCCACCCAAAGGTCTTACTTTCAATGTGGAGCAACATACTACCTTCTTCAGTGCCTTAGGCACATCCTGTGCACTCCAAACCTGTTTCAAGGTACAGAGAGGAAACAACTGGGATGGTCCAGTGGTTAGGGTGCAAGTGTAGGATTTGGGAGGCATGGCTTCAAGTCCCTGCTCCAGCACTGACTTCCTCTGTGACCCTGGGCAAGTCACTTAGTCCCTCTTTATCAGGATAAATACATTACAGATTGTGAGGCGCTCAGAGAGCATGGTACTTATATGGGTGCCAGGTAAGTGCCTAAGATAGAAACTGGAGTATCAGCAAAGGGAGTGTCAGATGCTAGTACAGTTCCCCCACAGCCCCAACATGGTCAAATGGCTACACAGCAGCCAGACTCATCCTGCTAAGTTTATTGAGCTAAAGCAGCTGCTGCTACATTGTGGCAGAGAACCGTGAAGGACCTGCAATCAAATGACACATGCCATCCAATCATAACTCCCCTCCTGCTTCTGTACACAGGTTCAGGGGCTCCAATGTGACAATTATGCACTGCTGCTGGAGTAAATGGGACATAATGACAGAGGTTGCTGAAGGCTGGACTGCTGTTGTGTACAATTCTATACTTGTGCATTTTTCCCACTCACAGCTGCATGTATTGCTGTGACATACTGCTATATGTAATGGGCTTTGACAGCATGTACTGTACAGCGTGGGTGGGCAAGAGCTGCCTGGTGTGCTATTCTTTGGATCCATGTCCTGGCCATTCATGTCACCTGCATCTGATTTGGTGCTTGGCAAATGTACTGTCAATGCAGGCAATTTGCTAGGGAGGAGGGCTGGCAAGCAGCCAACACACTAGCAGGGACAGATAGCTGATTCCAGGAGCATCAGAAGCAAGGGAAGTATCTTCATATCAACCCTTACCCAGCTCTTAAGTCTCCTTCAATCGTATGACGAGGTGTACATGGGGACTCTGCAGAGGTACCAGACATAGATTCTCGTACAACTTTTACTTCCTTGTGCAGGTTTTCCACTGTGCATGACAATCATGAATTCTCTTGCAAAAAAGCAGGGAATTTTTACATGGGAGATGGTCTGGAGCATAATCTATATTCTCATAGATGAAAACAGTAATAGCAATTTTATGAGTATTGCATTCTTCATGGTATTTTAACTCACTCTTTGAAAAATGAAGCTGCCAGCTATCCACTAGCCTATGCAGTCTTTCACGAAAGAGCATGGGAATTTATGTGATGAATTAACTACAGGAAGGTTTCCCTTTTATTAATAGAGTGGAAACATATTGAGAATCACACCTATACTGTTTTTTAAAAAAACAGAAGAACGACAGGGTTAAAAAGATCTTTTGCTCAATTCATAAAAACACCTATATATAGATAAGATGTCATGAAAATCTGACATTTGCTTGCTTCTTCAACAGAAAAGCAAGATGAAAAAGAACAAGACTTTTCCTACATTAGCTATTTTTTGTTCACCATAGGACACCTATTAAAATTATCTTTTTGTGTGTCAGAGATTAGGTGCATGCAAAATCACAATAAGAATAAAGATTCAACATGTGGTGAAGTTATGCAATAACCAAGATTCCTCACCAAGGTAGATGTAATGATAATACTCTTTTTGGATTTGGCTTAAGACATTAACATGAGTCATAATACAGCAGATGTAATATGTTAAATATGGTAAATTGCACTGAAATAAAGGAGGCTTGTAATCCTTGGGGATTTAAATCCTGTAATTAATATTAACATGGAACAGGACAAAACGTATTGAGGGCAGGTCTAATCACAAAAAATTCTGCCAAAAATGGAAATCAACTAAAAATATAAATTGTTGATTGCCTTACAGGTTTACGTGATCCCACCCAGTGCTTTCTGAATTATGGGCCACAAGTCTATGGAGAATTTGCTGGTCACTGGTTCTGGCTTTCCTTGCTTCCAGCTGCCACAAGACATTTAAGACAACTAAAATTACATTCACTATTTTCCTAATGCTACTTTTTCCACTAAAGTAGCTGCTGTAGTTGCTACAGGAACATTATGTGATTATGACTGGAAGAGCGGTGGTCTATGTAATGGAGAATCGACCACAGTGATAGGCATGGTAATAAGAGAAATAAATGCATGTAATTAGAGATGTCAGTAGGAAATGAAGTGTTATTTTTCCATCTGTTTATGAAGTACTAGCTAAATACAGTTAACAAATACTTAAAAAATATACAGTTCTATAAAGTCAGATTTCTAGTGTTGAATATTGACACACACTGGTTCTTGAGAAGTAACACCTGATTTCCTTTTAAAAGTATAATGGGAAATTTGTTCACGTTAGCTGTAAATTTATCTTCTCAAAGATAACATGTATAGCAATCCTTCAAACTGGATGGGTCCTTCCCCTCTCCAGCTTGGAGGCAGTGCAGAGCTGTAACTGGCAGCTCCCCTCCACTCCCCATCACACACACACACACACCTGTCTACTTCTTATCAGAACAGATTTAGCACAAGGCTGACAAATACTGTCATATATACAAAGATAACTATATTCATACTGTGACATGAGAAAGATTTTGCTGTAAACACTTTATCCCAAGCTTTTCTCCTGTAACCTTGATGGAAAACAAGAGTGGGCCAAGACAGTGAGGCAAGCTACATCTGAGAAGAGAAATTTACAGATAAGCAGAACAAATATCCCTGTTAAGAGAAATATCAAGCTATTATCAAGCTAGAGCATATCTGTCAGCTCCTCACACTGTGACATAGATAACAAGGAATACGGACAGGGGAGAGCACAGAAACAACTCCACATACAAGTGCGTGAGAAAGGAGGAGGAGCAAGGGGAAAGTTCCATGCACTCTCCAGATAGAGAAGCTAACGAAAAAATATTATAAAATGTCAGTAACGACTTTTGCCACTTCTTGGAGGATCTGCTTATGGAAAAGGTGAGTCTGAGGAGGAGACCTTCTGGGTCTAACTTTTAGTGAACATCAGGACTGATGATTTTCTGTGCTGAGGCACATGCTCTTCCCGCATACAAGGTAACCGTTGCCTGTGCTATGTTACCCTCTGGGGGTATCACGTTCCCAGGTTTATATACCCCTACTGGCAGTCTTTTGCTACTTTTCTGCCCCTGCATCTTGAATGATACCTATGAAAAGATGCTGTGATTTTCTGAGAGTCTTGGTCCTGTCAATGTATTTTCTAAATGCTCTTCACACCACTAATACATGCCCTACACCTACACTCTTTCAGGTGAGCTGGATTTGGACAACAGGAAAGCTATGCCATCTCTTGCATCATGTGGACTGATACAGCTCCTTTTAACTGAAAGGTTTCTGATATCTTAAGTACCACTTGTAGAAGATACTGAGCTGTTCCTCAATTAAAAGAGCTCCCAACTCAGTCAATTGATGACTATCAAGAATGGTGTTTTGATCAACATGAAATGTTGTAGTAAGACTGATCCCATAGGTCAAAAAAAAAGTTCTATAAGGGCTTTAGGGATAAGGTTCAGGCTCCAAGTAAGGTAGCTGTGAATACGTTATGGTTTCAAAGCTCTTGCTGTCTTCCAATAACAGGTGATATATGACTCCCTGGGAATTGATTTATTGTAATCGATGCTCAGTAATGCATTAACTCCTGCTATTCAGAGCCTTAAGCAGCTCAGTTTGAGTCCTTCAGATAGGCCATCTTATAAGTACAGAAAATGTGTGGGAAGGAGTTTTTGTATGTGGAATTCTTGGAGCTGCATCACTCTGTGAACCTAATTCACGTCTCAAATACACCACAGTCATGCACTTTTTCTTCGAGGTAGTTAAGGTGTTTATCACCTGCTCTGAATATACTTTAGAATCTTCCTTTCTACCTGTAGGCTCTTAAATTCAGTTTGGAGGGATCTGCATATATTATTGGAACCTTAATTAGCAGATTTATTTGCAGTGATTGTCTTAGTGAGACCTGAATCCTCCTTTGAAATATCCTTGAGAACCAGAGTCTTCCTACATTCAAATATTCATTTTTATTAATATATTGCAAATAGCTACATATTTATACTGTAAGCAGCAAAATGTTATGGTCTCCACTGTGGCTGGTTCTATTCAGGTGCATAAGAGTTGCCTTCCCCTTTTGCTTTTGGGCAAGAGCTGGGCACAATCCTGCTTGGGAGGTCCCCTACGGCAGCTAGGGCTAGTGCAGTGCTGGCCAGCAAAGAAGGGAGTGTGTACTGCTGCACCAATTAGAGAACAAAACCAGATAGGTTTCAGAGTAACAGCCATGTTAGTCTGTATTCGCAAAAAGAAAAGGAGTACTTGTAGCACCTTAGAGACTAACCAATTTATTTGAGCATAAGCTTTCGTGAGCTACAGCTCACTTCATTGGATGCATACTGTGGAAAGTACAGAAGATCTTTTTATACACACAAACCATGAAAAAATGGGTGTTTACCACTACAAAAGGTTTTCTCTCCCCCACCCCACTCTCCTGCTGATAATAAACCAGATAATTTCTCTTGAAGTAATTCTACAATAATTTTAAATTATCTAAATAGTGGGGTACAGATTGAATGGTGTCTTTCTCTGTGTTTTGCTATCAACTGAACCAACAAATAGCTTTGGCTTGCCCAGCTAGATACAAGCTATTTGAGAGTTTGTGAGAAAGACGAGTTGCATATTTTTGCTACTTTAGAAGCCTGTTTTGATTTTTGTGAACTTAAATCCACATACTGAAAGTAAAGTTATTTTTTACTGCTTTGGTTTTAGTTATACCATTTTTAGCCACTTTTTTTGAACACAAGAAGGATATCTCTTATGCTAAACAGTTTATTAACCCCTAATCACCCAGTTACTTCTAGACTTGATTGCATGTGTAATTACCTTTTGTCAGGTACAATTTGCCTGATAAACATGTCAGAACACTTGCTGCTTAGTCTGTTTCAACAGATAAATGCTGTCTTTCCACAGCCTTGGGGCATAATTAACAGAGAAAAAAGGCAGTTATAAAAACACACAGAAGCTGATTCACTAAGGCAGGAGTTCACAGCATGCAGCCCGCCAAGGCCTATTTCATGGCCTGCCATGCTTGCCTGAGCGCTTATTGAGTTCCAACCTGCTGTGACAGGGCAACAGTTGTAACACTGAAAAACTGTGATTTAACGTAAGTTTCCACATGAACTTCAGAATGGAGTGGCATGATGTCTACTTGAAAAAAATGAAAGTGAAGCACCAGATAATGATACTGGTAGAACTTCCGTGAGGGTCAGTATCATATGTATATGTTTAAGTACGGTGTTTGGTATGGTGCTAAAAGAAAAAAAAAAGAAAAAACCTAAAAAGGAGATGGGGGGGATTCAATTAATTAAAAAAAGCTGTGAGACTTATATTCTTGGGATTTTAACTGTGACTCATCAGGGCTCAGTTGACTCTAATTTCTTCTCAAGAGTGTTTATGAGTTGTGTACCCATGCACTATGGGGAGTGCAAAAAGAAATCCCTACCTGACCTCTGGATAACCCAAACAGGAGATTAGCCCATTTCCAAGCAAAGTAGGTTGTCACACTGTTAGGCCAATTGCTTCTATTGACACTTTGCATAAACATCTTACACAGGGTGATCAGAAAGGACTGTTATGCCATTAACGTTCCTTTTTATTTTTTTATACCTAAGCCCTACAGAATAAAAGCCTTTCTGAGTTAGGGATAACAAAAGGGTCAAAAGGCCACAAACATTCTTCTAAGTAGGTACAAATCTGGAAAGGTTAAATTAATTGAAAAGTGCAAATTAGAACTTTTTCAGTATCTTGAGAAAAAATCAATTCTTACCCAGTTTACTCTAATTTGACATTAATACTGGTATACATGCTTTAAACTACGGCAGTGCATTTATATTTACTTTTAAATACTGAAAACTCTCACATTTTCATCTTAAGAAACAGCAAGCTGTTTAATCTTCTTAGCCAATTAGTAATCTAAACAGATATTTAATTATTACCATTAAAATCCTCATGGAGAATAGCGTTAAAAATGTACAAAAGAAAATATTTCCTGCAATGCTTCAATTTAATCCCCCAACCACAATTTACTTATAACTTACACCCCATACGGTTTGCACTACATAACAAAATACTTAACATTTTCCTTACTTTTGTTTTTGCTTTGATCAGAGATGGAAACAATCTCCTTTTAATAGTATAAAAGCCACCTGCTGGGCATTGCAGACTACAGCTAATTGGTAAATTCTTTGAAATTTAGATATAATGGTTTGTGACCTTTTTAATTAAAAAACCCCAGAACCTAAAAGGCTGGGTGAACTCTTCCAGGAAAATAATGCTCTTGAGCATATACAATTATGAGCTAGCCTAAGACACTTTTGAACAGAGAATACAGATTAACTACATATGTGCATTTTAAATATGGATCTATAGCTTTTCATCTAAATATTTGCACGTAATTGTTGTAAATTATATATCTATTTTAAATAATTAAGGTAAGTATTGCGAGTATATTAACACCACATTTATTATTATTTTAATTGAAGTAGTGCCTAGAGGCTCCAATGAGGGATTGGGTCCAATCATGCCAGGCAATGTACACACATCACCCACCTCTAAAAAAGTTCCTGCCTGAAAGAGCTTACAGTCTACATAAAAACATTGTCCTTCATTCAGAAGGATCCAAAACTCTGCAGACTATATAGGAAATATTTCAACAAAACGAAGATCTTACAGGAGTGGATGACACCAGCCGTTCTACACCAACAACACTGTATGATACTATGTTGATAATCATTGCATAAATGTGTAAGGAAAAACTGTTCTAGAACAAACAAAATCCCTTGCACTGTGAATGTGCACATGAATATGTTTGCAATCCAAACATTTTAAACGTATCAGGCAAAATCTTTTTTTTACTTATTAAAAGAGCTTGCTGAAGTGAATAGGACTACTTGTGTGAGTAAGGATTTGATTACTAGTGTTACTCTGTGAACTGTGTAAAAAAAATATTCTCAGTAAGTATGATATCAGATCTATGAATTATGAGATTCCAACTACATTCTTTGGTATTTACGTCACATCCCTGAATTAGAGACTCCCCCAGCAATATGTGCACCATATACTGTTCTTACTCAAATCAGCTCAAGCAGTATTTTCAAAGCATAGCTGATTTGGAGGCGCTTCAAAGACCTAGCCACATCCGTAGTGTTTGAAGAAGGCAGGAGAGTAAGGGACAGTATCCATCTTCTACATTACATTCCTTAGTTCTCGATAATTATGCACACTACTTGAGCACAACTTTAATGGTTTATGATATCACTGGAACATCTCAGTGGAACTGTTACTATAGCCCATTAGATTGTAAAGTCTGAAGAAGGGACAGTCTTTTTGTTATGTTTGTACAGTGCCTACGCAATGGGGCTCTGGCTCCATAGCTGTGGCCTACAGGCATATCCACAATACAAGTAATAAAATAATAATAAAAATAATAATGTCTTCTTTAGTCAGTGGGTATAAAATATAAACAAGCACAATGCTTTTGTGTACAATACATATATCATTATTCATAATAAAATCATAATAATTAATAAACTCCAGTTACAACATTTTCAGGTTTTATATGAAAAAAGCTTCAGACACTAAATAATGTCAGTTCACAAAATGTATCCTTTCCATATTTGCTGAAGCATAAATACCATGAAATTACCTTCTACAAGAGAACTGAAAAGCATGGGAGCAAAAGGAAGCAAAACTGGACATTTTTTTACACCAAATAAATAACAAAAATGTTTAAAAATACAGATATGCAACTTAAACCTGCTAAGAACAAGAAAAAAGTTCACTAACTGTAGAATAATACCAGCACCAAACAGCTCCAATTATCACTTCATCTCTTCAATGCTGACAAATATCACTTTAGCCTGGTTAGCAAGTCTGCCTGCCACTTGCCAAAGTATTTTTTATTTATTCCTGGTGACTTATTTTGTGAATGTGGTGAATTTTAAAATCCTCTCACTGATCACATAACAGGAATAACACACACTAGTATAATATTTCAAAGTGTAAACTGATCTTTCGATCAGTAAATGTCTCTCTATAGTTTATGCTACCCTTTTTCTGGATCGCTCACCATCTAAGGAATATGCTTTCAAAGTGATGTGCCAGGAGTTAGCTATGCAATTCCCATTAGTGTCAATGGGAGTCGCAGGGTAAATTCCTGGGCATGCTTTGAAAACTGACCTCTAGATTTTCAAAAGCAGGGCAGTTTGTGTGTTAGAAAGGCAATGTCTTGAGTCTCCAGTTTTTAGAGCACTGCACTTAAGTTTGATGGTTTTCAAAAAACTTAAATATTACATTTAGAAATTGTACTTTAAGAGAACATTCAAACATTTACCACAAAATGAAACCTTACTTTTACATTTAAATACTTACATCTGTTTCAAATTTATGTCCGTAAGTGAAGATAGTAGCTGTCACTATCTTGAATGTTAGGGTATAATCTCTCACACATTTGTAAGTGTATAATATGTAAACTCAGAGGTTATGACATCTGAACCAGAAGGAACTGTTGTTTTGCTTAGAAAAAAGCCAAAAGTTCAAACTAATCCTTTATAACCTAAATTCTCCCAAAGGGCAGAATACTTTCCTAAAATCTGAACCTTGAGGTATATTCTGTGAGATGCCTGGTCTTGTTACATTCACGAGTAAACACAAATACACCTCATACTTCAAATGAATTTAGGACTGTCTGCAGAAAAAAAAATGCATGCTGTCGGAGTTATGTGAACAAGCTTGCTGCTCTGTTAGCATAACCAGAAAAAAATTCAGCTCCTACAACTTTTGCAAATCCCATTAATACTTTAAGAAGACAAGGTCTCCTGAAAAAAGTCGCTGTGAAGTAGTAATTGAAGCAAATATAAGTAGGTGGGCCAGTACAATATATAATATAGCAATACAATACAAAGATCTGTGTAATTACAGTGCAAATAGTCTTTATTATAAAGTGCCTTCTTCCTCATCATTAAAGAATAATGGACTAGCGGCAAAACAAAAACAAAAAAAAAAACCACTGTCTTTTGAGTTTAGAAACAGACAAGAGTTTCAAAAGCAGCAGTCTGGCAGACAGTCAGTCTCCAGAGGGCAGGGGTTCTGGCTAAATTGTTCCTGCGTAGTCGGTTAGCCTGTACACCAAGTCCCTTCAAACAAAGCCTAAAACTATGTCACTGATAAAATTTGGGTGGATGAAAAATTGTGGATTATGCACGTTTCAGGGTCATTCACCAATTTTTGAGCTTATGACGCAAAGGCATGTGCTGTCAAAGATCATGTAGGGAATTATGTGCACAGCCCCCCGAAACAGAACTTATACCTCTGTTCTTTGCACAATGTTTTCAAAATCTATCTTACATGCTATAATTATGAGGAAACATTTACAATATTATAGCTGAATTTAAAGCTGTAACTTTTATGTTGTCTTTTTTTTACAGAGGTTTATAAACTCTATTTTGGGTTGAAATATAGCACGTAATATCTGATCTGGAGAGTGAATTTCTACCTACATTGGGTTTATATAGCTATATTCTTCTATAAGAAGCTATATTTTACTATAAGTTGATTTTTTAACTACATCAGGTTTAAAACTGGCTTAATCATAAATACTTTGCTTGTTTTGAAAAATGAAGATTGAAAAGTGCCATATTACACATATGGAACAGAAGTTTCTTTTAATAACATTTGTTGTATCTGTACTAAAACTGTGTCATGTGCCTCAACCTTTTAGATAATGTGCGTTTATGGCTGCTGCTATCTAGGAATAATAAAATCCATCATTTTAATCAGAACCACTTTGTTTTTCTCTAAATGCTGTCTAAACTTTGGTGTAACTGGAATATGCTATTTCTAAGTACAAGTCATGTTCACTGTATAATCCATTATTTTCAAAGAGGGGGACACTGTCAGCATGCCATTTGGATATCTTACTACTAGCCATTGGGAACTGCTAGCATATCCAGTGAATGGGTTCTATGTGACTCTCCCCTCAAACAAAGAACTATTGTCTTTGGGCATATATTTTGCCTTAACTTCAGCATTATCAATGTAGGTCTCTCTAGGTATCTACAACCTTAGGTTACACAGACTCTTTACCAACAAAAAGTCAAACTGTCTGGAAAAATACCATTTTGAACAAGCTAATCCAATCTATCTTTGTATACATGAACATCAAATCTACAAAGGGAATATATTATACTATAGAACTGAACACTGAAGTGTTTTGCCCAAGAGTGTAATAATCATAGTGTAAAGCTTGAAACTCTAGTCAGGTTATTTCTAGGGATTGAAAGTTTGGTGTTTTGAAGACATAGCTATGATCTGAGAATGTGGCTAGGTAAAATGACATAAAAGGGAAGACAGTTTAAGCATTGTTTGTGGAAGTCCAGTTCTCATGTGACCAACTGTGACATAAGAAGCTTTAAAAATCTTAAACTATGACTGTGTAGGAGGCAAAAAAGGATTTCTTCACTTCCATTTGCGAAGTCCCAATCAGCAGAACTGTTCCAAGAGGTAAACAGTCTGGTTAATATGGATTGTTCATGTTCATGACAGAGTTGAGTATCTCTTTCTGTGGGGAGTTTTCCAATTATTATGCAATAAGATTTTTCAGATTCAGTCCAAACTATACGTCACATAAACCAGACCAAGCTATAAAATGGAGTTGTGTCTAGGAAGAATACTGAGATTGCGCTAGCTACGGTGGTTCACGATGATACTGTCCTAGCACTGGATGCTGATGAGGTGTCTACGCAGATTCTTTAAGGCATTTTCTTTGAGGGGGCTCTTGACTCTGGAATGTCCTGCCCTCCCACCCCCACAGAGTTCATTGACCTTCTGGATATGCTAGAGAGTTTATCTGTTTCTGCAGAGGTTAATTGGGGCTCTGCAGTCGGTAAAGGGAAGTAGTTTGTTTTGGTGGTGAGTCTTTTTTACTTTTTTTGTTTGGCTCTATAAACTTGAGCACTCAGAAAACTGTAAATCTAAATACAAGAAATAATGTAAAGACTAACACTGAGGTAAGTAACATGGTCCAGTGTTGTGGATTCCTATTTTAGATGACCATCAAAGCCTCCAACATCTGGCACCAAAATTAGTACAATACATCACTGAGGTCAGATTCTGCCTCTTCACTCTGACTGTCTCTTTAATCTGTTCCCTGAAGCTCTGCTCCAGAGCAATATTGTCTACAACAACTTGGTATTTATTTGTCAATTTATATAGCACGTCTATGGTACAGTAGTGCCTCTAAGCACACCCATAAAAATTTAAAAACATGTAATAGATTGACCAAATGTCAATAATACTAACTAAAGACTCCACCAACTAGATAACTGAAATCCTACCAGCTCAACCCAACCTTTGGAGAAAACTGGGGTAAATGTCTAAACCTTGAAATATGTCCTAAAGGTCAACAAACATAGGCTCTGTCAATCCAAGAGCAAGTTCCAAAACTGGAGGCTTTTTACTGAGACCTCTTTGTAGGTAAACTAAAGCCAATAAATCCATGTCAACCATTAGATGAAGTGCCAGCTGATCTCAACATCTGAGTTAGACCATGAGGGAACACACACCATATCCAAAAACTTAAAGGACTTTATAGGTCAGAAATCAACACCTTAAATTGCACCCACAAACCAAGCAGAAGTCAGTGACATCAGTGAAGCACAGTGTGATCAACTCATTAACATTCTGTACTAGCTGAAGTTTCTTCAAGGGCTGCCTCATGAGAAGCACATTACAGTAATCCAGAGTTTGCCTGTACCACTTACTTTCTGGCTGATGAAGTTGAATCCATTAGGAAAAACTATACTAGACCGGGGAACCGCTGGACCAGGAATGCAAGTACAGCCAAAATCACTGGTTTCGGAATTGATTATAGCCAAACTGTAATTGAAGCCGAAACCACTAGTCCAGGTATGATAATGTAGCTGTTGGCTGACTATCTTCAGTGATTTCTCAATCCCCTCCCCACCTACCATTTCAAGTTTACTTCTATAGTCCATAGCTATTAAACTGTATTAACAAACATTTCAGCAAACTCTGGGGCCCACAGCAAAATCTTAGTTCTTTTATTTGGAAAAGCCTTCTTCCCATCACTTAGATGACATATCTTGATAAAACAATATTTTGTCTCAATTCTTGTTAATTGTTTAGTTACACTGGGTGATTGGAAAGGACATGTAATATGTAACTTTGCAAGAATTAGCCTGGCTCTCATTACCTGAGCACCAAGGTATTAAAAATGGGACTTCTGCCTCTGTCCTTCTTCCTCTGTTTTCCTGCCACTTTGAAATATTATCCGTTCTGAGCAAGTAATCTGTGCTAGATTCTTGTGCTTCTTAAATGCATATTATTCTCATCCGTTATTGATCGACTACATCTATTATCACATGTAAGCAATGTTAATCCCCTAGTAATTAACACCCTTATTAAAGTAATTTGAACTCAAAGTAGTTTAAGTCTATTACTGGTTTTACTTAATTAAGCTTGTTGGGAATGTTTTACATTGTCCTTTGAGTTTTCAGCTTGGGTTTTTTTTAATATATATACTATGGTTGTGCCTTTTCAATCTACAATTGACAAATTTTTCTTTCAAGTTACATAAATATATATCTGTGGACTAAATATTCAGCATGATTCTCCCTCGTTGTGAAGAGCTCTACACTTTCCTCAAGTTCAATGCGTGTAAGATTTATGCATCACTGTGAGTGTATACCATTCCCTAGTGTATTATATGAGTACGGTCTGAACGGCATTTGTGGGGTCCATGTCTTCTATGCTTCTATCCTGTTGCTGCATAAAACAAAACAGCAACGATGCATCAGAGGGTTGCTAATGAGGAATTAAGGAGCTCTCTCTTTAAACCCCAGCTTGGCAGTGTTCATTAAAAATTACCTTTTTATTTCTAATAAAAATGACAACTTTTTTGGCATCACTGAGGCTAGGAAAATTTCTTTTGGATTGTTTTTTCTAACCACAGCTTGGATCTCTGATATGACTAACAAAAATATGGTGGTTCAAAATTTCTGTAAAGCAAATAAATCAATTAAAAAAATTAAATTGTGTTGTATGTCTGTTGCGTGCTCCTCCCTCAAGGGCAAAGTGCTGACCTGACCCACACCTACAAATCTCAGGTGCACTGACTGATTGGCACCTCGGATCTAGGACTGAAAGTTGAAAATTAACTTCTCATTCTTGTTTCTTTGGATGTGCCAACAAACTGCAGAATGAACCGTGCTGCATTTTGGGGGAAGTGCATACAAAAATGGTCTAGACATGTGCACTTCTTCCCAAGTGCAGTACGGGGCACATAATACTTAATACTGAAACTACGGGTATATCTACAT
Source organism: Chelonia mydas (assembly GCF_015237465.2). Taxonomy (NCBI): domain Eukaryota; kingdom Metazoa; phylum Chordata; order Testudines; family Cheloniidae; genus Chelonia; species Chelonia mydas. The sequence goes on from NC_057853.1 coordinate 92,198,502, forward strand.
TGCAATAAAACATCGATGGCTGGCTAGTATCAGCTGACTTGGGCTAGCTGGGCTCAAGCTGTGGGGCTATAAGGTTGCAGTGTAGACATTTGGGCTTGAATTGGAGCCAACCAGACACTCTGGTATCCCAGAGCCTGGGTTCCAGCCTCAGCCTGAAGTCTACACTGCTATCTTATAGCCTAGCAGCCTGAGTCCCACGAGCTTGAGTCAGCTGACACGGACCAGACTGCAAAGTAGACTGCAGAGCAGCACCTCATGCTCTGAACGAGGGCATGTAGGGAGGTGCGAGCCCACCATCACTCATTCCCTTCTCAACTGCAAAGCCAAACTTCACAGCAGGTGGGAATAAGCGGGGGGAGGTGGAGCATCACAGGGACAAAACATCTCGAAGATCTCAAGTTACTGTAAGGGAAGTAACCTCTACTTCTTCATGAATATGTCCCGATGGGTTCTCCACTGTAGGAGACTCTGAAGCAGTAACTCAGCGAGGAGCTGGGTGCTGAGGAGGTAAATCCAGGACACTTTTAAGGACTGTATCACCAAAAGCAGTGTCATCTCCAGGAGCAGGAAAGACGCTGGAATGTTTGGGAAGATATGGACAGAAGACCAAGTAGCAATCCTGCAGATTTCTGTTATGGGAACATCCTTCAGTACAGCTACAGATGTGGACTGAGCTCTAGCGGAATGTGTTGTTAATCTGTGAGGAGGCCGCAACCCAGCATTTTCATAACAGGTCAAGATGAAACCCAACCCAGCTGAACAGTCTTAGTGTGGAAATTGGCTGGCTCTTCATCTTATTTGCAGTTGATACAAATAGCTTGGGAGAGGCCCAGAATGATTTAGTCCTGTCCAAATAGAAGGCAAGAACCCTTCTGAGATCCAGTGAATGCAGGCTTTGATTCTTCTCTGCAGGCATGAGGTTTTGGGTAGAAAATTGGTAGGTGAATTTCCTGGTTAATATTATGTTCTGAGGAGACCTATAGGCGGAAGCGAGAATGGGGACATAGCATGACTATCTGTGTAGAAGGTGCTGTATGGTTGGTCTGCCATGAACAATCATAGCTCCCTCTTTTGCTTTGCTGAGGTAATGGCAATTAGGAATGAAATTTTGAGGGAGAAGTGGAGGAGGGAGCAGGTCACCACCAGTTTAAACGGAGGGTGTTTAAAGCCAGGTTGATGTTCCACTGCAGGGGCTGGTTGTTGAACAGGAGTAAACAAGTTGTATAGGCCCTTAAGAAATCTGGTTGCTGTGCAGTGGGCAAAGACTGAGAAGCCCTGGATGGGTGAGTGGAAGGCTGTGATGGTGGCAAGATGTACTCCGATAGAGCTCATTGAGAGAGTCTCTGTTTTTAATTCCAATAGGTACTCCATGATCTTGGATAGCGGAACTCCCAAGAATTGAGAAGATGGGAGGGAGCACTATGATTGGAAGTGCTTCTACTTTTGGAGGTAAGTCTTGCAAGTATTGGGCTTTTACTGGATAAACTGACTAAACTCTATCCAAAAGGTCAATTCCATGCTTGAGGGAGACTGCGAAACCAGTCTCTGAGATTCAGAGAGCAGGATTTTGTGATGGATGAGGGACCCTGAGTTCTGCCTCAATAGGTCATTTGTGATAGGAAGTCTGAGGGGTGTTACCTCCGAGAGGTGGATAAGGTTTGAGTACCACACCTGCCTTGGCCTAGCAGGTGTTATGAAGCTAGCTCTCACTCCTTCTCGGTGCAGCTTAAGAAAGGTCTAGAGGGTTAACAGTATAGGTGGGCAAGCAAAAAGAAGGGTACAGGGCCCTGATGTTATCAGGGCATCCCCCAGAGAGTTTTGGTTGTAACCTCCCTTGGAGTGGAGCATTTCATTTTGTTTGGAGTGGCAAAGAGGTATACTCCAGTATACCCAGGTCTGGCAGATGCTATGGAAGAAAGAGTCTTTGAGCGCCCATTCATGATCTTGCCAGAAGTGTCAGGGAGTCTGCAATTGTATTATGGAGGCCTGGTAGGCATATTGCTAATATTTCTATCTGATGGGAGATGCAACAGTTCCACAGCCTAAGCAACTCTTCACGTAAGGACTGGGATCTTGCTCTAACCTGGTGGTTGATGTGATACATTGCTGTCCAGTATTACTCTGAGTGACCTTGCGTGGTGTGAAGGAAATGTTGGTAAGCATATTGTACTGTTCTCAGCTCCAGGATAATGCTATGGAGTGCTGGTTCCTGTGCCAATCATTTTTCCTGTGCTGTGATTTCCCCATCCTAATAGAGATGTATCTATTTGAGGGTCTTCAAAGGTGCCGGATGCAAACATGGGGTTCCAATACAGACCTTCCATGGGTCCTTCCACCACATAAGACAGTCCAACACCTTTTTTAGGCACTGATGTGTTTGGAGAGGCTGTGTCTGTCTGCGGTATACACTGTTCTTATTCATGTCTGGAGGCATCTAAGGTACATCTCTGTGTGGGGAGTCAAACGTGCAGGCTGACATGTGTCCCAAGACCTGTAGACATGTCCTCACTGGGGTTTATGGGCTGCATTGTAATGCTGACATTAATGAGGTTGGACAGAATGGAGAATCTCTCCTTGGGTAGGCTGACTCTTGCTGTTGTGGAGTCTAGAGTAGCTCCTATAAAGTCTATTCTCTGCACTGGAGTTAGTATGGATTTTTTTGTAGCTGATGCAGAGGCCCAGACAATGGAATAGTGCTAATGCTCTGGACGTTGCCGACTGGACGTCTTGGGGAGACCAGCTTCTGAGAAGCCAGTGGTCCATATATGGGAACAGTGAGAGAAACTTGTGAGTACCCCAGAGATGTGGAGAGTCTGAAGCAGAGAACTTGATAGTGATCTGTCCTTATCATGAATCTTAGGAAACATTTGTGGGAGTGGGGGATGGCTACACGAAATTAGGTGTCCTGTAGGTCAAGGGCAATGAACCAGTCTCCTGGATCTACGGACGGAATTATGGTAACTAATGTCACCATTCTGAAGTATTGTGCTAGAACATAGCCATTCAAATTCCTGAGGTCGAAGATTGGTCTCCAGCCTCTGTCTTTCTTGGGAACAAATTAGTATTTGAAATAGAACCTCTTCCAATGAGCTGTGGTGGGACCAGTTCTATTGCTCCCAGAACGAGGACAGAATTAACTTCTTGTTTTAGACCCCTCATGAGAAGGGTCCCGAAAGAGGATTGGGGATGTGGGGATGGATGGGAAGGAGAAACAGAATGGAAGTGGATAGAGTAGCCCACTTTGAAGACCTCCAGTATCCACTTATCTGAAATAAGGTATTCCCTAGACCTAGTAGGTAATGTGATAGTCGGTTTCCAAATGGGAGGTAGTGACACAATACGTGATCTGGTGGAGAGGACTGCTTGATGCCCTTGACCAAGGTGTCAAAAGTGCCTCTTAGAGGGAGAGACTGATTAGGTGGAGACCTCTGTTTCTGTGGTCTGGCCTTTCTCCTAAAGGGCTCCAGAGGCTTAGGGAAAGTATATTGATGGTACTGGAATTATCTCAATCTTGGAGCAGTTTATGAAGCTGAATACAGCAGACAGTAGAACTCTGCATGTCAAGCTGGTCGTTGAAAAGGAACTGAGGGGAGGCAGGCTTAAACCTCCCTTATATGTTCTCTGTCAGAGTGCGGGACGCTGCTCTGTACAGGCCCAGGCCCGCAGACACTACTTTGCAGTCTTCAATTGAGAATGCACAGGCGAGTGCACGCCCGGTGGCGGAGCACCCACCAGAACAAACACTTGAAGAAGAATGAGAAACTTCTTACCGGATAAGTTTCTGTTAGCAGTTTCTCCCCTCATTCATCAATTCTTTCTACCTGTGGAATTCATAGATAGTCCAATATTTCTGGAGGCTCCAGGTGTATGCCCCACCCTTCACCTCAGGCCTTTAGAAGTGTTCTTCCAAAGTTTAGAAACCCTCCAGCAACCGATTATTAGCATTAAGAAAACAACTTGATAGAATATATAAATAACCTAAAGATAGTTATGTGTCCAAGTCTCCCTTTAGACAAAATTTTCAGTATTTACAAATTGTATTCTGATCATTTACCAGACTACCAGGATGGGCTGGATGAGAAGAGAAGCTGCTAATAGAAAGATAATGATCAGATAAAAAATTTCTCATTTGGCTGCAGAGCTTCACTCCTCAATCAATGGCAAATGGTGAGCAGTGATTCACAGAAGAAGGGAGGGGAAGGATGAGCAGAGTTTTAATTATTATTAAAGTACAATAAATAATAGGCAGAAATGGAAATTCACCCCCATACAAAGCAAGAGCTTTATAGTTTAAAGAATTATTTGGGAACCAACCCAGCAGAACTTTCCTACCAGTGGATGCCTCTGCAAAGGAATGGAAACTTATTTTGCAAATTTTCCTCAGATGAGGCTCACACACTTTCTCCCACAATGCCTCTACAGACCTGGTAAAGGCAGCCTTCACTACTTCTTTGTAAATAGTTTCCCAGATGCCTAGTGAGCCATCTCATGCAGGATTTTAACATCTTGCCTGCTGCAACTTCGAGGTTCTAAGGCTTTTGCATTTTGGCTAGAATAAGATGACACACACACGCCATATGCTTGAGATACAACTTTAGAGAGCTAGGAACGCCCATTTATGTCACAGCCTTCCAAAGGGGTGCCAAGGATTGAAACAAAATGATGGGAGGAAAACTATTTCCCTGTAATTGTGGAAAGAACATACCTAGAACAGTAAGGTTTCTGGAGTTATAAGAATAACAACAACACTAGTGTGGTTCTTGCATGGATAGAAGAACTAATTCAACACCCAGCATTGTGAAGGTAATGGCAACTAGACTAGGTCAGGTGTGTCTAATCTGTCATTCTGATTAATCCTGACACATGATGATATGCACAGGGGATCCTGATGCACCTGCATAAAGAACACAACTAGGTCTGGTAGCCAATTTCCTATGGTGCTTGGTTGTCAGACTCCAGTAAACCATCCTGGAAAAACTCTAGTTTAGGTGAAATTACCAGAACTTTGTGGTAACTATTTGTGTTATGGTAGCATCTAGAGGCCAGGACTCCTTTGCATTGGGCATTGTACAAATAAAGACACAGTCCCTACCCCAGAGAGCTTTCTGTTTCACACCAAATATATAATTTGATCAGATCAAAGAACAAAATCTCCTGGCTGAATTCTGTCTGGATACCAAAAAGTATTAGTGAGATTAATGGAAAAACCCTGCTGAACTAAACCTCTCTTCCAATGTCCAGGCTATTAACTATAACCATACCGTTGAGGTCTGGGACCAAGATGGCATCCTTGATTCAGAAGGTCAGGAGGTTCTTTTCAGCTGAGAAGGGGCACTGGTACAAATACTTTGATTGTGGTAATAGCCCGCTAGATGGCCCTAAGAACCTGAAAGGATGCCTGCCTTCTCCCTCAGAATGCCTAGCGCCCATGTCAGAAGTTCAGGAGAGACCTAGTACCACTCAGGACGTTACTGCATGGAAAACGAGGATGAGAGTCTACAGTGCCCCAGCTTGCCATGCAGTAATATCCTGTGTGGACAGTGCTACAGCACAGTGTCCCAGGGTGCCTGATGTACTACTGTTTCAAAGACCAGGATGTAAAAGCATACTATGGAACTTTTAGTATTCTGTAGCAGTGTCCACACAGGACATTACTGTGCAGCTAGCTAAGCTAGTGCGCTGTAGATTCACACCTGGGCTTGCTACAGAGTAACATCCCATGTAGTCACGCCCGAGTCCTTTTGAACATGGGAAGAGATTTTTCACCTGTCTCCCTATAATCCCAAGGTGGTGTGGCTGTGTGGGGAATGGAGCCCTTATGTGCCTCTGTTCTGGGCAGGGACTACCTGAAGTGCTCCTTATACTTCAGTGACACCAGTCTATGGAGAGAGGGAAGGGCAGAGAGACAGAGAAACCCTTGCTACCCACCAGACTCTGAGCCCCTTTCCCTGGCAGAGCAATGATCCTTGACCTGAAAGCCAGACAAGCACAATTCCATTTTATGTAACAGCCTGTGGTAGGACTACACAGGAGTGATAGGTTTCTCTGAATAACCAGACATGCTGCAGGGTGGGGGAGAGTCCATGAGCCTGAAAATCCCCACCTAACAGGCAAAGGAGAAAGGTTTAATAATTATTATTTCCTATTCTTGTCCTTTCAACCTGTTTCCCTTCATTTCTGCCACTCCCTTTCTTTCTTCAAATTACACATGATCCAGCTCATCTGCATTTGGCATCAGGGCTGCTGTTCTATATAAGTCTCCTAAATCCTCATTCAGCAGTGTTGGTTTCCTTTTTTCTCCTCTCCTTCCATTCCCCCACCCTCGGGACTTCAGCCTCCACGTTGATCACCCCATTGGCTCTCACTGACTTTTACTGATCTCCTTGTTTGATTTGCGCCCCCATTCCATGTAGGGGTGATTCCTTGTCTTTAGCCAACAAGTTGCCTACAAAGATAAACAATTCCATGATCTTCACATAACACTTACTTTCACTTACCCCTGACCTTCCCTTAGCTGTTATCATTGTAGTGTAATGTCCAGTCTTAGTACATAAGCTCCTTTGGACAGAGACTGTCTCTTTTTCGTTTTGTAAAATGCTAAGCACACATTACTAGCTATATAAACAACAACAATCAATGTAGATATTTTCATAATTTCTTTTAGCAAGAAGAGTATGCAACCCGTAGTCCACATTTCCTTCCTGCTCCATTCTCACTACCCACTTTTTTTTTTTTACATCCTGTCCTCTGCCTTCTTTTCTTAAAAGAATGACTATACAAATATTTTGCAATGGTATTAAATAAAAAAATTAAAAATCCCCTAAGAACCACTACAAACCTCATCACTTAGCATTCCAAGTTCAAAGCATGTTTCTTTGCCATACCTTCACTAATAAACACACATAGTACAGCATACAAAAGTAAAAAAACATATAAAAAATAAAAGAAAATCCACACACAAAACTTTTTCCCTTGAGAGAGGAAGGCAGAAAGGGAGAATGACAGAACCATGTTCAACACACGCTGGTCACTTAATGCATTGCTGGAAGTTGCTCAGATACCATTGTGATAGAAATGGTAACAGAATCTAAGTAGAGTCGAGTAGAGTGGAATCTAAGTAGAGTGGAAAAAACCTGGTCCTTAAGGAACAAAGTTGTTATTTTTTTGGTGTGGGTGTATGAGGTCATGGTAAGACAATGAGAGCACCACAATCAGGAAGAGGAATGGGACCTGATTGCAGAAAGCTGCTGCTGCTAGGTGCAGCTCTTCTTGATAGCTTTTCTCCTAGAGCTGTGGAGAGGATGTGGGGGAACTGGGCTTGCAATGTGAGGACTGGGACCTGACTGTTCAGAACTATTACTGACAGGGAGAGATAGCGGCTCAGGAGTTGCTAAGAGGAAAGCACTTTCAGTGTGCTCTTTAGAAGCAGCAACCTGCCCAGTCCGCTCCTTGCACCCCACAGTAACCATGAAAGCTTCGTTATCCTCCTGGTTCTTCCAAAGCTGGTTCCTTATAAGTTAGATTTATTTCTTGTGGCTGAGTGTTCCAATACTACATTGCTCTATCCTTGTTAATCTTATACATTGTCCTGATACGACACAGAGGGAGTAAGCTGTTGTTGAAATAACTGGCTTCCATTAGCAAGCATGTGATTGGCAGGATGATAAAGTCTTTTCCATCACAGGTCAGCTACTTTTTAAAAAGAGGGCAATCCTGCTGATCCATCTTTTAGCTACAGTCTCTCACTGAGTCCCAATTCTCCTGCCTTTTAGCTTTGATATGGTTCAAGCTTTCCCCCTTGTATCAGCCCCTACCTGTCATCAACTCCTCTGTACTGAACAGCAAATATCAGGAGTTTGACCTCAGGGCACAGTCCGGGTGGGCAGGTAAAACCTGACCAGTGGACCTACTTCCTTATCTTTCATATCCCACAATTCATGAAGAAGTATCAAATTCAAACTAAAAAACAGAAGCATGACCTTTTATAAGAAGTTTCTGAAAAAGGCTATGTTGCCTTTCTAAGTTTTCTTGAAAAGAACTGTCATCTACCCTATTAAGAGAGAAATGGATGACAAAAAAGGAAGAGAGGGAAAACAGTGTCAAATCCTTACTAAAAGGTAAATGTTGCTCTCTATGAATACCTGAATCCCTATGAGTTTCTCATGAGACACACAAGAAATATAAAAGAAAAAATAAACAAAATATGCTATATAACTATTCTACAGCTAGAGGCTCAATAACAAGCTAATTGCCTAAATTTCTGAAGTTTATAAAATATCTGAAATTTTGTAGATTCCCAGTATGTGCAAAAGACACTCTGTGAAGTATTATACAGCATAAAAAGAATTCTAGACACGTACTGCTAATCCAAGCACAATTTAAATAATCATATATAAGCAGTACCATAAGTATTTATCTAGCATATTCAACAACTGGTACTTAAACATACAAAAATATTATTTATTTCCTATAGTAAATGCACACATACTCGTCCCATGCTCCTGCACAGCTGGAAATTACTTTTTTCCTGAAAGAAATGTAGTCTCTTCAAAGATTTATAGGATTTATGATAATGAAAGTTGCAAAGAAGTTGTGCCACAATGAAATCAATCTTTAAACTTCTCTTCCCTTCAACTAAACTACTTACTGTAGTACAAAGTGGAAGACATTTAATGTCCTACAACACTAGTAATAAGGGAGGATATAAAAATCCAAAAGGATGAAGTCTACTAGTCAGCCCAGGACCTCTAATGTAGAATACCAAAAGGAGAACTATATTTCCACACATCGAATTGCAGTTTCTGAAATTCTTCTTCCACTTCTCTTATCTACAGACATCACATTTCCATTGTATAGCTTTAACACAAGGCTATGGGCCTGATCTTCTGCTCACTTATTCTAGATTTACACCACTGTAACTTCATTGATTGCAAAGGTATCATTAAACCTGTGTAAGTGATCTTAGAATCTGACCCTATACCTTTTAACTTTATCACTGAAAAAGCTGCTCCCCCTCCTCCCTGTTTTTTGCTCATTAGCATGAGAGAGGGGAAGACTATCTGCAAAATGATTTTACAACAGGATTTTCATTTTTTGAGAAGATTTGGATTGCCGTGAGAAAGCTATGCAGAAGCGAAAACACTGTGAACATACAGATAATCTGGCATGGAACCCTTCTTAGATTACCCCTTTTTTCTAGATGACTTTTGTCAAGTGGCAACACTGCTGAATAATGTTGTCAAAGGGCTTGGAGTGCTTAAGTCAATCCCATCTTTATTTGATTAACTATTCATTTCACAGTTCAGGTAACACTTTTACTATATTTGTGAAATAAAAGAAAACAAAAAGTATGATAAATCCTTTTTTTAAAAAAAAGATAATATCAAGTTAAAAAAAACTGAGGAAGATGAATTGTTAGTGATGGACACAGCATAAGAATCTAACGAGAACAGGAAATAGAAGTAATGGGATGAAACAAAGATAAGTAAGATTCAGTCTGGAAAATTTTCCTTATGGTGAGATCTGTGGAACAGTCTTCCCAAGGGAGGAGTTTGGAGCCCATCACTGAAGACATTGAAAATTAAAGTGGACATAGCATTAGAAATCAGTCATCACTAGCTTGGAATATGGCAGCAGTTTAACAGGGTAAAACAATTCTACATAACCGTTTAGGACAGGCAGTAGGGAACAATACTATGTCACACTGAAAATGCAGGATGTAATTCAGTAGGCAGAAGGTAATTGCCTGAAATGGAATCAGGCCAGCACACCGACATGTATACTCTTGCATAAAAAGTGACACGGTATCTAGACATGTAGTGAGGACCTCAATTTAACATTTTATCCACAAGATGGCACCTCTGGTAGCACAGTGCCCCCTAACATCATGCTGGGGAAACAGTTTAATATTAACTCATAGGGAAGAGTCCCACTAATACCACCTAAAATAACTGCTGTTTTTCAACAGCGGTTACACTGAGAAGTCTAAAAACATGAGAGATCATTGAATTGTAACAACTTTGGCACTAATCAAAAGGGGGAAATCAATAGGATAAAAAACCAACTAATGTCTTACTTGTCTGAGGTCGATGAAAGCTAACTGCAGGGTGTCCCCATGGAATCCTGGCACAGGCTCAGAACTAGCGAACACTGTAAGCAAAGTTTAGAAATATTAAGGAGACAGAATTAAAAAAAAACCAAACTAACAGCAACTTCTATTCATTAAAAATGTGGGATACTACAACGGAGTAGACATTAACTATTTTGATAGAAATCAAAGATTATAACTATTAATTCACATTCTCCATCATTTAAAACTCTTATAATCCTTAATTATGATACATTTATCCTACATAAAGTTTAAAACCAGTAATAATACTCCGATCACGTGAGCAGCATACTTTATACTTTTGTCCTGAGGTGACTGATTACCAAAGCATTTTGAAACGATACCGATTCCATGGCCGTCAACGTATTTTTAAACATCTGCTTTTGTCAAGGCATCTGCTCAATAAAAATCTCACCTCTAGTCAAACAGCAATAAAAGGCAGACACTTAGATGGGAGTTAGCTTAATGTGCAGACAACAGGTGGAAAGTTCTAAGCACCATAATCAGAACAGAGGTGGAATGTCTGCTCATGCCTTTTAACAAGTTTTTTGATAATGGAATTTTGCTCTTTAAAAAGCCCAAAGTAGGTTGTCAGAATTGGAAGGCTGAAGTATGTTCAAAAGCAAAAAAAAAAAGGAGGGGGGGAAAATGGGGACATATATTAAAAAACTAGCTGCATTATTTCAGTAAGATGTATGACCATTGATATTTGCTGTTAAAGTGTTTTAAAAATCAGATTTATTTTTAACAACTTATTTTTATTGCAGTTTAAAATAAAGCTAGTGAATTAGGAAAGAAAGCAGGAAAAGGGCACAGCTTACTGAAGATTTTGTCTTTGTAAAATAAAAGTTACAAGGAACTTGAAAATTCATTTAAAAAATTCCACAGTAAGATGCAACATAAATGAACCCACAATTAGGAAAAAGGCAGAGTGGATGATCTAATCTAATTAAAATTGTCCAGTGGAAGGTGATGAATCCTTCAGGAAGGAGAAAGCAACAGTCACGACCAGCAGTGCATCAAGGTGCTAGCCAGACCCACTTCTGCTTCTCCCTTTGCACCCCCTTGTGGAGCTTTTTGGGCACAATGCCCCAGCAGTTCCTTCCCTTGCTCTCAGGAGCACTACATGGGTTGAAGCCCTCCACAGAATTTCCAGCAGGAATGGCCATTTTAAGGTGGCTCCTGGATGCAGCAGCTGCACCCATTGCCACCAGGGGCAAGTTGATCCCTCTTTGTCTTTTTATGGAGCTAGTACTTTGGGGGCACATGACCCCAGCAGCGCACCTCACCCCCCCGCCCCAACAACACTGGAGGAGGGGGAAAAGCCCAGGTGCCCCAATGAATCATCAGTTCCAGACACTCTGTACTCTTTGTGGGGTGGTGAGATTGACTTTTGGATGCAGGAGGTATGGGAAAGGGGAATAACTGAATGCTTAGACCCTGGTGGCATTATACCAAACCTAGACCACAGGGACATCAGAGCATACACTTCATATTCGATCAACAGAATTTCTACCATCTTGCACCTGACAGCTGCAGGGACCCAACCTAGCCCCTCTGGACAGCAACAGAGCAGGAAAACCATTGGTGCATGGTGTCCTTCCAGTCCCAGTTAGGATAAGTGCCCAAAGAGGAGGGGACCCATCAGCTACAGGAGTTGTGGGGATGACTTATATTTAAAAAAAAGGAACTAATGATACTAAGTAGATTGGAATTTGGGAATAGTCTATTGTATACAGGGTGAAAACCAACCAAGCAAATAACAGGCAGGCAACAAACCGACACTTTCTGGGAGCAGGAATGTTAAGGGAGAGCATAGGCTATGGGTTTGGCACATTTTTCAAAGCTTAAATGATTCAGAGCCAAAAAGTTGTGCACGTTGTAAGGCTATTGGACCACAAGATCTTATTACTCTTCCTTCATCCTTCTTCTATTTCTTGTTACATTCACTTGCTGCATCGTGTCTTTATTTAAGCTCTTTGGGGCAAGGACTGCCTCAACGCTGTCTACGTACATTTTTCTGCATGCACCTTAACATTGCCATTTCCTGACATCTAAGTGCCTTTTTATCTTAACATTCTTGTAATTCAGTTTTTACATATGGAAATTCATATGTTTTAAAAATAGAAAAATGAAGAATTTCTTTCACCATATTTAGCTATTTGCTAGATGTCAGTGGAATGCTCTGTACTGCTCAATATGACCAGTCATCAGAGGCATACATTGCCTCATTCCATACACCCCTTTCTACCCTGTATGGAAAAAGACAGGACTCTAGAAGAGTCCTGTCTCCAGACATTTACACCCACACTTATTGTATAGCAGAAGACAGCAGAAGTCTTCCCCACACACCTTCCCAGCACTGTCTCTGAACTTTCCTAGGTATTTATACATGCACTGAATCCATAAAATGATGGCAGGAAATAAAAGGTCACATTACAAATCCAGTGTGTATGCACAAAGTATATTTTAGAAAGCCATATAACTTTGACATTCACACCCAGTTTCTATCATGTTACCAAAGGCACATTTACAACCTGGAGATTATCTTCCCACCAAATCTCAACCTTTTGCTATGTACCACAGCTGTACTAGAGATGGTTAAACAAAGAAGCATATTGCTAATAATAATAAATCATATATGGGCATGCTTTTTAAAATCTGTTAGCTTTGTGCAAGTCTATTCTTCTCACTCTAGGGTAGGTTCTTACATTCATAAAAATTGGTCTTTGCTGTCTTAAATAGTAAGTAGGGCTCATATGGAACACTAGGTTGTTGTTATTTAACTATTAGTGGTGCATACAGCAACAACTCTATTTAAGGCTCTAGAAGTGTTTCAATTTTAACGGGTCACTTTCTGTTTTTTACCTTCCTGGCTGACATTTAGCAGGTTTGTTCTAAGAATGGGAGTGATTTTTTTATAAGGACATTTGAATACAAATAGTTTAGCTGTTTTCAAGAATGAAGAGAATGATTATATTTGCCTTGTTATACAACAAATCTGCAACTTTTTTAATACAGCATTTTTCATCTGCAGATGTCAAAGCATTTTACAAAAGAAGGTAGGTACCACTGTCTTAATTTTACGGAAGGGAAACTGAAGCGTACAGTAGGTCAGTGGCAGAACTGAAAACAGAACCTAGGTCTCCTGACTCCCGAGTCCAGTGCCCTATCCACCATACCACACTGACTCCCTGGAAGGGTAAAATGTAGGTTTGCAAAGAGGTTAGCTAGAAAATGTTGAAAGTCAAATGAAAGCTGACATACAGAAAGAAGATACTGGTTCAACTAATGGAAAGAAAAAATAATAAATGGCCCCAATCAACCAAACAGCTATGCATACAATTAACTTCAGCATGGAGCAGTCCCATTGAGTTCAATGAGATCAGTCCCATGCATAAAGTTAAGCATGTGTGAAAGTGCTTGCAGTAGTATATACCATACCAATAAAGTGTTTTGTACAAATGGGCAAAATAGAGACTAAAGACTATCCTAACGGGCAACTGTCAACTATAAATGTAGAGTAAGACTATTAGAGGCACAGTTTATTATTTGCATAATAGTAGTGCTCTGGCCCCAGTCAAGGATCAAGGCCCTTCTTGAGGGCATCTAAAAGTGATTGCCAAAGCATCTGAAAAAAATTTAAATAAAATTTTTAGACAATAAAGCAATATCAGAATTTATTAATTTGGACAAATATATTAATTTACAATAAAAATTAGTCTAATTTTCACTAACCAAAGTTTTCATTAAAAAAAAATCTGCATTTTAGACCAGATCCAAGACCAATAGAAATAGAAATGGTAAGTCATATACCATTGTTCATTAACTGTTGGTTAGTGCTGATTGATTAACAGTGACCAACGTATTTAAATCTGATTTCTGAGTTGCTTGTGTTTCCTGTATTAGGAAACATACTATATCAGTGATATAGCTAACATTCTACGCAGAGGGTGGGGAAAGATTCATTGTAGAAGTATTTTTGTAAAAAATAAAGTTTGAAGCATTGGTGGGAGGAGAGCTGTCAAAAATTAAATTTTAAAGAGAAAGTATTAGCTTTTTTTGTTAAACAAACCATATCAAGAAAATATTGCCTGCACACCTACTAGCATAAGAAAATCTCCTCATATTTTCCTGGACTGTGAAACCACACTTCTTCACTACTTCCAACTCTAAATGACAACATATCCTACTATTATCTTCTGTAGGCATTCCATGACTGCCATTTTTTCCAAGGACAGGGACTGTAATTCTGTCAAGCCCAGTTGTCAAATACAGTGCCAAGCTAAAGGGAATTACATTTGATGTGTTCCTGAAGCCCAGTAGTTTCTTATATTGGGGATTTCTTCAGCAACTTGCCATAGAGAACATCTAAGGAAGAGAATTAAATGAGCTGTAGCCTAAAGATATCCGCTCTTTCGGGGCAGTCCGTAAATTACATAATGCAATGGGGGATGGGGCAGGAGGAAAGGTCCTCAATTTTTTGTGTTTGTTTCAGTGTTACAAGGTGCGGATGGGTCTTGAAAATCACTCAAAAATGTGTTATGTAATTTATGGACAGTTTTTTTTATTATGTGTTGTGTGTGGGGTGGGGCCCACAAAATATTCCTGTTTAGGGCTCCCAATGGGCTAGCATCACCTCTGATTATAAATATAATTTTGAAGCCAGAAGGGACCCTAGTTATGGCAAAGGTCAGACAAGTAGATTTTTGTCTGGGTTACCACATTTCCATGATCATTTTATGACGCTAATTAGGTATTTTATACTGCAGAATGTTTTAAGTGGACCAAAAGTAACATCTAGAGTTAAGGTTGTCAGTGTATCCATTCTAAAGGGTTCTGTCTAGATACTGATAAAATGTTGCCATACTTTTATCTTTCAGGAAAAAAATCCTCCATATTTGTTCTCAGCCTGAGAGTGATTTTTTTTTTAATTTGACCAAAAATGATTGAGACATTTTGTATAAGATAGATAGAGAGAAAATTGCAAGATTTGCCATTAAAAAAATCCTCAGGGGTTTGGGAGAGAAACTTGAAATCTGGCAGGGAATTAAGTTGCATATATGCATTATGGTGGCCTGGTAAAAATCTTTGGTTTGGCCAAGTCATAAGAAAATGTACAGTATTTAGTCCATGCACCCTCTTTTTGTTCACAGGTCGCCCAGCACACTAATGGCACTGTTTAACACAAATATGCATTCACTACACAACCCTGCATCATTCAACATCCAGCCCATGCACTTAATGAAGCTTGGGAGCAAAGCAGAAATAATTTGCAATTATGTAATTAAAATATGGATAGTAAAATGTATGCAAAAGGGGGCCAAGTTTTAAGACTGTGCAGACAGCTTCAACTCTGGTATTTTCTGGTGTGAATGTTTTGTTCTTTTAACTAACTTTTGTATATAAAATAAGGATGTACATTTAAATAATAAACCCTAGGGAGTCGCAAACCTTTTAGATTTTATAGGCCAAGTTCAGTGTACAATCCAGGACTCTTTGAATTCCTTCATTCCTCCCAACAATTCTCTCTGTGCCACCGTCCCATCCCCCTCTATTTCAGGGACTCCCTGCAACACTCCCCCGGTCCCCCTACCTCATGCCTGGGCTCTGTGTCTCCCATTCCTCTTCCCCTGACACCATCCCCTATTCTCCCCCACACATATGTGAAAAGAGCTGTGTGCGCCTCCCTTCGCCCTTCTCTTTCCGCTCATACCAGGGTCCCCCATTCTCCCTGCTGTCAGGAGGTCTGCGTGCCTCCATGCCAGGGGACTCTGGGTGCATCCCGTTTCCCTCTTCCCCATGCTCCCTCCTTTCCCTCCATACTAGGGCTCCTGACTCTCCCCCTGCCAGGAATTCTGTGTACTCTCCTTTCCTCCCATACTTCTTATTGCCTCCTTCCCTCCTTTTGCCCCCACACCTCTCTTCTCCTTAATCCCCCATTCCATCTCTTACCAGGGTCCCCCATTCTCTCCTCATGCCAGGGGCTGTGTGTATTTCCCAATTCCCCCACCCCGCATGCCAGGTTTCCCCATCCCCCCTCTCCGATTGGGAGAATGGGCAGAGATGAAATAGGGGTATTGTTATGCTGGAAAGTATTAATTGGTGTCATTAACCAGTTCTTTGATCTACAGACAATGGCAGAGGTGCTGAAGCTGTGGCCGTGCTAAACAAATGGCAACGGATCTGTGTGTCCCCAATTTCTCCCCTCTGGTTTTCCGGTTTTCCCCCAAATCAATAGGGTTCTGCTCATTGATGCCTGGAATGTTTCCTGAAATTTTAGAATTGATTGGACGTGGCGTTCAAATATTATCATGTTACATCCAAACACAGAAATGCCATCAAGTTAAGCTGTAAGGCCTCACAAACTCTGCCAAAAAGTATACAATTATTTTAATTTATATCTTAAGACAAAGAACATCTCTGCTATGCTGAAATTTAGGTTATCTGTAACAGTAAACAGTGATAATACTGAGCCTCTCTGTAATTCTATATTTAACAAAATGCCAGGGTCTACTATTTATTTTATGACAAAAAATCCTTACCTATTAACGATCCCTAAGCATATGCAACCATCACTTCATGTCTGTGACTTGCTCAGTGTACAGGCCTGGAAATTCAACATTTACTTTCAGAGCATAAATGAATGGTTTGCACCTAAGTGACAGAAACTTAAATTTCGGTACATGCTTAAGGTCATAAGTTAACTGAGCACAGCTGTTTCTTCACCTTCATAGCATTGCTTCTTGGATTCTAACTCAAGACAGCAAAGCTGTAAATTAATTTTTAACCCAGAACATGAAGATTTAAGGCCAAATCATGACTCAAAAATCATTTCAGCATCACAGAGCCTTTAGCAGCTTTGCAGCGCTGTTGGACTTCCCAGCTGCTCAACATACCCTGAGGGGACCTTCCCTGAGGCTGTCAACTAGCACTTAAAAGTCACCACCCAACTCTGCCCACTGAACGCGTGACGTCCCTCTCTTCCCCCAAACTGCCATGAAGGATGACCTCAGGTGAGTTAGTGCCAACATGACTTCCCAGGAGAGGGGAGTTCAGCCAGCAGACTGAGTAGGCTATGGAGCAGGAGATGGTCTCCTGCAAAGAAACAATAGGGCTTTGGCTCCTCAACCTCTTACTTGTCTGTATGTGAGGCCACCTGCAAACGGGTTAAATAAAGTGAAATAGGGTCCAAATTACCTCTTCCCCCTAAGGCTGCTGCAACCCTATCCAGGCACAATATGGCAAAAAAGGGGAAGATCTATGAGAGAGTGGTTGGACGGGAATGGCAGCAGGAGCTGATTTGCATTAATCCTCTTATCTCCCAAGAAGTTTCTGCAATTCTATGTCCTTTTATGGACTGGGTGCAAATCCCTTCCATCTCTCTTACACACGAGCCTAACTGCCCTAAGTGTCAGCCAGGCTGATGCACAGGTGGGTTATGAGGCCTGCTAAGCTTTGTGTGCCTCTTTGTGACATTTAATCCTTCATCAGGATGTCGCTCTTTATCTTTTACAAACAATGATATAGCAAAACTCTTTGGCAACTTTCTCGCTATTAGTATTTCTAAATCAGTTACCATTTCATTAAAAAATGCTGATGTCAATATATCCAGAATGGCATGATGTTTTAAATTAAAACTTTATATCCCCTTAAACCACAGACCGTGAGTTCTACAATTATGCCAAGCATAAGCCCAAATTTAAATATATATTTTGACAGACACTGTCCATGGCAAGTCAAATTTTCCCACAAACAGGTCTTTTGCTTCAGGTCTTATTCTATTTTAATAAATATATTTAAATGGTTTTAAATACTGTGGCTCTAAACATACTTTCAGGTATAGTTTTTATTTTCAAAAAGCAATTTTAGTTCCGGTCACCTTAGATAGGAAACATTTCTACTTATATTTAATACTATAAATTACCAAATAATCTTAGCAATGACAGTCGTTTTAGAACATTACATGCATATATATCCGATTATATATTATTAGTGGTGGGCACACATCTAATGTGTTTGTAAGTCAGAAAATCCAAAAGTTTGGATGCTTTTCTGAAGCTTTTTCTGTGTACTTGTGGCTCTCCACCAGAACCAGTGCTCAGTCTCTCCTAGCAATCTCCCTTCCCCAAACAAACTCCTGCTACTCTTACCCACTGCATTGCAGGGAGAGACCCAAACAGCCTGCTACAGTTTGTGAGTTTTATCCTCAGGAGGTGACCCCACTTCCCCTCAGTGTACTCGTATTCTGGCGCAAGCAGGAGGATTTCTCTGTAGCTTTTCTGCAACAGGCCTCAGTGACCCCTCTTAAAGGATAATCAGAAAAAAACCTGGGAAACCCTAAACTTATCCCATTCATACTAGCTGCAGATTACCACAGATATAAAAGACTGCAAAATACTCTTCACATTGTATAATATATACGGAATAAAACAACTACTTCAGTTCCAGTAAAAACACCTGCAAAACCTCCACCCATCCCGTGAATCAAATCCAAAACTTTTAAAATTTTGGGAAAAGTTGATTAAGTTCCGCAACCCCCTCCCCCCAAATTTCTCCTGGAGACAGACCAGTCACAACACGCCTTCTTTAACATTTCTCTTTCTTCTCACACCCTTGTCTCCTTGGAAATGGGAAGGCCTGGCAACATAATTTCTTCTTTTAGCATCAGAGGAACTTCATCTTGAAGCAGCCAGGTAATCTGCTCCTTCTGTTCTCTAGCATCAGGAGCAAGTAACCTCGCTGCTGAGCCCTGCTGATCTGCCTCTTTAAAATGTAAACCAGTATGGATCCTCAAAATGCAATGCAGGATTGTGAAATCTCAGAGCATGCCACAAGAGCTCTTCCTCCATTCCCACAAGAATCACTAGTCCTTGTACTTGTTTTATGACTAACAAAATTTCAGTCTTGAGGGAGGTTAATACAGAATCTTTTTCAAACACTAAATTCACTAACAATTTTTTTAAGGAAACAAATTTTACAGGAAATCAAATTTTTGCTACTGTTCTCTCCATCTCCCGTTTGTGTAATATACTACTTGTAAACCTGAAAGGATAAAAAAAAAGTATCATTAAAATCAGAACAAATGTCTAGATTAGAATGTTGCTAAGAATTAAAATGGCTATTTAGAAGCACTGAACTTTCTGCATTATACCTGAAAACTTTCGAATTCAGAATGCATCTGATATACCCTCCACATCCCTGGGTCAATAAAACATCAAATCCATTTATCAAATACAGTAGGAAGCTACCTGCCATTTGTGAATTATTTGCACATCCCGAGTGCTAATGGAAATGTCACTGTCATAGCCATTAATCCAAAAATGTCAAAGAATAAAGCTGGATGAGGGCGATGAGCAAGAACATAAATCACAGCCAGCACAGCAATGCCTGGAATGCATCTGTGACAGACCTTATGAATGAATCTCCAACAACAAAGCAAGCTCTAGGCAGACTATGGTGCCTACCCTCTTATTTTGCACATTATAAGATGGTATATTTTTTGTAAGATACTTATTCAGCAAACATTACATAAATGCTTATTTAGCTGTAGCTAAACACTTCGAAGCAAATATATTTGATCAAATAGATTTGCAGAGAAATTGTTATACTTTACATTAAAAACATTGCAGAAAGAGTTAAAATTTTACCGACAGTTGTATATAAAAATAAATGCTACAAGGCACCTGGGGTTATCCATTTTAGTTAAGCATGAAAACAGTTTATAAAATTATTACTCCCCCAGTCCCTCACACACACGCAACTTTCGGAAACATTCACATTTTGGTCTGAAATTTTCCATGCTTAGTCTCTGCTATATGCTAAATTATTTTGGGGGGGAAACTTTGAACATTATCCTTTTGGCTAATTTTAAGTTATGGGAAAATTAAAAATCAGACTTCTCACTGTAAAAACACTCTAACCTCATGTTTTTGAGCAGGACGATAGCAAAAAAGCTAGAACTTGTAGAGACACAGTCCTGATTAAAAACAAAATCCTTCAATTGGTTTAGGAAAATGTAAAAAAGAAAGTTATATGTGACTGAGAAGTCACTTAGAGCATTCTCACTAGAGAGATGCTAAGATTATAGTACAGCTTACTGGAACCCTGCCTTCGCTGTGATATCATGGCACACTTTCCCTGTATGACCTGAGGAGGGAGGGGCTGCTGCTGGGAGAATATTCAGGAGGCAGACTATAAAAGTCTCTTTGAAACATATAATGAAATCTAAAAGAAAGGCCAATGAAACCATGGGCTTGGAAGATTATTACAGTTTATTTAATTTCATTTCTAGAAATATAGAAAATGTCAGTTAATTATCCTAGCTGAGTAAAAGTTGAAAAAGGAAAAACATTCCCTCTCAACCTAATAGAGGGCAGAAAACCCACATTCAGGAGTAGATTGTTGGGTTTCAAGCAATGAACAGGTCATTATGTTGTGCAAGTAAAAGTAACATTACATCACTGTTTCAGCCAACCCCATGGCATTTGAGCAATGAGCAATATGGTAGTGGCTCTGGAGTTCCTACTAAATCTGTCTTTATATTCAGGTACAACTTTTTAGAAAGGAAGGGAGTAGGAAGTTAATGTGGTACACATAGTCAATTATGACTTTTACACATACACGCTGAGTCTTATAGTCATAAACCACATAACAATCTGGCTGTAAACAGCATATCCTCAGGAAGGGATGGAGAGGAAGAATTTTTTCAGAGAATTAAATAAAACTCTAACATATTTATACATAGCAAACAAATATGTATTAACTGTATAGGAATTATAGGTAGAGCTGTTAGCAATGCTTGTAGTTAAGGTTGCCCAACACTTTTCATTATTCATTATTGTGCCAGAATCACAATCTGGTCCCTGGTTTCAGAGCGGTCACCGTGTTAGTCTGTATCAGCAAAAACAACAAGGAGTCCTTGTGGCATCTTAGAGACTAACAAATTTATTTGGGCATAAGCTTTCGTGGGCTAGAACCCACTTCAACAGATGCATGGAGTGGAAAATACAGTAGCAGGTATATACCGTACATGAAAAGATAGGAGTTGCCTTAATAAGTGGGGGAGTCAGTGCTAATGAGACAATTCAATTAATAGTAGAATACCAAGGGATACCCTGGCTCCCCCTTGCTTGGGGGAGGGAAGGAGAAGAGGGGCAAATGGGAGTAATTTGTGCCAGCCCTATAGTTGGACCAGATTACCTCCTCTGCACCAGCACATCTGTGCAGGCTGGTGGGGTTTGGGGGTTGACAAAGGCTCTGCCCACCCTCTGTCCTTGCCCACCTATTCCCTGCCTGCCTTTGCAGGGTGGGGATTAGAAACCCAGTGGAGGCCGCCACCCCCTGCAGCCCTGGATACTTGTAAGTCAGTACAGGGAAGTGAAGGAGCACTAAGCAAAACATAGACCTAGAATGCCCTGGAATGCTAGGGTGTGAGCAAGCTATCATGGAGGCACTGTCAGTGCTTTGGAGGCATGACCAGGCCTCTCAGCTTCTTAAATCCAACCACCCTGCCCTTAAACTACGTCTCAAACACATTTCTTTAAGAAGGCAAAGTAAACTGTAGTCTCAGCAACATGACGAATAAGACTGCAATCTTTAAGATCATGCATTACTCACTCAAGCAACTCCATGAACTTGTCTTCTTGTTGTCCACCTTTTAAACTTCTATCACCTTCCCCAAATATACTGGCATCTATTCCTGTTGTTCTTGTCTTAATTTGGGCCTGATCCTGTATAGTCTTTTGTCATTGATTTAATGCAATTACTTGCATGGGTAAGAGTTATTCATGAGGAAGGATTTGCAGGAGAATCCTGACATTGGAGGCTCTTTGTAGAACAAATAATAACAGATTCCCTGACCAAAGTGCCACGTACATCTTTAATGCTACATAAGTACAAAAATAATAAATAATAATAATAATGAAAGAAGCAAGACTATTTTGACTTGGAGGCAGATTATGCAGAGACCTTAGTTAACTCGCCACTTGAGAGAAAAAAGTGAAAGAATTGAAAAATGCCACAAAAGTGCCAGATAAGATACCCTGTGGTGGGCTTTAGGTGAACCCATACTTGAGGGATAGCCCTTAGCCTTTGTTACTACATTAAACTATCATGAGAGTTAATTTGTTGGTAGCATAATCTGTTTAATTTTTTCCCCTCTAACAAAAAAGTAAATTGTTATGCTTCATTTGTTACAGCCAGTTTTGGGGTAAGCAGGGGATGATTGAGATAACGAACAGCAGCACCCTGTGTGTTTTTAACAAATGCAAAATAATACACAATAAAAGAAAAAACAACCTGTAAAGAGAAATAAAATGAAAAACATACCCCAACACAGGACTGGACATGACTTCCCACTCTGGGCATTGCAATCTGCCATTCCAGGTTGCAGCATCACTCAGACTTGGCCCCCCAGCCCCTCTGTCATGACAGAGGGTGGACGGGCCAAACCTGAGTGGTGCTACAATCTTGTGTGCCAGGTCGCAAGGTGACCAGGCCAATCCTGAGCAGCACTGTGACCCCAGGTGCTAGGGGTCCACCATTGCAACACCCAGAAAGGGGAGCTGGGTCCAGTCCCATGGGACAGGAGCCACCACTGTGGGGTGAATGCAAGGCAGCCTTGCTCTGCACCTCTCCCCCCAAACAACATTCAAGGCCTTCCAGTCCCCAGGGTAGTACCCATCCTCCCCAGAGAGCCTCCCCACCCTCCCATCCCCTCAGGACCTCCCATGATAAAATGAAATAAACTGCCCCAAAAATCAAACAAATAATCATAAATTTTTTTTTTACAATCACGGGGCTCTAATAATGAACATAACAAAACACTTTCTAGTAAGGTCTTTCCTTTCAGGAATATGAAATGTATCACAATACAGTTCTGTTTAATCTAACGTATTCTCTTGAATGGTTGGAACTTCCAGTTTACTATATGTAATGGTTCCTTGGGCAACACTTTCAGCCATAATAAATATCACTCTAGACATCATAAAATAGCCTTCAACTTCTGAATCATAAAAGCCATACATAGTACATTTTATTATTGACAGGGTTGGTAGCACCGCCTGTTATTAATATACCTATTATAGACCTTGTTTTCCGTTTATAACTTTGCCAAACTTTTACTGTTTGGGCTAGAATTTTCCAAGTTGAAAAATACCTCAAGTTGATTTTTTTTTTTTTAAAGTTTTAGACAAGATGGTTCTGCCATTTTTGAGAACAAGGCTAGGGAAATAGGTTTTGACATTTAAAAAAGTTGTGATCTTTCCTTTGTAAAGCTCTAGTAACCCCATGCTTTGGGGTAGGTATTTAAAATTTGGCATGGCGGCATGTGCATTTTGATATTTGCATTTTGATATTCCTGTGAAAGTCTGCCCAAATTTAGCCAAGTAATAAGCCTTTGAAAAAAAAAACTCAGTTTGCATGTTCTCTGCAAAGACTTCTTAATAGATTAGCATCCAAAATGTCTAAAGATTCCTTCCTCGGTTGCTTGACAGCTCCTAGTGTTGAGCAGACTGGCATGCAACATCCCTAGAAAGCAACTGGACATTGCTCTAACCCTGCAACTGCTGCTGTCAACTGCTCTGGGCTGGGGTGTAGGCTGACACTGAGAACTGAGAGCAGGGAAACTGTTTCTCCTGTGCTTCCTCCCCCAGGCACCCTGGAGGATGAAGCTGCCTGACTTGAACGCAGAAGAGACAAGAGCCAGATGGTGAGAGAGGAAAAAGACTAGACTGGAACACGGAGCCTAGTGAACACTGGAACTGAGAGGGGGAGGAGAGAAGGAGAAAGAAGGAGTGGGGGACTGGGACATGTTGAGGAAGGAGACAGAGGTGGGGAAGGTGGGCAGGTTGGAACTGATTAGGCAAGGAGACTGGGAGCCCATGAGAGAAACAGGATTGGGGGTAGAAAACTTGGATGGGGAGACTGGGACTGGCTGGGTAAGGATACTGGGACTGGAATGAGAAGCCTAAGGAATGGAGACTGGCACTGGGTAGGCAAGGAAAAATGAACAGATGAGCCCTGGGTGGGAAGAGACCCAGGTCTGGGACAAGGACAGATTGGTGAAGATAGGGCAGAAGGGGTTGAGTTTGGGGAGAACAGGCAGAAGAGTATGTGCCCACTAGATCACATTCTCCTCCAGAATTTGGACTGGAGTCCAAGTTTCCTGAGCCTCATCATTCTTCATCTGTCAGCAAAAATCTATGAAACCCAATGGCAAAGTGTGTTTTTTATCCTCCTCTAGAGCTGGTCCACAGAGAAAGACAACCTACTATTGCTATCAGTTACTCCATTAGCACACAAGAACAGAGGGCTCAGCTGAGGAGATGAAGGTTCCAATCCTGCTGATGACCCATGTGGATGTTAACATGATGCTACATATTTGAATTTGTTTTTTCAGTTTGCTTTTTTTACAAACTTCAGAAATTACACACAAAAACTACATTAAAAGAACATTATTAAGGTTGCAAAATCAAGCACTCAAAACTTAGGATATGCCAGAATTAAGGTTGCCTATGAAGCCTTAATTGAGTCCCCTTGTATGTATACATTATGGTACAGTTTTTAACTACATGATTTCCACAGGCTCCCTACCTCATTTAGCACACAGGATGGATCTATTCTGTTGTCTGTATGATACCTGCCTCACTGCAGAAATTGAAAGGTGTGTAGTGAATGTGGCAGGGGGACTGCAGGAAGAGAAAGGATGGTCTCATGGTTAAGGCAATTGAATGCTGACCTGGAGAATTGGATTCCATCCCTGCCCCTGACATGGAGTTCCTATGTGATGCTGGGCAAGTCACTTAAATCAAACTTTTCACAGGTGGCAATTAATTGACTGCTTCTCATTTCCTAGGAGTCCTACTTGAGACACTGTGGTCTGATTTCCAGAACTGCTGAGTGCTCACAGCTGCAAATGAAGTCAGTGTGAGACTTGCTTAAATATATAAAGTGCTGTATAAAGCTAAGTACTCTGAAAGATCAGGCCCATGGAGTCTCAAGGACACCTAAGCTGGCACCCAAGTTTGTGGGGACTTTTGACCTTAATCTTTCTATGCCTCAGCTCCCCATCCGTAAAATGGGAATAATATCCACTCATCACATAGGGATGTTGTGAAGATTAATTAATAAATGTTTGTGAAGCACTCAGTTAAGTATAGCAATGAGTGTCATAGAAAACGTATGAGATAATTATTATTCTGTATTTAGAGCAAGATTTCAATAATAAATAAGGTAAATAAGGTCTGGGGTCACACACTGAACAATGAGACAAAATATTTAACTCATTAATTGAGCACCATCCATCCTGTGCATTGAATGAGGCAGGGTCTGTGGAAAAAATAGTATGTGATCATATAATTAAAGACTGTATCATAATGCAGATGCACAAGGGGATTGAATTAAGGTTGCACAGGCAACCTCTATTCTGGCATTTCCTAAGTTTTCAGTGGCTAACTATGAAACCTTAATGTTCTTTTAACATAGTGTTTTGAGTGTAATTTTATGGTAGACTATAGCTTTGTATTACACAGTGATTATTATGCTACTAGAAGACACAATAGAAGGACAATTCAATCTAAGCAATGCTTAGTTTCATTAAAAAACTTTCCAAGTGCCTTAATATTCAGGGTCTTTATTTAAAACCATCTAACTGTCAGCATTTTCGGGTCCTGAATATTTAATACCCTTTAAAAAATTAAGATATCATAAATTAATATTTTCATTTAAATAATTTAACTTCATTTGGAAAATTATTCTCACAGTTATCTACATAACCAAAAATGGTACTTTCAAATATAGGTGAAATAAAAGCATAAGCAAAAAACAAAATTTTTGTATGCTATAGAAGAGGATCACTACCTGGTTTAGATAAAGAAATTTTTTTTAATGTCATGGCAGCTATAATGAAACATACAAATACTGTAACATTCAGAATTCTCTACTTACATTCACACTGTATGACATCTAAGTTAAACTGCTGAACAGCTCCCATGCTTATCTGTTTTAACTCACTGTCCAATAGCATCTGCATCAGGGATGTTGAAAGATGTTGGCAGGCTGACATGCAAGCTGTCTGGGCCACTTTTCCCTGATAAAAAGGGTAACAAGTTGTCAGATAGCAAGCAAATTGTATACCACCAGATAATGGCCTGTATTACTTTATTTTATATATACACACACAAATTCTTAATAACTACACTTAGAATAGACACTGAATGATTAATGAAAATTTATTTGATTCACTTTTATCAGTTTTGAATATAGTTACATCTTTAGGAGTATTAAACACAACCAAATACGTATTAAGCAAGAGTTGGTAATTTTTCTGGTCTCATAGACAAATCCAAATATTTTTCAAGACTATTGACTGGAAGAGTGTCATGAAAAAATATTCGTTGCTGAAATATGTTGTTAACCTTATGACGACATTTTTGAACACAATGAAAACTGGAATGGAAATTGACACATAGCATATGTGTAACACCATAAAACAGACAAACACCTTTATAGAATCAAAACATTTGCTTTTACCTGGGTATTTTACCATAATAGCTCATTATTACATAAATATTAAACTGTTGATTTCTAGCCTAAAAATCTGCTGCTTTCGAACTTCAAGCCTGTCCGTACTCTTTTAAAGTATTTGACAGGTCAAATAATGGTCCATGGAAATCAACTACTTACAAAATGAATAGTGGCCCTCTCCTGTACAAAACAGAAATAATTTTCTAATCACAATCCAGTTATTTACATTTTCATTACAATTTTTGCAGAATCCGTCAAAAGAAATTATTTCCTGTTACAAGAGACTAATAAAGCACAATTTAGCTATGAACATGCTAAACGATTTAATCAAATATGTTAATTTAAAACCAAATAATATGAAAGTTGCACTGCAGATGAATAACCAATTAAGAAGAAATTTCAAAACAATTATTCATTATGACTACCTCACTAGAGCTATCTTTTACCCATAATGTTGCAATCTTTTTAAAACACAGAAATATGTGTGTTAAATTGTAATGTTATGCTTTACTGAACTTGTGGTTTAATGTACCTTTAAATAAACATGTTTTAATGTAACAATCTCAGTTAATGATATAATTTATTTTGTAACAGAGCTCAAGTATTAATATACTATATTTTTATAGGGAAGAAATGATTTAGTATACCTTGTGCAATACAAATAACTTTACCTTTTAAATTATTACTATAATTTTAATTACAGGCCAAAAAACAATTCAGACTATTTTCTAAAGGATAAAGAGACAGATTTTGCCCTTAGTTGTGCAAGTACAACTCATTCATTTCAATGAGAGTTGTATGTTTATGAGTATCAGAGAGCAAAATCTATCCCTAAATATTTTGCGTTGCTTTCATCAATTTACTGTTATAACTGAATTTATCAAAAGAATATATACATAATACAATGTAACATTCTGGAATTTCCTTGAACTTTTCCTGCTTTTGTTCATGGATATTATATTATGCACTCTATTCTGATGTCATACGGGAACTTCCAACAACTTTTACCAGTATATCTTTAGCATTAGGACACCTTGAACTGTAAGGAGCTTTATATCTAAAATGAGATGTCAATTTCTTAGTTGAAAGCCTTAAAAAAGTAAAGCAGGAGCAAACAACATATTTGACTGAAACAGATGAACTGCCAACAAGGAATGTAAGAAACAATGCAAGAACAGCATGCTAAAAAGTCTCCCAAACCCAATGGTAATTACATTGGGAGACATGCAGCTCTATTCCCCAAGCAAAACAACATCAATATGAATGGGGGGGAAAAAGGGGAGGAGGATAACCAATGGGCCACAATTCATTTAATTACAATGTAGTAGGTTTGAGATACTTAATGGAAATGTCATTTTGATTTAATGGAACAACTAGTGCATTTCAGTTTAATGTACTGCTCCATCAAATCAGCTCCATGTCCTATTTATGCTGCCACCATAATGTAATAACAGTATAAGCAGATTAATAGGTTGTCAAGAAAAAATTTAACATTCAATGTATTTTATATGCAAACGCAGTGTGTATTCTTATAAACAAAAGATTCCATTTTACCTTTCTGACCAAACTTCTGAACTTAATTGTTGTAAACTGGCATGTATCAATAGCACTGGAGCACAAGATACCGGTTACAATACAGAAATACATGATATGAAATAATTCTGTTGGACTTTTTAAAATAAGTATCAATATATGTGCATTTAATGCTTATTTTAAATGACAAAATGCAAACATCCTAACATTTAAATTACTTGCAACTATGCACTTGAACTACAGGCTTATTGTTCTCATGGTGCAGTCAAGGAGTGATAAGGGGGGAAGTTTACTGTACATAATTTACAACTATTCAGTGAGATCACTAGGTTTCTGTAAATCTAGGTTAAAAAAAGTAAGGCTAAATCTATTAAACTTATCTGTAAACCACAAGAATCTGAGTTATTACTCTACTAACTAATTTAAACTCCTTTATAGATTTACTTTGCAATGTTCAGTATTTCCAAATTCAAAATGCACAGGGTTATAACACTTATTCATAGGAGGATAAAATAAAAATTCAAGTAATTTTTTTGGAAAATGTGAAACAATTTCAAATTCATATCTGATAAATGAGGTCTGACTATATTTATATTCCAATTTATATCATGTAACAATTTGTCATCCTTATTTTCAATATTTTTCAAAATGGATTTTTTTAAAAGGAAACTTAAGGGTCCATGAATATTATCATAATGTACTACTACTTCAGAATAAAACTAGTTCAGTTAATTTTAAAACATTCTTAATATTTAGCATTTGTAAGTTTGGGGTTTTTTGAAGTTACTCTGTCAAGCAAGTACATTAAATAAACATATCTGATGTCATGCATAAATTCAGCAGTTTTATTGCATTCTACTATTGCAGACCTCTATGAAGAAACTACTACCATCTCATCTTCACACGAGTTATAATTGCCGGTATCTACTGAGCATATTCTTTTACTCCACCAATGCAAATTTCAGGAAACAAGGACCCTATTCTATTAGCAAAAACACCTGCTAAATTTTTTTTAAAAGGCAACTACTTTTACCAACCCTTTACATTTTGCTGAAATACAAGTTTGTAAAAAGAGAAAACCCTTAGACAAACTTCTTATATTTCAAAGGAGCTTGTAAAAAAGAATCTGCTGACATATTAAATCCTTTCTGTAGTACCCAAAAGCTTTTCTCTTAAGAACAATTGTAGTAAAGAGACATTTGGCTCCTAGGAAATTCCCAAAGGGTCAGCCATATGCATCCTTCCATGGCACCTTCACGGTACTGCTTTCTCCATCCATGCTAGCTGTCTCAAAAGCAGCTTTCATCATTCACTAGGGTGTCAGTCAATATGATTTATGGACTGCATTCAACAAAGTCAAAGCATATAGAATGAGAAATATGACTACAATCTGCTAATTTGTTTTGTATTGAGCCACTTAGACCTGATGTCAGGCTAAGACCGGCAACACAATTAACCAGTCGGTGACAGATTCATCCATCCTCCCTGCCAGGCAGTGCCAATCAAAGACAGCATGAGGCCACATTTGGAGAAGTCAGTAAGAAAACCCATTCTCTAAGTAGCCTATGTGGGCTTCTGATTGACAGCTTTTGACTATAGCTTGTGGAGCACCACCACCCTTTACCCAATAGTTCCTCACTGCAAGCTGTGAAATAAGGCTTTCACTGCCAATCACAAGAACAATAAACCAACACAAACTACCATCCCCAATGAAAAAGAAAATAAGAAAACTTGTCTGTTAAATATAAAAAGCTAAGCTTCAAAATTAATTTAATTTTATTAAAAGATATTAAGCAATTTTTAAACTTACTAACACTGTAAGAAAACTAAAATACATACGCTTCAGTAGTCACATTAATTAATGGTTTTGTTTAACAACTGCAGTAACAAAATCCAACTTTTGATAAACTGATGAAAAATTTATTTCTTAAAATAGTAGGAGAATTTTAAAAATACATAATTTCACTACTATTTATGTAATTCCTCGTCCCCAAGGGGTTGATCAAAATAAACTAAAGATTCATGTTGAGAAATAATTTGTAATTCTTTTTTTCAGTAGTCACAGTTTCCTCTAAAGCAGCAAAGAGTCTTTAACTTTGTACTAACAAAATACATGCATCACTGTTGAAAGAACTCCTCAACTATCTGGTCGTCCACTTATTAGATAAAAAAATTCCCATTTATCCTTGTGAAACAGGTATTATTCACTATTGTTTTAAAATTAATTTATCTCAGAACTTAAGCTATAAGATATCCTGATTTTTCCAAATAAGGGTGCAAAACTGTATCTTTTATTCACAGAAGCCATCCTATTGACTTGATGCTACATATATATGGATTTGTAGGATGAGGACCTAAGTTTTTATAGGTATAGTGACATTATAAACCAAAAAAGTGAAGCTTATATAGGATGTTTATGTGAGAAGAACCCGAAGATTAAAATAAACTCATACAGCCAAATCCTAGTAGCTTCTGCAAAGCAGAGGCAGCAGGAGCTTCATGATACACAAGGGCTGCACAGCTCCAAAAGACAGTGCATCTCCATACCATTGGTTAAGAGACCTGATCCTGATCCATTATAAATCACATAGGATTACTCCAACCCCAGCAGCAAGGAGTGTCGGTGTTGGGAGATGTGCTGGCACCTTCAACAGAATGGGAAGCTCATTTACCCGAACTCTGTACCTGCTCTACACCTCTCATAAGGGCATCTTCTTCAGCTGCACATATCACACCACTTCTGCGACTCTGGATCAGTCAGCCCAGGGCACAGCTGGTTTGTGTGACCTGTTGAGGCTCATACTCCGTTACTGACACATAACAGGTATCATGATTTAGTAAATTTATAGCACCTAAATGTATGCTAGATTCACCGAAGAAAAAGAGAAAGATTCTTTCCATTCCAAAGAGTTCAATATTTAAATGTGGCTATTGATTTTTATGTTCATTGGAGCTGATTGAATATTGTTTGCTTTTTTTGCCATTAAAAGAGAGGGTAGGTGTTAGCATGTAGATTAAAGAGGAAGCAAGAGTCTAGTACTGTGGACTACACAATCCTCCTTTTCCGCACCATGCAATGTCAGCTACAAGTCTGTCTGTGGTTTTCTGTGCAGGAAAAGGAAATGGGATTCTTCTAACATAGGGCAACTTTCTGCTGAACAAGCTAGTATTTTATGGAACCAGAATACACCTTCATCCAGATAATTATATTCCTTATTCTTGTGCTTTATCCGCTCTTCTCTATTTAGACTACAAGCTTTTCAGGCCAGGGGCTCTCTTTTACTGTGTGTGCATCCAAAGCCTACCACAAGGCCTGTTATTTGGGATTTCTAGGCACTAATTTAATACAAATAAATCATAATCTGTGGTTTTTAAGATTCATTTTATTTCTCCACTTCAAGAGCAAGGGTAATTCTGGGTATTCCTATTTCCTTCTTTACTTCCTCATCCTCAATTCTTGTCTGAGCATCAGCTAGAAGGGGTGCTTGAGTATCATGTGAGGTGCCCTCTACCTCTAAATTCTGAAGCCTCTGAAGTACTCCCAGGCTTTCACAATCTAGACATGATTGACCATGACCCTCCCTGCACTCTTATATGCCTCCTGCATGGCCAGTATGTTGAACATTTTATATAGAAATATTTTCTATTAATGTTGCTGGTGCAGTTATCTCCAGACAATTTGATGGTTCAGCATGAGCCTCGAACTCTGAGCTCACATATGGGAAATTTTCAACCCCCAAATTAGATCTGATAGTCTTGTCTGTGAATCCCAGGATGGGGCTAAGATGGGGCTAGTATTAGTATACAGATTGGCTCGATGCACATATTCTCATATATTTCACATAGAAAGGTGCTGGAGTTGCTGAGACTGATCAGTCATGGGGACTTCAAATGTTCAAATAGATGATGATTATTCTGAATTAACTCGGAATTCCATGGCTGACAGCCGCAATCCTGACTGTTGGCTCCACGCATGAAAATGAGCACACTGGATCTGGTATCTGGGTTGGGATTCAATTGAATGGAGTTGGCCATTACATTTTTGTTGTGAATACACCATTATAGTCTTCATTTCAAGTTAGGCACTTTCTTTTGTTGGGGCAAGAGACCTGTCATAATGGTCTACCCTCAAAAATTGATCGAACTCAGGAGTTTCCAGAAGATCTTCAGAAAATAATGCTGCAACCAATTGACTGAGCTAGTGATGGCTTAACTAACTTTTGTCTTCTGATATCTGCATAATGACATCTAAATCGCGTCTCTGCTGTCTTCCTCCTCTTGGGTCATCTTGGTTTAGAGATAATCTGCAACAGGTGAAATGACAGGGGAGACTACTTGAGCATCAATGAAAAAGTCTCTTGCTGAGTGACCAATTGCCAAAAAGACTTTTTTGAAGTCTTATGCCACTGTAATCTCTTCAGGACAGGGACTGTCTCTTTGCTATGTGTTTGAACAA